>NC_044363.1:3305294-3905294 GCF_007364275.1 Archocentrus centrarchus | reverse complement strand
GACAGTCCAGATAAAATGTGCCAGGATCAACTAAGCCCACACTTACAAAGAAAAAAAAAACAAAAAAACAAGGAAGCGTAGAAATCTGCAGTAATCAACAAATGTTCAGCCGCCAGAAAGCAGCAGAGGATCATTTCTAACTGACAGGTTCAGGCTTCAGGCCTGATTTATTTATTTGGACGTTTTCCTTTTTAAGCTATTAGCTAAATGTTTGGTTAATAACAGTTTCCTGTCCTTGTGTGAAGGTGGATGCACCAAATTGAGCTGGATGTTTATTTAGCTCATTTATCTAAAAGGATGCTTTGTTTAAGGGAGAAACACATTATTAGCATTCTCTCACATGCATACAAAGACACACATACATACAACTTGGAGTGATTGATAACCTTCTGTCTCCGAAGCCCTTTCAGAGTATGAAAGTAATTTACAATCCTGGGATTTTTACCAAGATTAAAGCTAATCACCGAATAGCAGGCATGAGGAGGGGAGGAAGTAAGTAAATTGGGAAGTATTGGAGAAAGAAGGAAAAAAAGAAAGACAGACTTGGCAAGAGCAAGGAAACAGAGGAAGGGAGAAGAAAAAGAAGGGCACAATGGGAGAACAAAAATTAGAGAAAAAGTCAGACAAAGAAGAGGACTGGTTCTTGGTGACTCAGAGGGCAGCTGAAGGTCTGATGGGGACAAACAGCCTTTGTTGTAATGCCAAGAGTATTAGTGGGTGAACTGTAATGAGATGTAAATTGAAACAACAGATCAGCTACAAACCTGTCAGGACTGAAAGTAACCTTTGGCTTGTCATAAAAACTCACAGAGGAAGATAAAGCTTCCACAGACTGACCCACACGATACTTGCTGTGGAGCATTCATAAGTATAAAGATTAAAAATGATTTCTCTGTCTGCACTCACGTGTGTCCTCAAGCAGCAAATGTACTATATGAATAATACATATTAAAGTTATGTAGTATAAAAAAGTAAAATGCAATAACCAATGAGAAAAAAAACCCTGACAAGTTATATGTTTATTTTTTTTGTTCTCATTGGTGCTGTAATCATATGCTGTATCTTTACTTTAGAATGAATCAGTGGCATGGCAAGTTGCACATGTTCAGAAGTCAGTGGCTAGCACTGCAAACACTATTTCATTTCCAGTAAGAGACAACACAACCATGTCACATACTACTACAGAACATCGGCATGAAGAGACTTTACAAAAAGGCAAGCAGGGGGGAGCAGAGCTGATGACTTCCCACATTTTAGATCTCACTTGGCAAGCACTGTTCTCCTTGCTTGCCCTGACAGTAAAAAAAAAAAAAAAAAAGGTGTGTATGTGTGTGTGTGTGTGTGTGGGTGGGTGGGTGGGTGGGTGATGGGGCAGTGGGGTTGTTGTATGTATACTTTTTAAGCCTGTGTAGATTAGAGAAAATCCAAAATAAAAAAAAAAGTGTGCCCCCAATTCTTGTATTTTAAAGTAATTAAAGATGTATGCTGTATAATTCATACACCATGGGAAAAAAATAACAGCTCTAAGAAATCATTTAAAGCCCCAAATCAACATGGCATTCATGTTCGTGATGACTAGATATAATCTTCCAACTTGAAGTGTACGGACTTTCTTTTTCAAAGCTAAACATTTGTACTTTTTAATAGTTTGGTGACTGATGTTGTCATGTGGTGCCATATAAATAAAACTGAATTGAATTGAACTGAAAAGCTTTAATCAGGATGTAAAACAAATTGGACAAATGACTCATATCTTTAATTGGAAGATTCATCGATTTTTGCTCTTTCCACCTACTTAGCATTCTTGATTTTTTTTCCACCCCTGCTAATAGGGGCCATTTAATGGACCAATAACATCCAAGGCGGTTGAGATTTCTTTCTCCTCTTTTTTAAAATCACTTGTCGTTGCCACATCCCAAATTCTCATTTTTTTTCTTACTGCCCTTGGGTTCTTTGTCTCTCATCCATCTTTTTTATACTCTTTTTCATTGTGATCCCCTTCCTTTTCTTTTCTCCACTACCATTTTATGTCCTTATTTGAATTTGTCTTAGATTCCAACTCATCTTGACTGATTCTCTCCACCTCCTCTTTGTTTTGTCTCCTCTACTTTCCTTTTTACTTCATATTTGCTCACATCTTTTCTGTTCAGTTGCATTTTCCCCTCAACCCTTATTCCTTACTCTTTCTTTGCTCCATCCTTTCTTTCTATCCCTCCCTTGGCTCCAGCATGGTATCCTGTTGCCATGGCAGCAGTATGCTAATGAGGTAGTTGATCTTTTGGCTCCACTAAACTACAGCAGTCTGCTCCTTTTTCTCCTTTGCTGATTCGGTCTCAGTTTTTGCTGAGCGTCAGTAAACATGCTTGTCATGGTTTGCTGTTCGCACAAAAGCACTTGACGCAGTCATAACAGCAATATTTGAGACAGTTTCTAAACCAATCAGAAAGCTAGATCAGATCAGGAAGGAGAAAACAAAGAAGCAAACAGATTTGAGACATAACTCTGTTTTGGGGATATACAGAACAATGTGAGACATCACTGATGTAAAAACTCATGTATAAACTCATGATGAATCAGCCTTAAATTACATAACACTCTGGAAAAGCTGGGGCGGTGGGTGGTCTGTTTCCTCTTCAGCGGTCAGTTGGCCAGCAGCATGGAGATGATGTAAATATATATACCGTCAGTTCTGATTTGCACTTTTAATTGCACTCTACAAGTTAATTATTTTCTGAGTTAAATGATTCAGGATGCAATTTGAAAAGTAAACTGTCACATATCATACACAAACAAAACAAAACAAGACCAGCAATGGACGCTGACAACACAGACAACTGATATACTCACCCAAATTCCCAATCCTAGTACAGTATCCATTCAAAATGAGATCATCATTACTGGCAACACCATCCACACATGAACACTTATTGGGTTTTGATGCTCTCAAACATTCTGTAACTGATCAGAACTTCTTTATTTTCCATGTACTGAAATGAGTCTCACTCTCTTCGTCTTCCTTGCCACCACTGGAACAGTGTCACTGCGCCCCCATGATAAATTTCCAGTTTGACTTAAATTGATTACCACGGCCTCTCTCCGGCACTGCTCCTCTCTCCCTTTTCTTTGCCTCTTTTTCCCAGCAGGCTGGGTCAGTGGTGTGAAAACTGCAGAGGATAAAGTCTTAAACTTAATCTCAGTGTGCCTGCAGCACTGAAACCACACTCTTTCATGCTAATCCAATAGCAGCTTTACATAACACACACTACTTTCAGTGGTCGGGGCAAGAGAGAGTTGTCTGAAAATGACTTGAAGGGATGTGAATGAGGAGGTTTTCTTGTAAAGGAAATCAACCAACCAATCTGGGGGAGAAAATTATTTTTTTTAATCCAAACAGTTGACTAAAAATTACAAAAAAGCAGCTTTTACACCTTCAACAACTGTAGCCTTTTGAATTAAATAAGCAGATCCACGTTTTGAGAAAAACATAGATATTACCTTTCTTTCTGAGTGTGAAATGGAAAAAAATGGGACTTGGACTTAGGATCATGTAAGAACAAGAGAGATGTATTTATGCTGAATTACCTGTGCAACCTGTTTGGGTCGCAGGCACAGTTTCATGCTACCGTGTCAAGAACACTAGCAAAAAGAAAAACTAGAGAAAAATGAGTCAGGAGAGAAAAAGGACAGAGCAATGGTCTGTGGGCACTACTTGCTGAATTATTTCCTTTTTGGGGAATGTTTTTTCTTGTTGTGGCCTCTCCGGTGCACCTGTTGCCACTTTCATTTGCACCAAAGTGGCTGAAAGGGATTCACAACGGTGGGACAGGCTGATATCCCCGAACTTTAATAGACTTTGTTACACAGTGATGATCAAGTCTTCCCTTACGTTTTGTGAGCAGAGTATTTTATCATATTAAACGTTTGTGTGGAATTTTATTAGGTCAGACTGAACTTTTAACTTTTGACTACCAAAATCTCATCACTTCATCCTTGAGTCTGAGTGAAGAATTGTGACAAAAAGAAGTCCGTGATGATCAGGTCTCAGCCCTTCTGCTCCGACACACTTCAGAGTGTCATTGAGGGTGAACTCTTTTACCAATATTAGAGGGAAAATATGTATTTGATGTGACTGCAGAGCTTTTTAAGTCAACAAATAGGCTTGTTTATTGAGATTTCACTGCTTCTCTTCTTTTATAAAACATTTAAAGAGATGAACACAGACATGAAAAAAAAAAAAACTCACACCCACACAGCAACACATGCACTCACAACCCCACACAATAACAACAACAAGAAAATATACCATGAAATCTGCACTGCTGGCAGCCCACTGAGTTTCAAGTGGCATTTTCAAAGTGAATGGAGAAACATACAGGAATGAATCAGAGAAACGAGTATTAATTGTGAATTATAGCTGAAGGGATGTGCAGTAGCCAGTTGAGACTCATGTTAGATAAGCATTCCTTATGAAACGCTTTCATTCCGGTTAGTTGCGGTGATAAGGACACAGACTATGACAAAAAAAAAGAAAAAGAAAAAAAGCAAGAAGTATTTTCATCACTAATAAATGCACCGAGTCATCCAGCAGATACTCCAGGGAGCTGGCACAGACAAGGAAATTAGCAGAGTGTGAAACCAGGCTCTCCAAAAAGGACCCAAACTCCTTTTTATTAAAGTCCTCACACAGAGAGGCTCAGTCGAGTTGCGATGACTCATGTTAACCTGCTGAAAGGAGCAGCAGCCTGGAGTGCTGCGAGATGAATAGGCTTTTATATTATTTGCATTTCCGCTTGTTCGGGAAGCCTCTGCAGGTTACGTGATGGGCACGGCAACTGTTATACAAGAATTCAAACTTGACTTCTGTGTCCTACTTGAGCCCACAGAGGTAAGATTTGGCAAACCTGTGTCCACATGTGTCCAAAACATCTGTGCTCACTCTTTCCTCTCCACAGTTCCCTCACACGTACTCAGCCTGCTATAACTCCAAACAAAGAGGTGTAGCTATATTGATTAACAAGAAGATAAACTTTAACATTAGCAACAGTACAATAGACCCTGAAGGTAGATTTATAATACTTAATTTATCTATACAGAATACAGATTTATGTATTGCTAGTATATATGGACCAAATGTTGATGACCCCTCCTTCTTTCATGCTTTGTTCACTTCACTCTCAGATCACTCTGACACCACACTTGTAATAGGAGGAGACTTCAACCTGGTACTTAATGCAGATATTGACAGGCTCAGTACAGCAGCGAGTCAGAGGAACTGGCAGTCTGCAGACATTCTTAAACAGTACATGAAGGATTTTGGACTTTGCGATGCTTGGCGTTCACATCACCCTACTTTGAGAGATTATAGTTATTTCTCACAAGTACACAAATCTCATTCCCGCTTAGATTACTTTTTAGTTAGCAGCTCCATAATGATGGATATCACAGACACTCAGATTCACCCTATCACTATTAGCGATCATGCACCGGTGTCTATGTCTCTGACACAGAAAAGAGTCACACCACCAATCAGGAACTGGAGATTTAATACATCATTACTTAAAGAAGAAGATTTTATTAATTATTTCAAAAAGGAATGGTCAGCATACTTAGAATATAATGATATTCCAGGAATATCACCATGTGTTCTTTGGGAAGCAGGAAAGGCAGTAATGCGGGGCAAAATAATATCTTACTGCTCGCATAGGAAAAATAAAGAAAAAGCACTTGTGTTAGAATTAGAACAAAAAATTAAATCTTTAGAAACTGCTTATGCCGCTTCACCACAAGAACATACAATTATCAGCCTGAGGAAACTGAAACTGGAGCTAAATGAAATAATTGATAAAAGGACACAATTTATGTTGCAGAGGCTGCGTTTGGAAAACTTTGAGCATGGAAATAAATCTGGAAAATTCCTGGCCAAGCAATTAAAACTGAATAAAGAAAAAACAGCTATTTTTTCTATTAAAGACTCGACTGGTATTATTACTCATGACCCACAACAAATAAATAACTCTTTCAGAGACTTCTATGAAGCCTTATATTCACCACAGATTAACCCATCTGATACTGAAATTGAAGAATTTCTTAATAATATAAATCTACCAAAACTAAATGACAGCCAGGCTGCAGCTCTGGATTTACCTCTTTCATTGTCTGAACTTAGTGAAGCCCTACAGCATCTCCCAAATAATAAAGCCCCAGGCCCAGATGGTTTTCCAGCCGAGTTTTATAAAGAATTTTGGTCTGAGCTAGCTCCCATTTTTTTCAGAATGGTAACTCAGATTCAGAATGACCACATCTTATCTCCAACCTTAAACTCTGCTAACATTAGCCTGCTTCTTAAACCAGGCAAAGACCCCACACTCCCATCCAGCTACAGGCCAATCTCTCTCATTAATGTAGATCTTAAAATAATTTGCAAAGCCCTTGCCAAAAGATTAGAAAGTATTACTCCATTTATTGTACATCCAGATCAAACAGGCTTTATCAAGGGTCGGCACTCAGCCAATAATACACGTCGACTGATAAATATAATAGACTATTGTTCTATTAACAAATTAGAGACGACAATCGTGTCTTTAGATGCAGAGAAAGCATTTGATCGGGTAAATTGGAAATTCTTACTAGCAGTTCTGCAAAAATTTGGATTCGGTTCATCCTTTATAAACTGGATCAGAACACTACACAGCTCTCCGAATGCGCGAGTTAGGACAAATGATCTCATTTCACAAAGTTTCAGTCTGCAGAGGGGCACTAGGCAGGGCTGCCCACTCTCTCCCTCTCTTTTTGTAATTTTCATTGAGCCGCTAGCAGCAGCAATCCGTCAAAATGCAAATATTAAAGGGATTCAAACTGAAAATATGGACCATAAACTTAGCCTTTATGCTGATGATGTATTACTTTTCCTTGGGAATTCACAAGGCTCTCTTTTGAAGACTATCACACTGATAGATAAGTTCTCATCTATATCTGATTACTCTATCAATTGGAGTAAATCAACAGTTTTGCCTCTGAATTGTAATTTCCAGAGAACCTCTAGGACCCCACTAAAGTCAGGAAATATTAGATATTTAGGCATAAATTTTTCCGCCAGGCTCTCAGACTTGGTACGATTAAATCATATCCCCTTATTAAAAACAATAGAGGATGATCTCACACGTTGGAACAGTTTACCTATATCACTTATGGGGAGAGTTGCTGCCATTAAAATGATGGTTTTACCAAAAATTAATTATCTATTTTCATTGATCCCTAATAAACCTTCTATTCCTTGGTTCAAGTCACTAGATTCAAACATCTCAAAATTTTTATGGAAAAACAAACCGTCAAGAATAAGCTTAAAAACTTTACAAAAGCCAAAACACAGTGGAGGTCTAGAATTACCAAACTTTTATTACTATTTCTTAAGCAGTAGATTGCAGTATATTTCAAAGTGGATCAAATCCAACTCATTAGACAACCCATGGCTGGATCTAGAACAGGCGTTTTGTGGAAAAATAAAAATCTCAGATTTACCTTTCATTAGTTCCAGTATTAAACATCATAACTGCTATAAAGTCCTTAGTATAAATACCTCTCTGACAGCCTGGTGGGAATTTTTAAAAATAACTAAGTCTTCACTCATCCCCTGTAAACTAACACCCATTTGGAACAATCCAGATATTTGTCAGAAAAAGAAAATGCTGAATTTTCCGTTATGGCGTGATAAGGGTATAAATAACTTAGAACATATTATCCAAGATGGAAATTTTATCACGTTCCAAGAACTTATATCAAAATATAGAATTGGCAACGGTAGATTTCTGGAATATCAACAAGTTAAGTCCGTCCTACAGGGAAGATTTAACCTTAATCAATTGAATCTAGAAATGCCTACTTGGGTAACAGAATTTCTTAACCTCTGTACCCCAAAATTGTTATCAAAATTATATAAATTATTAATAAAAACTGATGATTCAGTTTCCCTCCCAATTACAAAATGGGAGCGTGATCTTTCTGTCAACCTGGATCAAAATTTATGGACAGAAATATGTTTAAATATCTTCAAAATGACTAAAAGACCCCAAATACAACTTGTACAATATAAGATTCTCCATAGAACATACTACACTGGACAAAGGATGTTCCAAATGGGCCTTACACACTCAAACATATGCACCCACTGTACAAGCAATTCAGAGGATAATCATCTACACGCTCTGTGGTCTTGTGTACCAGTTCAGAGATTTTGGCAGAGGATTTGTGAAGATCTATCCACATGGTTTAGCTGTCATATCCCAACTTCCCCCAGACTATGCATCTTAGGTGATGTCAGTGAATTAATTATGGAGTTAAATATATCACACATAGTTCTTACTGCCTTGTGCATCGCTAAGAAGATGATCCTCATGAACTGGAAGACAAAAATAAACTATGTATTACTCAGTACAGAAATTTATTAGTAGATCATGTTAGTTTAGAGAGAATGTCTGCTTCTTCTAAAAACAAATTGGAGGAATTTGACTCTCTTTGGTTCCCACTGCTCAGCTCCATTACTTAGTGGGGGTGGTGGGCTGCGGGCTCTGCTCCTGATGTGCTTTGTGGGGGGGTGGGGGGGGACTCCGGGGGCCTGGGTAGCTGGTAGCCTCCTGGGGCTGGGGTCCTGGGGCGACCTTCTGGTGATGTCTGTGGGCCTGTCCTGGTTGATGGTGGTGGGGGCTTGGATGGTGCTGCCTTCGGTCCTGGGGTGTGGGCGGGGTGCTTGGGGGGGTGGTGCCGGCCCTCGGTCGGTTGGCTGGTCTTCCCTGTATGGCTTGGGGGCTGGGGTCTGGGGCCCCGGCACTGGGGCCGCGCCGGCTCCCGGTGGGCCCCCCCTGGCGCGGGGGGGGCCTCTGCTGTCCCGGCCGCGCCGCTGGGTGGGGTGGGTTGGCCTGACGTCGGGATGTCCGGTCTACGCTTTTGGGGCCCTGGGGTGCCTGCATTGCAGGGGGGTGGGGTGGGGGATGGGGCCGCGGTGGGGTGGTTGGGGGGGACTGGGCACTGCATTTCCATGCCCAGGCCAGTATGTCCTGTCGCCTGTTTGTGTCTATTGTTGAGTGAATGGGCATCTAGGAGGAGCGGGCCGCCCTCTGCGGTGGGGGCGAGGGCGCCAACCTCGGGTGCTGCAGTGCTCCGGGATGCTGTCACCGCGGCCCCGGGCTCACCTCCCCCTGCCCTGTGCTGGGGTGTGGGAGGTCGGGGTGCCTATTGAGCCAGCGGCCAGCTGGCTCTCTTCTTCCAGGATTTTTCCTGGTCATATGCCCCCCCCCCCCCCTCCCCCTCCCCATACACAAACACACACACACACACACACAGAATACACATCACTCACAGATGTAGGATGGAGAGGCCACGTGGAGAGCTGCACCACCACTTGCCTCTCCGTTTTAATTGCACTTTAGTCATTATAACTCACAACACATACACACTTACACCCTGATACACATAGGACCTTTGGGGCAGGCATGTTACTCAGAGGTTGATGAGATGGGCCGCTGAGGTGGCCCCACTCGGATCCTCGTCACTGTCTGTCTCCAAATTTTATTTGCACTTTAGACATGGAGGGTTTTGGGGGGGCAGTGTGGGCAAGCGCTGACGACCAACAGTTGGCGCTTGTGGCATAACTGTCCCCTCAATTTTAACTGCACCCTATACACCTCATTCACTCACAAACATTAACACATAGACCTACAAGTTGGGGAGGAGGAGGGGTGGATGGGTCATCTTACACCCCGATTTCTTGCGTCTCGCCCGGGGTAGGGGTCGGGTGGTTCCTTGGGGACCGGGCTGGTGGCGTCCTGGGGTCGCTGTTGGCCCTGGGGTGGTTTCCACTTGCCCCGCCTTCAGAGGGTGGGTAGCTATGGATGAATGTGTGTCTTTGTGTATTTGTCACCGTCTCCGTGAGTATGGGTGGGTGAGTGAATGTGTATGTATGGCATATCTGTGTGTGGGTAAGTATGTATGGGCATGTATGAGTATCTGTGTATAAATGTGTACACGGGTGTCTGGGTGTGTTTGTATGTATGGCTGGACCTGGGTCTGGGCCTTGTGCCTTGCCTCCTGGCCGCTCCTTGCTGGTTGCCTCCTCCCCCCTACCCCCCTGGGATGGGGGTGCCTCGGGGTTCCTGGGTGGGGCTGGGTGTTCTGGCGTGGGTACTGGCCTGCCCCCCTTGGGGGTGCGGTGCGGGGCTGCGTTGGCTTCTTCGGCGTGGGGGGGGGCTCTGTGGAGGGTCGGGCGGTCCTTGGGTGCCGTGGGCCCGGGAGCCCTGCCGCCGGCCAGTGCAGGGGGCTGGCCGCTGGGGGGGGGCTGGCTTCTCATCGCCTTGGGTTCCCTGGAGCCCTCGCTCCTCGACTGGGGGGGCTCCGTCTGAGACCACCCTCTCCCGTCTGCTGGGGTAGGTGTGCGGTTGTCTTTGGACTGAGTGGCCGGGGGTCTTCCTGGCCCTTGGTGGGCTGCTGGTGGCCTGGGGTTCTGGGGGCTTTCCGTACCTGCCTCTGGCTTCTGATGGGTGGAGCTCCAGCGTTTTGCCCTCATTGGTAAGTACGTTCCATGACACAGACACAAACATGACACAGACACAAACGCCCACTCAATCACAACTCAACAAAATTGTTGGTGTGCGTAACATGCTTTGTTAGTTTTGTTTTTCACACACAAATTTATTTTTGCAAGTATTGATAGTATTTTTTTTTTATATGTTAAAGTGATGAACTATCTGATTAATAGACTTGTGCTCTTTCCCCTTTTTTTTTTTGCTCCCTTTCTCTCTCCCTTTTTCTTCTCTTTATTTTCCTCTTCTTCAGCCTGTCAGCTCTGGCTGTTACATAGTATGTGGAAAAATAACTCAGATAAATAAATAAAGGGTTAAAACAACAACAAGAAGAGCCTATTGAGAACCTATAGAGCTCATCTTGAAATAGCAAATATGTTTGGCACAACAACGCATTCAGATCACAGTTCTGCTTGCAAGATCTACCAGACATGACAGGCTAAAAAAAAAAAAAAAAAAAAAAAAAAAAAAGATTTGGCAAACCTGCCAAAAAAACTATTCAGAAACACTTGAAATCTTTTAGTCATATATATTACTTGTCATTCTTACTTTTCCTTTACAGCTCCTGTGACGCCAGCAGTGTGTTTATCGATTTCCTGCTGTTATGTCTGTGGCTGTATGTTGTTGTTTGCTTGTGTGTCCACTGTTTTGATCTTTCCCTAAGCAAGTTTGTGTTCATTGATTGGCTAATTTGCAGGAAGTCTTGTGTTGATGTGAGTAGGATCCTGTTTGCAGAGAACCCGTACCTTTTATGTGACCTCGGGAAAGGAACCTGATCGTCCACTAAAGCAGTGGTTCTCAAACTTTTTCTGGCATGGCCCACTTCTGACTTAGGCCCCAGTCAGAGACCCACTGGTGGACATTGGTGGCTAGGTAAAAAAATGTGTAATCCCCAACTGGTTGGTGTATGGTTAACCACACACCAGCTATCAAACCTTTAAATTAAACACTGTTTAGAGAAATGTAGTGGACTTACCAGTTCATTGTTATTACACACTGTCCGTGGGTCACCATACTTCCTCCTGCTCCATTAAATGGCAATCTGCTACACAAGCTACCTTCCAGCTAATGCAATTTCAGTTATCAGTTTAGTCACACAGGCCTACAGACTGGTCGGCGAACCCCTGGTGACTACTGGTCCCTAGTGAAAAAAAATGTGCATTTGTGACCAGTTGACGATTGATTGCTGGAGGCTGCTGGCAGTTGGTGGGTGAAATTAGTCACAAAGAGATTTACAGCACTGCACCAAAAACCCTTCTTGTGATTGGTCACTAGCCATAGTTTGTATGGAAGACGCCAACTTGTCTGCAAACACTTGCTAACTGCTTGCCAAGTGGTTGTGACCTGAGAGACGCATCACTTTGTTCAAAGTAAAAGTTGTGCTGTTCACAGCTTTACTACCACTCTGTAAGAAGGTGTTTCCAGACTTTGTCTTCAGCGCAGCCGCAGCAATCTGATAGCAGCCAAAGCAATTGCAAGGCGGTTTTCAGTGCAGCACTATATGACTCTTTGCAACCAAGTTCACCTAACAACTGGCAGCAACCTCTGGCAACCACTCACTAACAGGTCAGGAATGCACATTTTTCCCTAGAGAGCAGCGGTCACCAGGGGTTTGCTGAACAGTCTGTAGGCCCGTGTGACTAAAGTGATACAGACTGAGGGAGGGTACACAGACTAAACATAAACCAGAAAGAGAAGGTCAGACACAAAATAAAAAAATAAAACAAAAAAACACTGCTGGCCACACAAAAAGGAACCATTAGAAAAAATAAATAAAAAAATAGATAGGAAGCAAACAAATAGAGGACTGACAGATACAGAAGACTATCAAATCGGACAGAAGAAAAACTAAAAATATAGCAATGTTTACTTTTGATGACATTGTTTTGTTTTGTTTCTTTAGTTCTGGTAGTTATTGCTGGAGTTCCACTTATGCTGATGCTGGGGAAACATGCACTCTGGGCTACTTGAATCACAATTAAATTATATAACCAGACAAAGCAAAGCAGACCTCCTAAAAAATTTAGTCCGCATTGAGGAAACAATCTGTGACTGGCTGCTCGTGTTTTCTACCGCAGGTTGCTGATGCTGATAGAGACGGTTGGGAAGGAACACAACATGAAGCAGATTTATAAAAGATTCAGCAGTCATCTTCCTCTCAGTAACATACCTAGCATAGTCACTTCCACTGCTGCAGCTCTGACTGTGGATGACCATGCTGACCATGCTGAATGAAGCAATGCAGCACATATGAGCAAAGCAGGGAAGAGTCACACAGTCATTAATGAAACAAGGTGTATCTTCCCCTTACCCACCTTCCCATGATTTCTGCTGTTGCTGTAAATACAGTACAGCAAGTTGACCTGTTTATCACGCACTTAACTGCAATATTTTCATACCATCTTTGAATTACACAGTCAGCATCCTTCAGTTTGTTTTGCAGTCCTTGCCTTTAAATCTAACCTCTCTTCTTCCTCTCCTGTCCTCTTTCTCCATCTCTGAGTGAACTTCTCTCTCTTTGCTCTCCCTGTAAATACAGCAGCTCTTCTTTTAGCCAGCAGACACACTGTGTGACAAACTGCACACACTTTGTGTGTTTGCTGATATTTGTTGAGCATTTAGAAATGTACTTAAAATTACCTGCCACATGTTGCTCCCTTTATTTTCCCTTTATGTCTCTTCAGTAGCGCTAGCTATAACACTAAAGTACCACCAGCACAACTTACCGACATCGGCACTTGGTCCGGTCCACTTTAACCCCTGATTATAGCGCTATAAGTGGCACATAAAATATATGATTTTGCCTCTTTACGCAGGCATCTGTACGATAAGCCTCTCATGTGTTATTGTTCCTCCGTTTAGGCTCAGCTTGTTTGATGCTTGATGGCACAGAGACTAGAAATAAAAACTTCCCTCAGATGTTAAACCTAAAGTAACAAGTCTGATTTGAAAATGTAAGAAGTAGAAAGTACAGATATTTGTGTAAAAATGAAGAGAGTAAAAGTAAAAAGTAGTCAGAAGAATAAATACCCAAGTAAAGTACAGATACCTGAAAAATCTACTTAAGTACAGTAACAAAATATTTGTACTTCATTACTTCCCCCCTCTGGGGATGAACCAGCGTTGTGTCTGCACATAACAGACAACTTAGCAAAGATACAATTTTAAATTTTATCTTTAAGCACTTTGTTAGTAGCAGCCTGTCACAAAAACACAATTTGTTCTTATTTCTTTAGCTGATTCCATGAAAAATGCCAAACATAACACAGTTTGACAGACATAAAATTGTATTTTTGCACCAACAAGGTGATTCAGTGAAAACCTGGCATATCTCGACATGCTGTGCAGTTTCTCAGTTTGTCTATTAACAAAAAAATGAGGAAACTTGGCAAGTAGAGAACAAACAAACTGGCAGACCTAAAAAAAAAAAAAAAAAAAAAAAACTATCTACAGCAGATGAACAGAATCTGAAAGTCATGTCCTTAAATAGGAGAAAATCCAGCAAAGGCCTGACACACGACCTGACAGATGCATCTGGACCTCCAGTTGATCGATCTCCTGTTCACTGAATCATCATCAGAAATGGTCTCAGTGGAAGGGTGGCTGTCAAGGAGCCATTCTTAAGGAAAGGAAACTGTGAGAAAAGGCTGAGGTACGCCAAATTACACAAGAACTGGACTGAAAATCAGTGGCGACAGGTCTGATAGATTGATGAATCCAAATTTGAACATTTTTGGTGCAAATCACACCATCAATCATTGTCAATGTGTATGCAGGAGGTCAGGAGAGAGGTACACTACTGAGTGTCTGCAGCCATCTATAAAACAAGGTGGAGGCTCTGTCATGGTTTGGGGCTGCATTTCAGTCAGTGGTGTTGGAAAAGTGCCATCCGCCATGATGATCAGCCATGCAATACCCTTGTGAAAGCATGTAGTTGACAACAGGTTGATTTTTCAGCATGACAATGATCACAAACACACTGCCAATGCAGTAAAAGCATATTCAGACAGAAAAACGCACAGTGGAAAACTATCACGTCATGGAGTGACCTCCTTAGAGCCTGAACCTCAGCTTTATTGAAGCAGTGTGGGATCATCCTGACAGACAACAGAACAAAAGGCAGAAACATCCAAAGATGAGCTTCAAATGTCCTTCAAGAAGCCTGGAGAACTATTCCTGATGACTGCTTAAAGAAATGACAAGAAAGCTGCCAAAGAGAGTTCAGGCTGTGATGAAGAATAAAGGTGGTCATACCAAATATTGACTTTCAGGCTGTTAAGAATTGTACAAACTCTGTTTTACTATATACTGTATTTCTACGTATACTTGCACATGTTTCAATAAATTGCTGCACTGATTTCCCAGCTTCCTCTCAAAGCATAAAGAAACACCATCTACTCTCTGAATGCATCTGTTCAGACTACTGGCACTTAAGTCAATAGTCTTAATAGTATGGACTCTCTAATAGATAATAGAGATCATTTATCAATACCATCTGCCTTCCTCTGTGATGTACAATTAGACAAAAAAACCCAAAATAAACATCTCGTTCAAAGAACAGCCTTTTCCTGATACCATTGACATCAGTGTCCAATAATAGTAATCACTACTTAATGCAGCTGGGCTGCCACACACCAGCTATCAAATCTTCACATCAAACATCATTTCACAAGCACTTCCACAGTGAAATGTAGTCAAATGGTGCAAAAAAAATCCTGTGCTGTCCTTCAATATCCAAGTGTAGGAAAGATTCTCAGCCAATGTAAAAAAAACAAAGCTGAGTTAACCAGTTCATTCTTAACACACTCTCCTCATGCTTGGGTCACCACACTTCCCCCTGCTCCTGACACTAAATGACAATCTGCTACACAAGCTACCTTCCAGCTAATACAATTTCTGGGCATTCAGCCTCAAACACTAAACCACTAAGAAATATGCTAACCGCTGCTACACAGCACCAGATAATTCAATTTCTCTACAGCCTGATGTAATCTAAACAAAGCAACACACAAACCCAAAGCCGTGCTAACGCTAATTCATATTGGATGTCCACATGCTTGTGATCTATATGCAAATACTGAACCTGCTTGTGTGTGTCCTCTGTGCAGCTGATTCACTTATTCATATTTAATCTGACTTATAGTAGGCTTTTCTTCTGTTAATCCGCTCTGATTTCTATTTTTTTGTCTCTTATAAACAGTTTTTTGTCTCTTTCTCTGTCACACTTTCTTCCGTCTCTCTTTTCTCTCCACCCACTCAAACTGCCCTCCTTTCTTCCACTGTTTTCAGTCGCTTCTCCGTCTCAATTCAAATCCCTTCTGCTCAGTTCAGCAGTGACGCATGGTGCCATCAGTCTTGGATCACGGAAACTATACATACATAAACTGCTTCCTCAAAAACCTCTCTCTAATAATATGATTTACCCATAAAAATGGCTGCTTATCTCCATTTCTCAAGCAACATAATTCACCTCTTAACATCCAAGAGGTTGCAGCCAAACACCACATCAGTAATTTTAGGATTAGACTGTATTTTAGTTGCTAAAGAAGCAGAGATTCATCTACCTTTCCAGAGAAGTTCAGAGAACAAATTCATTGAAAAAAAAGGAAGAAAAAAGTCTGGAAGTCATGTTCCAACCACTTGCACTACACAATTTTACCACTGACTTAGAAATTACACAAAGAGTGAATATCAAATTCAGCGTCAAGCTGATATTCAATGGTAATGAGAGATGGGACTCCGGCTGTGACTGGGTGATTTTCAGCAGTACTGGCTAAAAAGTTCAGTTTCCAAACCCAAAGGCTGTGCGACGAGTGAAAAGGGGGCAACAAAAATCATGCTTGTCCTGATTTTTGCTCTTCCAGCTTTCATCAGGTGTCATCCTGAGGCGTGTGAAGGCAAAACAATCACAGGAAATGATCTGCACTGTGGCGTGTGCCGGCGTGCCTGTTTGGAGTGAAAACCATCTTGTGAGTGGTCACCACCTGGACCGCTCTCTGCAACTTTGCCAGCCTCCCAAAATGAAAGTCAAGTTGAACGATTACAATTTTGTGGCACTGAAGGGGAGACAGTGCTCATTGTGGAGACACAAGTACAAAGAGCTGTAATGGGTCTTCTGCTGAGAGATTTAAAAACAGCAGCTGCAGCTAAAGGTCCAGAAGCGCACAAGACAATAACTGTGAACACGAGATCAACCATATTTAAATCAGATAAGACTTTTGATTTTTTGTGGACCTCTTCTTTAGACTTTTTAAAAATCACATCTTGTAGCGTGGGCCAGATTTGATCAGCTAACCTGACATCTGACCCACAAAAGGTGGAACTGTGCAGCCTGACTCAACATCATGAATCGAGGCCAAATGCGACCCATAGAAAGTTGCTGATGTGGGCCTCTTTTTGGCCACAAATGTATTGGAATTCATGGAAGAGGTTTGTTTGGTTTCCAATTGGCTCTCATTCCCAAATGGGGCTGGCAGCGTTCTGTGCAGGTTTAACATTGTTTTGGAGATGGCAGAGAGACAGGTTATTCCCCCAAATTGTAGCAAAGCTGAACACAATGTTATATTGTAGCATTAGACTGAGAGATTCAATCCAAACATTAAGAAAAAAAAAGAAGAATGAAACAAAATTTGATCCAATCCAAAAAAATACATAAATAAATTAGGAAAATGCATAAAAAAAACATGGCTGTTATCATTGGTACTGAATTTTTACTGCATTTTTGCTCAGAAAGGCCTACTGAGGTCTCCTGCTGTGTTCTGTCGAGGTTCTGGATGATTGGATTAGGGACAGTTTTGTGTGTGTTTGTGTGTGTGTAAAGAGGCTTTGTGTGTATGGATAACAAAAGTCTGGTGGAGTGTTTGTGGAAATGCCGTAAACAAAAGATTTTGTATAAGGCAGCAAGCAATACAGCAGTTACCAAACACTGCAGATGTTGTGTGTTTGTGTTTCTGTGTGTGTGTTTGTGAACCTCTGTAATTGAGGACACGTGTTGATAGATTAATTAAAGCAATAATTAATATGGAAGTGGTGAATAAAAGATGAATGAAGGTCAGCATATTATTCAGCTGCTGCAGCGGATTATTGAACCTCACACACAGATGAAAACAAATATGGTCACACACTTGAACAGGCACACACACACACACACACAAACTCCATTCATTATTGAGACTGCTGTTAATGTATAATTTAACAAGACAACAGGTATCGCAGGCCCAAAGGGGGGAAAAAAAGGCATTTGAAAGATTCAAATGCGCACTAACAAAAATACGTACGTACACATATGCACAACCAGTGACTCTCTCACACACTCACATTAATGTTTTATGAGTTTTACTGTGGGTTAAATGGGGTTAAATGGTCATGATTGAAGGCTCTTTCATAAAACCTTCCTTTAATCAACGCTGGAGAGGAGAAGAGCACAAAGAAGGAGAAGCTCCGAAGAAGAAAGCAGGACAGGGAAGAACGAGCTATAAATGGCCGTTTGAGGTTCGTTCAGTTAGCAAAAGATTGACGAGTAAAAGAAAGGAAAGACAGACACAAAGAAGAAATGAAGAAAAACTGGGAAAAGAATATTCAAAGAATGAATGAATGAAGCAAAGCACAAACTGCTTCACTGCTTCCAGCTTTCATATAAAAGCTGTGGTCAGTCCTCATAGAATCCCACATTCAAATGCCATTCAAATGTGTTTTTAATACATCTCACCTTTTTCAAAGGTATTGAAGCTTGATATTAAGCACATTAGGGGTTACCATGAGCAACATGTGGCTGCTCACAGAGGTGGGTGTAGCTGGCAGCTGTTTGCTGGTCTTCACTGAGTCACTGAAGTGGACTTCTTGATCAGGTGTACGGTGCTGGTTCGATTATCCGATAAATAAACAAATACTGTGGTTTGCTAATTGTACTGACAGACCATCCAAGAAGCCTGCGCTCAGCTTTGGTGAATAAAATTCTGATTCTAGCACAAATTAGCAGTTATCTGTCAGGAAAAGTTCGTGTGTTCCAGATGAAGTTGGAATTTCCGAGTTTCCGGTTGGAATCTTCAACTGGAACCCCCCCCCCCCCCCCCCCAGCTTAGGGTTTGCAACTCGGAAAGTCGATGCAGCTCCACCAACTCCGAGTTTACAATCCAAGATGTTAGCGAATGTAAACAGTAGTAAAACTGGATTTCTGGTTGTTGGGGTTTTCTCTGTATTGTTGTAGGGTCGTTACCTTGCAATATAAAAGTGACTTGAGACTTGTGATTTGGTGCTATATAAATAAAATTGAATTGAATTGAACTAATATACAGTCTGTGCTTTAAATTCATTCACTGGGTTTGGCTGTAGGAACACACGATGTCTCTTGATATCAAATGCTGGTGCTGCATCCTGAGGAAATTTTCAGTGACAACTCAGGACAAAAACAGCATATAAGACTGTTTCCAAAAATACCAAACTGGACCTGAACTTGCATGTGTGGCCTTGTTATTTTTATGTTTATTTTGATTGCAGCTCCCATCTGTGGACAGTTTTCACCAGGTTTAAACCATTGAATTAAAGTCTTTCCAAAGAAAATCACTGACAGGCAAAGGTTGGTTTTCCTACCTTACTTCTGTCACTTCCCTTCCTCATTCCTTGCCTGCTGCTCCTCAAAATAACTCCATCTATTCCAACTTTTGTAATTACTTTTTGTGTCCCTCATCATCTTGCCCTGATTGCTGTCATTTATCAAAATGTCGCACAATCTTTACCCCATTTGTCTTATTTGCTCTTCTCGCTGCTTTTCCTCCTTCTGCTGTCTCGTAATGCACCTTCTCCACAATTTAGAAACATTTTTTTCTTAATTTATTTTCCTCCATGCTTCTCAAGCCCCAAAAGAAAAACAAGAAAAATATATATCTGACCGCCCTGCTGTATGTGACTCACTCACTCTTCTGCTGACTCTATTTCTGTGCCGGTTCCCTCTGTTCCACCTCGCTCTCGTTTTGTTTTGTCTCTCGCGCTTCATGTCTTCCCTCCACCTTCCGTGTCAGCTCATAACCACCGCTCTGTCTATCACCACATCCCTCTTTCATCATCACCTTCTGCTCTCTCTCCTAGAGGCGCTCCACTTCCTGTTGCAAACCATCAAATGAAACCGTGTAAACACTGAATGTCACAAAGTCGTTAAGCCGAGTTTCTGTCAGTTCAGCTGCTGCGAAGTAAAAGCCCTTCCAGAAACGTCTGAAACAATAAACATGGAGAGAAGTGTGAATGCAGATCAGCCAGACTGGAAAGCAGATTCTTCTTCCTTCTCCTTTAGTTTGGCACCTGCTGTTCACATCTGAGGGTTTTTAAGTTTAAAACAAACAGGATACATTTACCCTACATCTAATCTGCAAAAAGAGTGTGATCAGAGGTGTTATTGGCATCTCGAAAAAAGATGTGTGGCTCAGCGATCTTAACCCCGTACTAGTAATTACTTTTTTTTTTTTGGTTAATCAATATTTAAGTGTAAAACAAATATAGTTAGCAAGGCCACCTGCACACACAAAGCCCATTTATCCAACATCAGCGTCACATCAGCAATCAGTTGATATAGGCCTAAGCAATACAGCCTGTGGTCAATCTATTTTCATCAAAATTTCTCCTAACTGGTAGTATCAAATAAAGAACTGCCTACATGAAATTATTCCTTTTGAAACAAGCTTCATTTTGATCTAAGTTTTATAATCAAAATGTCTCAATAAAATGGTTTCATTAATACAAAAAGATCGATGTTCTTTCTTGGAGAAGTCACAGTGCAATGATTAGCGTTTTGATGGAATTGGGCAGAGTCGGAGCTGAGGCCGAGACTTTACCTCATAATGCACGTGTGGCCTGCAAAGGAATGTTTTGAAATTTTGAGCACTTTGAGGTATATTTTATTAAAAACTGTTGCACCACCATGAAAGCATTCATAAAAAACTAATCAAATACCCAGCTGAACACGGACATTTTAAAGAAGCTAACAAAGGCTAAGTGGCTAAAAGCTAAAGTTCTCCAGAGCTCAGAGCCGGCAGCCTCGGTATGAGCAAAGGATCAAAGCAGAGTGAAAAGAGAAAAAGGGTCGATGTCCTGCTATCTGGGGAAGTTAGAAACATGACATCTGTTTTGTTATCTAAATCTGCTACAACTGCTTTAGTTTGGTCAGGTAAAATGTGTCAGGTAAAGGTGGGTGTACAGCATGTGCAGCACATTTTCAGTTATTATTTGCACCTCTTTCCAATACCAGAGCATTTTATTTTCAGTTGTTTCAGTGAGAGAAGACCTTGTAACTTACTGCGGTTTGGGTTCATTGTAAAGTGTAACAATTCTGCACCAAAGAACAGCTTTGTGTCTGCATATGCTGTCAGTTATAGTTCTTAGAGAATCGGCAAAGATATGCATCAGCAAGTCGCACTTGGAATTGGCAAAGAAAATTGCTTTTGGTGCGTCTCTAGCTTTCCCAACATGAATTGAAGCAAACAAAATGAGAGCAATCAGTCTTCTTACTCCGTTTCATTATTACAGTATTTTCATTTTCTGCAGCAGCAGAATCAAAGAACCAGCTCATATGTTCCCAATGCTTTCTTCAACAGCAAAAACTGGCAACGTGTTTTAAACCGTGAAACTGTTGATACTGTGTCCTATGCATCTCCCATACTCTTCTCCAGAGCAGCTCTTCTGGGGTCTAATTTGTCTGTCACAGTCTTACCCGTCCTCTGCCCTCTCCTCCTGGTGTTCTTTCTCTTATCGTTATCATTAAAAGGATACAAAGGACACCAAATAATAACAACAAGGGAACAACAAGAGAAAACTCTTCATCCACCTCCTCAACCTTCCTCTTCCTTGTTCTTTTTGGAATCCCTTTTTGTGTTCATAGCCCTATCAGTAATAACAATGCGGCACTGACGGGTCCTGTGTGATGCAGGAGCTCTTTCTGTCTCTCTGCATGCTTATGGAAAATGCTCGTGTTCCCAGTAGTGTGAAGTAAAACCATAAAGTAGAATTCCTGTTTGAATGACACATAGAGGGAGTTGTGTTTTTGATCAACAGAGTCGTTAAAGTTTATGGAGCTTTAACGCATGATAGGAATGACAGTTCAATAGATCCTTTCTTTCTCTGCTATTTTGAGATCCAGGAATGCCAGATCTAACAATGCCCAGACTTCCAACACACAACACACGCATTTTAAAGGACCCCCAAAGCATCTTCTACTATAAAGTTGAACAATAGCTGTACAATATTTCTTTTGTTCTGTCTCATGTTGTTGAGGACGACATGCAGCAGGTTGGT
Organism: Archocentrus centrarchus; assembly: GCF_007364275.1. Classification (NCBI taxonomy): domain Eukaryota; kingdom Metazoa; phylum Chordata; class Actinopteri; order Cichliformes; family Cichlidae; genus Archocentrus; species Archocentrus centrarchus. The sequence continues at coordinate 3,883,443 of NC_044363.1, read as the reverse complement.
GTGATAGAGGACGATGCTATGGATAAGGTTACAATGTAATGCAATACCATCAGGAAAGATGGTGTATGACAATGATCACAAACACACTGCCAATGCAGTAAAAGCATACATGTACCTGGATAGAAAAACACACAATGGAACACTATCAGTCATGGACTGGCCTCCTCAGGGCATGGACCTCAGCATTACTGAAGCAGTGTGGGATCATCCTGACAGAGAACAAGACAACAGGGAGCCAACATCCAAATAAAAGCTTTGAATGTCCTTGAAGAAGCCTGGAGAACTGTTCCTGAAGACTGCTTAAAGAAATGACAAGAAAGCTGCCTCAGAGAGTTCAGGCTGTGGTCTGAAGGTGGTCACACCAAATACAGACTTCCAAGCTGGTTAGACTTGTATAAACATGCCTTATATACTGTGGCTGTAGCTCAGTAGGTAGAGCAGGTCACCTACTGATCGGAAGGTCAGCGGTTCGATTCCTGGCTACTCCAGGCTACATGCCAATGTATCCTTGGGCAAGATACCTAACTCCAAGTTGCTCTCTGACCGTCCTGTCGGAGTATGAATGTGTGTGAATGTTAGTTAATTAAAAAGCACTTAGCTTAGTAGAAACATGGAAGTGCTTGTATGAATGTGAGTGCATGGGTAAATGTAAAACGTGTTGTATAAGCGCTTTGAGTGCTCTGACTGAGTAGAAAAGCGCTATATAAGAGCTAGTCCATTTACCATTTATTTACATTGATGTTTGCAAGTTTCAATAATTTCCTGAACCTGATTCTCAGTTTTCCGAGGAAACAAAGAAATGAGGAGTGACTTAAGAGTTGTGTACAGTACTGTATTATTATTATTATTGTATGTATATTTTCTGCTCAGAGATAACGTTTAGTTTTTTCAGGTCCAACTAATCTCAACCAGTGATGAGAAATTCAAAATGCACCAGAAACGAGAGCTCTCGGGCTTAAATTTAGGTCAATACGGTTTAACTGTCTCTAAGGATTTATCCAGATTTTCAATTATTCACATAAGAATTCACTGTGCGGGTATTTAGTTTTTAATTTCAGGATTCAGATGTAGAACCGTCAGTCTGATCATAGTGACTGCATTTTCTGCAAGATTCGTCTCCATCTCCATTTACCCACTTAGCTTCTTTACTGCCTCGTCATTTATGCTGGAACACAATGCTTAAAGTTACTGCAGTGTTGCAGATGTTTTAGTCGGCCGTGTCTTGTTTTGTAGTTCACTACACTAATGATAGCTCCATCACCGTCCCCTGTTCTCCCCCTCTCGCTTCTCTGCAGCAGTAAAAAGAAGAAAGTGAATAATTTGGGCTGTTATGGAAAGCCGCCAAGCTTTCCCTCTCTCCCTCACTGTGTCAGCAGTGTTGGATAGATTAAAACACACACACGAGCAACACCGAAGGATGCCAAAAAACACGGTGAGGAAAAATTGATTTAAGGTGCATTATTCACAGCAGCCACTTCACTTCTTCCTCTGGCTTCATCACATCCTCCCGTCATCTCCAGCATTTCTTTCCTCCTCTTTTCATTTTTCTTTATTTAATTGACTCTTTCCTCTTTAGGTTATGCCTTTCTGTCATTCCCGTACTCACATAACTGCACACTATACAAGCAATGATCAAACCTTTGTAACGCTACAAATTAGCAAAGAAGTGAAATATATCAGATGAAGTTAATCTGATGTAAGAACCAAAGGGCGTTCAATTACAGGTACAATCAATTAACACCAGCGGCAGCAGCAGCGATTTGTCTCAATTCAAACTACTGCAACAGATTTTGATTTAGCATAATATTTAGATTATTCTCATTATTCATTCTCAATCAGAGCTGATTTAATATCTGTATTCGGCACAAAAGATCAGTAAACATTATGTCTCTAAACAAATGACACGAAAAGTTAAAAGCAAACAAACAAAGTTTTGTTAAATAAATTAATTTTATTCATTGTTGAAAGTTTAGTTTAAAGACATCACCATGAAATTAGCATCAATTTCAAGTGATTTAGTTGAACTTGAGGTTGCATTTATACTTTGTTTTGATTTCAATCACCTTTGATGAAGAATTGTAATGGTTACATGTTGTGGTGTGTGTGTGTGTGTGGTGTGTGTGTGTGTGTGTGTGTTGTGTGTGTGTGTTGGGGGGGGGGGGGGGGGGGGGGTAGAGGTTTTCTAGAGGCAGGGTTAGGTTCTTTATCAAAGACCTATGTTTACTATGACACTGGAAACACTAAAGGTCATACAGTATTCAATTTTATTTATATAGCAGCAAATCACAACAGTCACCTCAAAGCGCTGTATATTGTGAGATAAAGACCCTACAATAATACAATAATACTTTTAAAGCACTTTTAATCATGGAAAGTAAATAATTAGCATTTCATTAGAGTAAGAAAAAAGAAGCTTCTTTAATCTAGTTAAACAGTCGTTTCTTCTCAGAGATATATATTCACAGTATTTGAAGTTCTTCATCAAAATAATATATAATGAAATGTTTATAGTTACTATATATTAACCTTAATGTTACCATGACAATACTGAGTGTGAGATGAGACTGGGTCCTTCTCAGGTTAGGGTCAGACTAAAGTGGGATAAAAAATCCGGTTATTACTGATGGGAATTTGAAGAGGACCAGGTCATTGAAGGGTTAAGCTCAGCTGGGGATCAATTTCTGAGAGAGCTGCAACAAACTGGAGCCAGTCAAAAATTTTATGTAACTGATGCTTACACCATCAGACCCTGAGTCAGTCTCACTGAAGCATCTCTATGTTTGTGCGCAGAATTAAAAGCAGGGCAGTGGTTTAACCAGGGACATTCAATCAATACAAGCACATTTTGTGTGTGTGTGTTTCTATACGTGGCTGTGTGCAAGCATGCGTCTGTTGATCTTGTCACCGCCGTCTCCTGCCTCAGCACTATCAAACGCCAGTGATCCATGTACACAGACGTTCCCTTTAAATGGCAGCCTTAATTATTAAAGGTGTTTGAAGTGGGTGCTGTTAAAGGCTCAGTACGTATAATCTCAGCATAAATAATTCAATGTGGTCTAAACATGGAGATGGGCTCAATTTTTCACTTAGTTTCACTACTTTTTTTTAAAACACAGAGAGAAACACAAAAACGCAGGTCAGCACAAACGTGGAGGAGACTGAATTGTAGATTCTTTGGACACAAAAAGTCTTTTACAAAAATGACTGACTGCCATAACCACAGCTACACAACTGAAATAACAATGTCTAAAAAACAAACAAAAAAAAAACTGATAATATTCGCCCACTCACTGCATCATGCATATCATGCTCATAATTTTTTTTTTTTTTTTTTTGTGAGTGTCTAGGATTGCAGAAAATTTAAATTTATTCTCTCCCGGTGCTGCGTAGATATCTTTATATTCTTTATGGGTCATAATTTTCAGTCTGTTCAGTTTTCTCTATTTCCTGTTACATTTTCTTGTCTATTACGTCACAGTATTTGCTGTGGAACTGCTAAACAAGGTCGTGAACCTCTGGTTTACCAATTTCGTGAATCCGCCATTTTTTTCTTGTAGTGATTTTGTAGTCCAAGTTCAGTTATGCCGAAGTTGCAAGTAGACAAGTCAAAATGTTCAGTTGTTGGGTGTATTAACCCACATGATTACTTACACCCCCCCCCCCCCCCCCCCCCCCCGGTATCAGAGCCTTTTCAAAGTGCCTGTTTCTCTGCCAGTAGATAATCCTATCGCTGCTATCAGACTACAAAAATGGCCTCCATTAAGGTAGATAATCCTATCGCTGCTATCAAACTACAAAAATGGCCTCCATTAAGGTAGATAATCCTATCGCTGCTATCAAACTACAAAAATGGCCTCCATTAAGGTAGATAATCGTATCGCTGCTATCAAACTACAAAAATGGCCTCCATTAAGGTAGATAATCGTATCGCTGCTATCAAACTACAAAAATGGCCTCCATTAAGGTAGATAATCGTATCGCTGCTATCAAACTACAAAAATGGCCTCCATTAAGGTAGATAATCGTATCGCTGCTATCAAACTACAAAAATGGCCTCCAATAAGGTAGATAATCGTATCGCTGCTATCAAACTACAAAAATGGTCTCCATTAAGGTAGATAATCGTATCGCTGCTATCAAACTACAAAAATGGCCTCCATTAAGGTAGATAATCGTATCGCTGCTATCAAACTACAAAAATGGCCTCCATTAAGGTAGATAATCGTATCGCTGCTATCAAACTACAAAAATGGCCTCCATTAAGGTAGATAATCGTATCGCTGCTATCAAACTACAAAAATGGCCTCCATTAAGGTAGATAATCGTATCGCTGCTATCAAACTACAAAAATGGCCTCCATTAAGTGATGACGTACAATTCCATTTCAGGGCTTTCAAATTATGCCGGCGGCAGGCGCATTTTCCACCTACTCCACCACTCTGCGCCGTCTACTTTTTAATTTTCCTAAAAAAATTTCTTAATGCCGTGACTATTCATATCGTCTGCTGCCATCTTGGCTTCGGTCTCGGTCATAAGGCGCCTGCTACTTTGGCATGCCCCCTTGCTACCCCAAAACAATTTGAAATCCCTGCATTTCCGGGTCCAAACTGTCACGTGATCAATATGCCGCAATGCTGTGTGCCTGGTTGTTTTAACCAATCCGACTCGAAAAAACACTCAGCTGTGATTTTACCAATGAGAAAGAGAAGTAGAAATGGCTGCAGTTGATAAGTTATGTTACAGTCATCTTTAATAGTGAACAGTCATTGGTTATGCCATCACTGTTTATTTAGGAGCATTTGGACCCGGGAATGACGTCCGACATAAAGACTGGATAACGAGGAATTCAAATCAAAGCATTGCAGTTCTACTGCAAGTGAATGATTTACATATGAAAAGGAAAGATTTAAAAGCATGATATGTGCCCTTTAAAACTGGTTAGTGACAATATATGAACTTACTGTAATGTAACTTAAAAAAACAAGAACTTCCCTAACGCTCTTAATGGCGTCTAATGGCCCAGGGAGCCTCTTCTATATAAATAACCATGCCTAAATACAGACAATGATTCAAGACTGATGTCTCTTGAATTAATGCCTCTCTACCACCCTCACAGTCATCATTTCTATCTAACCATAGCTTAGAAATAGTCCACAAAACACAGACTTCAACACAGACAACAAAATAATCACACATACAGTATGGTTAAGACAGCATTACTGGTTCTAAATAAATCTACAGGAAGATAGCAAATCTCCCATGCATGAGTAAGCTAAAATCTGCTTACCCACGCAACTAAAAGTAGTTGCGCAAGTAAGCTAATAGTGGCTTCTTTCTGGCTAATGTTAGCTAATATCAGCCATAAGAAAGCCACTTTTATCTAATGAACCTCACAAATTTGTTTGGTTTAACACACTTTATCACACTACACTGTATTCTAAACAAGGCACTCAAATCTGGGTGATATAATTTTAGATAAGTTGCATTCATTGCCCTGTTTTCTGAGTTACCCGTTTACTGCTCCGGGCCTCACTGGTTTAGCTGGCTTAAGATACAGCAGGTTGAAATACACAGGGTTAATAAATGGGCCAGAACATGTGCTGTTTTTCTAATGATTGGCTTCACAAGTACAAATGGTTGGATCTCACTAATTTGATCAGTTGTTAAATTCCTGTTTTCTAGCAGGCCTATTTTTGAGTTGCTTTCTGTTTATGTCTTCTTTTACAAACGTATTTTCATTTCTTTGTACTTTAATGTAGTGTTGTAGTCAAGACCACCTAACCCGAGACCGAGACAAGACCAAGACCAGAGGGTATCGAGACCGAGACAAGACCAAGACTTTTAGGGTCCGAGACCAGTCGAGACCAAGACCGAGGGGGGGCGAGACCGAGACAAGACCAAGACCAGTGCCTGACACTACATGACACAATAAAATGTGAAACATGATCAAAATCACTTCTCAAATTGATCTGAAAGATCCACATTCCCATAAAATAATCCTGATATTAAACACTCACAGCTCAAATAAATATATTTAATACTCCTGGGTGACTTCCATCATTTATCACAGAATGTAAAACAATTATTCATAGTTCATCACAATAGTCTTAACTTTTCTCTGCCTTTCATAAACTATGCATAAAGTTGTGTTGTTTTTAAACCAACAACCTTTGTAAAAATGGGTGCTTTTTCAAAACCACATAGCTAAATGTGTAAAACTGAAAAAATGGCAAACACTCATCAACAGTAAGAACTAAAGCCTTTAATCTTATACAGATTAAAGCTGCAGGATGTAACTTTTATAAAAAATCTGGTTTTTACATATTTGTTAAAACTGTCACCATGTCAGACAGTATGAGACCGATAATCTGCGAAAAAAATGGAGCTCATCCACCTCCTCCCTGAAAAGCTCCCAGTCAAAAACAACCAGTCAGAGCCAGGAGGAGGGTCTTAGCACTGTCAATCACTCCTGGTGTATGCTGCTCAATGTAGTTGTGTGCAACACTTCATAATTTGGTATCGATCCTATGCCACAGGGCCATTATCACCGACACTGATACCAATACTTTTTAATAATTATGAAGAATTTCCATGAAGTTTAACTGGTTTGAGATTTTTTTCCTTTGGATCATTAATTAGTTAAAACCCAGGATAGAATTGGGCAAAGTTTATATGTAAGTAGAAAATACTTTATCAAAATAAAAGTTATTGTTCTGAAACAATAGAACAAAACAATTTTCCCCATAAATTGATGTCTGGATTTTTTTTTCATAAATTAAGTGTACAAAATCATCACTCAAGAACAAATGCAAACTTTTTTCCAGGTAGATTTTTCAGAAAGTATAATAAAAAAATTTAATAAAAAATGTTCCTTCATTCACTAATTTTCTACAAATTTAAATTTAAATTTGATTTAAATGTTTCATAGCAAAATCCTTTTTTTTCCCAAATAAAATATGTTATGCATCACATGACAGTATAACAAAACACGGACAAGGCCCCGAGGGAAAAGAGCCGGCGTAAGAGAGAGGCTGAGGCGCAGAGCGCACCAAACGCCACTGCCGAGCATCCTGTTGGCTAATGTCCAGTCACTGGATAACAAGCTGGACGAACTCAGGGCCAGGATACAGTTTCAGAGGGACATAAGGGACTGCAACATCATCTGTCTCACGGAGACATGGCTGACCCCCCTCATACCGGACCACGCCGTACAGCCGTCGGAGTTCTTCAGTGTTCATCGCACGGACAGAACGAGTGAGTCTGGAAAATCAAGAGGAGGAGGTGTGTGCCTAATGATTAATAACAACTGGTGTGACAGTAGGAATGTTGTCCTTCTGAAACAATCATGTTCACCTAACCTGGAGCTCCTAACCCTGAAATGCCGTCCCCACTACCTGCCCCGCGAGTTTACTTCGGTCATCTTCAGCGCCGTCTATATTCCACCTCAGGCGGACACAAACACTGCACTATCCGAGCTACATGAGGCTATTTCCACCTATCAGGCTAACCAGCGTGATGCGGCTCTCATCGTAGCCGGGGACTTTAACAGTGCAAACTTGAAAAAGCTGATACCGGAGTTGATTCAACACATCGACTGCCCCACCAGAGGAGAGAGGACCCTAGACCACTGCTATTCTCCATTCAAAGATGGCTACAAAGCAAAGCCTCTTCCGCCTTTTGGGAAGTCTGACCACACCTCTGTACTTCTCATGCCGAAATACAAACAACGGCTCAGGCAGGAACCCCCTGCTGTGAGAGAAGTGACACGGTGGTCTGATCAAACAGAGGCCGCTCTGCAGGGTGCGTTGGATTCAACCGACTGGGACATGTTTCGCAGCAGCGCGGGCGGAGACATCGAGGAGTTTACGGAAACTGTTGTGGGATTTATTGGGAAAGTTGTTGAAGACACTTCACTTAGGAGGACCATCAGGACTTTTCCCAACCAGAAGCCGTGGGTGGATAAATCTGTCCGCGACGCCCTGAGGTCCCGCACCGTTGCCTACAACTCCGGCCTCGCCTCTGGGAACATGGAGGACTACAAGGTTGCATCATACAACGTCCGCAGAGCGGTGAAAGAGGCAAAACATCGCTACGGCCGCAGACTGGAACAGCAACTACAACAGTCTGACCCCAGGGGACTGTGGCAGGGACTACGCACCATCACGGACTACAAAGCACCACACACACACCTGGTGAGTGCCGACGCTTCTCTGGCTGATGAACTCAACATCTTCTTTGCGCGCTTTGAGTCGGGAAGCCGACAGCCCGCTGCGCTCCCGGCCGGAGGGGCGGAGACACTCACTGTGACGGAGCGCGACGTGAGGAGGGAGTTTAGACGTGTAAACACCAGGAAAGCGGCTGGACCAGACGGTATTAGTGGACGTGTCCTTAAGACCTGCGCTGACCAGCTGGCACCTGTGTTTACAGTGATATTCAACCTCTCACTGAAACTGTGTGTGATTCCCACCTGCTTTAAAAAGTCCATCATAGTCCCTGTCCCAAAGAAACCACACCCCAGCAGCCCCAATGACCTCAGGCCCATAGCACTCACCTCTGTGGTGATGAAGTGTTTTGAGAGACTCATCAAGACATTCATCACCTCCTCACTGCCCATCACCCTCGACCCACTACAGTTTGCATACCGGCCAGACAGATCCACAGATGACGCCATATCCTTCCTCCTCCACAAGACCCTTTCACACATAGACACTGGTAAGGGGAACTATGTGAGAGTGCTGTTTGTAGATTACAGCTCAGCATTCAACACCATAGTTCCCTCCAGGCTGGTCTCTAAGCTGCTGGACCTGGGCCTGGGCCCATCCCTGTGCAGGTGGGTTCACAGCTTCCTGACCAGCAGACCACAGGTGGTACGAGTGGGTCACCTCACCTCATCCTCCCTCACCCTCAACACTGGATCCCCCCAAGGCTGTGTGCTCAGCCCTCTGCTGTACTCACTGTACACCCATGACTGCGAGGCCACGTCAGAGTCCAACGTCATCATCAAGTTTGCTGACGACACTGCTGTTGTGGGACTAATCTCTCACAATGAGGAGACAGCCTACAGGAGAGAGGTCTCCCGCCTGGAGAACTGGTGCCAGGAGAACCACCTCCTGCTCAACGTCAGCAAAACAAAGGAACTGATCGTGGACTTCAGCAGGAAGCAGCAGAGGGACTACCATCCACTTGTCATCAGTGGTGCTGAGGTGGAAAGAGTGGACACCTTCAAATACCTGGGAGTGACCATCTCACAGGACCTGTCCTGGACTCATCACATAAACATCACTGTGAAGAAGGCCAGACAGCGTCTCTACCTCCTCAGGCGGCTGAGAGACTTCAAGCTCCCACTCAAGGTGCTCAGGAACTTTTACACCTGCACCATTGAGAGCATCATGCGTGGGAGCATCACCACCTGGATGGGAAACTGCACCAAGCAGGACTTCATGGCCCTAAAAAGGGTGGTTCGTTCAGCTGAACGGACCATCAGAACCACCCTCCCCAACCTGCAGGACATTTACACCAAGCAGTGCAGGCTGAGGGCCATGAAGATCCTAAAACAGCCCAGCCACCCCGGACACTCTCTCTTCTCCCTGCTCCCATCAGGCCGGCGTTACCGCTGCCTGAGGACTAAGACTGAAAGGTTGAAGAAGAGTTTTTACCCACAAGCCATCCGTCTGCTCAACTCTGAGCCCTAACTGGACCATTATTGCACAGTGTAAATATCATAATTTAAAAAGTGTGTATAGTGTATAGTATATAGAGTATAGTGTATAGTGTGAATTACTTTTTTTTATTTTTATTCTTCCTATTTATATGTGTGTGTATATAAGGTTGCAGGTACAAAATACATTTCACTGTGCATTGTACTGTGTATAACTGTGCATGTGACAAATAAACACTATCTTATCTTATCTAACACTGTGGGGAGGGGAGGAGCAAAGTGCTCTGTGCTGTGACAGGAGCGACACTTAGACAGTCAGCTCGCATCATTAATGAAACCGCAGCACTGCATACAGGGGAGAAACTCAAGCCAAAGTATCGATCTCATTACACTGATATTGATCAATACCAATACAACGTTGGCATCCATATTATCGATATTAGGATCAATCTGCCCACCACTAGCTCAATGTACTAATGGCGGAGAAACAACTTACTTACTTCTCTGCTGTTACCATTGGTGGTGGCCATGGTTAACTTCTGGGTTCTAGCAAGAAATATTCCTCACCCCAGCACTAATGCTAATGCTAATTAGTAAGCTAATACTAACCACCAAATGCCGCTCCCACTTGTTAATTGAGTGATGGGGCCTAAGACATAACCAGAAAGCAGTAATCAGTTTTTTTGGACTTGTAGTTACATTTCTCGAGGTGCATGTCAGGTTTGCTTCAGAGAGGATTTTCAGTTATACACAAAGGATCAATGCAGAACTCTAAATCAGGCCTTATTAGATCGATAGAATGATAATTTTTGCATATAATCCAGAAAAGTTACATTTATACATCAAGCATTTAATGTGTCCCAGAGTGCCGTTTCCTTCCACTGTGTTTGCAGAAATCACATAAAAAAATACAAAACAAAAACATAATCCAGATTCCTCAACTGCTAATAGCATTTCCTACATTTGAATATCAGCCACCATATTGTGAGCATAAACTATCACGTTTTTAATGCAACAATAGGAAGTGACATCATCTTGCTGGGAACTGTAATATTTTATTCTTGAAGGCCTCTCATAGCTCTACTGGTGCTGAAAACTAATGTTTGACTATGGCTTTCTGAATACAAGTAGGGCTGCAACTATCAATTATTTTAGTAATCAAGTATTCAATTGATTACTCCGTCAATTAAACAAGTAATTGGATAAGAAATAATTTTTCATTTTAACAATTCATCAGCATATTTTAACTTCCGTACTGCAGATGTTTCTCTGTGTGAAACAAACAGGGTGGATGGAGCAGCTACAAAGTTCTCTGTTCTTCATGTTGCTGATCAGGTGGCTGATAAAAACATTTTGACGATCCCCTCTGTACTGAAGGGGGTGGGGGGGCACCGAACGATTGCTAGTGCTAATGGCAGCCCCCCTTTCCCCAGTACACTGTGGTTATAGATCTGTTCTGGTGGCTACAGCTGACGTAAAGAAAAAAATAACAGCTGACATCCTCTGCACAACACGTGCGCACATTCAAACATGCGCACTCACAGCACAGAGAAGTGGGGGCGTGAAAAAACATCTCAGCGATCCACTTGTGTTAAAGGGTCGTTTTTGTTTTTTTCGGAAATGCTCCGTTTACACGGAGACACCTGAGCTGCAGAGCTGAAACGAAACATCAAAGCAACAAATTTGTGTCGAGGATTTTTAATAATCGAATTGCGTTATTCCAAGAATCGTTGCAGCCCTAAAACTTGCATTAAATTTTTAGTTTGTGTATCAAAATACATGAAGGTTGGTATTTACCTTTCATGCTGGGATTTTTTTGTTGAATCGGAAGCCTGAAATTTTCCTTTGATCTTCATTTTCCCTCTTACTTCTCTTCGTGTTCATGCGGTTATTTCGATTTATGCAGCACACGCGTGACCATAGTGAGATCAAACGTACACACTGTGAATGAAACTGTCCGTGCTCTGTGGTAGATTGCAAACTGCGGTGAAATGATACAGGCGTAAGCAGCGATAATAGCAGCGACCTAGCCGGGGCGGAGTCTGTGAGGTGTGCACCTTTGAGAGGCAGAGGATCGCAATCTTTGTTGGATTTGAATCAGTACGTTTTGCATCCAATAAAAGCAAAGATGTTAACAAATAAATTGGACAGTATTCTGGCAATTTAGTGATATTTCCACAGCTGTGGTCTTGACTGGTCTTGAAATAAAATCCCGAGTCCGCAAGGTCCGAGTCCATGACAAGACCGAGACCAAATGCGGTCGAGTCCATGACAAGACCGAGACCATCAAAAAGCGGTCTCGAGACCGGTCTCGAGACCAAGACCGATCTCGAGTACTACAACACTACTTTAATGTGATTTTGTGACTTTTTTGGGTGAAATAAAAACCCAATTTTCAAACTGCACACCTGTTAATGTTTGGCTTTGGACTGCCTGGCTCCCTCATGACACTAACAACCTATCTTGGAACAATCCACAGCAGCTTGCAGCACACAGAGAAATAACAGTCCAAGAAACGACAACCAGCACCATCATGTCTTAATAAAATGAATTTGCTCTTGTGGCCGATTTAGCATTTTCCTCATCTTCTTATTGGAAATGTGCAAGTACCCAGATCTTCTTTTGCAGTTAAACTGCCAGGCAAATGAAGTGCTCAGTCTCCAGGATTACACTTCTCATTCCTCATTTAAAATGACTATCACCAATATCACGCATGCACTGCAGACTGGAACTTTTGTAGACATAACCCGATGGAGGTGCATCGGATAACCAAATGTCTGATGCAGTCTGGGCGAACATTAGCTATTCTTTAAGCTACTATCGCCCCAGTACAAAGTCAGTGTGATGGCCAATTTGCAGATTTGCAGAGATTTGAGAATAACACCAGTAATGGTGAATTCCAAGCTAATGATTGTCATCCTGTGTTTTTCCTCCTGCACACTTTTTATTTAAGAGGGGGAGAGAGGCTTGCGCCCTGCATCCCACCTGAAATCTACGCCTATGCCCATCTGCCTTTCTAGTTTGGTAAACTTTCCTACTTTATTTTCTCTCTTTGCACCTCTACATTTATTCCCTCTCCTCACACCCTCTTTACTTGACCCTCTGTTTTGCCTCTCTTCTTCCAGCCGTTCACACTTTTTTCTAATTTATCAGCGGCTACCCGCTGTGCTTTGCAGAGGTGTTGTGAAGGGTATCCGCCACTTTCCTACACCTCTCTGCCAGCCAGCTGGACACAGTTCATTAATTCCCGTGTGTCAAACACCCAACCAGAGAATTTATTTGGTGTTTAAAAGCCCTCGGCGTGATAGGTAGCCTGTGGCAAGTGTACGTGCGTGTGTAGATGCCCGCATGTGTGCATGCATGCGCAATTTACCCATTAAGTTGGAACCAGTAAGTCAATACACAGAGTTATTTTGCTGTTATGCAACTCCTCACACGTTAAAACTTAATGCATCCCCTCTGTCCCAGCCCCATCGCTGTCTCTTTCTGTTCGGTTTGTCAGAGAAAAGGTTGAAAGTGCGATCAATAACCACGAACACGTCTACAGAGAGAGGAAAGGAAAGACGACAAGGAAGAAGGAAAATGGATGACATGAAGAGGACAAGGAGGGGAGAAACGACCAGAGAGAGAGGTGTGAAAAGAGGCAATGAGTACACGGACTGAGAGATGAGTAATGGAGAAGCATAGATAAGGAGAACCGAGAGAAAACAGAAGAAACAAGACAAGAAAGAGAAAATAGAAAAAGAAAAGAAAGGAGGAGAAGAGAGGAAACATGAGGAGCAGTGTGGAGTGGAGGAAAAACGAAGACAACTAGAAAAGACAAGTGGAGACAAGAAAGAAGAGAAAAACAAGAGCAATGAAAAAGGAAAGGAAATAAACAGGATCCAAAAAATAGGGGTGAAAATGAGAGAAGAGCTGAATATAAGAGGAGGCAGCATGAGGGAATGAAAATAAAAGAGAGGTGTGAGAAGTGGAAATGGAGGAAAAAGGGGCCAAAACAATAGAGAGACAGAGGGAAAAGATAGGAGAAGATGAGAGAACCAGAAAGGAAGGGGAGACAAAAAAGGTGAGGGAAGAAGGTGAGAAAATGAGAGAAGAATCAAAGAAATGGAGAGCGAATAGAGCAGGATGAAACCACAGGGGAGATAAAGTGAAGTAAACAGAAGACAAAAAGCAAAAAAACCAACGAGGAGATAGGAGAAAGAAGGGAAGAGAAAGGAGGGAACACAAACAGATGGAGGAGGATTGATGAAGTTTGGGGAATGAAAGAATGGAGAGCAAGTTGAACCGATGTCCAGATTTCCCCAGAGTTAGAGATGCAAGGTTAAAAAAGGCAAAACGGAGAGAGGGAAGCAAAGAATGATGAGTGTGTGGAATACTGAGCTGCACTGTGTGTGTGTGTGTGTGTGTGTGTGTGTGTGTGTGTGTGTGTGTGTGTGTGTGTGTGTGTGTGTGTGTGTGTGTGTATGTGTGTGTGTGTGTGTGTGTGAGGCAGCATGTATTGATCCCAGAGAAACATGAGGAGTATATTGGGGGTGTAATTTGCATTGATCCCACTGGAGAATGCTGACGAGGGTGTGCTTACACTCGCGCGCTCTGGGACAAATGCGCACACATTTGTTGGAAACCTCAACCACCCGTTCACACAGACGGTGACAGTCTGTCACGGTCGCTAGACTGGTGTTAAAATCCCTCCTCCCTTAGCCCCCCCAACAACACTGCAGCTGATTGTTTTGTTTGTCTGTTTGTCAGAACCTGCATTGTGAAGCTCAATTTAGATGCAACAGGTTAATGAGAGCTCTTGCTTTCCGTGCACTGGAGCATTGGATTCGGCGCCGCCTCTGGAATGCTCGACATGAACCGTTTGTGATTAGGCCTCGTTTGTGCTTCCATTTTCTTTGTGGTGCAGATACATTTGTGAGATGTGGCCCCCAGAGAATCGAAATCTATGAGGATATTCTGAGCATTCCAAATGAACCGGCAAACACGTGAGCCAGCTGGGAGAGCTGATATCTGCTTTGCACATATATATAAGTGCACCTTATGTGTGCAAAAAAAAAAAGAAAAAAAAAAGCTTTTTAAACGTTAGTGTGTTTTGGGCCAAAGTTGCTGAACGGCTTCTATCAGATTTGACTTGGAATTCTATTCATGCAGCTTTTATGTCCCAGTGGAAATAAAGCCGAGTTTCTCTTTGCTTTCATTTACGCAGAGGCGTCAATATAATTGCCTAAACCCATCACCAGGATGGCTGGTGAATGGCAAGACTTGCTTCTAGAAGGACTTTAGTTTAGGTGACAGCTGCCTGAGAAGAGCTTTTAGGACTGAGCACATCAACGGCAGCAGACTGTTAGCTGTGCTATTTGCACATCCAACATCACACTCACGTTGTGCTGGGAGGTTAACCGGGAGCAGCTTAAATTGTAGCGAATGTCCTGACATTTGCGTTCATTCACCTCTGTCGGGTAAGTCCTAGAAAAGATCAGGGCTGCAGTGCATGTGTGAGAACAGCGATATATATATATTATATATAGCACCGGAGTTGTGTATATTGTAGCTGACTTTTCATGTTATTTTTTCAAGTTGCTGCTGAATAAGAGATGGCCGCTGTGCAGCCAACGTGTTCAAAACACAACCAGATTGTCTTTGAAATCCTTGTAATCAAGCTTTCCAGCTATATATTACACAGTTTCTTTGCTAAATATTCTCTCATATTTTCAGAAAATTCTCTTTGTGAATGACTTTTACCTGTTTTTTGGTGATAGCTTTCACACCTGCCACTTTCCAACATTTGTCACTTAGTGACCTTTTCTGAAATGCCTCTAGCCTGTATTAAATTGACCTATTATGCACATTCCCATCTTCATATTTCTTGAACTATATTACAGTAGCTTTGCATGATGCACAATTTAAAAAAAATACTTGTCCATGGTGCCATCCCTCAGTTCATCCTCTCTGTGAAACCTCTCTTCCTTTAAGGCTACATTAAACAAACATTCTTCTGACTTGCTGCACTTAAGAAGGTTGGTACGGTCCTGTAGTTAGAGCTGTGTGCCTGAGATGACCACATTAGGGAAGTAGGCGTATCCACCATTGTAAAAGTATACATTTGCCAGTAAACAACAAAAAACAGAAATTCTCCACTTTAAAGGTGTGTTTTCCTGACCTTTATCTGTCTACTGTCACAAATTTAGGTCCACTTCCTTTGTGAACTACAGTATCACACTGTGGTTTATTATAAAGCCTTACTACAAAAAAAAAAAAAAGTATTTGTGATTTGCATTTTTGCACAATAAACTTTTCCAACATCAACTACAGCTTAATGAATCATGTACAACATTCTAATCAATGGACGCATAACAGTAAGCTATGTTAAAATGTTCAACTACACTAAAGTATGAAACTCAGTCTTAAAACACATTCCTGTACGCTTGACTTGTATTTGACATATTTTTGTCATTTCTGCTTTATTATTTCTGCTGTCATTTTGTAATTTTGTGGTTCTTTTTGTCTTGTTGTTCCGATTCATCTTAGCCTTACCTTCAGATTATCTCCTTTGCTCGGCCTTACTGGGCTTTCCATTTGAGTTTACTCCCGCTTTGTCTGTCAAGCCATTTCGTAAACGCTGTTTTGAAAAGTGCTGTATAAATAATATGATTACTTAATGGATACATACATGGAGTATGAGCATGCAGATGTGTGAGAGTCTGCACAAACAGTACAATGGATCCAAAGGATATGCGGGGCTACGTTTTGTATCACAAACACGCACAAAGAGTCACAGCATTATATAATTTGCTCTGAAAGCCTGGTGTTGGTGGAACACTGTGGCAGCACTTAGTGTGCAACACCGCGACCTCCGTCATACAGAACGTACACACTGACAACGTAAATGCACACACACACACACACACACACACACACACACACACACACACACACACACACACACACACACACACACACACACACACACACACACACACACCATAGATGATGAATACAGGAACAAAGCCTAGATCTGAGATGAGGTTAGCCTCAGAGAGAAACAGACCAACAGAAAGAGATGAAAAGAATAAAACACAATGAAAGAGTGAGCGAGAAGAGACGAAGAGAGACTGGAGCAAATGAATGTGGCAAGAATGACGGTGATGAAAGAAAAGATACGCACAAGAT
Organism: Archocentrus centrarchus; assembly: GCF_007364275.1. Taxonomy (NCBI): domain Eukaryota; kingdom Metazoa; phylum Chordata; class Actinopteri; order Cichliformes; family Cichlidae; genus Archocentrus; species Archocentrus centrarchus. The sequence continues at coordinate 3,866,612 of NC_044363.1, read as the reverse complement.
GAAAGGGGTAAAGGAAGGGAAAGATTGTAAGATCAGGTAAGACGGAAAAAGACGATGACAGCAGAAGTAAAGGAAGTGACAGAAAGAGGGGAGGAGAGCGAGAAGAAGGGAACGGGGTTGCAGTATGTGGCAAGCTTATGTAAGTGTACTGACAGCATTCATCACCTGCCTCCCGAGACTGCCGCAGATGCACGTGTGCACGCAGACGCACAATTTAAGATGACTAAATCACACACCCGTGCACGCGCGTGCGCTCAAATATACACCTGCGTGTTCACGCGCGCTAACGTAACAACATGCAAGCGTGCACATGCACAAAGGGCGCCTGGAGAGGCTAATGTGGCATCTGTTTGTTTGTCAACATCTGCTGTTGTCATGGTGTCCAGGGGCCACTGTTCCTGTCTGCAGCCTTTCGAACCACATGCCTCTGCCGTTCCCGCTCGCTTCACATCACATAATGTGCACAAAACAGGGACAGGTTTAAATGTGTAAAAAGTCTTTTTCTTTCTAAACTTTTGTCTTCCATGGCTGGAAACTGCATTTTAGGAAACTTCCAATCTGATGTTAGAACTGAATTCAGCCATTAGGCTGTTTTCCACCGGAGGACTCTAAGGAACCTCGCCTGAAGGACTTCTTTCATAGCGCCTTCTGGTGGAGAGAGTACTACGTACTCTGGGGTAGGGACTCCCAGGTGGTCCCAAAAACCTCCTGGGTGACTGGCTAAAATCGGAGGTGACAACGACAAGAAGCACCGTTTTTAATAACCCAGCCACTTATAGCAGGAGCCAGATGAAGAACAGCATAACAATAGTAAATGTCACAAATGGAGAAATGAGGCGCTGCCAGAGATTTCAGATCAGAGGAAGACAATGAATGAGAGAGACAGAGTTGTGGCTGAACAAGATAGAAGATGAATGAAGAGAGAGAGAGCAGCATGAGCAAAAACAAGACCGTGAATTAGATAAATCAAACAGTGAAATGAATGAAAGCAGTAACAAGACACAATCCAGCAGGAAGGTGTTGCTTGTAACTGAGGAGCAGGCTTCAACTTGTCTGCTGTCTCTACTTTGTGTGTGTGTGTGTGTGTGTGTGTGTGTCATGGCTGTCACACACTCAGACCTCCAGCTGTGACACATGTAGAGAAAAGAGAAGAGGGACAGAGACAGCTTAGAGGTAACCTGTTGGCTACATTTTTATAAAGTCATGTAAAAGAAGCTGTTGCTTTATCAGCGACCAATTTGTTTTAATCTTTGAGGGCTTTCATCACAGCAGTGGTCTGAAGGAATCCATTAGCACCACTGAAAAGTTCCTAAAAGTAAAACCTCTGTTTTGAAAAAAGAAAAAAAAGAAAAGGCAGTTAGAAGGAAACTGATGCTGGATATGCTTTAAATCAGTTCCCCTCATTCTCATCAAGATCCATCCATTTTCTTGAGTGGCGTCCCCCAAGATACTATGCTTGGCCCAGTAATTTTCACCACTGACATGCCCCGGTTAGATGAAAATATTAAAACTACAGATCTGCTGATTATTACTGTAGTTTTTTATTTTGTTTTCTGATGTACTACTAATTCAGAGATTATGCTGCATACACTCAGATCCACTCAGGAATTTGACATTTGCAAATATGGACTCATTGCTCCCTTAATGTCATTATTATTATCATCATTAAATATATTTAACAATAAAGGTTTTTTGGGGGGTTTCTCAGACAATGAGTTTGCATAAATTGTAGTGCAGCAAAGTTCAGCCCTGCTGAAGTTTAAACCGAGCATCACCAGGCAGAAGAAAGGTGATTTAAGTTACCTTGAATGTGGCAAGAGATGTTGGTGCCAGAGATCAGAGGACAATGGCAAGACTGCTTTGAGCTGATAGGAAGTCAACGGTAACTCAAATAACCACTTGTTACATCTAAGATAAGGGGGCATCACTGCAATAGCAACATGTCAAACCTTGAAGCTGATCGGCTTCAGCAGCAGAGGATCACACCAGGTGCCACTCCTGTCAGCTAAGAACTGGAGGCTACAGTTTACAGGGGCTCACCAAACCGAGACAACAGAAGACTGAAAAAATACTGCTTGAGAAGAGGCTCCATGTCTGCTGTGGCATTTTGGATGGTAGGACCAGAAATCAGTGTAAACAAGATGAGAGCATGGATCCATCCTGCCTTGTATCAATGATTCAGGCCACAGGTGTAATAATGTGGGGGATGTTTTCTTGGCACACTTTTATGCCCCTTAGTACCAGCTGAGCATCACAGCCTACCACAGCCTGAATATTGTTGCTGAGCATGTCCATCTCTTTATGACCACAGTGTACCCATCTTCTTATGGATACTTCAAGGAGGATAAGGCGCCATGTCACAAAACTCAAATCATCTCAAACTGGTTTCTTGATCGTAACATTGAGTTCCCAGTACTCAAATGGCCTCCAGTGTCACCAGATCTTAATCTAGTAGAGCACCTTTGGGATGTGGTAAAATGGGAGATCCTCATCATGGAGCAGCTGTGTGATGCTACCATGTCAAATATGGAACAAAAAATCTCCGAGGAATTTTTCCAGCACCTTGTTAAATCTGTGCTGTGAAGAATTAAAGAGGGCATCCGAGCCAGTACTAGCAAGCTGTACCTAATGAAGTGGAGTGAAGAAATGTGTATGGACATAGAAAACACAGACATCAACTACTTATTTGCAAATACAGAAACACACACTCCATCCTCCTTTGTTTTGCTTTTAGTCCTCATTTTATTAACTTATGACAAAATGCTGCCCTGTTTTTCAGGCCTAGATTTTTCCCCACTTTCTTAATTCTCTCAAACAAAAATTCAACAGCAGATTTTTGTTGACATCTGTGTCTCCCTCTCCTCAATTCCATTAACTTCCTCACTCTATTTTTATCACTTTCCTTCTCTTCCAATTTCCCTCCTGCCCTTTTCTGTCTCTCACTTTACACAACATTCGAGAAATGGCTGATTTTTGCTGACAACTGTCTCTTCTCACTTTCATGTTTTAAAACGTGTCTCTCTGTGATTGTGTGCCCTCCTCCTTCTCTGTTAATCTTTCACTTTTCCTTCCTGCATCTTTTTTCTGTCAGATCGGTGACTTTTACTGGCACAAACGCTCATGTGAGACAATACTGACAAAAGGGAATCGCATTTGTCAGGGCATCTGTAGTCTGCAGGCTTTAGAGAGTTTTTAAATGCTGCCAAGAGCTTGCTGCGTCAACATACAAAAAGACAAAAACACACACTTTGATTACACAGTCGATGCTAATTACTGTGAATGCAAGTTAAAGAAAGAAGAAAGTAACTTCTGCACTACGAGAGGAACTTTAAGAACTTTAAAATAAAGTTAAGACTGTGATAATATAAACAAAGGGAAACATTTGGTACATGTATGTGGTTTCATTTCCATACGGCTACGCTGTAGCTGGTAGATCACATGAAAGTTGAAGTTCTTACTATAGTAGCCTGCATGGTTTTGAGACCAGACTGTATTTACTCTCCTAGGTAATGAAGCCCTAAAAATCAATCAATCAATAAATAAATATATAAATGCCATACTCTGGGATGGATTGGTGACCGACCCATCTACGGTATAGCCTGTCTCCTGCCCTGAGACAGCTGAGTTAACTTCCAGCCCCACTTTGCTAGGAATCAAATATTAGACAGGGCAGGATTTCTAGTAAAGCCGGACCCTGCTAACACTCGCTTTCAATGCACACAGACTGCTAAAAACATTGCCATTCACACCAGTTTCTATCGTGTGCCTCCAAGGACTTCAGATGACCACTTGTGTTCAGCTTGCTGTGACTTCTGCTAAAAGCTTTAACAGCTCAGTACACAAGTCCGTCAACCAGACATGTTTTCAATGCATTAGCTAAGAAATGTTTCAGGTCATTGCCATTTTATTCTAATGTAAAGGCTATTTGAGCACTGGTGAAGCATTTTCCTATATTTAAGAGTGTTCACTTGTGATTTTATTTGTGTTTTTTTTTAAACTAATACCAAATGCTGCAGCAGCCACAGGAAGGGAAACCGAATCTGCTGTAATTCTACCTGGCACAACTTAATGCTCAGTCTCTGATTCTAACCATTTCCAACTCCAACTCCCTCCAGAGCTGGAAGTCTCTCTATCCTGTTGTTCTCTCTTTAACTAGAGGAGCACAAGATGCATCGTCAGTCGAGCATTCGACTTAGAGCAGACTCCGGGGAGAAAGGATCAAACAGGGGCAGCGTTCCTGGATTTTCTTCCTGTACACCACTTTGTACACCAAGAGTAGAGATAGCAGGTTGTCATTCTCCACCGCTGGAGAAACAGAGATCCCCGTGTGGACACTGCTGCCATACCACCAGCTGTCAGATACAGGGATTTAAACATGAAACATGTAATGTTTAGGGAATAGCAGTCAGCAATACATTAATTGCTTATTTTCACCAGATATTGCTTAATTTGAATAATCTACTCAGTATGATACTGCACGGTGTATCTGCTTATTGTAAGACCTTCATAATGCCTTATTGTTAGAGATACTAAAGAAATGAATTTCCAGGAGTTTGAACAGCTCCATCACCCGAGAAACAGTCACTGCCGCACCACTAGGCTTCGGGTAAGGGGATTCTACAGGTACAGGGGTAAGGTGAGAATCCCATTGTCAATGATAACTACAGCATCAACAATTGCTATTGAACTTATTAAACTTAACAGGCCTGCTAACTCTAGATAACTGTGCAACAGCTAACAGTATAGTTAATGGATTTAAACCCCAGACCCCTGGATGAAAGTCCAACATTTGACTTATTTGACTACCTCCTCCTCCATGTTTGTCAGTATTAACAAAAATGTAACTTTACAGGAAAAATGAATAATAATGAACTTTACTTCACCAGGAATACACACAATGTCGAAGAAATATTATTTTTGGTATGAAAAGTTGCTTGATTTAAATAACTCAGTCGGTACTACATGGCTTTATGTTTATGCTATGTTTGTGTACAGCTAAGTCTTCTAAGACATAAATAATGCCTTAGAGACAGAGATGGTAAAAGTGCATTTCCTGTCATAACAAAAATATGAAATGAGATTATATATTATTTTTCACTTAAACAACATGCAGCATCTTAACTGCCATAATTTCTGACCCACCCATGAACTGTCTGCCTCAGTGGCAGCTATTTGAAGACATATTTTCTGCAGCAGCTCCACTTCATCACTTCATCTTTCTTTTCTCAGCATACCCTCCCTGTCCTCTCCATCTCGTCTCGCTTCTCATCCATTTCAGAATGTCTTATTAACCACTGACAAGTCTCTCTCTTCCCCCTTCCCTCTCAGTTGCTTTCATACTCCTTACATCTTCTCACTTGCACTCTTCCCTTCCTCCCTCCCTCTCCTCAGTCTACATCTGAAGACGTCTTATTTTAAGAGCAGAGAGTCGCTCCCGCAGTCTCCAGAATGCCACGGGATGTTTTGAAAAATAAGACTTTCTGCTTTCTGTAAGAGTCTTGCTCAAAGGACTACTCTGCCAGCGCTGCAGCCAATTATACCTCCCAGCAAGGTGTAGTAGGTGGCAGCCCACTCCAACACCAGCAAACAGCAGGAAAGCAGACCTTTAGTCCATTTCCTCTGATTTAATATGAGCTGCACTGCATGGAAGCATGGCAGATTTTTTAATTACTGTATTGCTGTCACAGGCGGAAAATGGTGACGAACACTAAACATGTTTTAATTGTGCAAACTGTCCATGACGCTGGTGTCCACGATGTGTTTTAGCTTAGTATCCCCAGTATGCTCATTTGTATCAAAACCTGCAGTAAATGGCAGCTGAGTTACCTCCTTACTGGAGATTTTCTCCACCTGGATTCCATTTTTTCATTAAATACACAAAAGGCTTCCACAATCTCACCGAAACCAAAATCAGTCATTTGGGATGTTTCTTGATTGGACTGACAGCCTTTCAAGAGATTTATCATATAAAAAGAATTTATCATATAAAAAGTAAAACAGTTGCTGCTTTTAGCCTAACATGATACAAGGATTGGCTTGCTGCATTGTTTCTCATCTCTTTCATTGTAAATTAAATGGGTGCTGGACCCATATTTTGGAAAACTTGAGCAATTTAAACATGCTAACCTTGAGCTCGGGAATTTGTGGTCAGTTATAGTTTTCCATTTTCCATTTTAGGACTGCAACAATTCCTCAAGGAACTCGAATAATTCGATGATAAAAAAAATCCTTGATACAAATTTTGCTTCGTTTAAACTCTGCAGCGCTCAGGTGTCACCATGTTGGCGGGAGCGTTTCACCCACATTAGAGGCATTAAAGTTCTCCATCGCCGCGATGGATTTCCGTCATTTAGATAAACGACCCTTCAACACCAGGTGTTTCATCGTCGACACGTTTTTCCACACCTCCAATGCTCACTACACCCGTGTGTGTGTGTGTTGTGCTCGCTGGGCTGAGAAACAGATCGCTATCGCCACAGTTTGTTAGCGGACGCGACCATTAGCACTAGCGATCGTTTGGTGCAGAGGGGCTCCATCAACATTTTGTTTATGCTTTAAACCCGATTAGCGACTCAAACTAGACTTGCAATAGAAACATATTTAGTAGGACGCATGTGGATACAAAGTATTACAACATTAAGCGCATGCAGCACCCCTGACGAAGCTGTCAGTTTAATGTGGAGTCTGTCTGCAAACATGTGGCAAGTGCAAAGAGGCGGAGCCGTTACCGATACGGTGAGCTCAGGTGGAGTGAAAGGAAATGTTTTCATTTTTAAAGAACCTGTGTTTCTTATCTTTTGAATATTTGTTATTGCTCATTAATAAGAAAAGTATTTCTTATCCGATTACTCGATTAATCAATGGAATACTCTATAGTATTCAATAGTTGCAGCCCTATTTTAGGTTTCTGTTTTCTCTTCTGTTTAATTTCAGGTAGTTTGCTGACTGGGCTTACAAGTTTTAGTTTTTATTGTTTAAAGATATTTAAGAAGTTCAGAACCGGTATTACAATAAAGTGGTAACCTGCAGTGATAACCTGATAAACCTACAGTTCCTCTAATGGCCACTTGATGCTGGCTCCACAAACTAGTCCCATTTTAAAATGCCCCATCTTTCCACTCTGGGATAAAACATTCACCAGGTTTTGGTGTCCATGGATTGTTTCTCCCTTCATGAAAACTGTGATTGAGTCACCTTCAAAGGGTTTGAAGTTAGAGGCATGACTCCTTTGATTGACTGTGAGGCCTCATCACTTCTGGCTCCACAAAAATAAAACATTAAAAAAAAAAAGTCTGAAGCCAAAATGAGGCTTCAAAATGTAGCATACAGAAAACAGTCTGTGACATACACGAAACACTTTGCTAACAGTCATGTAGACACACTAACACCTCATGATTGTTGTGTTGGCAAAATTTGACCAAACTGAGGAAGACATTTTACTGTTTTACTGCAGTTAGCTTTCTAAATACACTGTAGACAGTTTATTTCTGAGTCTACTTTACACCTACCTTTAAGTTAAGTTTCAGTTAACTATAACAGCACTGGTTTTGATGGACATTTTCTACCATTTTGTTCAGGTTAAATAACTATTTGAATGATTTAAACTCTTGAATTTGACAACAATCATCGTTAAAACAGTTACTCTAATGGGCAACTATGATTATTAGACAGATTATGATTACAATAAAATATTAAAAGCATGCAGCATACTTTTCAGATACAAGTGGAAATAATACAATATTATAAAACTTGATGCAAATGAATAAGATGGTTGGATGATTTGTCTGACGAATATTTAGTCTTAGGGTTCCACTATGTCTGCAACTTATAAATGTAGTTCAACCAAATAATCAAATCCAAAGGAACAAACAGAGACACACACACAGTTCCTCCCAACAGCCATCAAATGCATTTATGTCCCCTGTCAGACAAACAGAAAAGCCCCTTAGAAATTTCCATTATGATCACAGCATTTATTGTCTGCATTTGAAAAGATGTTAAAAAAATTAAGATACATTCAGGATTGATTTATACAGTCATATGAAAAAGAAAACTGTCACAGAACTCTGCAGACTCTAAGCACTCCATGCTGTGTTTGACAATCGGCATGAGGGGTTTGATTTGATATGGCGTGGTTGGTTTTCAGCAAATGTGCTGCTGTGTTTTATGGCCAAACATCACTTTGGTCTCATCTGTACAAAGGACATAGTTTCAGAGGTCCTGTGGTTTGCTCAGATGCAGGTTTGCAAACCTAAGCCATGCTGCCATGTTCTTTTTAGAGGGAAGATGTTTTCTCTTGGCAACGATTCCAAACAAGCCACACTTGTTGAGTCTGTTCCTAATTCAAGCTTTAATATTTATCAGGCTAACAGTTTCTCTGGGCGTTGCATGGTCTGATATTGGGGTGAATTTGCTGGGTCATCCACCCCTGAAAAGATTCTGGCATTGTGTTAACATCAACCTGAATGCTCCAGACCAGCAAACTGCCAGAACCTCTGTTATTATAGAGGTGCTCACACTTGCTGATGATCAATTAATCAAGTGCATTTCATCACCTGGCTGCTACTTAGCCGCTTACTTCCTGTGGAAGCAGTAAGGGCGTACTTAGGTTTTCATAGGACTGTAGAGAGTCCCGTGAAAAATATTTTCACATGACTGTATAGTGGTCTCTAAAAACCTAATAAGTATTGCATATATGTGCATAAAAGGCCAACAGAGATGAATTAAAATGTACTTAAGCCATTTGGAAAATTGTTTTCACCAGCTGTGACCAGTAATACAAAGTCATGGTCAATATGAAGTTGATGTTTTAGCTGCACAATGGATTCTCCAAAGCTTTTTTTATGACTATCAGTTTATATGATAATTTCATAGCAGGCTTGCATTATGCATTATATCATCTCTTCTGTCACTAATACACAAGGGCAAGTAAGCAGTTTTTATCTCTTTCCCATGTTCCATTCACATTAGTGTTTTTCACTACAACTACTAAGGAAAGACAACCTCCATTACTCCATAACTCCACCTGAACTCCTTCCCTTTCTGTCCTTCCTTCACTTCTGCCCGCCATACCAGAGACATAAAGTGCCCTCCTAAATCTCTACGTCACCACTCCTGCCGGGGCAAAATAGCTCCTGCCTTCTCAGTCTGCTCGTCTCTCCATCCTCTTAAATCCTTTGCCCTGGAAAAGCACTTAAAGGCCCCACCCGTCTTCTCTTTTAAATATCCTCCATTCCAGTTAATCTTTTCCAGCATCAACACACCTTCAAGGGTGAAAAAGTCATTCACTTTACCTGCTCTCCATGTTTATTTATACCTCTGACTACTACTCCATCCTCTGAAAAGCCTTAGGCATGTCACCCAAAAGTGGGTGCACCAACTTTATTGTCTGTCTGGAGATTGAACCCCCATCTTTTTTGGGGTGGCTGATAGGTTTTGAATGCCACTAAGAACCAAAAGTGTTCTATAAATAGGCACATAGTGCTCAAATACTTCCTCAATGTCTGTCTTGTCTTTACTGATTTAAATCATAAGTTTGCCTGTTTCAGAGAGTTTTTATGGATTTTTTTGTCTCTTACAGAGTTCTTTAGCTGAGCATAGTTAGCATAATGACCTATACAAAGCTAGCATGCTAATCTTAGGTATGTATAGAACGGAACATTAGTATACAATCACAAAGTTTAAAAGACATAAGTACTGTAGGCTAATGGTTAGTGTGTTATTCAGCATGCTGTATCAACATATGGACAGTAGGCTAGCACCATCTTAGCTTGCTAGCATGTCATATTATGGATATTAAATTTTTTAACACTCATAAGTTAGCATGTCAACTAACTGCTCACTTAGTAGCCGGTATATTCTTTAGCATGAAAAGCAGAAGATGTATCAAAACTGATCTCAAAGGGTATACGAGTATTCAGCTCTGCTTGCAGGAATGACTGTAACCTTTAACATTTAGATTATATGTATTTTGAAAATAATGTTAAGATATGATCTTGCTTTTGTGCCTTTTAGTTTTTGGTTTGTTTTTTCCACTAAAAAAATATAAAATGTAATAAATATGGCTTATGAAGAAAAAAAAAATCATACCATTAAAAAAAAAAAATCTGACTTGCTGCACACTCCTTAAATCTTCTCACCCTAACTGGTTTGATCTCTCCTCCCTGGGGGGGGGAGGGATGCCAACCAGTCTGTCTGGCACTCAGTGTGTCCATCTTCTCTCTTCAGATCTTTACCTTTGTCACCTCTTGCACTCAAGAGAGAGAAAGCACTTCATTTTCCTGCTCTTATGTCTCCCTCAGTCCATCTACGTATCATCCCCGCCACCCCTCCTCTCCTCCCCCCTTGTTCTGTCCTTTCACTTCTCTTTTCATCTGTCTGACAGTCTCCCTCTGTCTCCGAAAACTAGAAAGTGTAGGAAACAGACATTTGGATGGACGGGAAGAGACAGAGACTGCCTTGGGGTTTTCCAAAACTCTGTTTTGTTCTTTAACTCTATCCCATCAAATCTCCATCTCTTTCTCGCTCATGCACTCGTTTGATCCCTCTAGCTCTCCATTTCTTCTCTCTTTCTGTGCCATTAAATCTCTCATTCGTTTGCTGGCTTTGTATCTGCTCACTCTTGTTCCAGCTCATTATCCCACTTTCCCTCCCTGTCCCTTTCATCCTCCCCTTTTTTTTTTAACCCTCCACCTCACCCGCTCACCAGGCCTCACCCTCCTTCCCTCACTAGATTTGACTTCTACTGTGTACATTTGTCTAGTATTCAGACTCTCCTCTGACAAAGCCCCACAAGCTGAATGATTAATATATACAAGGATAAGGAAATATTACAAGATTGCATACGGCTCTGTTTTTTTTTGTTTTTTTTTAAGACATTACCAGAGCTGAAAATCTTAGCGTTCTTATCCTCAAATGGCTGCTGGTACAGAATGAACCACTAATCATTGAGAATTACTGAATGTGACACTAGACCACCAGCACTTCAGACCAAAATAAGCAGATTGGACACACCTCCCTAGCCAGCAACCACAAAAAGAATCTATGTACAACCATTAAACCATGCTAGGTTTGTAAAATACTTAATGGTTTGATATACTACAGTACAGTATATACAGGCAGTTTCTCCTGTCAGCTTCTTTTCTTTGCTTTTAATAGAGACAGATCTTTCGGCATGCTTTCTGACATCTAAGATGGATTCAAGTTTTCTCCACTTAATCCCTCACTCCTCTGCTCTGCCTTCTCACTGTCAAACAGACGCACACAGAGCAGAGCAGGAGATACACACTTGTGCTCATAACATACACAAAGTGAAACAGAGAGCAGAGGAGAGGGTGCACTGCTTGTAATCACCCTTTTAGTCTCAGAGAGAACCAACACTTTCAAAAGGAGGAACTCTCACGCATCAAGATGAATGTGTGGCCAGATGAGATAAACTTTAAAAAAAAAAAAAAGATTGGATCCCGACACACACACACACACATAGTGAGTGTGACTTCATTTTGAGCTCAAGAAAATGAGGTGAAGATAAACTTTACTGTTGGGTTGTAATGTTTAACCTTAGGACCAAAGTGCTTATCAACCAACAGAAGATCTGCTCACTGTGGGTAAGTAAGTAAATATGCAAGCCACATGCTCCCTTCACAGTGATGGGGCACATATAAAAGCGTCTTGCCTAATCACACAGACTGACTATAATTTTCTCACAGTTCTCAGTGGTACGAGACAAACCCAACATCTATTTAGTCAAGTTAACAAGCATCATCAAGATGATGCCAGCTTTTCAACAACAACAACAAAAAAAGTAAACTTTTAGATGAATACTCCAGTGTATCCAGTTCAGAGAATCAGAGTCCTTACCTCTTTCTGGTGGTACTTGATGGCGAGTTTGAGCTTGGCCAGATCGTGGCACTGCCTGGGGTCCAGTTCCTCACTCTGGTCATTGTCTCTGTGGTTCAGGATGGTCTCAAGCTCTCTAGAACTCCTGGCCTGATCCAGAAGATCCTTGGCGAAACGCTTGCACTGCTGAGATAGTTCCTCATACTCCTGACGAAACTCATTCTCTACCTGAAGTAATGGAGATAACAGATGCTCTAAGAGTAATGGGAAACATTTATGATGGATCTTTGACTTTCTCGGTTTGGCATTTCCAACTGCTGCAGGAATGGCACTAGTACGAGAGCAGTAGAACAGCATCACATGCTCCTTGTGGACACCTAAAATAAAGGCATTATTTGACAAAAAATGCTTCTGAAGCCTGTAATGTGGAGACTCAGCATTGGAAGAGAAGCATGTCCGTTCTTGTTACCCATGGTAAGACTCCAGAGATTATAGTAAGCTAAGAGGTGAGAGGCTTTTTGTGGTTACTTTTGGTGCAATAAATAGCAGAAACTGTGAAATTGTGAAACAGAGGGACACTCCTGACAGCATATGTAAAAGAAGTCCTTGAGGCAAATGAGTAACATGAAATGATACTGGATGCTGTTCCTTCCACAGTTAATTGAACATCCCATTAAGTTTTAGGATGTTGCCTTCCTCCAGTAGGTCTGTACATTGGGTGTTTGAAGAATTAATGGGCTATGTATCAAGAAAACAAGTTTTGGTGTGTTTCCTTTTTTTTTTTGGTCAGCAAACAGATTAAAAAAAACATCAGCATCCATACCTTGCTCAGTTCTTTGAGTTCCCAGCCCAGCCTGAAGGCAGTGAGGATGGGATCTTCACTGGACAATGCAATGAGAGACGGTGAGGCCAGAGCCTTGTAGATGTTGAGTCGAGACCGTGAATGTCGAAGGCTGTCGACCTACAGAGAAATAGGCAAGGTTTTACCCTTTAAGATTTAGACCAGGGTTCTTCAACTCCAGGCCTCGAGAGCCCCTGTCCTGCAGGTTTTAGATGTGTCTCTGCTTCAACACACCTGAATCAAATATGGAAGTCATTAGCAGGAGAACTTGACTGCATACTGAGGAGGTAATTCAAAAATTTGACATCTAAAACCTGCAGGACAGGGGCTCTCGAGGCCTGGAGTTTAAGAGCCCTGATTTAGACTAATCATGAGACCGCATTCTCGACAGAAGTATGAGCTACCTTCAATCCAGAAATTTTTATCCTGGCACAACCAAAAGTAACACACTGCCTATCTTGCACATGTAACACAAGTGGACTATTCCCAGAAATGATGTATAATGTGTATGCTTTACATGGCTACACCTGCAGAGCAAGTACGGTGTAGGGCAAACTTTAGCTTTTCTGTTTAGTCTTTAGATTTTGTATCTTGCACAGTGTTTTAGAACTTCTTAATCCAACATATGTGTGTAGAGGATAAAGGTTAACATGTACAGACTATAGTACATTATATCAGGGATGAAACTGCAAAATAACCAACAGCTGTTGCCCACTTTAATGTAATAGTACAGGAAATTATAAACAACCAAATACAAAAAAAGATGATCCATAAAGAGTAGGTGCAAAAGATTTAAAATATAAGACTGGATGATTTTTACAACTGCAGACTAGATGTTTGTAGTGCATACACACCAAGTAAGAGTTAATAGTGGAAGCATAACGCTGCAGCAGCCGCTTTATGAACTCATGAACGGTCTGCTAAAGTTGAGTCCATCAGTCTTCCTTTTCATTTCACCTGTTTCTCCTCCCTACTCTGAGGCCCCGTTTACACGAGAGCATTTTCAGTGGAAACTGTGTCGTTCTGCCGTTTTCAAACAGTAGTGCGTTCAGATGGAAACGTTTCAGAAACGATCTCTGTTTACATGGAAATGCAAGACGCTGAAAACGCTGCAGTTCCTATTGCCAGGCCACAAGTTGGCGGTGTGAATATAGGAGCCACAACTATAGTGAGCATGTGCGAGAGCCCCTGTTTTCAAAAAGTAGCATTTTTGTCTGTTTACATGAAAACGGAGACCGGAGCGTTTCGAAAACCCTCCACCCTGGAGCCTATTTTCAAAAAGTATCGTTTTCACGCCATTTCATCTGAAAGCACTCTCTCTTATAAACCGGGCCTGAAAGTAAGGGCAGCCCCACCTGCCCCGACTTAATAATCCAAGATGGTTGCAGTGCATGTACAGTAAATTTGAATAAAACTGTACTACTACTTTTGTGTATTTATAACTTGCTTAGCCCTGACCAGACTCTGTGTATGGCTGCTGTGGTTTTTTTTAAGTGTAAAAAAACAAGTATTGGGATGTATTGCTAGTGACGGCTCTACCTTGAGAAGGAGCAGAAAAGATTTGGGTTTAAAGTTCCAGTTTTACAAACTTTCATACTCAAAAATATTCACTCGAAACCTGCCCTTAATAAACATGCTCAAATCTTTAAATGTAAGGTTCAGCGCCTCACTACATCTGTGCAAAATGCTCCTTCATCTTTAGCACAGAGAAGAAAATTACATTTCACAAATGAAGAGGAAATATTAAAGTGAGTTGAAGAAAGTGAATAAAATGTTGAATAATGTCACAGGAAATGTCTAATTTAGCATCAGTGCTGAAGCATATTCAAAGGCTGATTTTGCAAACCATGCAGTGCAGAGAAATAATCACTTACCTCTGAACTGGATACACACTCAACACAGTCACATCGTATCTGATGTGGTCTGGGGATGGTGACCTACACGGAGCAACAACACAGAACAACAAATCATTGCTAACATGCAACTAATAAAGATTTGGCTGCTCCAAAAAAACAAACAAACAAACAAATAAAAACCATCTACTATTCTTTGTGTTGACAATGTATGTGTAAAAATAGCTATTACCTTCCGCTGGACAAGTAGCTTGATGATCTCATAGTTGTTGGTGTGAGCAGCGAGCATGATGGGAGTTATATCTGGGGTGAACTCTGAAAACTGGCTGTCCATCATCAGAGAGGGAACCTGAAGGAAAACAAGGTACAAAACTCGTAAACTGGCTGTTATCTACACTTTAATAATTCCATGTTGGTTTTATATTTGGGTAAAAAGCCTGCCTACCTGTCAGCTGGCAATTAAACAGGAAAAAAAAAAACAGATTCAAAAACACTTTTATTGTCCAATTAAAAAGCCATGATTCAGCTCTACATGTGGCACTGTTACATAAGGGGGAAAACTGAAAGTGAAAGAAAAATTAAGGTAATGATGAATCCAATTAAACTCTCTCAAATCAGATTAAAACAAATTAAATTAGTGTAATGCATTTGATAAAAACAAGTTTTCTGCTTGACAACTCTGCAGAGGTACATTTATTTAAAGCCACATCCTCTCCAAAACTCATTATATCCCTCACTGATGCAACCCTGAACACCTGCTGTACTTTTGAGAGACGAGGGGAGTGGAAGATTGTTTATTTGCCAAGTGAATACCAGGAGGTCTGTCATTACAGGAAGATAAAAGAGACAGAGAGAAAAAACAAAAATGCAGATGCACAGCAACAGCAGACCTGAACCAACTGCACACTGATTTCTAGACCAATGCCTCATCTTGGGTCTGTATGCTAAATATGACATTATATCCAACAGATCACCAGCTTAGCCTAGCTTTGGTTAAGCAAGCAAAATCCACCTACAGTTCCAAAAGCCAGGCATGTTACATCTGCTTTATTTAATCTGTACAAAATGTAAACAGGACCACTTGTAGCTTTACAGTCAGTTATATCAGGGGGCTGTGTGCCAGACTGTTTCTTGGCCCAGAGCAGGAACTTTCTGGAGTCTCTGCCTGGCAACCTCACAAAGACAACAACAAGACTGCCAGACATATGTAAAGAGGCCTGGAAGATTGTTTTGGAGGCGGAGATCATATCTTCTTCAAACAAAATGCCAGGGTCCTCAAAGCACCCTAAACAGCTGGGAGTGTAATGCCATCCATTTCAAAATCTACAGCTTCAAACTTCAATACAAGGTAGAAAGGTTGCAAATGCTTTATAAGTGGGTACCCGAACGGGCAACATTCACCAGCAATTATAACTCCCCATGCGATTGCATCTTATACTTACTACTGCACGTTGTATTAATAATTTTCTGCACCAGTCTCATCTCATAAGATGCATCGTGGCTGTTCAGAAGAGCACGGCTGCCCCAAAAGTTTGGGGTCACTTGTTTAGGACGGTTTTATTAAGATAAACTTCTTTTCTTTTTTTTTTTTAATTATCATTATAAACTTGGCAGATTGTCTAAAATTCTCTTCTTAACAATCACTTCAAATTATTCTTGAGGTGTTCTAGAAATGAAAGCCATTGCCAGAAACAACCACAAAACCAAAGATTTCACACAAGAGTGTTTACTACTCCCTTCACAGCGCAACACAAACCAAATCTAACCGGAGTAGACCCTGGTGCACACTGAGCAAGAGAACGAGCACATCAGAGAGTCTGGTTTGAGAAGCAGAAGCCTCTCGGGCATCCGTGTGCTGTAGGTTCTCAGTCATCCAAGTCCTGGTCGTCTTTAAGTACTAGAGTTGAAGGCAACTCAGCTCAAACTTCTTGAACTTCTTTGCTTTCAAAAGACTCCTTCAGTTCTAAAAGCTGATGGGGAGTCCCAGGTATTTATCCAAGAACACCAACAGGACAGTGCTGGTTTGTAAAGGGAGTAATGCACACCGCTGTGTGGAGTCTTTACTCTTTTGGGAATTTCCGGCATGGAACAGTGTTAATTTCTCAGAAGAAAGAATATTCTGATAAGTCTCACGATAAAGTGCTTTCAAGGAGCATTTTTTAGACTACACTCACACCCCCACAGGCTCGAGCTCCAGACGCTCTACAAGACAAATGTCAAGAGATTTCAGCTTTGCCAAAATGATTTATAGGCCTTTTAACTTGATAATCTTGCATTAGGTAACACAGTGTGCTCAGATAATCCATTAAAAAAAAAATCAAAAATAAATGTTCATAAAAGGTCTGTTAATCAACTACTGATCAGTTTATTGGTATATTATATAAAAATGAACTCTTGGGCTGAAAAGTTAAGAAGAAAGCTGACAGTGTGCTGGCATGTCATAAAGAAAAGTGCATACAGACACTGACACCCACATGTACTCCAAAACATCTGAAGAAGGCGAAGAAGAGGAGGGGACGAGGAAGGAGGGAGGAGAGGAGTGAACATGTGGACTCTTTTATCTCTCTGAGGGAGAATGAAGCAGAGTGCTTCTCCTCATCCTTCTCATCTTTCTGTCTCCATCCTCTCTGCTTCCTCATCTTCTCCTCGCCTCTTTTCCCACATTCTTCCATTTTCTCTCCCCTCCTTCACATCTCCTCCTTTCCTTGCTGTCTTCCCTTCATCTAGCCACCCTTTCCATCGGCTTACCCTCTTTTTGTCTATCTCTACTTTTGTGCCTCTTCTATTTCACTCTCTCCATCCTCTCTGCTGCCGAAACCTTATTTTCTTCATCTGATCTCTCACTTTCTACTCCTCCTCTAATCCCCCTTTTTTCCTGCTGTGATAAGGAGTGTGAGAACAGCTGCCACAGGCTGGGCCCCACATACAGAATAAAGGGACAGACAGAGAATACACAAACAGGTAAACACAACACATGCAAATAGAAAAATGGAAACTAATAGACAGTGAACATAATTTGAGTACAATTAATCCTTCATGCATTGAAAGCCTGCTGCTGCAGACAAGTACCACTTAGGAAAATCCAGCCTTAAGTAACTCTGGATTTATAATCTTTGAATTAAGGAAAACCTACAGTGACGGCATATTTAGGCTCCAGAGCTACGTTGTCACTTTCCCAAAAAATGCAGCAGCACATGGAGAAAGCAGGAGGTGTGATTATCATGGGTTTCTCCTGTTTGCTCTGAAGCTGCGCCAAATTCTGGAGAGTTAAAATGACATGAAGTAATATGAGAAAAAGGTTTAGTTAGTTATCCTCTATCTAGATTTTTCTCCAAATTATGTCACAGAGACAACTGTGATTACTGTCTGGATTGTGTTCAGAGGCCGTTTTTCTGTATCTGCTACCACTGTGCAAAGTCTGGGTTTCGTAGCTTGCCTACACTCAGCTGCCACTGTAGCAGGCATCTGTTTGTTAATCAACAAGCAGATGCTATCGACCAATCACATGGCAACGACTCAATGCATTTAGGGGTGTAGACAAGGGCAAGACGACCTGCCGAAATTCTAACTGAGCATCAGGATGGGGCAGAAAGGCCATTTAAGTGATTTTGAACGTGGCATCATTGTTGGTCCCAGATGAGCTGGTCTGAGGATTTCAGAAAGCACTGATCTACTGGGATTTTCCCACACAACCGTCTGTAGGGTTTACAGAGCCAACAATTCTGCAGCAACTGTGTGATGCTATCATGTCAATATGGAGCAAAGTCTCTGAGGAATGTTTCCAGCACAAATAACTAAAGCACTTCTGAAGCCAAAACGAGGTCCAACCTGGCACTAGCTCTACCGAATAAAGTGGACAGTGAATGCATGTTCAGGTTTAAGCAACAGAAGCACTTTTGTTTCTTCAGAAAACATTTAGAGCATGTTCATTTACGCTCACCTATCGTGATTTAAGTCACTGTGGACTCATTACTGAGAAAGTTTGTGCACAGAACTGCAAGACCATGAAGACAATTATCAGAGTTTTATAAAGCTGCAGTAACTACAACAGGTGCTGAGATACTAGATTTTTAAGGCATTAAAAAAATTATTTAGGACATTTATTTATTTGTGCTTTCACGATCATTAATGCTTAATTGCTCTAATCTATTTATATGTTGCATTGCGTGTGTCCCATAACTCAATCTGAGATGGACCAGTATTATAGCACCATTCAGAATCACAAGAAAAGTTCATTTAATTATGCATTAATTAATTATATGCTGATATGGTTTAGCAAAGGCATCTCTGTAAAGAGAGTAGTCCAATATTTGGTAATAAAACTGTTATATTATGGTTGGAATGTGGACCCAAATGCAGACCAAAATGTGGTTTCACACGCAAAAGGTAAGCTTTATTTCAAAGCTCAAAAGTTCCACGGACAACAAGAAATACCAGGTAATCCAAAAGGTAAAGGTACTTTTGAAACTGAGGACAAAGAAACTTAGGAGGGACACAGATGAGATAAACTGCTGACAATCTCATGAAAGCTTGAGGGCTTCCAGGAGGACAGGACTATTTATACACAAGCAACTGGGAACTGAAGGGAAAACAGGAGGGAGGGGAACACACTTAACAACAGGTGAAAACAACCAGAAAATCAGAGACAAACCTGAGGCAGAATACAAAGTAAAACCATAGAAACAACCAAAGCAGACTAATACCAACCTGAATACAAACCCTTAACAACAAGTACAGGTACAGGACAAGAAAACACAAAGGGACTGAGGTTGTACCTGAGGGGGGATAAGGACACACTGAGGGAGTTACAAAACACAAAATATTGCAAATTCAAAATAGGAACTGAGGCTTAACGCAATCCAAGGATTCAAAACTGACACTGTAGCCACACATCAATCTACAATTGTACACAACACAGAACTCAAATACTATGACAAGATCTACTAGAGATCAAAGCAGAAGTGTGACAGCCAAATATCAAAGACCAAGAATACAAACTCCAGAATCAACACAAAACCGTAAGACTGTGACAAAAAACACATCACAGACTGATGAAGACAGCATGTTGCAGTGGGATCACATGCTGCAATGCCAACAATTCTGGGACCACATTTGTCTTTGAAGTCTGCCTTTATATAAATGTCATCTGCAAACCTTTAAAGCTTCTTCACCGTGTCTTGCTGGATTGTGACTATAGCCTTTACAAGACTCACAGAGACATATAAACACATCCCAAAGTACTCAAAACTACCTTTGTGGTACTGTAGTAACGGCTGCTTTAAGTGTTTCCGGACCGCATGTTGCCATGATAACCACACACACACACACACACACACACACAGATTCACAAGGTGAAAACAATTTCAGCCACAACAGCGTGGCACCTGTTACAGCAGGTGTCTCTCAGACCACGTTTTGCCATGATGACACACAAACACACACCCACACAGACAGACTTACACAGTAAAAAAAAAAAAACAGCAATGATACTGCTGTAAGCAAATTTCATACACATCACATTGGGAGAGACTAATACATAAAAAATGGCAATGAACAAGTGGTCCTATTCAGAATTCTTTTTTAATCCCAGGAAACTGTATTATTGGCCGATAGCCATTTGTCAATCCATCAGAATCAGCATTTGTCATGAAACGTCTGTGTGGCAGGCAGGAAGGAGGACCCCAATGCAGGATACGCCATTTTAGAATTAAAATGCACTTTATTTCCAGGTGCTGAACACAAAGCCGGACTAGGCAGGGCTAGTGGCAAAACGCAGTATGAGAAAATACCAGATAATATACCAAGGCAGAACAGGACACACAGCAGGAGACGTAGACGACGACGCGACAACAGGCACTGAAAACACTGGACTTAAATACACAAGAGGACTGATGAGGGAAGAGGAAACAGGTGGGAACACAGGTGATGCTGATAACACTGACGAGACCAAGGGATGCAAAACTAAACACAAGAGACCAGAACTGGACGACTATCAAAATAAAACAGGAAGTAAGACGATGGAACAGAGACGCAGACCTGACACAGAATACAGAGAGAACACCAGGGACTAGAAATAACAATTAAACCCCACAACCAAAAGAAATCCCAAAACAGAACAGACAAAATGAAGCAAAACAAAAACACATGACAGCATTCATAAATGAAAAATGAAAAAGTACAGGAGAGATGGGAGAAACACCCTTCAACCATATCATTAGTATTGAGTTTGCATAATTTGTCCACCAGAGGCCACTCTGCAACTTCCCTGTTAGCAACTCATGTTTGGAACGCCGCAAACGCGACAACCAGCTGATCCAAACAGAATCGGGAAGTGTGTAAACGAGTAATGTAACAAATGTTAGGAAAGTCTGTTTGGTTTAATGCATCTGAAAGAAAAGAAAAGATAGGCCAGTATATCGGTATTTTAAATCAGATATCAGTATCTGAATCCTATATCCATCGGGCTCTATCCCGTTGCTCCCCTGCCATTTGCCACCTTACTCAGGTGAGACCAGGCGGATCTATAAACTTAAAACCTTCATTTTACACTCATATATACACTCAAAATGTAACGTTGCTGTGAAAATAAAAATCTGTCCACGGACAAACATCAACACCTCCTGGAGTACTAAAGCACCTTTAGCAGTAGTTCCAGGTCCTCTAAGCATCTCCAGGAACACACATTGTCATGATAATCACACATACACACTTTCACAAGGCACGTGAAAAAAAATTTCAAAAACTGCACCATATCCAGAGTACAAGTCGTGTTGACCCCTTAAATTGAGGATAGATTGATAGTAAAATTTACATAAAATGTTGTTTTTGACCCAAATAGTGTCAAAATGTGGATCCTTTTTTATTCTGGACTCCCATTTATTTGGGGCTATTGTCTGAAGCACATTATGATTTGGCTCTCAAATTACCCATTCATATGCTGATGGCTGCAAGCTCTCCTGAAAGTCACTGCATGAAATGCTGGGAACAGTGTGGCACAGAGGCAGCCATCAAACTGGACATTTCCCAAAGAGCAGTCAGATGGTTTCTGTAGTTCATCCCAGTGGGCCACACTTACCTTGTTACACTGTAATGTGAACAAGGGAAAAAAAAAAAAAAAAAAGGAACTGCTGATTTACTGAAACTGCAGCTCAGCCTATGAAGTTATAAAAAGAAATTAGGAGTGAAATCACAGAAAGTTTGTGTAAGAAATCGTATTTTTTTTACTCAATTTTAAGGAGATTTTTGTGTTATTGATTTTGTTTTACTTAAAATAAAATCCACTGCATTGCATCCTCACATCCGTCCATGCAGACACTCACGCATCCAGTTGAGATGAATACACACACACACACAGATCAAAACAACCAAAAATTTGCACTCACTCCAGTTATACACACAGACACACACATGCAATTGTAATTGTTTCCTTCACACATCAAAGGACAGACAAAGCCCGCAAAACCTTTCCTCATCTGCATCTCTCTCTGCAACTATTTCTCACTTCTTCTCTCTCCTAATGGCTTTTGTTTATTATTCCTTCCCTCTATGCCCATCTGGTTTCCTACACTTCACATTTTCTTCTCTATTTGATTTCAGTCCCTCGCTCCATTTTCTCCATCCCTCTTTAGCAAGCTCAGGGCAAAGATCTTCAGATTTCATCCTCCATTCCACGATTTTTTAATCATTCCCTCCCTCCCTCTTTGTTCTTTGTGCTGCTGCCTCAGTCCTTCTATTTCTAGTGAGCTGGTAATGAAGAGTGAGGAGGGATGTGAAAAGGGGAGTGAGGGAGGAGGACGGACACAGAGATGGAGAAAGAGGTGATCAAAGAAAGAGGGGGAGTCAGACTGAGTCAGATGGAGAGGGATGGCAGAAAGATCAACAGTTTAGCTGGCAGGAGGACATAAAAGGCCCTGATTCTACCTGTCAGTTGAAAAGAGCAGTTTAGAAAACATAGATAAACTCACAAAGTACATATCCAGTTCTTAATACAAGTATTGAGCACAGATATGCGTGTGTGTGTGTAAAACTCAATACTCTGAATGTTGGCACTTTGTTCAAGTTAAAGAAACCCTGATATACTGTGTGTTTGTAGTTATGAATGTAAAGATTTGATATATATATATATATATATATATATATATATATATATATATATATATATATATATATATATATATATATATATATATCAGATCTTTACATTCATAACTTGCCAGCGCAGACTTCAGGTTTTCCATAATGCCTTTGTGAAGCATTTCTCCCCTCAGTTTCTCTCTTTGTTGCTGTTGTCACTTCATGTTTATGGATGCTTGGAGCAAACTTGGCTCCTTCAAGTGGAATTATGCTTCTCTCAGCGGAACCAAAGGAAACCAACGAAAGTGAACAGACACATTTGTGTGTGTCTTTTATTCCTCCTTTTATTTCACACTGTTTCTCTGTTTGCCACACTGCCACTAGTCTCTTCCTGTGTGTGTGTCCATCTTTAGATTTAAGTACCTTTGCAGCAGAACAAACAAACTTTGTGCTTTATCCAAATGTGATCACCTCTAGATTGAAAGAAAAAAAAAAAAAAAAGATAAAAATGAAGATGGGAAGGGTCAACTGCCAAAATAAACGATTAAGTAGCTACATTTTTTATTTACAGTTTACCTCTGGGACCATCTAGCTAGTAAAATTAAAATTTGTTCTGTTAGTTAGTTGAAAACTCCATCTCCAGATAACTACACATGCATTTTATTGCTAACATGAACATACCACTTCAGTCACGCTGAACGACTGAGGTGAAAGCTGCGCTATGGTTACAGTATCTAAAAAAATCTTTCAGTGAAAAACAGAGCAGCATGTACTGCATGATCAAAATAGACTGTATATAAAAGATGGAAAAAGGAAAAACAACATCAGTGTGGGGGTGCCATTAACTTGCATTCTTTCTCATGGTCAGCAAAAAGAAAAGACACATCTACTCCCATAGTCCATGGCCTTAGTTAATCGTTAGCTTTGAGTCTTACTGAATACAGGATTTTGTTCATTTTGTAGCAGCATAATTTAATATGGGTATGGTATGAGCATAGTCAGACCCACTCCTCACCTCTGATGTCTTTAACAAAGCTACCATGACCAAAATGCACAACTAGCAGCTTCAGACTTCCACAAACCAATGGGAGACATTATGGTGGATATGTCCATTTGTTATATACAGTCTTTGTAACTCTGCAGCAATAGCATGGTGCCGCATGTCTCTTGCTTTCTGAATCTCATGCATAGGCTAATATTTTACAAAAGATTAAAAGCAGAGAAACAGATCAACACATATCCCTTACTGTCCAAGTGGAGAGAAGAGATGCTCACCGGTTTATTTATCACATATTTTCTACACATTTGTAAATAAGTTGTAGATTTACATTTCATATCTGAGAGACACTGTATTTAGCAGGCCCTTTCTAAACCTACAGAAGTCTGTGTTGTGCTGACATGACTGTGTGTTATGCATGTGTGACACATGAGGTAACTGAAGCGTGTAGAGAGCCGAAAAGTTTGAAAAGACAAAGTCAGAAAATGAGAGAAGACAAACAGAAACACTGGAAGAACAGATTTGTTCCCATCCACATCCAACTGAGAGGCAACCAAAACCTTCCCACAATCCTTTGCTTCGGCCAAGGGTTGGTTGCCATGGTGACGTGGGACCTCACAGCCTCCGACAGTCCAGGAATAATTTTCAAGGAGACGTCTCTGTTTTGCTTATCTCATGCTAATATATATTTTAGATTCTGCAATTTGATGCCCTCTCTTTCCCACTGCGGTCTTCTGTTTTCATATTTACTCCCCTATTAGTCTGAACCCCTCTCAGTCTTTCTGAATCTCTCCATCTTAACCCCCCCATCTTAAACACCTACACTTTAACTAAACTGTGTAACATGTTCTTCCTCTCTCTGCTCTTCTTTCTCTCTCTGACACACAAACAGAAATGCAGCAGGCAGACAAACACACTGTCTGTCTCCAAATCCTATTTCACAGTTTGTCTATGGAAACGAGCTGTTTAATTTCCCTCCTCTCAGCAGAATGTGGCATGGAACATTACAATGAATGAATGTACTGCTCATTATCACACACACACACTCAGACATATGCATTTAAATGGGGGGAAAAAAATACTCACACAGGCGCACATTCACGGATGAGTAAATGCAAACACGTGCATGCATGGATGCGTCTGGATGTAACACAATATATATCCATGGAGAGCTCTCTCTCTCTCTGTCTTGTCTGAACCAGTGGCACCTCCAGAAATTTTTCAGAGTCCAGATGGGGCCGCTGAAAATGTTAGGTTGGTACACCTCAAGCAAATGACAACTAAACTTTAGGTGTAGCAACACCCACACGCACCTGTTTCTCTCCGCTGGGTCTTTTGTGCGACAGCAGCAGTTCCACGGCACCCACCACCTCCTTCCTGATGGCGTACAGCAGGGCGTCGCCCGTGTGGATGCCGTGGTCGAGCAGGAGCTCCATGATCTCCAGGTTTTCGTTCTCTATGGCAATGAGGAGAGCGCTGCGGCCCAGTGGGTCCAGACAGTTCACGTCCATGTTGTAGTAGACCTCTGCCTCTCGAAGGGCATGTTTCACTCCCGCATAGTCACCTACAGGAACGAGAGACGGTGCAAGGGTTGATGATTGAAGTATACAGGTGGCTAAAC
This sequence comes from Archocentrus centrarchus, assembly GCF_007364275.1. Classification (NCBI taxonomy): domain Eukaryota; kingdom Metazoa; phylum Chordata; class Actinopteri; order Cichliformes; family Cichlidae; genus Archocentrus; species Archocentrus centrarchus. Next base: position 3,841,389 of record NC_044363.1, on the reverse strand, counting down.
GTCTTTAAGCAAAACGTTCACTTTTTCACTGAAAGCACTGTTAACCAGGTCCACTGATCAAGAATCAAGAATCAAGAATCAAGAATGCCTTTATTAGTCCCACAAATGGGGAAATTGCAGTTAACAGAACATCCATCCATCCATCCGTTCACTGATTCTTTAAATGTTGCTGTTGCATCTGTAACTTTCTATTTTTGTGTTTGAAAAATGCTGATAAACTTGGTTTTACTTGATGCTAAACTGCGATATAAGTTGCAAGCAGGACTGTTGTCTCAGTGTCTCAGAGCTACAGGAAAGTGACACATTTAAAAAACATACGGTTAGGTCCACGAGTGTTTGGAAAATGACACATTTTTTGCTCTGCACAGCCTGAAGTCTAGAACTCACGGGCATCACCAAATGCTGTGTTTCCTCCCTTGCTCTCTTAGGCCTTTACTGCAGCCGCCGTCAGCTCTCAGTCTCTCTGCTTTCAGTTTTGACTTCAGACTAATAAAGTATGCTCTGTTGGGTTGAGATCAGGTGACTGATCTCATTTCTTTGATTTGATAAACTCTTGGGCTGCTCTGGCTGTATACTTTGCACTAGGAAGCAGCGTCCGATCGATGCAGCATTTTGTTCAAGGACGCTTGCTGAAGCACATATTGCAGAGTTGAGACCTGTGTACTGACACAGTCTGACTGACCAGCTGCTCAGCTATCAGCGAGTATAAACTCGGCATCATTTAACAGGTGACTGGATCAGTAGAATGCAGGTGTGGAGAGAAATGCGTGGCTTAAAATAAACAGATGGTTGTGCGAAGCTGAATGTGTTTACCTTTCTCTACAGCTGTGAGGTAGGCCCGCTCCTCAGCAGACAGTTCCACCTCTGCACGGACAATCTGAAGTGGGATGCGATCGCGGTACGGCGAATATGTCGCCTAAATCACAAACACAGATGACGACAGCCACACAAGGAACACTGCGTGTTAGCAGAGTCATGAGAGAGACAGGTCACTCAAGGTATCCTGAATAGAAACTGACAGACAATAACAATGTTCGATGCCCATGGCCCAAAGCATTCAATCAGCAGAAAACCAGGAAACATGAGCCAATCATGTTGTTGATGCAGATGCAAAGTAGATGTTCACAAAAGATTTACATATATGTGTTGGGTTTACATGAATGTTGTGGTCATTTTGAGCTTTTAATGATTTCTTTAAATGATTGTTTCTTTAATGACTTTTCAAATCAAGAACTGGGTGCACAAGTTTGAATTTATTTTGAATTTTGGTATACATACAGGCTCAGATATATACATACACTCCCACTAATATTTGGTTAAGTGCCCCCTGAGCAAGTTGCACCTCAACCAGATGCTTGTGATAGTCATTGACAAACTTCTGGCATAATTCTGGCTGGATATTTTACTGCTCTTCTTGGCAGAATTGATTTAAGTTGATTGGTTTCCTGGCACAGACCCAGCTTTTAAGTGTAGTCCAACACAGTTGAGGTTGGGGCTTTAGGAAAGCCATTCTAAAAGCTTAATGTTAGCCTGCTTTATCCATTTTAAAATCAATTTTGATGTGTGTTTGGGATCATTGTCTTGTTTCAACAATCTAGCAGTTGATTTGAGGTGAAGCTGATTTGAGGTGAAGTGGATGGACTCCTTTATTAGTCCATCCACTTTGTGCAATGTACCAGTACTACTAGCAGCAACACAGCCTTTGAAACCTTCAGCCTTGGTGGTTCCTCGGTTGTTCCTGAAAATCCATCCATCCTCCTGCTCATCCTGTTCAGGTTCGTGGGAGGGCTGGAGCCTATCCCAGCTGTCATAGGGCGAGAGGCAGGGTACACCCTGAACAGGTCGCCAGCCTGTCGCAGGGCCAACACAGAGAGAGACAAACAACCTTTCACACTCACATTCATGCTCTCATTCACACCTATGGGCAATTTAGTGTAGCCAATTAACCTAACCCCAGTAAGCGCATGTCTTTGGACTGTGGGAGGAAACCCACACAAGCACGGGGAGAACATGCAAATGCTACACAGAGAGAGGGAGAGGCCTGGGCCAAGATGGAATCAAACCCAGGCCTTCCAGATGGTATTCTAATTGTGAGGCAGCAGTGCTAACCACTGCACCACCACTCTGAGTGACAGTTTGGGTCTTCTTCCGGACCTTGGCGAAATGGTTACACATCTGAATAACTTGTATTTATGTACAATTATTTGAACTGATGAACCTGGAACATGCAGTTGTTTGGCAATGGGTCCAAGAGACTTTCCCAACTTGTGTCAATCAACAATTTTCCTAAGAGCTTCACTGAGTTCCTTGGACCTTCCCATTGTTCTCAGTATTGGTTAGTCCAATGAGCACTGTCAAGCAAATCCTCTTTACTCTGGCAAAGAGAAACTAGCAGTTGTAATCAATCATGATCACTAATGAGAAGTTAACAGGTCTTAGCCTTGTCAAGTTAAAAGACATTACAGAACCTTCAGAATCACCAAAATACTGAACTGAGTGTAGGTCCATATTTGTGCCTGTATATATACTTTTGACCCTGTGTGGATTAAGAAAATCTAAAATAAATTCAAACCTGTGCACCCAATTCTTGGCTGGAAAAAAAGCAGTTCAAAGAAATCATTACCACAACATTCATGCCCATGACGAGTGGATGTAAACTTTTGATCACAAGTGTATCTGCTTATTATCATGAACAGATGGAGGTACATATTGGGTTTTTTTGCTGGCTTGCTGTATTCATAACATAAATTAAATTGTTATTTGACGAGTGATGATGATGATTTAATGAACTGGTTAGAGAGGGTGTTAATTATGTCAGTACTCTGGACTGAGCCATTAATGATGTAATAGGTTGCAGGAAAAGGAGCTTTTGAAGCCTTCTTTTAAGCAAAGTCACAAAACCTTTAAAGTAGTTTTTGTAAGATTTTGCCAGTTTATTACATAAATGCAGTTTTTCCGCTTCTCTGACAACTGAAATTCAGCTTCGAAATAACTCACCAAGTGGTGCAAATTGCTTCTAAAGCCGCTTTGATGTTAACAAATCAAACCCGGTCCAGTTCCAGGAAATGAAATACCAGAAAATGTTCTGTTTCTCTTAGCCACCTAACGTGATCAGAGCGAGTTCTCAGGATGACTGGAAAATGAAACTACTATCATCAGATAATGGCCCAGTGTTTTATAAAAATGGCTGTGATACTGGGGCCTAATTTGCTAAAAAAAAATAAATAAATAAAAAAAAATAAAAAAAAATAAAAATTGACATTATCTCTGTCTTTAAGGTGCAGTGAATTTCCTGTCATCATACTGAAATCATCTAAATGACACGTTCCGTCTGCTACAAGTACCTTTTAGGCCCTTCAAAAACAGCAGAAAGACAGACGCCACAGCCAGGTCATCACTGAGCTATATAAGGATTCATCCACAAGTCTCTGAACCGAAGCTGACAGTGAAACGTTTCACTCTGGACTGTCTGAGTGTCTGACAGATAGGAGGAGGTGTTGTTTGTCAAGAGGCAGTGGCAGATAACAGTCTACATCACCCATCATCACACCGAGCTATAACAGGAAGCAAGTTTAGCTGAGGAGAATATTACTGAAAATATGAAACTGTTAAGAGGAATGTGATACACTCAGGTATCAACCCATTACTCCACACTGTAAATACAGCAGGCTGGTGAAGAGGCACTGACGTTCTGTGTTGTGCAATATAGAAGTTCTAACTTCATGAAGAACAGTAGGAATTACAGGCTTTAAGAGTGAGGATAATTTCACAAATCACCACATCTTGTGTTTTAGGATCAAGAGCAAGATTGTGTTTGACTCACCTTCTTGTAGTACAACTGTGTCATAGGATTCATCTGGCCAGTCTGGAAGAAAGAAAGGAGAGAAATGTGTTACTACCACCAGTTATTTTAGGAAGATTGATTTTAAAAGCAGGAGCAAAGATAGTGTAAGGTGAGAGAGACAGGTGCATGGATAGCTGCACAGCTTTAGTTCAGTCATCATTATGGTCAACAGCTGGAGCCATAAGAGTGCCTATGATAAAAAAGCTCACTGAGACTAATCACATAATTTGTAACCCTGAGCTCATGATTGCTACAATTTCACAGCGCAATCCTACATCAGACGGCTCATACAGATACAGCACATATCTTTTTATGAGGATATAGTTCAATTCTGTGTCACTTTCATTCAACCATCTTATTATTAGAGAAGAAAAAGAACCTCATAACTTCAGGTTTTGCGTAACAATATTCAGACTTTTACATTTTCTGCAGGGTAAGTAATCCAGTGACAGCTGTCTTTGAGTCTCAGAGTACAATCCGCACAATAAATGCTAATAGATAGCAGATAATTGTGCACCACCACCACCACCAACAACACACGTGTCAGACCTCAGATCACTCAACACGTTTCAGAACAACTAATTTTAATATTAGACAAAGATATCCCAAGTGAATACAAAATGCAGTTTATAAATCATGGTTTCATTTGTTAAGTGGGGAAAAAAATAAAGTTATTCAAGCCTCCCTGGCCCTGTGTGAAAAACTGATTGCCCCCTAAAGAAAAGAGAAAAAAAAGGATTTTCTGTTGTTAAAAATAAGCACAGTGAAGGTGTCACGCTTTTTGCAAACCAAGCAATCAATTATTGATTAAAAATCTTAATAATAAGAAGGAGATCCATCCATCCATTCTCTTCCGCTTATCCAGGGCTGGGTCGTGGGGGCAGGAGCCTAAGCAGAGAAGCCCAGGCTTCCCTCTCCCTAGCCACCTTCTCCAGCTCAACCAGAGGTTGAGCTGGAGATATAATCTCCCCAGTGTGTCCTGGGTCTGCCACGGGGCCTCCTCCTGGTGGGACATGCCCGGAACACCGCACCCAAGAGGCGGCCAGGAGGCATCCTAATCAGATGCCTGAGCCACCTCAACTGGCTCCATTTGATGTGGAAGAGCAGTAACTCTACTCTGAGCCACTCCCGGATGGCTGCACTCCTCATCTCTAAGGGAGAGGCCAGCCACCCTTTGAAGGAAACTCATTTCTGCCGGACCTATCCCCGGCTATATAGACTGGCAATAAGAAGATAATAAGTTAAAATAATATGGATTTATAGATAAATTACTTGGTAATTATTAGTTAGACATACATTTAGATAACTTCACTTAATGATATCTACAACACTGTCTGTGTGCCAGAGATGATCAGATGTAAGTAGTTGTGAAGCTGGAGGGTACTGAACGTGCAATTCTCTGAGAGGTAAACTGTCACGGTCCTGGTCTAGGACCAGTGTGTTTGAGTTTTTGGACTTTTGAGGTTTTGTTGCCTTATTACCTGTGATCCCTTGGTTTGGTTTCTTGTTTCCATTTGAGTATGTTTCAGTTCTGTGCTTAGTTTAGTTAGAGTCTTGTGTATGGTTTAGTTACGTTTTGTCCCCCCCCCCCCCCCTTATACCTCCCTGTGTCAAGTCTGCGTTCTTGCCTCTGTGTTTACCTGTTTTACTTTGTTAGCTTTGGTCTTGTCTGTTCACGTTCAGTTTTGCTTCCTTTGTCTTGTTAACCAGATTCTGTTCAGCTGTGCTCCCTGCTGTGTCCCATTTCCCTGATTGCCCTGATGTGTATTTAATGTCTGCAGTTCCCTTAGTTCAGCGTCCTCGTCGTTGTTTTCCTGCCTGCTGTGTGTTCTGTTACTCTGTACTTCAAGTTTGAAGTGAGACTGCACTTTTGTCTGGCTGGCTTGGTCCAGTTCTGCTCTGAGTTCTCTCAGCTAAATAAAGATGTTTTAAGTTTGGTCCTGTTCTGAGTTCTGCACTGGGGTCAAACTGTCTCCAAACATTTGCAGTCTGACTTGGACTGACTGTAGTCACTCTCAGATTGGCAAAGCTTTGCAAACAATCATGGTCTAATTTCTAATTGGACATATTGTCCACTTATTGCAATCAATGATTGCAGCTCGCCTGTGACACTGTCATTGAACGCCGTGGGGCAGGCAGGAGGAGGACCCCAACGCAGGATACACAAGACGGAGATTAAAAAAAAAGGCAGGACTGGACAGAGCCAGCAGCAAAAATCCATTACAACAATAACTAAACTATGGAAACCAGACAGGATGCAAACAGCTGAAAACACTGGACTTAAATACACAGGAGGGAAGAAGAAACAGGTGGGAACACAGGTGACGCTGATTACCAAGACAAGACCAGGGGATACAAAACTGAACACAACAGACAGAGACCAGACGACTATCAAAATAAAACAGGAAGACAGCAGGGGGAAACAAAGACGCAGACCAGACGCAATACAAGGAGAACACCAGGAACTAGAAATAACAATTAAACCCCACAACCAAAAGAAACCCAGAACAGAACCGGCAAAAATGAAGCAAAACAAAACACACTGGGTCAAAAGGACCCTGTACAATGACAGACACATCTCTCTGCTATAGGGGACTCGACAACAACAGACAACAAAAGATTTACAATTTCAGCCCATTTATAAGAGTAAACTACTGGATTACCGCAGACTGCAATTTCCCACTTGACTCCATTCAGATCGCAATTAATCACCATCTTGTTGCACCAAAGTCACTTTAAAAATAGCAACTGAGTGCGAGTGGTTGCAGACCTGGTCCTCGTCTTTTAAGCAATCATTTCAAAAGGTAATGAGATCACAAGTTCACTGCACATGGTTACAGTAATGTTGGTCTTGCCACAGTCTCCAATCACTGTTTTCCCAAGTATGACTGCAGCATTAAGCACATTCACTCTCAGTGACATCGTATGGGGAAAAAAGTACCAAAAAAAAGCTTTTGGTTCATAGGAACTACTTGAGTATACACAGACCTTACTCTTTGAAACACTGGCCATGTTTAATAAGAACATTCACCATGGTAACAGTACATATGCGTGACAGAAAATAAGGAAAATCATAAGCAGATAACCTTTAAAGATTGTAACTGCTGTCTCACCAACACCGATGCCTTTACAGAAACCAGCCTGTGTAAGGCCTGACAGTTATTTAACTTATCGTTATCACTGTATCGTTCCTGGCATGAGATTACACCGAGCAACATTAAGAAATTATATTAGATTCCCAGCTCAGTGTAGAACCTTAAAATGATATTTTCAGACTTTGAAAGCAGCATAATATTGTCAGATCTACTTAAGGCCTCATGTTCAGCTAATTCTACCTGATACTTAAAGACCTGCTGAGGAGCTGACACAGTGAGAGACAGTGATGGACGAGCGGACCGCTGAAACACTGCAGATTAGTAAATTCACATACATTCAGCACACTACACAGCATACAGGCCACGGATAAGCCCACGGTATTAATGTCTCTACTCTAATTAATACATGTAATCCCCATGAACCACTGACTCCTAGAAGCTTTTCATGTTTGCACATTTGTGTGTGCTTGTGTACATTTCTAATCACACACATTTCTAATGACCCCACAATTGTTTATGTTAGGAGTGAGCATTGAAGACAAATAATGTATTCTGATTGTTTTACATTTGCCTACACAGTGTGGGATTAATATTCCTGCAGTAGGAAGCCATCAAAATGAACACAGAGGGGGAAAAAACACTGATAACAATCTCCACATGTCTTTAAGTAAGAAAGAGCTAATTAATGAAGCTACTGGATTGAATACTGACATAACCAAAGCAGTTAACATGTTTCTCACTAATTAATGCTGTGGTGTTCCTGAGTTTATTATATATATTTTCTTTTCTTTTTTTTCTTTTTTTTTAAAGGAACTATTTAGTCCAAAAAGAGCAGTTCTGTAAGCCGGGAGAGACAGCGGAATAAAAACAGTGGAAATCAGGGCTGTTTTCCATCTGAATATCATTAGTCACAAGTTAAACAGAGAGGGCAGGGGCACGCTGCAGTCTGCACAGGTGCTCATTTCCAGCTGTTCTCTCAACGGTATAAACACCCGAGGAGGTAAATTAAAGCGCAGACTGCAGAGTTATGCAGAGCTGACTGCAGTAAGCAGAGAAGGCTTTTCTGGTTCTGTATTAAAGCTCTGATGCCAACAAATTTCATAAGGAATGTTTAGTCACCCTTCACCCTCATTTTTTCGTTGCCCTTTACAGCGGCTGCTATCACGAGGGGTGGATTAGATCAACTGTAGCTAACAATTATTCGAAAAACAGCTAAAAAAGAAAAGAAAATGCTCACTGTGCTCACAACAGGTCTTTTCACCTCAAAAGTAAAGTCAAAATCTCCCAGTTAAACTCCACAGATATGCATTTTGCCCTAATGACTGGTGGTTACCAATGGGTCACTGAGCAGTCTCTAGGCCTGAGTGAATGCACCTTTAGCATCAATTTCACAGTAACTGCCAGCAACCACTTGCCAACCGGTGGGTAAATATACATTTTTTCCTAACAACCTCTTTCTAGGCCGTCTGTGACCGGGGTCTAAGTCAAGTCAGTTCATACATTTGTCATGCAGCATGTGAAAACTAGGCTCAAGTTCCTTGACCTCTGTGTTATAGTGTAGTAGCTTATACATTCTTCTAAAGATCCCTTTGGGGTTGTATCAGACTGGCATCTGGTGCAAAATCTGCAAAATGAAACATGCAGAGCTACCTGCTGTGGTGACCCCTTGTTAATTGAGCCGAGGAGCCAAAAGTAGCTCTCGTTTATCTTAGTTTCCATGAATTTTTCTTTTTAAGATGTCAAACTGTATCTGTTCTTTGAATGACTGTGGTTTAGTAAAAATGCAAGTAGATGAATAGCTGCTTGTAGCACATTTGCAGGTGATTAGACTTCTGATGAAAGCTCCACCAAGTGTTCAAGAAACCACTGACTGATCACAATCCAGCGCTATCGCTACAGGCTAAAGATGTTAAAGTCACCAGTATCCTAAAGGGGGCAAATTTAACTTGTTGGATGGCCCGGTCGCACCCCTCGGCGTTCTCGCCTTGCAGCAGTGAGGTTTGCTGGATGACGGTTTATTAGCAATTTCAAAACACAGTAGTACATAGTTTTAAGAGATACTTACAGTGAAGTTGATATAATACTGGAAATATGGGAGGTTTAGTTGTTCTAAATTGCATCATTGCGTGGGTATTTTTGTCGTGTTTGTCTGTTTTTTCCCCTTTGCTGGGTCACATTTGTTATTAGCAGTGAATAAAGTTGCATTATCTTACATTTTAAAGCTGTTAGAAGCTCCATTTTCAAGGCTTGTAGGCTTTGCAAGTTCAGCCACATCTAAAGATGATGACATCCGTGCACATTTTATAACACACTTGGCTTTATTTCAAAACTATAGGTTGCAATCATTAATTTTTTTCTTTGGTTCCTTTTGCACATGGACAGTCTTAAACATTAGAATTTAAAGTCTTTGAGTTTGATTTGCAGTTTGCTTATGAGTACTAGTCTCTTGTCTAAGGCTGCAACTGTTACTGTACTTATTATCAATTAACCTGATAAATATCACTCAGATCTATATAAAGCTATAAGGTTTAAAAAATGCAAACGACAGCTGCCTAACGAGCAATGTGACATGTAAAAACACGATTAATCTCTTTTGCTGTCCCATTTGTTTTCTTTTGTCTTCTCTTTGCCTTAAACCCAACTGGTCAGAGCAGGTGGCCACCCCTCCCTGAGCCCGGTTTCTCCTGGAGGTTTCTTCCTCTTGAAATGAGTTTTTTTTTTCCCCACTGTCACCAAATGCTGTCATGTCAGTGTGTGGCAGGAGTAGGAAGACCCCAAAATGCAGGACTCAGAAGTGATGAACTTAGTGTATTTTTATTGAAATGAAGATAATAAACAAATAAACTGGGCTGGGTTGAGGCCAGAACTAAACTACGGGACACAAGGGCCGGCGAACACACAACGGATACATAGACGACGACACGACAAAGAACAAAGAAAACTGGGGGCTTAAATACACATCAGGTAATCAGGGTAAGAGGAAACACCAGGGCACAGCAGGTGAAGCAAATCAAACTAATAACGGACGAAGCAAAACTAAACACAACACATGGGGAACACAAGACTGTCAAAATAAAACAGGAAGTGACTAGACAAGGTACACGTAGACTTGACACAGGGAAACACAAGGGACCAGAATAAACTGAGGAATACAAAAGAAAACTGATAAACATAATCAGAAATAACTAAAACAGAACCAAGAAAACACAAAACACCGACCCAGGACCATGACAAATGCTTGCTCATTTGGGATTTTATTATCATTGGATTTTTCTGTACTGCTGAAATTTTTTTTTTTTTTTAACCTCACAACATAATTGGCCTGGATGTGGCTGTTGACTGCATGTGATCACATTTCTTTTACTTTGAGTTTTGTCTAAAAAAAAACAACAAAATATAAAACACTGATGATCAGCTTAATTTGTGATCAAACAATCTAGATTTAATAAAACACTCAAAGTAGCATGCAACCCAGTTCTTCAAGCTCTAAAGGGTTTAAATGTAGACTTCAGTGATGCTCCGATCTGTGACCGGCACACAGGCTTATCATGGACATAATCTCGCAGATGATGGCAGATATGCTAATGTCACAGATGTGAGTTAGGACTCAGTCTGACACTGTAAAATGAACCTATTATTGCAGCACTGATACAGATCTGCATTTCAACAAGGCTGTAATTGCTTTGAGGATGCAGTAGAGAGGGAAGAAAATGCTGATGGAGCGTAGAGAGATATTTTTAGTGGCTCTGCCATTTGAACATGAAGAACGGGGGGGGGGGGGGGGGGGGGGGGGGGGGGGGGGGGGGGGGGGGGCAGTTTTTTGGTTGGTACGGGATATGAGCAGGCCTGATTTTGCAGAAGTGACTGAGGAGGGGGAAAAAAAGAGAAACTGTCTGCTGGTCACAGAACAATGATATAGTTCTTGTACTTTGTTCAGGTGTAGCTAATTTCACAGTTCATTATCTAAGGTGTGTAAACATTAAGTGACACATATCAGAACAGAATAAGGAGTCAGAGACTGATTGTGTTGGATATATCCAGCATCCTCCCACCCCAGTTCAAAACAGTGCAAATCCACAGTGAGGATCGTGAGCTAAAACAAATTCTTTAATGAAATTAAGGGTAGATCTTTATTTTATTTTTATTTTTTTTGTACCCCTCATCTATGGACATCTCAGAAGTACAGCTTTACCCAAGAATTGCAAAGATATGTTTAACTATAATACTACTACTACTAATAATAATAATATAATAAACATTATAAAAAAATAATAAATTACTCACTTTCCCTCTACTCAAGGACACCTTGGAAAGTCCTTAAAAAAAAAAAAAAGTCCAAAACTTAGCAATGCAGCATCTCATAGTATTACTTTTAATGTACATTTTTTTCTACATGGTTATATTTCATTTGATGCTTTGATACATTTTTTTGCACTGTTTCAAAGCAGAAAAGATCTTTTTGTTTTTCCATTTTGACTAAGGGACTTTTCTTTACCTACTACAGGTGGAAGTAATCACAAAGACAATGAGAAATGTTACTGGTGTGTATCAAGATTTGGTGAATACCAACAAAACTACATTTAAATAAATGTCGACCTAAGAACTAAAGTAACTGAGGTGAGATGCCTCCTAATGCTAGAGTCATAACAGGGAAAACAGTGGATGGAGACCTCAGCAGGACCGAAATTTGAAACATTTCTTCAAACACGGAGATCGATCGCAGTCGGTTCTTGTCATAAAAGCAAGAAGGAGTCAGTCTGCCATCAGTTTGAGACTGAATGGGGTCAAGCTGGCAATGTGTTTGTCATAATACGGTGATTAACACCAATCTGTTGCTGTCCATATGCAAAGAAATTGCCACTAACTACTTACGTTCAGAGTCCAGCCAGAACTGCTCAGATTTTAAAGATAAATTCAGAAAATCATCCACAAATAAGTGACTTAGTTGCTGCAGGACAGCAGATTAACTGTAAAATGACATGTTTGGCTCTGACACTCTCGCTGTCTTGTTTGTGTGTACACCACTTTTCTGATTTTGTACAATTCATATCTGTCCAGGTTCACTGTTAAAAGTAGCAGTTAAATAGTTCAGTTTTCTGATCTCGATATGGATCACAATAATTGTCACAACTCTGGGCATAAATGAGCAGCTCTGTGGGATTGAGCTCAGCTCTTTTAAACTGCAAAAGTGCACAGGTGTTGGTAAAGCTTGCTCTGCTAGTAACTGTTTGCTTCCTTATGCTTATGTGAAAAGTACAATGTGAATGAAATGCAAAGGTTATAAAAAGGATGCAGAATCTTAGCTGGAAAATATGGTATGAATTTTGTGTTTTATACAGTGGAGGTTTTATAGTATTTGAAAACAGTAAATGTAAAATAACTAGCAGCTTGAGTCCTCCACAGGTTGCATTCAGGCACAGCACTGAGTGTAGGTTGCGTACACTTCGGCAGCACTCAGAGACAATAAAAAACAGTCACTTTAGTAATGCACATAAAATCAAAGAAATTACACTTGAAGTGTAAAAATAGACTTCAGGTTGCAGAAACTTGCATTTAGAGCCATGAAATGCGAGTCGCTGTGTCTGAGTAGAGTAATGGCTTCATTGGAGATTGAAGCTTATCTGTTCTTTTGCAATAACTGACTGAAAAACAGAGTCTGTGCAAACAGAGTGAGGCTTCTGGCCTCTGTTTAGGGGCTAATGTTCAGCTTCATGATTGAAACAGAAACTGCAGACAGAAGTTACTAAATTACCAGCAGCACTTCCAACATAGAAGTGTGAAATGCATGCCTCTAAATTAGAATATTTCTATAAATATACGAGAGAGTAAAGAATACAGAATAAAGCCAAACTGATACAAGATTTTTAAGAGTGATACTGAAATTTGGTGATTTAAAGAATCAGATATTTTGGCCAATATTTGTTTTCTTTCAGACACATAAAGCAAATGGATTTCTCAAATGTTTGTTAATGTATGTGTAGTTATGAGTCCTCACTAAGATTATATGACAGTGCAGTTTAAAAATAATCTAGTTTTATTGTCACAAGAATACCCTACGGTGGGCGGCACTGTTAACACTCCTAACATGGTTGAAGTATTTCTCCTCTCTCTTATTTACTTTTTAAATGTTCATTTATCGGTCGTTCTAAACGCCTACACGATATATTGACAGATAGCTAATGTCGCCTAATAATAGTGTTTGGGCTCTAAAACATTTAACTTAATAAATGAATAAAAGAAAGGATGACTTTAAAAGACAGATGCAGAAAGGTTGCAAGTTCTGTGTGTCAAACTCAGACAACCGGCCAATCAAAAGGAGCCGGAAAGAGCTTTAATGAAGCTTAAAAGAAGTCTTCAGGGCTGACTCACGGGTCTCATCAGGACAGCAAGGATTTAAAATACTCAAAGGCTACAAACACACACACACACGCACGCGCGCGCACACACAAACTCGTGGCTCATCCTGTCAAGTTCAAGCACAGTTTGCTTCTTTGGAGAAGAGTGACAAATCACTGGCACAGAGCTACAAGCCCTGAATCCTAAATGTGACCACTGAGTCCGCTGTGAGTGACCAGCTGTCAGGTTATCTGTGTGGGTGGTGAGTCGTGGTTACAAATCAGAGATTTCTTCACCTGACACTGATGCAACCGGTTTTCAAAGTATTACATTTGTGAGAAGAAGAAAAAAAAAAAAAGAAGATGACTCCGCTGTCAGTGGTCCCTTTATCAACAGCTGACAGACAAATTAATACCTCCAGTTACCACCATTGTCAAGAGAACGGAAAATGACAGAGTTGCTGACTGGCAAAGACAGTTTCCATGGTGCTTTGAAGCATAAGTGCTATCAGGGGGTTTTTACAGTCACTGCGAGGTCGACACTCATCCCCAAAACCTGAAAGCACTTTGGTTGTTGTACCTAAGATAATTTATTTCTGCAGTAATGAGACTGATTAAACTCTATTAGCCACACCGGGAAGAAGGAAGAGGAAACGCCGTGACCTCAGCGTCTTGGATATGTCTGACCTTTGTGTAATGAGCTCCAGTTTGCCATTTTAATGTAACTGGTTTATTATGCAATAAATTAATTCTCAGCCAGGATGACCTTCAGACATCAGTAGAGGACTGGACTGAATTAGGCTGAAGAGCAGTGAACTGGTCTGAGCTGAGTGGGATTATACTGCCGCACACAAGGCTGGACTGGGCTGTAACAAAGTGAAAGTGTTTTGACCTGGCATTAGGTGTACTGTTTCATTTACTGTAAGTGGGAGCTGCCAGCTGGTTTCAGTACTATGAAGGGAGTGGGTGAGGAGATGAACCGCGAACGGTGAATTATTGGAGGCATATTCTGCTATTCTGTCTCATATGTACTCTACTCTTGGCTCTGCATGATGTCATAGAGAGGGGTTGCGCCTAATATGGTCATCTCAGGCTCAGGCTATGAGCACCACAGCCCCACCAGCTGCTGTTTAAACTCTTGTTTTTGTTTGGGACAGCCAATAAATTAGAAAGTTGCTCTTTAATGGAGGTGAAAGAAAGAGAGCTAACAGAAGCCCTCAGATAAACAAGGATGATTTAGAACTGCAAAGCTACTGCAGTGAAGTCCAAGAGTAAAAGTGTGGAGTTGGAAGTGAGCATGATTAAACTAAAATTATTGGTTTTACCCTGGTAAAAATTCTCACTGTCATCTAAGCTAGCAACTATGCACGCTTGTCTCCGCCACTGAAGGAAAAATAATGCCATCCATAACTTGAAAGTTTGAGTTAATAAGTCAAGATTTTCGAGAAAACAGTCATCTCACAATCATACTAGCACCCCATTGTCAGCATCCTGGAGTTCTTTTCTCAAAATGTAACTTAATAACTTGAAATTTCAACAACAACTCGAAATTTTGAGTTATGGATGGCTTTTTTTTTTCTCCAGCATTTGAAATAAGGTTTCACAAACAGCAGACTCCGACTAAAGCGAGCAGGCAGAACATACGCTGTGAATTTGTTTTGAGTCTTTAAAAATATGTTGGAAGGCGCTGACATTTTCTCAGCTGTCTAAGACGCTGCAGTGAGGTCACATTTTCATGTCTGCAAAGTGTGCTGAGGGGACGCTGATCGAAGAGGGTCACCCTGTCCTCAGGACGTGGATAAAGTCTGTATTACTCCTGGATGGTGAAGGCGGAGTTAAATTTTAGCTCAGCGCATGATGTGCAGAATTAGGAGAAGAAAAAAAAAAAGATTGTTGTGCACGTGCCGTATCTTGTAAAAATATTATCTGTGCTGCTGTGTTTTTCTTCTTCTTCCTAACCCCGAAACCTGTCCCACCAAAGCAAAACAACAAAAGCTGAACCAGAAACAGACAAATGAGGATGTTTATTCCACGTTCACCAGTGCTCCAATCAGACAACAGGAAGAAATACTGTTCATATTACTGCAAAAGAGAAGTACAAAATTTACATACATTTTACTGACAAATACTTTGGTTGATATAAATTTATGAGCAGAGGTATACAATATCCACTCCATGCGCACACATCACTAATACTAGATTTCTAAAAAATGGGCTGTGCTGTCTATAACACACTCACACTGATGGATGGATCAGTGCAAGCTCAAAGTTTCTTATGACCGGGGGGGGGTTGCATTTCAAAAACATATTTTTGTTCCATGTTTCATATGCATTCATTTTTTCTTGTGCCACATATATCAAACTGTACATGACTGGGAACATTTTTTATTCTCGCGCCTCATTTTTCTTGTTTTTCTTGCAGGCTGTTTTGGGGAATAATCTGTTATATCCTTCATGGTTGTTTTGACAGCCAAGCGGTGCAACAAATTACATTTTTCATGCGTCCCAGTATAGATGTTTTTGCTCTGGCAGGTCATCGTGTGACAGAGAGAAGCCAGAACCTTCAAAATCGCCCAAAAATAAAAGAAGTCATTTTGCCTGCACCATTCCCTGATTAAGACTACTGAGTAAAGCCTTATGTTTACTTCTGAATGCTGCAGCGCTCTCGCTGCCCCATTGCTAATTAAGTTGCCTTTTTCCCCCCCAGTAAGAATGCAGACAGAAACAAACACACGGACATGCTGTGTCTGCTGCAGAGCAGCAATTTGCTGATTTAGCTCATTTCTGTGACCTGTTGGCTCATCGCTTAAATTTTGAGACCCTACTTAACCTCTAGGGGGAAGTTTGGATGAGAATGAACTAATCCGGAGATTCAGTTATTTAACTTTTATTAGAATAAGAGCGACACAAATCAGATTTTTACTCATGCCGAGTGGCTAAACAAACATATTGTGCAGTGGGCCATTTACAAAAGAGGAAGTGGCAGGGATCTGCTCATGCCTGCAGGTTATGTTGCCGACGGTCTATTGATGCCTAAATGATGTGGATGAGATTAATTCTGCAGTGGCGGCTGTGCAGTTGCCAGAATGCAGATGCGTTTAAGATCTGCATAGCGAGCGGGAATTTATGCTGACGGCTTTACAATGCTCCACTGACTGTGGTACGGCACTGCAGATAAACCTTCTACTCACCTCCTATCTTGCTCCATCGCTCGCTCTCTCTTCTCTTTTTTCCAAAAGTTTTTCCAACACCCACGGCACGCACACTCTTACCTTAGATTTCTAGACCTTTTTTCTCCCATCTATCATCAACTCCCTGCCCGCGCTTCTCTTCTCTACCCTGAACTGTGATCCCTCTTCCCATCTACCCTCATCTCTTCTCTCCCGCCAGCTTTGCCACCTGCGTTTTGTGCGCGCAGCTATTTGTAACCGCTCTTTATTTCCTTTCTTTCTTATCTGCCTCCCTCAGACATCTCTCTCCAGCCTGAACATCCTCATTTTTCACTCCCTGCATCTTTAAAATTTCCTGCTCTGTTTTTTTGGCTCATGCTTCCATCTTGAACTCACTTCTCTCCTCATACTTCTAATCTTTCTTCGGTTTCTGTCTCATTGCTTTTGGTTGCTGTTCCCATCTTGTTTTTCTCTTGGCTACAGTAGAAACAATTCTCCTCAGCTCAGCACACTTGGCCCACTCTCTTCTTCTCTTGCATTTCTTAAATAGCAGTGCTTCTCTACAGTGAACCACAGTATCATCCTAAGCTCTCCTTAAAAAGGTGCAATTATTGCTTTATTAACAATAACACACAACTAATAAAGTGTTGATGTGGCAACAGTAACACTAAAGGATGATACATACTGGGTGTTTGGTATCCCGTCCTGTTTTCTTTATCATTAGAACCTCATAGCACATGCTAAGTGCACTACAGACAAAGGCAGAGAGCCGGGGTCTGATGATAACAATATGTCACCAGTTACTGCTGCTCTGACTGGAGTCAGTGCTGGCAAGCCTCTGATGCAGCACAGCTCTAATCTGCAGTGATGCTGCTCACTGCCAGCAGCATGTCACATGAACAATAGTGGCACTGCAGGCTGCCATTCATTGTAAATGGAGCCTCCAAATAGCAGCGTGGCCTCAAGCCCCAGGGATCTCCTCCAGGTGGAACCTGAGAGGCTGAGAAAGGGCCAGTTTGGTGTAAATGTCCTCTGATGCAAGCATCCTGTTGTGACTGTGAGTCCCTAACAAGCAGCAGAGCTCTTAGCTTAGACTCGTGTATGAGCACTTAAAATTCATGTATGTGGAAGTGGATTTGATCACAAAAACATGATGATCATTATTTTTCTGCATTCACTTTAAAACCACACTTTGTGTTGCGTTATAACGCTTGTACATCCTTTTTCTTGACAGCGGTGTGCTTTTGCTCCTGCTCAAAGCCCAAACTCACTCGATAATTATTTCTGCTCCAAGCTAGATGACGCAAAGTGAGCCTTTGGTCAACTATATTTATCTAGAGGAGTCTAATTTTAAGTTTTAACAAGGTTCCGATCTGTTCACATGCAGAGACCCTCTGTTGTCCTGCTCTTTTTTGTTCTTACCATTGCTTTTGTATAGGTCCCAGGAGGCATCCCAGTCTGCTGATACCCGGGCCTCGAACTGTTCTGCCTGCACTCACAGACCACTCGTGGTGGAGCCTACAGCCAGCATTGTGACTGTGAGAAAAGACCCCCCCCCCCCAGCGCCTAGGCCCAATTCTAGACCCCCACCAGCTCATACTGCCAATCTCCACTGCTGGAAATCAAAATAAAGACTAAACCTCCCCAGATGTGTGTTCAACATAACAGATCTAAAGTCTTTCCTTCACACAGACCTGCTGCTTTTGGCTAACCTTTCTCAGGCGTTACAGTGATGGGGGTGGGGGCTCAGTCAGTTTGCTTGTCTGTCTGGCATGTTAAGGAATGTGAGGTATGCAAGTATGTCTTTGTAATAAATGAATCTTTAACACCTAATCTTCACATCCATACTCAATATAAATGAGTAGGTTTAAAAATAGCAGCCTAACAGTTTGAGTCTATTAAACTGCTTCAAAGCTGTCAAATGTTATATTTATTAAGGCGAGTCAATTAAAAAAGCTAAATTAAACACACGGACTTGTGCAAATCATGCCCGGTGCAGCCAGAGCCCGAAGGCAGAGAAAACAAATGGTTCTCCGTTTTAAAGTCGCTACGCAGGTTGGCAGTAAATCACTGAAGAGGTTTTATGATACTTGTAGCAGCTGTTAAAGACTTTGATGGACTTGGCCCTGAATGTATTAATGACCTGCCCGCTGCTCTGACTTCCTGCCAAGCTCCCCTCACACTCTCAGGCTCTGTTCTTCTTAAGTCCAACCTAAATCCAGGACAGATTTGAGGTGAGGATGTCTTTGCATCACGCCCTCGCTGCACATCAGTCAGCAGCAGAGAACTTCTCTTTACTAGCCTCAGCTTATTGACTGAAAGATCCCTGCAAGAATACCTTTGGCCTTGTACACCTATACCTGAAAAAAATGGAAAATAGATCCTTCAGTCCCTGAATATGTCTTCATAACTGACTTTATCTGCATTCCGCAACAGTTTCACAATATTTTTTACTCTGCCCTCCTCCCTTTATGTCTATTTTTCACCAGCATTTGTTCTGTTATTATACATTTATAAGACAAGCACCTAATGTAAGGTTTATGCCACAGCTACAAGCAGCAGTGGTAATTACTTTAATGTTTCTTTAATGCTTAAACCACCAGTATGCACCAAAGCTTTAATCAAAATTTATTTTATTACTTTAAAAAATAAAAATAGAATTACTGTTATCCATGCATTTTCAAATTTGCTGCAGTAAAAATAGTAAAGCACATTATTATTTCTTGATTAAGATGCCAAATTACACTGATTTACTTGCATTCCTGAACAGAAAAATTCATTGTAGCTGTTGAATGCTTATTTTTATGTTTAATTCATTTCTCAGATGTCCAGTGTGCTGGCTCAAATTTTGGTATAAAAATGTGAATTCAGTAATTTTTAGATTTAAACAAGTGTTTTGATAGATTTCTAAAATAGTGTTTTAAATGATAAGCACCATATGTACTTTTCTTTTTAAGTAATAATTTGAAGACATGGCATCACCTCTGGCATATTGGGATTTTTTAAAACAGTTTTCTAAGACTTGATGAGTTTAGCGCTTCATCTTGTATGGAGTCTTGTTTCTGCCAATAAAAAAAAAAAAAAAAAAAAATCACCATCTGTAACTCAAAATTTTCAATTCAATTTTTTTATATAGCGCCAAATCACAACAAACAGTTGCCTCAACCTGCTTTGTATTGTGGGTAAAGACCCTACAATAACACAGAGAAAATCCAACAGTCAAAAGGACCCCATATGAGCAAGCACTTGGCAACAGTGGGAAGGAAAAACTCCCTTTTAACAGGAAGAAATCTCCGGCAGAACCAGGCTCAGGGAGGGGCAGTCATCTGCCGTGACTAAAATTTCAGGTTATTAACTCTAAATTTCGAGTTACGCATCTCAAATTTTCATGCTAATAACTCGAAATTTTGGCTTAGCGCTGCCGATCAGAAAGCTCTGAGAAAGAGGTCATTTCCTTGTTACCCAGAAGCAGATGACACCAGCATATGTGCGCTCAAAATGGGACAGTATCAGTGAGGTAGCAGTTTCTAGCAAACGTGAACAAATTGTCATCATCTTTTTGACCGTCAACGGACAAAAAGTCTTCTAGCAAAAAACGGCTGCATAAAAGGTAAGGAATCAATGTTTTCATGTCGATCTGTTGGACAGCTGATACCTTCAGCTTCCTGCTTCTGGTTAACAAGGAAATGCTGTACGGATTACGGAGGTTCCTGATTGGCAGCGCTAAGTCGAAATTTCGAGTTATTAACAGGAAAATTTGAGATACATTATTTTCTCGAAATTTTGAGCTCTTTTCTCAAAATTATGAGTGAATAACTTTTTTTTTTTAGTGGCGGAAACAAGCTTCCATAATCTTGAGCTTTTGGCAAGAGGGTGGAGTGCTCACTTCTGTGAAGTGGGCATTAACATGGGACTCTATGGGGATTGACTCGCTTCTGGAGTCAGCCTCAAGTGGCCACTAGAAGAAATGCAGTATTTGGCAGTTCTGCACTGGCTCCATTTTTCAGGACCAGGAGAAGCTGCTTGGTAATAAGTAATCCGCACATTATTAGTACCACCACTGAATTTTTTTAATTATATATGGACCTTAAAGGAGAAACTCTAGAATTCCCATTATGTGGCCCATTTCTAATTAAGCACATGTATCAGCAGCAGACGTTATATTAACATTTAAAGGCCAGATAGCAGCAGAAAAACAGCAGAATAAGCAGCGAGTGTCCCGTTGTCTTTAGCCACTCAGCAATAAAGGCTGCCATCTAATGAGAGAAAGTGCTGTGAGGAGAACTTAAGAGCCAAGTGCTTACTGCTTTTTATTGTATGTGGGTGGTTCTCTGTCTCATCACTCATCCTTTACCAGTTTTCTTCCTCCTCTTAAGTCTCCCTCCCCGTCTCTCCTACCAAGTCTGACTGCTCTGGTTTCTTCTAATGCTTCTCTCCAGCCTCAACACTCTCCTCCTTCACACGTCTCCCCCACACCGTCACTCCTATCTCTGTCTTCTCTTCGCTCTCTACTCTGGCCTCTCTCTCTTTTTGCATCTTGTGTGAATATTTCCTTAATTACTTAATTTCTTTAAATGCACTTCCCTTTTTATTCTCCCTCTAAAATTCATCACTTACTATTTAACTGATGGATAACATTTAAGATCATCTTATTAAACTTGCCACAGTGAATCTCCTGCAGTCTTGGGGCACAGTAACCTAGTTTGGGTCTATTTCTAACTGTAATATGCTTTTGTAGTTCCAGTGTACAGGGAGCAAGAAGTCCTCAAAATTAAGCAACGAACTAATCTGTAATTGTCTTCCATAACAACACAATGTTCAGATTGGTATCCTTTCTCTGAGCCTTCGGAAACAGTTTTCTGGTCTTACAGTCATAGTTTTAGCTACAACACTTACTTTAACACTGTTTGTGTTGAAGTAACTAGTTTGATAAGATTAGAGGAGGTTCCTAGTTTTGGTTAAATTAAATATTTAATTCTCAATGTCTGAAAAATTTCAGCAGTCCTCAGCCAGACTCTCTATTGCCATTTTGACACACTGGAAGAGATCCAGAGTACACTGCAAAGGCTCAGGTGCATGGAGACAAAAATGGGACATCCAGTATGCTAATTTACTTGAAATCTGTCTGGAGGTGCATGGAAAGGAGATGGCTCTAAGTTAAATTAAGTACCATTTTTCATTTTTATGGATGGACTCCGTAACTTTTTGGTTGCACCTCAATAAAAATAGGGTTACAAAGGATTTGGGGGTATAAATATGGTGTGTGGCATTGGTCCAAGTTATAACTGCACTAAAAAAAGCAACACTGTAAAAAAATTTTATTTAAAAAATATTTGTTAAAAAAAATAGTAATATTCAGCAGCTGGGGTGAAAAAAAGAAATACTGTAAAATAACAAAAATTAACCACCTTGTAAAAATACATGCATTTCCCACCATTGAAATACGGTTTGTATCTTTAAATTTACATGAGATCTTGTGTATTTTGAGTGATATTTTCGGTTGCATAAGAGGTTTTCATATGACTATTTCCCATAAAATAGTCAAAAAACTAGTCACTGCATTTATAATTATAACAGTGTACCAGGGTTATAATAGTTTTGGATTTTACATTATAGTTAAGTTTTAGTTAGTTTTTACTTTTTTTTCTCTAATTCAGTTAGTTTTAATTAGTTTTCAGAGTGGTTTTGCTCGTTTTTATTAGTTTTTATTTTTGGTTTCATGCTTAGTTTTAGTTAGTTTCAGTGTTAGTTTTAGTATTTTCATACCTGATCAGGTGCAAGATTCAAGGCGCAAAAGTGACTATTGTGTAATGAAAACTTGACAAAAGATACAGTTTAAAGAAATATAGTCAACAACCAACTGTTCACAAGACATGCTAAATTTGTGTAATATTAAGGACACACATGAGCATAATCAGGGAGAAACAAAGAAAAACATGAACTCCCAAACTCAATAAATTCTACAATAAACTCCACAATAAAGTTCAGCATCAGTGCAGCAGATTAATAACGCCTACATGTGGTGTTAAACAAAAACAAACTCTTTGAAGGAGTCAAAGCTCAAATCCATCTGCATCCTGATGTTCTCACCACCTGAAGCTGCTTCTGTTTTGGAGCTAGCTTGGTTAGATGCTCGCTAATTAAACCTGCAGGGTCTTTGCGGCCTCTGTACACAACCTACAGAAGTTGCCGACCTCATGTCCGCATTTATGCTTGTGTAGCTGGATTGTGTGTGTTAATTACCTTGTGGACGTGTGCAGGTGTTTGTACTCAAAGAACCTCCATACGGGACTCTGCCGCTTTCTCGGCAGACCGCAGCCATTACTTTGCGGACCAGCGCGGTGAGCGCACGCACATGCGCACTCACACAGTTGTCCTGTGGCGCTCCCAGCTTAAACTCGGAGAGCGGAAACAATGATTTCATATCAATCCACAAGGGTTAAAAACCCCCCCAAAAAAACAAGTAAATGAAAGTCAGTTTATCGATAATTTCAGTTAGTTTTAGTTAGTTTTGTAAACTCACAATTCAGTTTTAATTAGTTATCGTTTTTTCCTTTTAATTATAGTTTTTATTTATTTCAGTTAACGACAATGTTTTTTCAATTTCAGTTTTCGTTATTTCGTTCGTTTTCGTTAACTATAATAACCCTGCAGTGTACTGTTATTTTTTGAGTATATCAACTGTAATGTGGGTTTTTATGTGTAACCTTGCATATTTAATAGATCTTTGCATTAAAAAATATATTTCTCTATATAAAATTAATGGATTTAGTTTTCTTTCAAAAAAGTCCAGAAAATGTCCAGATGTGTTTAACGCACCATTAAACACATCTGCTCTTCCTCCACTATTTTAGCTCCACTTCTTATGTTGCGCATTTTATAATCCCTTTAAATGTTCCAGCATTACTTTAGACATTTATCTCACTTTCACTACCTCCACTTCATCACTCACTGGGCCCTCGGGTAGTTTTTCCTGCGGGTGTCTTAGTCCATCTTTTCTGTACTTAATCAGACTCCCTCTGTCTGTCTTTTACTCCCACTTTCTGTCTCAGTATCATCCTCTCCCTCGCTACACTCCAATATGAGCTCATCTCAGATGTTGTTTTTGCTAATGGAAATCCATTTTTGTAAAAACATCAGTCTCTGTCTCTCTCTTATCTATTCACCTCTCTGTCATTATACACTCTACCCCTATAAATTTGACCCTATTTTGCATTCTTTTCAGTCTCTCTGCTGCCACTTATCTTTTGCTTTCTCCTTCTGCATTTCACCCTTGCACTTGAATTTTCCTCACTTCCTTAACCACTGCCTATGCTCTATTTCTGTCCCTTGCTGGAGTTTCTCTCACTCCCTCATAATGCTCCCTCATTTTTCTCCCCCTTTTCCTTCATCAGGTCCTTTTCCTCTAGATGTCTTTGCACTCTTAAATTTATATATTTATAGCATGCATTAACTTTAATGTAATGAGTTTCATTACACGGTATTTATTTACTGTTTTGAGGAAAATAATATAAACTTTCTGAGATGCATTTTTGGATGATTTAGTCTGTAGGTAAAGGTACATTTATGCTGGTAAACCATAAAATCTCCCAAATATGTGAACACAATAGAGATGAAATCTTTTAAAAACTAAAATCTCCAATCGCCATGCAGGACAGCACAAACACAACACAATCAGAGTAAAAGGAGGAAAATGCTAATGTTCACAACCATGTGCCAAACAGAAATCAGAAACATTACCTGAAATTTTTAGAGCCTGCTGGGGGATCAGAGTGCAAAAACACTAAAATTACCAGCTTTGTGAATTAAGGGGTTTCAACAAAAACAGATGCCCTGCAGCAAGAAATACAACCCTCCTTATTTGTGTCAGTGTTGGCACAGCAAGAGGTCCTGTCACAGAGGGCCAGAGCAATAAGCAAAATGGAACAAAAACAGTAGGAAAAAAAAAAAACTGCTGACTACAGTTCCTGTTCACACCCTCTGAAAATTAGCTCACCCTCCACTATGCAACATAGAAACAGATGCATCAATGTTATACTCGACACTGGGCGGTATAGTCAGTATTGTCCACAAAAGAATATTTTATGCCACAATGGCTGTGGTTATATCCACATATTTCCCTTCTTATGGAAATCATTCTGACTGAAGGGTCTGTGGTTTATAGTACTGTGCAAAAATTGTGAGCCACGCCTCATTTCTTTAGATTTTGCTTCCAAGCAGCCAGACTTGGTCATTTTTTTTTAAGTGCTCTAGTTCTACAGGCTTTCTGAAGGCATTTCCTTTAAGGTTTTCATTGGACATTGACTGCTTTTTCACTGATTTTCATTCCAGTCCTTCTACCTGACCATATGGCAGGAAAATTTGGCAAAACTCAGCATGTTGTGCAGCGTGTCTTTAATTTTTTGAGGAAAATGAGCAAGCAGAGGTTAAAAAAAAAAAAGATGTAGCAGGCCTAAAAAGAAAAAAAAAAAAAGTTGATCCACCAAGTGGTTCACTGAAGCCTCGTCAGACACGGTGTCAGTGGAAGGGTGGCTGTCGAGAAGCCATTCTTAAGGAAGGGAAGTGAGAAGAAAAGGCTGAGGTGTGGAGTGATGAATCCAAGTTTTTGTTTCAAATCAATTCTATATGTATTCATATTGTATTCAGATCAATATGTATGGAGGAGGTCAGGATAGAAGTCCAACTGTAGCTCCAGCTTTTCCAACTTTGTGAGGATTTTCTGCTGTTTTAATACTATATGACACTGAATAACAATGGGCTTTAGACTGTTGAGGGGACAAAAAAGAAGATACCAGACAGACTTCAACTTCTAAGACTTTTCTAGTCTGAGCAGTTATTTGTAAAAAGTTGTTATTTTTTAGATTTGGGCAGTTTTTAAATCACAGCTAGTTAACAGGAAAGTAAAAGGCTTGCAATCGGCAGCGGCAACACAACAGGTCTGATTTTGGATTTAGGTTCGTTCTACATAGAGAAATGCAAGAGGAATAAACAGTGTTGGCCCATAACCTGCAACCTCACAAAGTACAAGGCAATAAATCTTACACCATTGGAAAGCCTGTTTATTTCCCATTAAATGGTGCCACAGTTGTAAGGAAAATGCATTTGTGGGTTGAGCAGCAGATCTGAGCATGTGGGTTGAGCCCAAGGAAAAATTGCCAAATCTTCTTGGATCAACCCATGTCACACCATAAATACCGCCTTAAACCAGCGAATGACACTTGCATTTAAAAAAAAATAAAGCTACGAGCTGCCCACTCATTCACAAGGTGGTGACCACAGCAGGTAGCTCTGCACGTTTGATTAAGGAGATTTTTATGCTGTCTTTGCTGACGCAACCCCCAGGATCAAAACAGTAAATGTGCAGACCACTACACTATGGAGTTACTAGTGCATGACATGCATACTGAATGTTAATGAGGAGGCCCCTCATCCATATCACATTTGTCTGAAAATAATGGATAAAAACTTCATCACATTTAAAATATAATCTATAAAGCAGCAGCACGGTGGCATGGTGGTTAGCACTGCTGCCTCACAGCAAGAAGGTCTCTGGGTTCAAGTCCACCATCTGGCCAGACCCCTTGCGCATGTTCTAGTGGCAATCTGCAGGTGGACCCTGCCTCTTGCTTTATGGCACCTAGGATAGGTTTGATTGGATAAATGGAGTAAAATGGATGGATGG
The DNA here is from genome assembly GCF_007364275.1 of Archocentrus centrarchus. Classification (NCBI taxonomy): domain Eukaryota; kingdom Metazoa; phylum Chordata; class Actinopteri; order Cichliformes; family Cichlidae; genus Archocentrus; species Archocentrus centrarchus. Next base: position 3,815,263 of record NC_044363.1, on the reverse strand, counting down.
GTAAACTATAAAGCTCAGAGTTTAATTGATTTGTATTTTCTTAGTTTTCAAAACTACAAAGAGTCTACCCACAGAATGTCTTTCTAGATTCATAAAAAACAAGACAGTAATCGCATCCCCCCCCAGAGTGCTCAGGGATTGTGCAGACCAGCTCTGTCAGGTGGTCCTGCACATCTTCAACCTGAGCCTGAATCTGGAGAGGGTCCCTGAACTGTGGAAGACTTCCTGCATAGTTCCAGTGCCAAAGATCGCACAGCCCAGGGAGTCCAACCACTACAGACCTGTGGCCTTGACTTCTCACCTGATGAAGACCATGGAGAGGCTCATCCTGCACCACCTCCGCCCACTGGTGAGCTCAGCGCTGGACCCCCTGCAGTTCGCCTACCAGCCTGGCATCGGGGTGGGCGATGCCGTCATCTACCTGCTGCACAGATCCCTCTCTCACCTAGAGCAGGCAGGGAACACTGTGAGGGTCATGTTCTTTGACTTCTCCAGTGCTTTCAACACCATCCAGCCTGCACTGTTGAGAGGGAAGATGGAGGGAGCCGGAGTAGACAGGCAGCTGACGGCATGGATCATCGACTACCTCACCAACAGACCACAGTATGTGAGGTGCCATGACTGTATGTCTGATGTAGTAGTCTGCAGCACGGGGGCGCCACAGGGCACTGTCCTCTAACCCTTCCTGTTCAGTCTGTACACCTCAGATTTCAGGTACAATTCAGACCATTGCCACCTACAGAAGTTCTCAGATGATACGGCCATCATCGGATGCGTATCAGATGGGAACGACCAGGAATACAGGGGTGTCATCAGTGACTTTGTCGGCTGGTGTGAGAACAACGCACTCCAAATCAACGCCAGCAAGACGAAGGAGATGATCATAGACTTCAGGAGGAAGCCACCCCCTACAGCACTGGTGAACATCCAGGGAAAGGACATGGAGACAGTGGTCTCCTACAAGTACCTGGGTGCTCATCTCAATAACAAGCTGGACTGGAGTACAAACACAGACGTCCTGTATAAGAAGGGCCAGAGTCGACTACACCTGCTGAGGAGACTGAGGTCCTTTGGTGTCTGCAGGACTCTGTTAAAGACTTTTTATAACTCAGTGGTAGCATCTGCCCTTTTCTATGCAGTGGCCTGTTGGGGGGGTGGATGCACCGAAAGGGACAGGAGCAGGATCGACAAACTGGTGCGGAGGTCTAGCTCTGTGTTGGGATGTCCTCTGGAGTCTGTGATGGTGATGGGTGAGAGGAGGATGTTAGCAAAGCTGACATCCATCATGGACAACCCCCATCACCCTCTGCATGAGACCGTGGGTGAACTGAGCAGCTCCTTCAGTCAGAGACTGAAACATCCTCGCTGCAGGAAGGAGCACTTTCGCAGGTCATTCATCCCAACAGTAGTTAGACTGTATAACACATCATAATGTCTTGAGTCACTTGGACACTTTACCTCCTCTGCCATCACTTTATCCATACAGTCAGATACATTTTATTTATTACACTCACCCATATAATGCATACCGTGTATGCTGTGTACCTTACCTTACCGGCTACAAATGTATATAATATTTTGATATCTTTATATAGTGTTTTGACGTGTGTGTGTATATGTGTGTATATGTAAATGTGGGTATTGACACTGATATATATATTTATGTATATAGTGCTTATGTATATGTGTATAGTTTTTTGCTATTTTATTCTATTTTATTTTATTCTATTGAATTTTAGTTTTTAGTTTAGTTATTTGTTCTTACTGATCCTTTTCATTTTTTCTCTGTATTGAGCTGCTGTAATGCACAAATTTCCCCGTCGTGGGATTATTAAAGATTTATCTTATCTTATCTTATCTTATCACTTGGAGTTTAGTGAACTGCAACTGCAGATCTTAATCTGGGCAATCAGCACTCTCCATAAAAGTCTGTCTTGTATGAAAAAGTTCCAGCTGAAATCAAATGAATTAAATATTTCACAGTAAAAGGACAAATATTGGCTAAAATACTATAATACTATACTATAAATACTATAATTATACTATAAAGATCATTTAATAAAAATGATCTTAATTAATGCATTTTTATATGCATTTCATTACATTTCTGTATTTTTCCACATTTAAGTCTATTAACCGTAGTCTTGTAGCTATAGTGTACTGCAGTTTTATGTAACTGAATGCAGCTCTGGCCCTTTGCTGCTTGTCTTGCCCCATCTTGCTTCACTCTAAACTATCTAATAAAGGGAAAAGGGCCAAAAAAATCATTTTAAAAAGTTCAAAGTCTAGATGGTTCTAATAATTTGGTAAGGTCACCCCCCCCCCCCCCCCCCCCCCCCCACACACACACACTGTGATTGGCACTGATACCACTGTATGTAATTCTAAAACTTCATCAGAATGAGTATCATTGATCCTGATGGATGGCTCAGAGCTGCGAGTGCGCCGCCTGAGCTTTGGCCATGTGTTCCCTGAGGCCTCACCATGAATTTTTAGAGGTGAACGCCACATTTTTTGAGTCCCCAGTAATGCTGGTACTTTGATAAAACTGATTAAATGCACTGCAGTGAGCACTGGAGGGAGGGGAAGATACAAGAATGCCTTTTTGCATCAACACTAATTTTCCCCACTTAGTAAATCTAGTCCAAAGAAACAATGAATTGCTGCTCTGGTGTACTTTCCACAGTTGTACACTTCCAACTCACCATATTAGAAAAAGCTACTCTGTTGATATTTTAAGCTTTTTAAATGCTTGGTTTTATCTTCTTTATTTGTAGCAGCACCCACACACTAATGTTCATATACACTACTTCGCACTGAAGTCCCTCATAAGGCATCAGGGAGAGAGATGACAAATTCAGCCCTGAGGCACAGGTGAAGCAAATTTCCGTTTTTTAATGAGAGCAATTTAAAGGGAGGATCATACATTGTGGGGTGACAGGCTAACGGAGAGGAGGAGAGGAAGAAGCAGAAAAAAGAAAAGGGAAAAAATAGCCCTCATGGTTGAAAGAGGTTGGATTTTTAAAAGATGTATTCGTGTTTTTAAGTGCACACACCCATTCCTACACATTTAGTCTTGCCTTGCAAAGTGACTAAAAAGGTATAAAGCGAGGCAGAGAAAAATATGGGGGCTGATGGCCAGAGGAAGTGCAAGGATGGGAATTAGAACAATAAATCCACAGCAACAAAGGATAAAAAAGGAAAACAGATGACAAAATGGGGTAAACTAGAGGACAGAAAGGGATACTGCATAGAAGAGGAAGGAGGACTAACACGGGAGGAAGAAAAGAAAGATGTGAATTTTAATGAACGCCCTCCCGTCATGTTCAGAAGAGATAACCAGAAGACAAGACACCCCAAGCTCTGTTGTCCTTTGTTCAAGGACTGTAGTGCTGCCTCTTTGATGAAAAAGGGTGAGAGGGGTGAAATGCAGGGCAAAAGGGGATCTTAATTGGAATCTTAATAACCCCCCCAATTAACAACGACCCCAAAAGTCAAACCCGAGGAGCTTTGAGCTGCTCTGAGCCAGGTGCAGAGCAGCAGCTTCGATGGAGGATTTAAAGCACGGCCCGCAGGGTTTTCCTCTGGCTGATGGAGGGGTTTAAGGTGTTGGGCCCTGCCAGCAAAAGGGTTTGACATCAACGGGGGCTCAATTCAACTGGCAAGCTGCGAAACAGATTGTTAACAGTCCACTGAGAGCACATGCTCAACATGAAGATCAAATTCATACGCTCAGTGAAGCACATTAGAGCCAGAAGAGACCCAAAAGTTTTGACTCACAATGGTCATCGTGTTAGGAGATTTAAAACTTTGTTTTGCATATCAGAGGCCACATATCATTTTTATATTCGCTCACTTGCGAGGAGAATCTTATTCAAGCTGACGTGCAGTGGACTCGGCGTGCAATCACACCCACGCACAGGCATGTTTGATTCAGATCTTACTCGCCAAGCAGAATTTATTGCATTTTGGTGAAATCCACTAAAGAAGTATTTACAACTGCAGCAATTTATATTTGACTCCATAACTCTGTCCTGGGACCTCCCCAGGTGTGGCTCAGGTGGTCCTCCTCCAGTCCTCAGGCTGAAGTATCTTTGGGCAAGATACTGAACCCTGACTTGCATCCATTGGTGTACACATATTAGAAAGTACTTAGGCATAGATAAAAGTATTATATGAATGTGAGACTTGTAGTAGAAAGCACATTGAGTGCTCAACTGAGTAGAAAGGTACTATAGGTATCAGTCCATTTACCATTTACATAACAGCAGTGGGAAGACCCCCAGGCATCAATGACCACAGATATGACACTGATCAGGACAAACACACAATGAAAGGAGGCGCTTGTGCAGAGGTGGGTTGCAAAGGGGCTTGCAGATATGCAGCAGCAATGGACGGGCTAAAGCAGCTCTGGGATTCACTACTCAGCAGCCATGTTAAAATACGTCCAAAGATTTTTTTTGTTGGGCACTTATTTTGAAGCATTGTCTAAACCAGGATTAAGTCCAGCAGTCCCCTGCACGTCACACATGTCAGAAGTGCCAGTGAGAAAAATACTTGTTACAAAGGAAGTGAACTCAAGGAGATACTTGATTGATGTTGATTGCATCAAAGACAAAGACAGTAAGAGTAAGTGCTTGGAAAGATGCTCTCAAACTTTTGCTAACTTTTCCCCCAAAATAAGGATAAAAAAAAAAAAAAAAAAGACACGGTTTAAGTGTAAATTTCTAGGCGTGGAAGATGAAGCCCTGCTCCGTGGGTCTCCTTGAGGTTTCTTCTGTTTTCTCCACACCTGGATGGCTTCTCAGGGCAGTTTTACTTCATTCAAACTGAGGTTGAACAAAGTGTAAAGCCCCATGTGGCAAATTTGATTTCAGGCTTTTTAAATAAAACTGACTCAGTTTGACTTTAGAACCAGAAGCTGTTTGTGCAGGTTGGATAAAATCCCCACTGGGCCACTTACTGCACAACGCAACACAAATCAAATTGATGGCAGAACAAAAACATGGTGAGAAAAAAAGGAAGTCTCCTCAAAAGGCTTTACAGACCTTGTAAACAGCTTTTCTCCTCCTTATTTAACCTCTGTTTAACAGAGAGATGTTAATTACAAACAAACTTCAACCTCAACCTCAGTCTGGCGCGAGGCAGAAGGAGCCACTGAAGGAAAAATAAAAATAAAAATAAAAATAAGACAACAGAGAAAATTCTGGCAAACAAAACTCCGTTGGCAGATGATGCAATCCTTTGTTGTGTAACACCCTAAATATAGAACCAAAAGGCATTCTGCATTTAGGGAGATGAGACCGCAAGCTAAGCTCAAAATATCCCAACCCCAATGCGACCTAAAATCCTGGGGGAGCCTCTGCTTCTGTATCCCTCCACCTCTAATCCCTCTATCCCCCTTCTTTTTCTCTTCATCCATCCTTCAGTTTTAGTCACCATGACTAATTTCACCCTCCTTCAGCCTTTTCTCTTCTAATCCCACTTCTCCTTTTCGATAATTCTTCTCCTCCTCTTCCTTCCTTATGCCATGTTTGTAATCTAGCTTTTCCTTCCGAGGCTCTCCATCTCTCCTCCAGGTTCATTCATCCTTCCTCCCTCCAGTAATCCTCCCTTCACCAATCCTTTCTCTCCTTCTACCTTGATTTCTGTACTTTTATTCACTTATCTCTGTTTTCTCCATCCATCATATCCTGTCATTCTTCACCTCTCCCGATTTCATCCATCCTGCCATCTGTTTCTTCACCTCTCCATCATCTTGACTGTCATCTCCTCCCTCCATCCTTGATTCCACCTCCCTACCTGTCCCGCTGTCCCCCTCTTCTCCTCTTCGCCCTTCCATTGATCCATCATTTTTTCCCTCTCTTTCTCCTCCTCTTCCTGTCATGTTTGGGATTTCTCCTAAAAACGCTCTCACTTCATGTCTCCGTCTTTTTATTCACCCTTTGTCCTCTCTCCCTTTCAGACAGTATTTGATTTAATTAACATTCCCGTCCTCTCCCTTCATCTCTGTTGTTCTCTGACCTCCTTTCTTTTCTCCCCCTCCCATTTTACGCTTTCAGCCAACTCTCACCCAGAGGTCACGGCACTTAAACGAGACACAGCTTGCGGCGATGTCAGTGTTTTAAATAAACACCTAAACAACAAACAGCCCCGAACAACAAAACCTTTCCTCTGACAAAACACAGATTAGAGCAACAGCTGTGCTAATCATGAAATCTCTCTGCTCTCAATTAAATCTGGTTGCACTTGAAGAAACTTTGAGCAAGTGTGATTCAGTTAAAAGTCCACTCACGCATTCATTCAGCACTTTAATTCTCGCTCCCGATGTAACATATTTTGGTTGATTTGGCAGAAAGAGTTTAAAAAAATATAACTTGGCAGTTGGTTTTATTTGAGTTGGCATGAGAGGAAAAAAAAGTAAGTTCATTTTGGATCCTGCTGGATGAGCAGGCTGGAACATGGCTTTTAGGGGCACTTGTGCGTTTTAATCTGCAGCACATGTACAGCACTGACAGGAAGCAGCAGACACTTTAGGGAGGAAAAAAAAAATTGCTGCAAAGAGTGTCCAGCCTCTAATTAAATTTTAAATCAGCTTCTTCATCCCTGGATGTTCTCACAAGCTACATTTTACATGAACAGATCAGTTTAAGTGAAGCCCCCCGATGCAAACGTCATATCTGTTTATCACAACACTTGCAGCACTGTGCAGGTATGCGACACTTCCTCTAAAGAAAGCCATAATAGAGACCTTTTTTTTTTTTTTGGTTGGTTGGTTGTTTTTTTGTTCTTTTTTTTAAATTTTCTTTTCAACCTTTCATCCTTGCCCCCTCCCCTTTTCAAACTTCACACTTTACAATAAACCAGATTTTCAGCCTGCTGTTCCAAATCACCTGCTTTATGACTGGTTGACTTGAAAGCTGTGAAACTGTGCTGAGAAATTGCTGCATCTTAGCAGAATTTCTGCCATCAGTTGAATTCACTTGTGGGTCTGATGCAAGTCTAAGCAACTCTTTCAGTATGAGTTCAACTTTGGTGAGCTTTGGCACACAAATAACGTATTAGTGGTATTCACTTCCCTGCTAATGCTGACCTTTAAAGCTGAATGAGAGCAGAGCTAAACCTCTGTTAGGGCAGCTCGATTAGTTTTGGTCAACATTAACAATAACTACACTTAAAGAACAGAGAATACCTTGAAACCTAGTGCACTTCTACAATCTCTTAAAATAAAAATACCAAACTTAAATTAAATTTAAAAAATTAAAAAAAAAATCTAATTTTGTATATATAAATAACACACACACACACGCACACGCACACACACACACAATAAATAAATACATTTTAAATTAAATCTAAATAAATAAATACATAGAAAGGTAATAGCAGTTATAATAATAAGAAGCAGCAATAGGACCAAGTTATTTAGACCAAATACATTTGCTCACAGTTTAGTGCACTGCCACAACATACTGAAAGATGTTGTACATGTATGCAAAATTTATACTCAATTAACTGCAGTCAGTAACTGGAATTAATTGAATTAATTCAATAACCTAATTATTCAGGCCAACACAGCAAATACTGGTTATACTGGCAGGGCTGCAGGGTTTGAACTTCAGCTGGTTGAACAGATTGGTTCCTGGATGGTGCAGATCCCACCGTGTAGCAAATCTGTGTTAATGTATGTCTTCATTACTGTGCGGTCGTGTCCCGGTGTGTTACCTGCGGTGCCGGATGACAGAAACAAATAAAATGCTGGGACATGACCCTCCTGGGTCTTTGTCAGTTTTTTCAGGTGTGAACATATTTATCCTTCTTTTTCTTTGTTCATTCTGATTCAGTAATCTCCCTGCAGGAATTTAGTGACATTTATGAGTCCTCATCCTGATGTTGTGATTATTATTCCTTATATTAAGACGATGATTGTTATTCTCTCACTAATAAATTCAAAAGCTGTGGTGTAAAAGTAGCCGGAAATGCACGTGAGGGATTGATGCTGCTGAACAGGCCAATCAGAATCATTGCAGGCTGCGTTGACCCGATCTGTGTTCACAGTGGTCTGGAAGTGCACGCAAGGTTACTGTACATCATAGGTTACGGCCTAGATTTCCTGATCGGGTCCGGATACACTCACACGGAAATTAACACCATGTACCTCGCACAGGCATAAGTGCCGGCAACATGGCTAGCTACTTATGTGGGCTCCAGAAAGACTCAACACTGAAGCATAAATAAGGCCTAAGAGTATATCTGCAGAGCATAATGTGACAAAATAATTGAAATTGAATTTCAATTCATTGAAGAGCCCCAACCGTTGTACCCCATGATGGTTGTGGACAATCGGCAAGTTTCTACTACTGCCTGTGTATAAAAACAGTATTGTTAATGAAGAATAGAAACACTTAAAAAGATGTGTTTACTTAATATTTTATGACATTTTAAATTTTTACCCACAAGTCACCTCAAAAACTCTGGCTGGAATTCATCTCCAGTTCTGACTAATGACAGTGAGACTGAGGTGAACTTTTTTGTCAGTAAGCGCTGCTGTTTTCGCCGCTGTTAGCTGGTGTTACTGAAACTTTCTTTGAAGTGGATCTAATTTGGTCAAACTCGGGCAATCAGCAAATAAACTCTCATACAATGTGAGAATGTAATCAGACTGTTTATCAGAGGGAAAGCTTGATTTTTAGGACACTCGAGCCTAACATTAGCTGGCATAACATTAGCTTATAACCAGCTGCTGCTGCTGTTTAGCTAGCTCGTTGTCAGCTGTCCAGAGATGGGAGGGTCGCATGTCTAATTTCCCGATAATAACTAACTGTGACAATATCGGGAAAAAATAAGCATGCTTATGCTTCCGAGTTCCGCTCAGAAGATGAGGCTTGAGGTGAGGAGGAAGAGGATGAGCAGGAGATGAGGGAGGAGAGAGAGCAGTGGTGGAGTAGGCAGATGAAGAAAAGGAGGAGAAAGAGATAATGAGAAAGATGATGAAAATATAAATGTACAACTCTTAAACTGTCATATGTAGTTGGACATACCATTTTGTGATCTTTAAAAAACACAATTTATAATTGACACTTTTCAATAGTTACTTTTACTTCTCAGGAATCTGGAACACTAATAGAATTTTATTGGCTACAGAGAGCTGAAAAGTTAAAGATGCTGTTGTAAATGAATGGTTGTGTTACACAGCACACTTATTTTACCTCTCATTTCAAAGATGGTTTGCAGACAAATGTGAGACTGAATTTGAACACATCTTTTAAATTAGAGAAAATCTTGTGATTGGATCACTCCAGACATCAATGTGTTTATGTTCCAAACCACCAGTACTTGGGTCTGATTACTACATTATAATACTTCATGAATCAGTCCACACCCATTTTCAAATTTAATCTACACTCCTGTATTGCTTCATAAGATCCTCTTGCAGCTTGTGACGCTAAATCATTGACAAAATACATCCAAAGCCAAATATAAACACCTACTAAACTAGATACAGTGTAACCTCATGCTGACAGTCAAGTGACGGCCATGTTCCTGACCCAAGCTGCTAATTTATGTGCTGCCTTCAAATCTCTGACACTGTGCACTTCTACTGAATACTAATGGCTTGCTTTGAAACTTGAGTTGTATTTTTCTCTATGCACGTTTGAATTCTAATATGAAATCACAACTGCACTCCTGCAAGTGACCGGAATAAGATGTCAAGGAAGCGACCCAAAAATAGCAGGAGCTCTGAAAGCAGCACAGCTTTTCACAAGGAGGCAAGCTCGTAGGAGATAATGGACAAACTTAAATCAAGAATGCTTTCTGTTGGGGTTTTTTTATATATATTTTGCACTTGTATAAACTCTTGATCTATTGTACTGCCATGCTATGTAACAGGGATTGCGTTGGGACAATATGATATACCAACACGAGGGCATTTCCTAACCACAAAACATGACATTTGGACAATTTTTAAGCTATATTTAAGTAAGATCATTCTTCCTTCTTTCCTTGCTTTTTTCCTTCTCTGCTTCCTTCCTGCCTTTAATTTAGTCATACGTAATTACACAATGAGCTATAATTCAATTTGTTCCACTACATCAGTCCTCTTAATTGGGATAATCTGCATGTATGAGTTTGTGTGTGTGTGTTTGTGTTTGTGGGCGCATTTATGTGACTCTGCATGCAAATGTTATGTTCAGGGAGTACTGTGCAAGTATTTTCAAGTGTGTGTATGTGCTAGACTTTCACTCTTAATCAGTAAATCAGTGAGTCCTGATCTGCATCATTGGACCTGGCATTAAAGGAGTGAGATATGCAAACACACGCATGCGCACACACACACACACGGGGAATTTTCCTAAAAGGTGATAAATTGAGCTATTATCACATCTACGTGCAGGCACGGTGTGTAGCTTCTAGATTTGTGTGTTTAGGTGTGTGTTAGAAAAGGTAGAGATGCTTAAGAGTGAAAAAAAATTCTCACCACATTCAAGTGTGTGTGTGTGTGCGTGCTCGTGTGTGTGCGTGTGTGTGTGTGTGTGTGTGTGTGCATGTGCGTGTGCACGCGCCTGTGAGGAAGATGCAAAACAAAACCAATACTACAGGACTTATACAAGTGCTGTTTTCCCAGCATTCACAAGCTTGCGCTCTCTCTCTCTCTCTCTCTCTCAAACACACACGCGTGTGTCTCTTGTGGTGCTTAGTCATGATAGCAGAAGGGAGACGAATCGCCATGGAAACAATACTTGGAGTGGACCAGTCAGAAAGCAGCTCTGGTTTCTCACAACATCAGGTTTAGAGGTTAAAGCAGCAGGTTTGTTCATGTGTTTGATTCCCATCCTCACTGTCCCATCTGAGACTATTATTAAAGTGTTCCGGCGGACTTCTGTCCCTTTCCAGAAAAAAAGAAAAAAAAAAAAAAAAAAAAAAAGGCACCATCTGTCATTTTTAAAGCAGCTTAAAAAGAAATGTAGTGGGCAATTTAAGAAGTTTAGATCCGTATTCAGCATGTAGGATCAGGGAGGAGGCTGATTGTTCTAAATTTACTCAGTAACAAGGCAACCAGCCCAAACACACAGTTAGAGACACAAAAGAAAAACTATCTTCAGCAGCACACACAGAGCCCTGATCTTGAAATCATAGGGTCAGTCAGGGATAACATAGAGACAGAAGACCTGTGATAGTTCTGCAAGATGCAAGAAAAGCATGAAAAAAAGAACGGGAAGAACCTGATTTTGTCAGAGTACAAAGTTTTGACAAGTAAATCTATTCAAGACATTATTTTGTTAAAGCGTTCTCACATTTTTAGTAAACAGTAGAAATGTATAAAGTTTTACCTGAAGTACTTCAGTTCAGCACCACGGACAGCTCAGTGACTGCCTTGGGCTTATTCAAGCTGGGTATATGCTGAGCAATTTTGGGCCATCCCAGAGAAAAGATGACTCGTGTGAATCATGGTGTCATTTTTGGTAACGGCTTTTAAACTGTGCTCACGCATCACACAACAAGAGAGGTTCAAGTTGGATGCTTCAGTGGTCTTACAACCAAAAATAACCTGGAACAAAATTCTGACAACACCAACATTTCTCGATTAAATATTGCATGATTGCATTTGCTGAAAAATTGTGACCATATCAGCAACTGATTGAAGTATGGTGGCCTAAAATTTGAGCTTAATGTTTACAGCCAAGCGACATTCCTCTACTAGAGTTAGCAGACAGGTACTGCCAGCACAAAAATGACAGTTACCATTGTAACCTCCCATGCCCTGAGCACAGGAACAAACACAAAGTGCTTGATGTGTATCCACACATCAAGCACTTTGTGTTTGTGTTGTCTTTTGTAGCCCTCAATTTTATCCTGGCTCTAGAAACTGGCACTCAGCCACAGAAACTTTGAGAACTGTCTAGTTGCCAACTAAACATTTGCAGTGCATAGACTTATAGTTTGATGCCTATAGGATATACTGGCTAGGATCCTGATTTTTGGCATTGGTGTATTTTCATCTCCTTGACACCTGTGTTTTTGTACCTAATAAGGACTTGCACGTACAGCTGGTGGCATTACACTAAAACACATACAACCCCAATCCAGATAATTAAAGTTCACACTATGCCAAACAAAGCCTGGATATTTTCCCAATACTGTAGATTCAGTTGACGCAATGACCCAAAACAACATACAGCACCTGCTGGTGACTGGAGTCTAGTGCTAATGGTTCTAGGAGCACTTTTATTGCTTCCTATTAAGTGGTCTGCTTTACTGATATATTTACCTTGGTAATTAATAATTTACTTATACAGGGTAGTTCAAAGTGTGTACGGCTATAGTTAGGTCATATTGGCATATTCTGATTACCATCTTAAAAACAGGGCTGTGACAAACAATTGGTGCTGAATAGTGATGCTCTGAAAGACTGAAACTGTCATTTCTGGCCATAAAGAAAAACGTTTATTTTTACTAGAGTAGACTATTCTAACAGTGTCTTTACAGGTCTTGGTGCAAAAAAAGAAGAAGAAGAAAAAAAATAAAAATCAGCCAGTGAACACTCGTTCAGAACACTGCAGCTAGAATTTTAAGAAAACTTCCAGAACTCTAGAACAAAACAAAGTGAAGTAGCTTTTAGTTTTTAATGCTCCTCACCTGTGGAACAAACTCCCTAAACACCTGAGATCAGCTTAAACTGTTACTTCATTTAAATCAGGGCTTAAAACTTTATTATTTGAAGTGGCTTATCAATAAACCACAAAAGAAAAAAAAAAGAAAAACAGGTCTGTTGATTCTGAATGTCTGGATGTAACAGACGTGTCTCTATGTGGACATTTATGCACTGAGAACACTTAAATAAAATGGCAGGCAGGAACACTAAGAACGTTCTTACTTCCAGATGATTCTGCTTGCCTTGAGCCATTAACATGTGTATTTAAATTACTTTTAATGCAGATATATCAGTCACCTTGTTCAAGTTCTTGCTTCAAGTTCTGTTATGATTACTCTTTAAAAAAAACAAACAAAAAAGAAACAACACGTAGTGACTAGGCGAGTGTACCAGTCCATGAAAAACTGTCCAGAAGCTAATTAGCCTCCTCTGTATGTAACCTGCATCTTAGTGTATGTGTGCATGCGTGTATGTGTGTTGGGTTAATTAGCCAGGAAGACGACAGGCAGACGTTACACAGCTTCCTTTGATCTGACACTGCTAAATACTTCCTGGAGACACACACACACTCACAAGCACACATCTTCATGACAGAGATGACAATAGCAGGTTTCGCAGTGACATCTGCACCCTTTCTAATTATAGATTCAGATACACTTCTGAGGGTTACACTAATACTCTGTCCAGAGTTACCCAACCTGTGAGCGAAGGCGTGTTGACAGAAATTTAGAGAACAGCAGGTCAAAGTGAAGGGCAGTAAAGCACTTTGCACTTAAGTGTTAAAGCAAGATAAATGAGAAGGGCTGAGGAACTGTGCTCAGAGAGGGAGAGCAACAAGGGAGGAGGAGGATTAGAGGACGAGGGAATAGAAGATTTTGGAAAACAGGAGGACAGTGTCAGGAGACATGGTGGCTACGTTTACACAGAGCTCGATTTTTCCGTTCTAATTGGTCTAAGAAGCCAGTCAGAATAAAAATACTCTGATATGATATATTACTTTGTGTTCTTCCTGTACTCGCCTTCCATTTTAATTCTTCTCCTCATCCCAAAAATAGCAGCTACTGAGCTGAAATGGTGCTTGTAAAGAGTTTGTTCAAACTCTTAAAGAAATAAGAAGAACACAATAACCACAAATCCCCCAACAGAAGATGGATAGCCATCAATTACCAATATTATATTAAATAAATTACTCTGGGAATACTATGAACAACAGGGCTCATCTCATGCACCATCAGCTCAACCGAAGAACCATCCAACACTAGACACACTTAACTTAATAAAGCTACATCCTAATTCAGAGCAAGCTAACAGAAGTAAAAAACAGGAGAACATCCTTATTATATTCCTGTAGAACAGGAAGGCTGCTGAATAAATGTAATAAATGTGAATTTCGATAAATTGCCTTTTGTAAGTGTCGATGTGTACTCTTATACTGCATACGCTGAACTGTTGCATTATAAAACACGGGGAAAGTATTGTTCGCCAATTAAAGAAACCGTTGTTGTCGATTACAGCAGGTACATTGTACAATGGCAGTTCAATGCTGGCAGGTGTAGCTGGTAGTACTCTGAGGAAGTTTTCAGTGTCGAGACAGCTGATCGACCAGGCAGGGAGAGCTCAAGTCATTAAACTGATATGAATATTTATCTCCATACATCATCAGCTTGAATGTGTCATGTCAGTGCGAACAGTCTGTTCCTGTTATAGAGAACAGGCTGCATGATGGATTTCCTAGACTGTGCCGGTAGTTGTTGCCCCCCCCCCCCCCCCCCCCACACAGATCTATATCAGCTTAAGTAACTTTTAATGAAGAGGGTAAGTTTGAAATTCATTCCCATCTCCCCCTCTCCTCTTGTCTCCTTCTCTGTCTTTCCTATAAAAAAAATTAAGTGACGTGGTCTCTGCCCATTAAATACCTATTAGCTATTACAGACTCGGCTGGCAGGCTAACGACAAAAACATAAAATTCCGATCATAAAAAAAAAAAAAAGCCACAGAGTGAGGGGAGGACAGAAAGAGTTATCAAGAAAAAGAGGGACAGAAGACAGAAGCACTGAATCAGCTGTTCTTTTACTGTCTGTGAGAAGTTGTCATAATGTCAAAATGAAATTGCAATGTCATTGCAGAAGAAAAAACAAAGCAGATCCAGAAATGAAGAATATCAAAGTGGGAAAATAATGATTGGAAACTGAAAATACCAAAACAGAAAATACAGTGGAAATATTGGTTAATTTAAGTCACTTTTTGACGAAGTAATGACTTTCAAAACTTGTATCCTGGGAATTGTACAAAGATAAATGACGTGTGGCTCTCAAATATGGCAGCAGTTTGCAAATGAGCTTTTGTACTGCAAAGAAAAACAGGCAGACGGAGCTAAAGGTGGAAAAGAGCTGAAAATCCAGAAGACGAAAAAAAAAAAAAAAGAAACAGAAAAGCAGACAGATGGAGGAGAATCACTTCCTCCTCCAATGTGAAAAACAGTACTTAATAAGAGCCATTCCAGGATAAAACTGTGAATATATCAACATGTCTTTGCTTCAGTGACATGGAGAAAAAAAAAAGCCTAAATATGCATGGGTGAGGAAGAAAGTGCCAGATAAATGTCTGACTGTCACCAGAAGAAGAGACGCTGAGCCACTAAGTCATCTAACTGCTCACTCACTGAATTAATTTTCTTCTTAGAAACGGACACAAACAGACACTTTGGGAGACGAGTGACTGCTTGTGCTTGTGAGTGTAATCAAAGCTTTGAAGCGGCAAAGTGAAGTGAGGGACAAACTGAGAGGCAAAGGGTGGGAAAGACAAAAGAAAAGAAGTCAAGAGAAAAAGGAGAGGTGAGAATCCAACAGGGACAAATTCATATGAAAGAGATAACAGTTTTGATTAAAGCTGACCTTTTCCATATTTTCTTATATATATATATACAAACAATGGTGGAAGAGCATATTAAACTATGTCAGCATTGTCCTCACTGCTGCTGTTGCGTTATCAGTCTTTCTAAGGAAAAACAGGGCTTTGGCTTAGTGTTGTAATACTTTTGATTCATAAATGTGCTCCTAAATACGTTTCTGTTGCAGGTCTGTTTTTAGTTACAAATGTGGGTGAAGCACATTTACATGGTGAGCTCTACAGAGTTTGCATTAAACAAAGAATCAAAGCAAAACATTTGCAATCGTGTTACAATTTGAGTCACTCGATGGATCTTTGTTGCCTTAGTAACTTTAGTTTCTTTAAACATTATCTGTCTCGATTCTTGGAAAACTGTCATGGTCCTGGGTCAGTTTCCCAGTGTTTTAGAATTTTTAAAACTTTTTCTTTTTTAAATATTCTATTGATTCTTGGTTTGTTTAATGGTTATATTGCTTTAGAGTTTATTCCTCCCTCTTGTCAAGTCTCCCGTAATTTAGTTCATGTCCACTTTCCCCATTTAGTTTGTACACTTCCTGTTTTGAGAGTTTGTGATCCATATGTTTTGCTTTTAGTCTGGGTCTTTAGTCTAGCATGCAACATATGCCAAACTGTGAAGCCGTATTTATGTCGCAGACTTGAATAATGGGCACTAGAACAGGGATATCAAACCTCAACACTTTCTGGATGCAAAATGTTTTTGTTGCAACAACTACAAAAAACTGGCACTTGATGCTTACTGAGATTCTTTGATCAGATTTTCTATTTTAAATCAAATTTTTGCCAGTTTTATACACTTTAATTCAGGCCAAGTTTTATTTTATTGTTTAAAAAATGTCTCTTCACAAGAAGCACAAAGAAGCAGCAAACCTCTGTCGAGGCAGCTCACTCTCTGGGCAGTATTAACTTTTAAGGGAATAATACTGTATTCTGTATGCATTCATTTTGTTTCTTAAACATACTTTAAGTTTGTAGTGCAGTAAAAATCAGATAAGGGCAGTGTTTACTTTGATTACACCAACATTGTGTAGGAGTAGAGACAGTACAGAGCAGCTACCTAAACTCTGCTCCCAGTGAGGTCGATTATCTCGTCAAAAGTTTTACATCCTCACTGCGTATAACTTTGGATACTGTGGCTCCTCTGAAAAGGAAAGCTTCAAATCAGAAGTGCCTGACTCCGTGGTATAATTCACAAACGCACAGCTTAAAGCAGATAACCCGAAAGCTGGAGAGGGAATGGCGTCTCACTAAATTAGAAGATGCTCATTTAGCCTGGAAAAAGAGTTTGTTGCTCTATAAAAAAAGCCCAAGGTGGCTGTAATTAAACCTCTACTTAAAAAGCCATCACTGACCCAGCTGTCTTAGCTAATTATAGGCCAATCTCCAACCTTCCTTTTCTCTCAAAGATTCTTGAAAGAGTAGTTGCAAAACAGCTAACTGATCATCAGCAGAGGAATGGTTTATTTGAAGAGTTTCAGTCAGGTTTCAGAATTCATCACAGTACAGAAACAGCATTAGTGAAGGTTACAAATGATCTTCTTACAGCCTCTGACAGTGGACTCATCTCTGTTCTTGTCTTGTTGGACCTCAGTGCAGCTTTTGATACTGTTGACCATAACATTTTATTACAGAGATTAGAGCTTGCTATAGGTATTAAAGGTACTGCACTGCATTGGTTTGAATCATATTTATCTAATAGACTCCAATTTGTTCATGTAAATGGGGAGTCTTCTTCACACACTAAGGTTAATTATGGAGTTCCACAGGGTTCTGTGCTAGGACCAATTTTATTTACATTATACACGCTTCCCTTAGGCAGTATTATTAGAAAGCACTGCATCAATTTTCATTGTTATACAGATGATACTCAGCTTTACCTATCAATGAAACCAGATGACACACATCAATTAGTTAAACTGCAGGAATGTCTTAAAGACATTAAGGCCTGGATGACCTCTAATTTCCTGCTTCTAAATTCAGATAAAACTGAAATTCTTGTTCTCGGCCCCTCAAATCTTAGAAACATGGTGTCAAACCAGATACTTACTCTGGATGGCATTACTTTGGCCTCCAGTAACACTGTGAGAACTCTTGGAGTCATTTTTGACCAGGATTTGTCCTTCAATGCACATATTAAACAAATATGTAGGACCGCTTTTTTGCATTTGCGCAATATTTCTAAAATTAGAAACATCCTTTCTCAGAGTGATGCTGAAAAGCTAATTCATGCATTTATTACTTCTAGAGTGGACTATTGTAATTCATTATTATCAGGCTGTCCTAAAAGCTCCCTGAAAAGCCTTCAGCTGATCCAAAATGCTGCAGCTAGAGTACTGACAGGGACTAGAAAGAGAGAGCAGATTTCTCCCATATTGGCTTCTCTTCATTGGCTCCCTGTTAAATCCAGAATAGAATTTAAAATCCTTCTCCTCACATACAAGGTCTTGAATAATCAGGCACCATCTTATCTCAAAGACCTCATAGTACCATATCACCCCAATAGAGCACTTCGCTCTCAGACTGCTGGCTTACGTGTGGTTCCTAGGATACTTAAGAGTAGAATGGGAGGCAGAGCCTTCAGCTTTCAGGTAAATAAATAAAATTGAATTGAATTGAATTGAATTGAATTGAACTGAGTTTCTCTTAACATTACTTTAAAGCTATAAATGCATTTTGAGATTAACTTGAAAGAAAGGCAGATGTGAAATGTAAAAATGAGGTCAGAGGTTAAATGTGACATATTTGGATGCAAACTCCCATATACCAGGATCATTTCCTAAATGTTGTCTATACAAACAAAGGTAGCAGAATTTTAAGCAGAGTTTTAAAGATTAGACATTTTATTTGGAATTCACATGTATCACTCCCCATATGCCCATGTGTTAATACAAACAATGGCAGTAAGAGAAACAGTTTTAAATAGCTCTGTATAGCGTTATTATCACTTCGACATTCACATCAATCTATTGACCTTGAAGGAGAGGTCAGAGGTTGACAATACACAACACACTTTTAAGAATCATAATTTCTAAGTTTTAAGGCTCTTTGGCAATTTTGGACCAATCAAATACTGACATTTTGTCAAAGCTGCTGGTGTCTCAGATATGCACAAGGTGTCCCCTGATGTCTGTGCTGTGACACACTGAGGTTGTTCTCTCACTCCCAACTAATTGTGTGTCAGTTCTTGTAAAGGATCTATTGCTGCCACTTTTAAAAGCATGATGTGATATTTTTCAGGCTTAATGTGAAATTGCTTATTTTAACCAAAAAACTTTTTTTTCCTAAATCTACCCAAGTATTTTGGAGTCCTTGTGACACCAAACCAGAAATATTTTGATGGTTTTGATATCTATACTACAGTATGATTCATTTTACTTTTTTAATTCCCAGATGTCAGACACTGGCCTTCTGTCTGATGCCTCTGACATTGCAGATCTAATCACAAATTATCCTTTGGCATTGGTGCCTTGATTCACTGGCTACAGCAATAAACAACTCTTTACAAGCTGCAAAGTCTGGATTTGGAGTTTGGACGGAGGCAGTCAGTTTTTAAGCCAGGAGACCACGGTTTGTGTCCTGTGTGTTACCTCGGTGTTTTGCACCTTTTTTTTTTTTTTTCCTATTCACAGATTTGTTTTGTTGTCTTTTCACTTGCTTTTTACTCACACTCACTGGTATATAAAAGGACTTATTTACAGGTTTTGGGGTATTTGCGGTGCAGTCAGACAAAATAAGCTTCAGAACTTTGCAATATGAGCACCTAACTGCACCAGACCTGCAGAGATTTATAGCAGTGATAAATATACCCATTTCCCAGCTGATGGTGTTCACGCAATGCAGCTGAATGCTAAAATATTCTCTGCCATCCTCGGGCTTATAATGTTGAATTTCTCTGAAACTTTTGGAGGCTGCAGTCTGTGATGCTGTTGAACTGCACGCTGCTATACTGAGAGGTGTTTCTCTTATTTATGAATTGATGGGGTACTCTAAATATTAAAAGCACCTCTGCGGTTAGCTAAGCTTTACCTCTCTGCTCACAAGTTGGCCCAACTCATTTCCATAGTCCCTTAAGGGAGGGAGCTGTCTGATCTATTTTATCCTTTTCTTTCCTCACCATCTATGTTTGATGTTTTAGACTTAATTTTCCTCACAAACGCTTTGTCACGGGGTTCTTTCCAGAAAAAACTCCTCACAAAAAAAATTGATGGTGTAGTCGGAAAGTTCTGACTGGATTTTTATTTAGCCGGCCTCCCAAAGTGCACAAAACTATTTACAGTAACACCAAGCAGGAACAATACAAAAAAACAATACGGAAAAAAAATAAAGTATTTTACACATTACTGGGAACTCCGCTTCTCCCCAACTCTATGGTGCTACAATCAACATGCTACCTTCACTGCAACCATCAGCAGACTGACTCTTTGCTTTACTGAGCCCTCTTTTAAACCAGTTGCCCCTCCCACTAGGCATTAATTCGGATATTTTTCCCCTCTAGGCAGTATGTCTTCACATTTATGCTGTAAATGAATTAAACAAGGGAAACACATTGACATAACTATTTACTGGTAACTTAAACAGGTAGGTCCATTGGGGAAGAAAACAAAAAAAAAGGAAAAATAACCAAACAAACAAAATAATGCAGTTCACGTGACCCCAAATGTGCGCGCAAACCTCCCATTTAACCACCGGAAGCGCTGTGGCTCGTCTTGCGCTTCCGACTCCCCTAATAGCGGGCACCCGGCAGACTACGCACCCCATCCTGAGGACCCGTAAGTAAACAAAACCATAAAACTACTCACTACCGGCTTTCGGCAGCGCTGTGCGGTGGTTGCGGTTTTACCTGTCTCCTATGAAGATAATGCTGTTTCCCACTGCCGATGTAAATAACCCCTGAAATGTGGGCATGCTGGTGGAGACGCTTTCATGTCCGCTGCCCGTAATCAGTGACCACGGTGGCGCTCCGTCACATCATCCCCTTCCACCCGGAGGTTGACGAGGTGCGGCAACCTGGAAAGGTAATCGGCCACCACGTTAGACTTCCCCGGCCGATGTCGGATGGTAAAGCGGAAAGGCTGCAGCGAAAGGTACCACCGGGTCAGGCGACTGTTGTGATCCTTCATGGAATTGATCCACGTGAGTGCTCGGTGATCAGTCTCCAGGTCAAACTCTTGTCCCAGCAAATAATACCGTAGCTTCTCCAGGGCCCACTTGATAGCTAAGGCTTCCTTCTCTACGGTGGAGTATCTGGTTTCCCGTGGCAGCAACTTACGACTTAGGTATAGAACGGGATGCTCCTCTCCAGGGTCTCCCTGAGACAGCACTGCTCCAAGGCCGACCGCGGAAGCATCCACTTGAACCAGGAATTTCTTGCTGAAGTCAGGGCTCTTCAGCACTGGAGAAGTGCAGAGGCAAGCTTTCAGGGTGGAGAAGGCCTTTTCACATTCTTCCGTCCAGGTTACCGGGTTTCTTTGGTCTTTATTGGTTAGTGCGGTAAGAGGAGCGGCAATGGTTGCAAACTGTGGCACAAATCTTCTGTACCAGCCGACCAGTCCTAGGAAGGATCGAACCTCCTTCTTGGTGTGAGGCTGAGGGCACTTCTGGATAGCCTCAATCTTGTCCACCTGGGGTCGGACCTCCCCTTGTCCGATTTGGTAGCCAAGGTAGCGTGCCTCCTGACGTGCCCACTCACATTTAGAGGGGTTGAGTGTCAATCCGGCTTTTTGGATCCTTCCAAGGACATCGGTCAAGTGTTGCAGGTGCTCTTCCCAGGTGTTGCTAAAGATCACCACATCATCCAGGTAGGCGGCGCTGCAATGGTCACACTCCTGCAATACTCGGTCCATCAGCCTCTGGAAGGTAGCTGGTGCCCCATGTAGCCCAAAGGGCATCACTGTGAACTGAAACAGTCCCGCAGGTGTACGGAAGGCCGTGTAGGGTCGAGAGGACTTCTCCAGGGGTACCTGCCAGTATCCTTTACACAAATCCAGGGTGGTGATGTACCGGGCAGCTCCAATCTTCTCCAACAGATCCTCGATTCGTGGCATGGGGTAAGCGTCAAACTCGGAAATGGAATTGAGTTTCCGGAAATCGATGCAGATGCGCAGGGAACCATCCTTCTTGAAGATGATGACCACTGGACTACACCACTCCGAGCAGGACGGCTCAATCACCCCAAGCTCCAACATCTTCTCCACTTCCTGTCGCAGCTTCCCCACCAGCTGTTGTGGAACCCGGTAAGGACGTTGGCGTATGGGTCGTCCATCTTTTAGGCATATGACGTGTTCAACGAGGGTGGTTCGGCCAGGGTTGGCAGAGAACAATGAGGGAACCTCCTGGAACACCCGGAATAGCTGGGCCGCCTGTTGTGGCGCCAGATGTGCCAGCACAGGGAGTAGCTGGGGTGTTTCCCTCCCTGGATCCACTTCAGGCTTGAGGGTCACCTCCTTTACTAGTAAGGCTTCACTAGTTGGGCTTGGACTCTCCTTCCACTCTTTAAGCAGGTTCACGTGATAGGTCTGCTTCGGCTTCTTTTTTTCGGGGTGATGGATCTCGTAGGTCACTGGCCCCATCCTGCGGATAACTGTGTATGGCCCTTGCCATTTCGCCAGCAGTTTGTTGTTGGCCGAAGGGAGTAGCAACAGGACCTTTTGGCCTGGTTGCAACTCACGATGTCGAGCCTGCTGGTCATACCAGGTCTTCTGGTTTTTCTGAGCCTCCCGCAGGTTAACCTCAGCCTCCCCAAGGTATTTCGCCAGTCGATCCCTCATCTCGAGAACAAACTGCACAACTCCTTGACTGGCGGGGGAGGGGGACGGAGTCTCCCAGCGTCTCCGGAGCAGATCCAAAGGCCCCTGTACATCCCAGCCATAGAGTAACTCAAAAGGAGAGAAGCCAGTGGAGGCTTGAGGAACTTCTCTGTAGGCAAACAGCAGAAAGGGCAGCCACCGATCCCAGTCTTTCCCTGTGTCTGCTACAAATTTCTGCAACATCCTCTTCAGAGTTTGGTTGAACCTTTCCACCAAGCCATCTGTCTGGGGGTGGTAAGGTGTCGTCTTGATTGCCGAGATACCTAGTTGGTTATGGAAGAGCTGCATCAACTTGGAGGTAAAGTTTGTTCCTTGGTCTGTGAGAATCTCATCCGGTATTCCCACCCTGGAGAACAACTGTATCAGCGCACGCAGAACATTAGGTGCAGTGATGGTCCGCAGTGGGAAAGCTTCGGGGAAGCGCGTTGCATAGTCACACACCACCAAGATGTACTGATGACCCCGGCTGCTCTTCACCAGAGGTCCCACAATGTCCATAGCTATCCGACGGAATGGAGTGGAGATGACGGGGAGTGGTTGCAGAAGGCCACGGTCTGACTTACGGGCAGGGCATGTTTTCTGACATGTTGGACAGGTACTACAATACTTCTGTACGTCTGTGTACATAGATGGCCAAAAAAAACGTGAGCTAACCCGCATGTAGGTTTTTTGCCGGCCGAGGTGCCCGGCCCAGGGGAGTGTGTGAGCTACGTGCATGATGAGGTTTCTACAGCTAGTTGGGATCACGAGGCGTTGGTGGTCACCGTCAACTGCATACAACACATCTTTGTCAACAATGAACCTTTCATTTCCCAGGACACCTCCCACTCCCCCATCATTAACCTTAGCAAACAGGTTTTTCAACGCATCATCCTCCCTTTGTAACACGGCAATATTATTAGGTACCTCCCACGTGGAACTTGTCCTGTCTGGTCCCGTCATCCATAGCTGCTTTTCAAAGCGGCGTTGGCGACGGGACTTTCTTGGCCACTTGGTGCCACCCTCACACAGACTACTGTCGAGATCTGGAAGGGGCTGACCACAGGCTTTTGTCTGGGCTCGAGTCATCACTGGACCAGAGACAGTCACTCCATCATTCTCCCCTTTCCCCAAATCAGTTTCTTTTTGCTGTTCCTGTTCTCGCAGCAAGTCTGGGAGTACAGGCAAGTCCATTCCCAGGATGACATCTACTGGCAAGTTCTGAACTACACCAACTGACAAAATGTAGGGTTGTTCATCAATAGTCACTGTTAACTCAGCTTTGGGGTACACATGCTTATCACCATGAACACACAAGATGGTCTCTTGTCTACCATAGTCTACACTGCTCACTGGTACCAGACTTTGCTTGACCAAGGACATGAAGCTACCAGAGTCCAACAAAGCAGCTACTTGCTGACCATTGACAGTTACAGTTTTATAGTGCTGCCGTCCCGATCTCTGTTCCCCGGTGGGCTCCATCTCTAGTCGAGGTGCATAGCAAGCCCCGGTGACTTTAGCTTTGCGTATGGGGCACACAGAAGCTTTATGGCCTGTCTGCTGGCAGTAATAACAAACAATATCCTTACCAGAAGCTCGCAGGTTTGGGGCTGGTCTGGTGTGTTCGGACGGGTTCGGGTTACTCTCTCTCCTGGTTGGGCCTGGCTGGGCCATCTGGTGCAATGCTCGAGGTGCTGCCCCCATGGAACGTGCCGCTGGAACTCCTTTATGCGCGTTGAGGTACTGCAGTGCCAACTTAGCAGCCGTTAGTCCATCCGCTGGCTCATGCTCCTTCACCCAGGTCCTCAACTCTCCTGGAAGCACTCGAAGTAGCTGCTCCAAGATGATCGCCTCTCCAATCTCCTCCTTGGTGTGCTGCTCCGGCCGCATCCAGCGCCTGTAGAGTCCCTTAAGGCGGTAGTACGTCTCCGTGGGGTTCTCACCAGGTGGGATCTGGTGGGCCCGGAATCTCTGTCGGTAGGTCTCAGGTGAAATGTCAAACTTTGTTAGCAGTGCCCCTTTTAAGTCATTATAGCAATGAGCTCTGTCTTCATCCATGGCAGTGTAGGCCTCCAGCGCCTTCCCAGAAAGCAATGGAACCAGTCGACAAGCCCACTCACTCTCTGGCCATCTCCAGGTTCTGGCCATACGTTCAAAACGTAGCAAATAGTTCTCAATGTCCTCCCCTGTCTGGTAGGGGGGAATCTTTGGGCCTGCATAGTGCCTACCCTCTGATGTTGGTTGGTCCAGTTGGTTGCTCAGTTCTTGGGATTGACGAGAGGGGGCCTCCTCTGCAGGATCTCGGGGTGGCCACTGGCGTGCAGGTGTAGGCAGGACCAGTCGGGGACTGCTTGCCGTCACTGTAGTCGGGGTTGCCATTTCAGCGGCCCGGTCCTCCCCGGGTTGTGGGTGAGCAGGACTTCCTTGCCCCTGCCCAGTTGGGCGGACAGAGGTTCTCAGTCCTCGGAGTTCAGCCAAAAGAACCTCCTCCCTCCTCTGCTGACCTGCCAGGAAATCCCTCATCATGGCCAGCAGTTCTCCATCAGTTTCACCTGGCATGGACGACGGCCTAGGTGCTGCCAGCCCTGACACGCCTGGTTCTACGTCATCATCCTCTGCGGATGAAGCCGATGTGGGGGCTGTCTCCCACGCTGACTCGTCCTTCACGGAGGGCTTCTCCTCATGGAGACCTCCCCGCTGAGAGCGCAGGCCTGTGCGCTTCACGGGATGGCGGGTTTTTGTTTTCCGACTAGCCATCCCACTCCTGATACCATCTGTCACGGGGTTCTTTCCAGAAAAAACTCCTCACAAAAAAAATTGATGGTGTAGTCGGAAAGTTCTGACTGGATTTTTATTTAGCCGGCCTCCCAAAGTGCACAAAACTATTTACAGTAACACCAAGCAGGAACAATACAAAAAAACAATACGGAAAAAAAATAAAGTATTTTACACATTACTGGGAACTCCGCTTCTCCCCAACTCTATGGTGCTACAATCAACATGCTACCTTCACTGCAACCATCAGCAGACTGACTCTTTGCTTTACTGAGCCCTCTTTTAAACCAGTTGCCCCTCCCACTAGGCATTAATTCGGATATTTTTCCCCTCTAGGCAGTATGTCTTCACATTTATGCTGTAAATGAATTAAACAAGGGAAACACATTGACATAACTATTTACTGGTAACTTAAACAGGTAGGTCCATTGGGGAAGAAAACAAAAAAAAAGGAAAAATAACCAAACAAACAAAATAATGCAGTTCACGTGACCCCAAATGTGCGCGCAAACCTCCCATTTAACCACCGGAAGCGCTGTGGCTCGTCTTGCGCTTCCGACTCCCCTAATAGCGGGCACCCGGCAGACTACGCACCCCATCCTGAGGACCCGTAAGTAAACAAAACCATAAAACTACTCACTACCGGCTTTCGGCAGCGCTGTGCGGTGGTTGCGGTTTTACCTGTCTCCTATGAAGATAATGCTGTTTCCCACTGCCGATGTAAATAACCCCTGAAATGTGGGCATGCTGGTGGAGACGCTTTCATGTCCGCTGCCCGTAATCAGTGACCACGGTGGCGCTCCGTCACACGCTTGTTTGCACTACAGTCGTATTTTTTCATTTGACAAACTGGAACATATAGGAACACTGTAAGAGTCTCATACACAGATATATTTATGTGGGTTAAAGATGGGCTGGCAGCATGTTTTGGGTTTCACTGCATGAAGAAAAAATGAAGGAACATAAACAAACTGCTAACATGTATATTCCCTGAGTGGATGGCCACATCAGGAGTTTCCATCATAAATTGTGCATCTCCTTGGGGCGAAAAGAAGGAAAAATTCTGGTCTCACAAGATTTCCATTACAGCTAAAATCCTTCCTTTCTTCTCACCCAGTTTTCATGCACCATTTCATTTTCACAATTGACTTTGCTTTCATGAAACTTTATTAGCATGAGAATATGTATGGAGCAGCACCACACATTTAGAGGATGCAATAAAAGCACGGGGCGGCTCAGGAGTTAGAGCAGGCCGCCTACCAATCAGAACGTCGGTGGTACTGTATAATCCCCAGCTCATCCATTTTGAATGTTGAAGTGTCCTTCAACAGCAAGATACTGAACCCTGAATTGCCCACAGTGTTTCCATCAGAGCCTGTGTGTGATAGCAAGCACTTAAAGATATAAAATAGACCACTGTATGAATGCACAGGTGAATAGAAGGATGAGAGCAAGAGTGAAAGGGAAGGTTCACAACATGAGAGTGAGGCCCGCTATGATGTACGGTTTGGAGACGGTGGCACTGACGAGAAGACGGGAGGCAGAGCTAAAGATGTTAAGATTTTCACTGGGAGTGACCAGTATGGACAAAGCTAGAAATGAGTATATCAGAGGGACAGCTTTCCCAAAACACTTTTTCATATTAAAGTAATCAACAACTGCTCTTGTACACATTAAATCCACCCTCTCTTGATCCACTCATACCTCTGTCACTCCCTGCAATTTAAAACTCACCCTCCTTAATGCCAGATCTTTAGCAAAAAAGACTTTTATTATTAATGACATCATTACCAGCAATAAACTGGACTTCATGCTTCTTACTGAAACCTAGTTTGATGACACTGGTAACACAGCTGACTGAAACCTCACCCACTAAATATAGTTTTGAATATGGCACAAACAGGAGGGGTGGTGGGATCGCTGTTATACATAAAAAAAAAAAAAAATCTTTGGCATTTGACAGTTATTTCAG
The DNA here is from genome assembly GCF_007364275.1 of Archocentrus centrarchus. NCBI lineage: Eukaryota > Metazoa > Chordata > Actinopteri > Cichliformes > Cichlidae > Archocentrus > Archocentrus centrarchus. The sequence goes on along the minus strand of NC_044363.1, from coordinate 3,788,169 downwards.
TTTTGAATATTTAAGTTTATTAATGAATTCTATTCTATATCTCCTGCTGTATTACTCCTCACTATACATCCTCCTCCTAGGCTGAGACATGGCTTCCTGGAAGAAACTGGTGAAACTTTTTCCAAAATTACAACAAAATTTGACTGTATTATTATCTCAGATGACTTTAATATTCACTTTGACAACAGCAACAACTCTGACACCAAACAGTTCATCAGTTTATAAGAAGGTTTTGATTTTAAACTGCATGTGACTGGACCTACCCATGCAAAAGGTCACGTGCTTAATCTAATTTTTTCCAGATGCCTCAATATCACAGTGACAAATTTCCTAAATGTTGGCCTCTCATAGTAATTTATCCAGCGTTCTTTCACATTCTGATCAAATTACTGCCAAAAAGACAACGTCCACAGTCTCAACTGTCTCAACTGAAACTGTGTTTCACATATTTCCATAAAATATGTGAAATTGTTTTCACATATTTCATGGAAAATTCTAAAAGATCTGGAAGTATTCCAGATCTTTCAATCTTTCAATTTTTTTCAATTGTTTACAAACAATTGAATGAATACCTTTCATCTCACAGTCTTTATGATAAGTACCAGTCAGGGTTCTGAACCAATCATAGCACAGAAACGGCTGTTACTAAAGTCATCAGTGAGCTAAAGATCAACAGTGACTCAGAAAGACTTTCAGTTTTAGCTCTTCTTGGCCTCACCGCTGCCTTCGACTGTGTTGACAATGACATTCTAATTACAAGGTTTGATGATTCAGTTGGTTTAACAGGTCTTGATTGGCTCTCATTACATCTAAAGGGTAGAAGTTTTTGTATTTCAATTAGTTTTAAATCTGCACAAATAAAAATTCAATCAGGGGTTCCTCAAGGGTCTGTACTTGGTCTATTACTCTTCAAGCTTTGCATGCTCCCACTTGGTACTGTCATAAAGAGTCATAATATGTCCTACCATTTTAATGCAGATGATGCTCTCATTTTCCTCTGATGATCTAACCTCCTTTCACAAACTACTGAGCTGCACTGATGACATTAACTGCTGAATGTCTCTGACTTTTTAGAACAGAACAGAGACAAGGCAGAAATATTTGTTGTTGGTCCAAAAAGTCAGAGACTAAAAATGTGTTCATATTTATTATCCCTGTCTCTAAAACACAGCGAGCAAGTTGGGAATCTTGGCATCATTCTGGACAGTGATCTCAGTTTTGATAATCACATCAACAGGTTAACAGAAGTGCTTTTTACCACTTAAAAATCTATATCTAAGGTTAGAAAATTTTTATCTCAAACTGAGTGAGAAATTGGTCTATGCAGGTTAGATTATTGTAACACTCTTTGCCGGATTATCTGAATTATCAGTAGGATGACTTCAGCTCATGCAAAATGCAGCAGCAAGAGTTCTTAAAGGTAGATGAAAATTTGACCATATTACCCCAGTATTGAGATCATTTCGCTGACAGAATTACCTTTTAAAATGCTTTTTTTTTTTTAGTTCATAAAGCTCTCAATGGTTCGCCAATTACATCTGTGCATTCAAAACAGACTCAGTACCTTTTTATTCACATGGGCCTACACACATTTTATTTTGTTTTGCTTTGTTTTATCGTATTTTGCTGTTTTCACTGCCTTGAGGCATTGTAAACCTACGCAGGTTTTTATGTTTTTATCTTGTGTGTTAAGCACATTGAGTTTGTATGTAATCAAATGTGCTACATAAATGAAATTGTCATTGCCACTGACAGCACAGATTGAGTGGTTTGGAGACAAAGTCAGAGAGGCAGGGCTGAGATGATTTGGACATGTGCAGAGGAGGGATAGTGGATACACTGAACAAAGGATATTGAAGATGGAGCTGCCAGGCAGGAGAAAAAGAGAAAGACCACAGAGAAGGTTCATGGATGTAGTGAAGGAGGGCATGCAGAGGGGTTGGTGTGACAGGATGCTAGGGATTGGGTGAGATGGAGGCAGATGATCCGCTTTGACAACTTCTAAACGGAGCAGCCAAAAGAAGAAGATGAAGAATCTGGCTTGTAGTAAAAATTGCTTTGAGTGATCAGTTAGAGTAGAAAACCCTTATTTAAGTCTATTTTCCTCTTTTGCTCTTTTCCAAATCAAGGTTTTTATTCCTGGTCTGTACTCAAGTAGTGCTGCATGATTCACATTTTAAAGTAGTCTTTATTTATCCTTCATTCACCGTCTGAAACCAGCTGCTTTAGCTCCTCTCCACCCCTTCTTCCCCTGGCGAGGCTTCTGTCCTCACAGTCAGAGCTAGAGCTGCACAGTAAAGCTACAGAAGTTAAAATAAAAGTATGCATTCAAATAAACTGTTACCTTATTATTAATTAGGCAGTTTGCTGAAGGCTGATGGCAGCCATCACACTTCCTGTCACAGTGATACCTGCAGCAAACGGGGGGGTGTCTAAATGTGGGCATGGGATATACTAGACCATATTTTTTTCAAGGCTTCGGTAACATGACCCTTTGCTGTTAGCATCAAAGCGCAGGGCAAACCCCAGAGAATGCTCGCTTTTCTTCATTGCAGCACACTTGCTTCTTTAAAGCCTCGCAGACACACTACTCACTCATTCATTAGCACACTTACGCATGTTCACACAAACACACACACACACACACTCTCCGATTATGTAATCATTTGCAGTCTGACTCGTTTGATAACAGTGGACTCGTACAGGTGAAACCACAGCACTGCCTTAAAACTGACCTCAGCACTGATGTGAAAGCTCTGCCCTAAAAATAAAATCAGAATTATCGTAATAAGAGGGAGAAAGAACCGAAGGTTCAGCAAGAGAAAGATGTGAAATGTAACCGTTTCCTGTCCCGACAGTCATCAGCCATCGCCGAGGCTCCCTAACGACCACGGCTGTCATGGTTACCAGCATGGCTGTCCTGACAACAAGCGTGGCATGTCATACAACACAGCACCGTCTGGGAACAATCTGTCTGGATGTGACACGTCTCACACACACACACACACACACACACACACACACACACACACACACACACACACACACACACACACACACACACACACACACACACACGCCAGGAGAGACACACAAACTTGCATTTACTTGCAACACACTGAAATATATCAAGAGACAAATGTGCACACAAGACTGAACACTAAAACACATTTTTGATGGGAAAAAAAAAAAAAGCTGAAATATAACAGATTTTTCCTCCATTGTGTGCCCCAATCAGAGGTATACTCATCAAGTGTGATGCTCACAAATCTACGCATACCAACACACTATCACTTAAAAACACAGAGCTTAACATTCTCATGATGTGCAGCCACGGTGCATGGGCGAAAAAGATATGCCCACTCTCACACATACATGTATGCACGCATACACACTTGTGTTTGTCCTTTCAGCTGCATGCTAAATCTGCACATGCGTGTGCACATACACCCTCTGCTGTGCAGGGCCAGCACTGACAAATGTCACTTCCTCTGTGTGTTTCTCTTTGATCTCTCTCTCTCTCTCTCTCTGTTTGCAGTGGTGCACGGCCCCTCTGCAGTACTTGAGTGTGGCTGCATTCAGATATAAATACACAAAAGCATGAATATTAAAACATGCAGTACAAATGACAAATCCTGGCTCTCTTCTGAGGCCACTCTTGCTCTGGCTCCCCTTTCCTCTGTTCATGTGATCTGCTTATCAAAGCTAATGTGTTGCTCTAAGTGTCTTTAGAGGGCCATCCATCAATCAGACATACCCCCCCCGATAGGGAACACAGATTTCTCCCTGGGTGGGGTGGGATTAACAAGCCCACTTAAGACTCTGCAGAAATACAGAAATGTTAGAAAAACACACACAAACCTGCAAAAAAGGCACATATTAAAAAAAAACTAAATATTGCACAACAGCACACAAACTCAGATTTACCAACACTGCAGGAGGGGATGTGAAGGAATCTATGCAAAAATTTATTGATCCAGTGTCTGCTCTTTTATTTATTTTTTTCCTGCAAAGCTGCAGAATTTACATTTTGCATGTCATGTTTAGGGTCTCATCCTCACTGTTGGATATGCAACCGCTTAAGGGATCAACCACATGACATTTAATCTTCCAAATATGTTAAGTAGTTGTTGCAAAAGGTTTACAGTCAGTGATAAATATTTAAATGTGTGGCACCTTTAAGCATGTACGCTTAACCTCATCGTCAAATTTGCTGATGACACCACAGCGGTCGGACTCATCTCAAAGGGAGATGAGGCAGCTTACAGAGAGGAGGTCCTGAAGTTGACAGCCTGGTGTTCAGAGAACAACCTGGTACTGAACACCATGAAAACCAAAGAGATCATCATCGACTTCAGGAAGCACAGGACTGACCCAGCTCGCCTCTACATCAATGGCGAGCGTGTGGAGAGGGTCCACACCTTCAGGTTTCTTAGTGTCCTCATCTCTGCTGATCTCTCTTGGTCAGATAACATCACAGCTGTTATCAAGAAGGCTCAGCAGCGACTTCACTTCCTGAGGGTCCTCAGGAAGAACAACTTGGACTCAAACCTGCTGCTGACCTTCTACCGCTCATCCACTGAGAGCCTGCTGACGTACTGTATCACAGTATGGTACGGCAGCTGCACTGAGGCAGACAGGGTCAGGCTTCAGAGGGTAGTCAAGACAGCACAAAGAATCGTTGGCTGCCCTCTCCCCTCCCTGATGGACATCTACACCTCCCGCTGCATCAGCAGAGCCAGGAACATCATCAAGGACAGCTCACACCCTGGCTTTGACCTGTTTGACCTGCTGCCCTCTGGCAGGCGCTACAGGTGCATCAAAGCCAGAACAAACAGACTCAAGAACAGTTTCTTCGCCAGAGCAATCACCACCCTGAACTCACACACTCACCCACCGTAACTGTGCAATATTATATTATTCATACTGAACAATATCTATCACTCCTATATTGTGTAATATCCAGTATTCATTCACTAGTGCAATATTCATTCACCAAGTGCAATATTCATCATCTTCATTATTATATGTATACACGCATTTACTTTCTTACAATGTACAGATGCACCAATGTAGGTATGTATGTATATATTTTTATACATTCTATTTTTTGTATATTTTACACATTGTTTATTTTCTGTATATCTCTTGATCATATTGATTATACTAGATTATAATATTTTTATAATATTTTTATTTTCATTTTAGAGAGTTTGATTTTCTGTTACATGGCACTGAACAGGAGTGGCCCTCCAATCTCATTGTACATCCTGTATAATGACAATAAAGGCATTCTATTCTATTCTATTCTATTTGTGCACTGAGGAATTTGCTCATACAGTTTTCAATACTGTTCTTTTTTTTTTGTATTTAAACATTTCGCTGTTTTCTTGATTTCTTTTTTTTTCCCCCCTTTAACAGCACAGAAGATACATTTTCACTTGGTTTATGTTGAACGTTCATGTATGGAGCGTTCACTTGTTTGAGTGCCTTGCTTTCTTGCCAGGTCCTTGTGCGCACTCTTTGCTTTTGCTTTATATTAATGGCCCCTGCCTGGATTAAAGATTGGATTTTGAATTTTGACTCTGCATCAGATTGAGCTTATTTTGCGTTTGCTTTGACATTGCGATGGCTACAGAAAATGTGATAAACTGTTGCAAAAGCCTTCCTTTTCCTGGTTGTATCCAATTTTCACTGCATCATTTCCCACATGTTAAGGAAACCTGAGACCTGTGGTAATAGATCACATAGAGGGTGAGAGTGTAACCCTGGTCATTTATCTAAAGCTGCAGTGTACACATGTAAATGCCAAACACCTGACAAGTGTGCTATTTGTTACCTAAATGCATAATATTCAGTAGTTGTGGCTAGGGGTGTGTGATATTGAAAAAAAATGATATCTCAATGTTTTCTGTAATTTTGTCGATAACAATATTTTGCATTATTTAAAAATGTGTTTTATAAATATATTTTACTAGCTTGCACTGCAAGCTAGTAAAATATAAGACTTTTACAACTTAAAGGATAACATACATACATACATACATCCATTATCTTCCACTTAATGCTGCTAGTCGGGGTCACGGGGGGGCTCATCGACCAAAGGCAGGGCACACCATGGACAGGTCACCAGTCCATCGCATGGTCAACACACACTCATGCACACGTACACATTCACACCTACGGGCAATTTAGAGTGAGCGATCAACCTAACATGCATGTCTTTGGACTGTGGGAAGGAACCGGAATACGAAGAAACCCAAGCACAAGCACGAGGAGAACATGCAAACTCCACACATAACGGCCCGGACCGGGAATCAAACCCAAATCACCTTGTGAGCGAAAATGATCCTCGCCTAGGAATTAAATCTAAGGTGGTAGACTGTGAGGCTGGCGATGTCTGAATTTCTTCCCTTGGCGCGGTGTGTTCACTCATTTCCAGCTTTAGGTGTGTTGTTTAGGCAGCTATGCTAGCGCACAGTATGGGCACTCTCAATGCACACGCACAGCAGCCTATACTAAAGCATGAAGTAGTGAATGCGTGTTGAGTCGAGGTGCTTTGTTGCCCCCCCCCCCAGTCAGTAGCATACTCAATAATGTCAGTGCGCACATCGTTAACATGGCAATTAAGATATTATCGTAGACGATATATATCACACACCCCTAGTTGTGGCACTATAGCAAACTTGAAGCCTAATTATGAGTACAGTTCATTCAAATGACTTCAAAATAGCATGTTTTTGTATATCCAGGAATGCATGTGCCCAGTATGAAAGAGACTCAATGAGAAATAACAAGAACAAACTCTTTTCACCAGTTCCTGGTGATAATATTATTTCTTTATAAACACAACTTCAGAAATTTAGTGAATTAAAAAAAAGGGGAGAATACTGAACATGTGTTTAATAAGCAGTTCAGTGACTTGCTCCCACTTCTATCATTCATACAACTTTCCACTTCTTACTTGTAGTCACTTTTCTTCAATGAGCAAGTAACAGAGCAATACATTAAAGATTTTTTCTCTTGAAAAAATAATTTTTATATATATTATATATATAACTGAACGCTTGACCCCCTGCTCCACCTTAATGTTGCCCTGAAGCTTGAATAAATATGATTCCTTGCAGACAGAAAATTAATCTCGCGCACAGCCTCCAGCCAAAAGGTTATGTGCTGTCGTTTACAGAGAGCTAAAATTTGATGAGGAGTTGGAGCTGGGACGGAATCAGTTCTGTCTCAACTATTCCTGAAGTGTTCCTTCAAGTTACGAGATTATGAGAAGCAAAAATAAATAAATAAATAAAAATCTGAGAAAGTTACATTAAAATGAGCATATTTCACACAGAGGAGGAACTAAAGGGCTGCACCAAGTCTCATAACATAAATGAGGATCATAAAGGATATACTGTATGGATTAATTGGAAGCATGAATCATGCAAACTGGGCACCTCTGTTTATACTGCTGTCATCATGAGCTTGACCTATAATAAGCAGCAGGTAATGGATGGATGAATGGAAATGAGCATAACTGGCATTCTTTGACAAGAACAATTCAATTTTGAAAAGTTTACAGGAGTAGTCTCTGACTTTCCCCGTTTTTTTCAACATATAAGAGATACATTCATAATAACATTCACAGTAAGACTGACCGTTTCAACAGAGCCACAGACTTATGCACACTCCAGGTTTGAATTATGTATTAGATCTTGGTGAAGATCGGATCAGATTTGTCTTGGTTGGATTTGTTGAAGCTTAAAGCTCAGAAAAACATTCAGGGTAACAGTGCCAAGCAGATGAGGGACAGAACACACACACACACACACACACACACACACACACACACACACAGAAAACGCCTTTTTTCCATCGGAGAATCAGCGATATCTCCTGGAAATGAGTTGTTTTGGTTTGCTGCATTAGGCTGGTTGTTTCCTCCTACTTATAATGCTTTTATTCCGATATGTATGCAGGCTTGAACCCAGATCAATGTATTGATTATTTCTCAGCATTTAACTGAACCTCTACATCAGTTTAGAGATTTCTTCCACTAACAGCACCTGCTGATCAGTAATAAACCAACGTGGACATGTTTATGGGCTACGAAGAGTAGTGATGTAAGAGGTGAAATATCAATACAGGGCAATCACAAAGGGAAATGAGCAGCAGACTCCAGAAAGGAGTTGCAATATTACATTTCACTGCAGGTGGTGAGAATCTCTGCCTGACCAGCTCTGCAGCGGGAGGAAATGAAGCTTAGAAAATGCTTTTGTTTTGCTCCAAAATGTGAAAATGATGCAAAGAGCTGATTTCAAGAGGCAATACAAAGACGACTCCATCCAAAACAGCAGGCACATTTAATGCTTTTGTTTTTAATGTTTTTGTTTTGAGATGTGCTGCAAAAGGAACCCTAATTATTTTAATGAATAAACACAGATACAGTGCTTTTCTAATCTTATTAACAACTCAAAGTGCACGTTGTATAGAAGTCTGAGAAAATGACCCAATTTCTCTCTTGATTAATGATCTAAGTAAACATTTGATTTTCTGCTTCAAGTCTTCTTCATTACAGCGTGATGCTCACATTGTAAATCATGATCTCATCTCAAGTAAAAGACAGTGACTTCTGTTATTATAGTAGGTTATCGATGAGCAAAGAGCTGTAATAATGCATATCCTTGGTACCGTGTACATTTAAATAGCTGTGACCTTCCTTAAGTTGTTGTCTGTGTCAATCGAAGTTAAATGTGACAGTTTGGTTGCATTTTTTTTTCTTCTTCTTCCATCACTCAGCTTCATTAAGCTACTCTGATCAAAATCATGCCTTGCTTGTCTTCTTTAGTGCTGACGTCCAATATTCAAATTGCCCCAAAATTCCAAAGTCCAGTCTTCCACTTATTTTATCCAGTCTGCAGTTATTCAGTAAATAATTCCAGTCTCAAAACAGCAAATTTGCTACATCATTCTACAACTACACCTCACATACGTCAATGTTTGATCATTTTGAGTATGTTAAAATATGTGATCAGGATTTGGGTTACAAAAAAAATTTGGTCAAAGTTTGATCCAGGTTGCAGTTACAGTTCCTAGAGAAGACTGGGTTAAAATAATTTTGTGCAACCTAAAAAGGAAAAACTATAATGTATTTTTATTATTATGCCAAGCTGAATGAATATTTGTTTGGTTTGTCACAGATACTGTAATTCCATACAGTTAAAAGGGCTGGATAAGACTGATGTCATTAACCCTGAGCAGTAACTGTTAGACTGTAACTGATTTTGAAAGTGTATCTACTAATACAGCTGTTGTCTGGATTTTTTTTTTAAACAATGATGCAGTTACTTAATTTGGATTTTAATTAAAGGCTGCCATTTTTTTTTTTTTTTATCCTAACAAATGATGTCCTTGGAAACTGAAAACCTTCTGATAGAGTGTGCTCGACAGTCACAGGGCTCATTAAACAGAGCATCTCATCTGTGGCTTTTTAATCACAGTATTGTTGTGGACATTTTAATCATCAAAACATTTCATATGGCAGCTTTTATATTCTTGCCAAACGATGGAACAATATTTCAATATTGTTGATGAGAATCACTGAAGGAGTTCAGGCACAAGTCTGAAGACAGTCTGTCACTGATTGAATTTACGATCAGACTTCCTCGTACAAGTAACAGGTTTAGATTTTGTTAAGGTACAGCAGTGTGGCAGGCAGGAAGTGGCCCCCATGCAGACTCAGGAGACACCATAAACTCAGAAAAGGCAGCTTTATTGCTGAGCTCACTCAAAAGGTACATAAACAGGGCGAGGCTTTACAGGGCAAATAACGAGGAATCAGAGAAAGAAAGAACACACTACCATGAGGAGGCCAAGGGGAAATGCAGACAATACACACACACACACACACACACACACACACACACACACACACACACACACACACACACACACACACACACACACACCAGGTAATTAGGAAGATGGGAAACACCAGGGAACACAGCAGGAACTAATCGTGGGAAACCAAGACAGACGAAGCAAAAAGAAACAAAATACAAGACTATAAAAATAAAACAGGAAATAACAAAACATGGAATCACAAACAGAGACGAGAAGTTGACAGGAATCCACGGAGAGCACAGGTTGAGCCAAATAAGAGAAATAAGGAATTAAATGCTGAACAATGGCTAAGAACAGAACCCAGAAAACTACAACCAAGAATGCCTCAAAACCAAACAACGATATCAATAACCAAGGACTAAACACAAAGGCATTGCCGCTACAGTGAGAAAGCAGGAAACTAAAGACAAACAAAAACAATAAAATCCAAAACCTTGGCTAAAACTGGTGTTTCAAATTAAGGTATTCTCCTTGCCTGGGGAAGGGTTCATAAAAATATTCAATTAACCATCTATATGAAGAATAATTTATTATTTATAAATATCCTTTTTTGCCAGGAGTACATGAAAAGGCTGGTGTAACTCATCATGTCTGTCTGGAAGCAAGGAAAAAAGCTTTCCTGGTTCTGTCCAAAGGCAGCAAAATCTTTCTACCATTCCTTTAAAAAGCTCACTATTAATGATTTTTGGCACCAGTTTTTCTGATGGAGAACTACAACATTGATATCCAGACCGATATTTTTGTATACATATAAATACATGCTGTACAGAATAATACTAAAAAAATGTAACAATGGCAGGGCCATATGTCCAATATTAACATTACAAACATATGATGCATATCATATTATACATATCATTACAAACAAGTAGTTGTAATGATATACATCACAAACTACTTAACAAGACACAGCTTGACTACTCATCTGTTAACAATGAGAGAGGTTAGTATCAGCCAGTAATATATGTCAGCCTCTACATGAGACATTTGGGTTAGTAACTATTCCCTGTGGGCAGGGCCAGCCTCTGTTTCCACCTGCTTCCTGTCTTTACGCTAAGCTAAATTAACCTACGAGTCACTGCAGCTTCAGGTGTCACAGGTGTGCTTAACAAATCTATTCCCAAAAGGTTAAATTACATAACCCAAAGCATGTCTTTGTCTTTTTTTTTTTTAATGTCTGTTCACATTATCATAGTTTGTTTTTGTCTCTTTTTTTGGTTGCTGTGTATCCAGAGGAAAAAAAAAAAAAAAGAGTTTTGAGCATGGGCTTTAATACATTCAATTGTCAGGGAGTTGAAGAGGTCTTTTATGTGCTATTGATTTTCCTGACTGTTAAATCAAATGTCAAAGCACTCTGTGGCTTACAATGATAGACTGCAATAAGCAGCTGTGTACTAAAGCAGTCCTTAAAGAGTGAGATGTCATAAAATTTAAACCGAGTGTGTGATCAAAACTGTTTGCAGCTTCAAAGACACTGAATGTGTTTGGTTTCCACATTAGCGCACCGTTTCCCCTTGATGTCTTCCATTAAGTGATGAAATCTGTTTCAAGTACACACACACACTTTATTATGTGTTAGCCCCACTACAAATCAGAATGAGAACATGGACAACTAATCAACTTAAGTTCAAAGTGCCACGGCCCTTGAAACCAATAAAACCAAACTGGTAAACACAAAGTGCTTCAAAAGGGACAGAGTAGAGCGGTGCCAAGGAAAAATTGCAACAAAATTCATGTCCAACATTTCTGGGAGCTACTATCTTTTTCATTAAGCACTCCTCATTTATTAAATGAAATTTATGTTAAAAAAAAATTAAAGCTAATGCTTTTTAAAGAGGACCTATTGTGTGCATTTCCATATTTAGCCACCCTCCCGTCAAGCCAACTTTATTTTCATTGGCTTCACCTCCCAAACAGAAGGTCTGAACCACAGACAGCAAAAATGTCCATACATACCCACCATGATATCACCCATTTACTTTGGACTTGAACGTTTATGTTCTGGCTGCCACCATGTTTTTTCTCTTTTTTTCCCATAGCTCCTGTCTACCAGTTAACCACACCTTGTGTTTCAGGGGCGGGAACCCACTCCAGCTCCTGCCGGTCATGTTACTCACCTGTTCTCCATCAGCCAATTCTCTGATCCCTTCTTAAGGACAGGAAAGGCCCTCAGTCAGCACCGGATCATACTCTATATCCAGTTAGTGCCATGCTTCCCTCTGCCACCTGTATTTGCTCTAAAAGTCTTTCCTGCTGATGACTTTTCCTGCTTCTCCTCTCTACACAGGATCCTGAGTGGCGAGTGAGCAGCTTCGTGAAAGAAAAGAGTGCCCACTGGTGAAAAGCAGTTGTTCCATTCAGAGGCATCTAACTGGATTGCCCTCCCTGCAAAACTTTTTTCCTTGCAATAAATCTGTTTGTTCTCTCCAGTCCGCTGTTGAGTCTCATCCCTGATGACAGGCCAAGCAGGCGCATCCAAGCCTTGCATGACCAAGCGCAATGCAAAGCGTTGAATGCAGTGGTCTAAAGTACGCTGCCACTGGACTCTAGAGCAGTGAAGACGTGTCCTCTGGCATGATGAATCAAGTTTCTCTATCTGGCAATCCAGTGGACAAGTCTGGGTTTGGCCATTGCCAGGAGAACAGTACTTGTCTGACTGCTTGACTGGCCTGCACAGAGTCCTGACCTCAACTCAATAGAACACCTTTGGGATGAATTAGAGTGGACACTGCAAGCCGGGCCTTCTTGTCCGATATCAGTGTGACCTCACAAATGTGCTTCTGGAAGAATGGTCAAAAATTCCCATAAACTCATTTCTAAACCTTGTGGAAAGCCTTCCTAGAAGAGTTGAAGCTATCATAGCTGCAAAGGGTGGCTGGCATCATATTAAACCCTGTGGATTAATGGGATGTCACTCAAGTTCGTATATGTGTGTGAAAGTAGACGAGTGAATACTTTTGGCAATACAGTATAAATCGGCTAATTAGTGGATGGACTAATAAAATACTAGAATTTCACTCAAAAGAATAAAGCTAAAACTTGATCTGTACACATAACAAGCTATAATATTACTCAGATAATCTATTAAAACAGCACAGATACAGTGTAGAGGCCTAGGACACCTGTCAGTCAACACGAACACACCCCGAACTCAATTAACCAGAGGAGCTAGTTATTAAAAAATCCCCAAAACAAAACAAAAAAATCATCTCACTCAGTTGTTATGAAGGCGGAAATTATCCATAGAGGACAAAACCATCATTTTGTACCAGGCTATAATTGGCATTTTAGTATGGAAGTCTATGGGGACACACTCATTTTAGAGACAGCCTCAAGTGGTACCAGACGTAACAAAAACTGCAGTTTTGTTGTGACGTCCGCACTGGCTTCATTTTTCACTTCCTAAGGTTGTTTCTTGGTTTGAACAGCAGGTGTAGGGCTACTGTTGTCACAGAAGAGCTGGGGGTTTTTGACTACAGGATTACTTGCACATATGCTGACCTCATTTTTGAAACTTGTTTAATATGAGCAACCATCAATGAATCCATGTATATGAAAGAATATGGAAATGCATTAAGTGTCGACTTTTGTCATTCTGTAAAACATCAAGCTTTACTGTCTTTGACTGCAACCTTTCCACAGTGATAGTTGAAAATTTACTGCCTTGCACCTGGGAGTAAGATATGACATTGTGTACTCTCGTCGGTAGCAAAGCAAAAAAAAAAAAAACAAAAAACAAAAAAAAACAAGGGGTGATATTTCTGCTTCTACTTTTTCATAAGCTCAAACTAAAGTTCACTTTCTTTGACAGTCTCTTTCATCATTTTGGGGATTTCTTCCTTGATTCAAGGCAGCACGACATCCTAATGAAAAAAATTTTAACTTGAAATGAAAGCTCCCACCATCTTTCTCCCTTGGTGAAGTGGTTAAATGAGACATTTCTGTAGCTGGAGAATCTCTTTTCTTTTCAAAAGCCAGACTGTCAAGTAACTGCCAAGTGTCCTTGAATAACAACCTGTGCCTCCGTCTGCTTATTCACTGTGAAGCACACTGGATAAGAGCATCAGCTCAACACAATGAAACACATCAGTGTATCTCAAAAGCACACACATCACAATTTTGACACCAATTCTCAGGTTAAGCTGTAAATACCCTTTGAGCTGGTAAACTATTTCTAGTTTTTGTGCTGAAATATCTAGAGAATGTATGAGGAAATGGATATTATGAAAAAAAAATATCAACCCAGAGCTGTCTATAAAAAGGATAAACATGAGTAAATTGTAGGCTCCCGTTAGCACAGGGGAAATGACCAATAAATGACACCTGAGAGGGTATCAATATGTTCTTTAAGCTTTTTTTTTTAAAGAGCCAAGCACTCATTTCCATGAAACTGAGACTTTCTTGTAACTGAAAACTAGTTAACTAAAACACACTACACAAAGGATTATTATGGGTTTTAGTTTTGGTCTGGAATTGATCCAAGCACGTTCAAAAAAACAGAAGAGCTTTTTTTTTTTTTTAAGAAGTCATGAATATTGTACTTTACTAAAGTAACGTCTGTTAGACATTTTATGACTGTTGATGGATTTGCATCAGTTGCTAAGTAGCACAAACCTGCAACAGTCAAAAGCTCTTCGGTTTGAGGGTTCTCAAGAAAGAAGCTAGCAGAAGATAAAAATCCACTGAATGACATACTGTCTTATATCTGGGCAGTTTTCAGATTTCATCCTTTTCTAAATTATTTAAATGAGCTTTAAGCACTTCATATTTCATCATTTTATTATGCCACATTTTTTACTAAAGTGCTTAGATGTTCTCAATCCTTTTCTCTGCTGTAAAGAGAGTTGTTTGCGCAAGCTTTGACCTGTAGTTATGTTTAGCAGCCTGTAAGATTATTTACAAAAAAAAAAAAAAATCAAAACAATGTTATTTCCTGGTTTTTTTTTTTTTTTTTTTTAGATTCTGCCTCTCACAGTTTAGGTGTAACTACAATAAAAAATTACAGACCTCTCCATTCTTTGTAGATGGGAAAACTTGCAAAATCGGTAGTGTGTCAAATACTTATTTTCCTCAGTCTCTGCTCTTTTAAACTACAAACATTCCTGTTTTGCTTCAGAAAAGGGTCGTTTCAGACAGCAGGAGCCAATGACCAACATGATAAATGGTAAATAGATTGGTACGCTATTCTTACTGGGCACTCAAAGGACTTTAGATATGATTGCTTAGTTGGAGTACTTGTTAGCTGTGCCGGGTCAACTGTCATTAATTTTAAAATGGTGGGAAACTGTGCCCTAATGAAGTATAACCTGAAGAGCTCAGGTAAGTTTACTTATATGTTACGTAATGTTAAACTAATACTAAAGGTCTGTGTCACATTAAAATCATTTTATCCCCATCTTCAATATGCAATTTTAAACTTTTTCAGATCAACATCTGGTGTTCTCCTCAGCTGCTGAGTAGTGAAATCTGGTGTCTTGCTTACAAAGGCTGCATAAACAGAGCAGCATCTCTCTTTTGATTAGATTAGATGGAACCTTATTGATCCCTGAAGAATAACTGGGTAGTTGTGGGAGCAACAGTAATAGGATTTGGGAAAGGGAAAGGGGAGTATAACAGTACAAAGCACTCAAACAGAATATAAAACAATCAATAAAGAGGAGAGAGCCATCTCAGTAGAATCCAGGGCCAAAAACTACAAACAACACAAGCATTGAATTTATGTTTAAAATGTTATATGAGACTTATGAGTGGCTGAAAGCGGCAATGTTCTTTAGGAAAATCTAATTATGGGTTTTCCAAGTGACCCTAAACTATACTCAGGGGTTTCATGGTACTTCTGTCTTGATGAATATGCTATGATTTTAAAGACAAAACGGTCTCACCACAAAATGAACAGTAGACTGCAGACAGCCAATGCAGTGTTGCAGTGCCTTAAACATTCATTTTTTCTAATGGTCAAAAGGGAGCACATAGAAATCTGATTGTATGGAAGTCAGTCAGACATCAGAAAACATCCCTCGGCTCCCTTGATCGGAGACCTCGGTAAACACTTTCCGGATGACCTTCTGGTCTTATTGAATACAACATAAGGTTAATTTCAGAAATTAATTATAGTATACATTCAGAACAAAGTGCTGGAAACAGAGATTTGACATGATAGCATCACACAGTTGCTGCAGATTTTCCGGCCGTACACCAGTGATGAGAATCTCCCGTTCCACCACATCCCAAAGGTGCTCTGCTGGATTGAGATGTGATGGCTGTGGAGGCCACGTGAGTACAGTGAATTCATCGTTCAAGAAACCAGTTTGAGATGATCTGAGCTTTGCAATATGGTGCATTATCCTGCTGGAACCAGCCATCAGAAGATGACACGTTGTGGTCATAAAGGGATGGACATGGTCAGCAACAATGCTCAGGTTAGCTGTGGTGTTTTAATGATGCTCAGTTGGTAATAAGGAGCTCCAAGTGTCCCAAGAAAACTTCCCCCCACACCATTACACCAGCAGCAGCCTGTTGTTTACTCCAAATACTGACCCTACCATCTGAATGTAACAGCAGAAATCGACACTCATCAGATGCGGCAACATTTTTTCACTGTATTGTCCAGTTTTGGTGCACTTGTGTGAACGGTAGCATCGCATTCCTGTTATTAGCTGACAGGAGCGGCACCTGATGCGGTCTTCTGCTGCTATAGCCCGTCTGGCCATTCTCCTCTGGCATCAACACGGCAAGCAACTGCTGCTCACTGGATATTTTCTCTTTTTCAGACCAGTCTGTAAACTCCACTAATGGCTGTGTGGGAAAATCTCGGTAGATCAGCAGGTTCTGAAATACTCAGTCCAGCCCATCTGGTACCAACAACCATGCCACATTCAAAGTCACTTAAATCACCTTTCTTCCCCATTCTGACACTCAGTTTGAAGTTCAGATTGTCTTGTCTGTAAGCCTAAATGCATTAAGTTGCTGCCACATGATTGGCTGTTCAGATATTTCTGTTAACAGGCAGCAACAGTAATAGGACTCATTCCTAGTAAATGGGTCAGTGCGTGTAGCTAATCAGAGCCTTCACTGTATGCATACAGCACTTTAACTATCATTTACACATAGATTGTCGAGTCAGGGGTTGAACCACCAACCTTCTGGCTGCTACCTTTGGGCCACAGCTGAGACTGTTTTATAAATACAGTTACAAATGCCAAGAAGTCCTCATTCCTTATACTAAGAGCTGGTTATGACAGTTTTCATGCCATGAAGTTCATTGTAATAAAAGCCAGCATTGTTGGTGAGTGACCTTGAGCGGGTCTCGCTCACTGTATGTCTGTGTGAATTAGTCCTTCAGCTAAATGACTCAAACATAAAGCAGCAGCTCTCGGGTGCTGTGACTACATCGCCCCGTTTGCCTGCTAGGATCCCTGCTGCGCTGATGTTCCCTCTGAAGCTGTGGAAAAACCCTCAGACAACATCAGTCTGCTCCTGTTTCACACTATCTGGCCAACAGGGCCTGATGTTAAGTACTTCAATCACAAATTCTTTTGTCTGAGTGAGACATCTAAGAGGATGGCTGGTTTGGCAGGAAGTGCAACGTCAAGGTGAAAGTGAGGTTGTTGCCTGTCAGAGACCATAAAGATAGTGGATGTAGGTGGAGTGGACAGAGAATAAAGTTGACTGGCAACTACACAGCTAAAGTCACCTCTGATTTGTGGCAACTGAGACTAAAAAGCCTGCGTGTGTCTCTGTGGACATATTTCCTTTCCTTTATCGTTGGATGTGATCAAATATGTGATGCATCATTGTGTTCAGTTATGGATGTATATTATTTTAGCACACAAGCATGTTTTTAATTTTATGCAGTCTCACTTTTAACTGATAATATTTCATACCCACAGTTATGACTTCAAACAGACTGTAGCTGCTGCGCAGGTTATATGATGATAACATTAGAAAAATCACACTGCTCAAATTTGTTCAATAATAAATTTATGGAAACCACTGCCATTTCATTCTTTTCAGTATTTTTTCTCTCTGAGTTTATGCTGAAAATCATGCCATGTACATGTACATGTTACTCACATATAGTGAAATGACATAAAAGGCAGACGCATTTATCTTCATGTAATCTGCTGTTTAAACAGGATAAACTGTGGCACCTTGAGCCGAGCTTTGTTGCTGCCATCTTGGTGTTTCAAAACTGGAATTAATCAACGAGGGGCAGCTTTCACAGCCTAGCAGCTTGTCAGTCACAAACATGGTCTAGTATTGTCCACGTTATGTGTGTCACAGTTTTGACTCAGGTTTCTTTAATAGACTTGCCACAGTTCTGTTGTGGAGAGGTCTTTCCCCAAACATTTTACACTGAAATGTAGCCATAATCCTTTTATCGCTGTATTTTGGTCTACCTAAGCTATAGCTCAATTTTTTTTTTTTTTTTTAAGATTCAGGACCACTTAGTGTGGAATGGGCCTATTTAACAGGACTCTAAACTAGTGACCGAGTCCAGAAAGAGAAAAAGTCTGTACTGAAGTCAAAGATTAAGGAAGCTGCTTTTCCATAGACTTCTGTACGACCAAATTTCTCTTTTAAACTGCATCAGCCACTCCCTACAGGTCATTATAAAGAGTGCGGGCTTAATGCACTTTCATACTGGCTTAACTTTTCAGACCCAGTATCTCCATTCTTTACATCCAGCATATGCTTACTCATCATCATGACATAGCTACAGTAGTAGCTGTGCCAGTGTTTGCCCAGATAGCGATCAGGAACTTCATTTACTTCAATAGAAGGCAGCAAAACTTTTTTTTAGAGAAGATTTGTATCAATGGCAAGCCTTTTCCCCCCTAATGACTTAAGTTTAATAACCACAGTTTAATAACACTTCAGCAAAAAGGTCATTTTCAACTTGTCTCAAATACCCTAAGAAAGTTAATACTTTCTCAGTACTCTTCTGTTAAAATGGTGAAAGCAATTTCCCCTCCAATTTCTGGCAGTACTCATCTCATCAGCTGATTAAACTACCCAGTACAATTACACCGAGCAGCAGGCCCCCACCCACTGAGCGGGTTTTACCACATCTACAGTAGGGTTTAATCCCGGGATCCGGGATTCCCGGGAAATGCGATCAGAACCATTTCCCGTTTCCCGGGAAACGTTAGACGGGAAACCGGGAAAAAAGTCGCGCGCATCGATTTGACTTTCAGAAAGAAAAGAAAGCTTCAGATTGTTAAATTTAAGGAAATATTGAGAGAAGGGTTCGTTTAATGCGAAAAGCATTACTCTTCATTTCAGGCACGTTCAGCCTCCGTTTAAGGCTTCAGCCTTCATCTCAAGCGTTTTAATAGAGGTATTACACAGTTGTGCTTTTTTCCTCTTTAATTTGTTGAAATCGTAGGCAATGTGTTTACCCTAAGGTATTTTGTATTATATAATTTTATATTATTATATATTGTTATATTGCATTATATAGCCTATAAAATATGCCTGCCCTGAACAATAAAGAAATATCTGTTTAACTTCGAGTGTTTCTTTTCCTCGTTTGCAGCCGCTTACTAACAATCATGAATTAGGATACGGGCCTAATGTGTGAAGAAATTATCATGAAATAGATTGCTTTAACATATTTCGCTTTTAAAATGGAGTTGAGTAAAATGTATATTTTTTAGGCTATAAGGATTGGCCAGTTTTTCAAAAGACGATTCACAGCGAACCTACTTTAACCCTCAGACACAGTGTTATAAATTTGCTGTTGCCAGAATGGCAATGACCAAGTCGTAGTGCATTACTCAAGGCCCTGTGTTATGTCATATTATAGTGTAGTACGGTAGTTAACTTTTCAATGACTATTACAGCGTTCCACTGGTGGAGATATAGCGCAACAGATGTCGCCACGACAGCGTGGCTGAGCCTTTATCAATGCTGTGGAGATGAACCGTATTGTTTTGCACCAGCAGTTGTAAAATATCTTGGTATAATTCCATGTACAGTGGAGGAATATTCGAATTATATTTGTTAAGGGAGTGTTGAGGAACGATACAACACCGCATAGCTCGAGCACTCGAATGTCGAGATGTAGGTTTTATTGCATTAATCAAGCCGACGTTGCCCCCTACTGGGCATAACAGGACATAGCTGGAAAGCTACCTCTACAATATCAGAATAGGTTAAGCCCGACACAGGCTACAGAAGGCCTAATTAAAATAAAAAAATAAATAAACTTTTTCCCGGGATTCCCGGGAAATGGCTCGTCATTTCCCGGGATTTGATTCATGTCATTTTCGGGAAAAATATTAAACCCTAATCTACAGTGCTCTTTCAAATTGTTCATGACATATTTAGTGGTCAAACAAAATTCCCTAGCAGATACAAATTTTGTTGACTGTTAAGTTATGGGGGGATCATGAATACAAAAATAAAAAATTAAATAAAAAATGGATTTGTAAATGAAAAAAAATAGATAGTAATAATCACCATATGTGTGATAAAATTCATGCAAGTTTCATTGAGACTGGCCCACCAGTTCAGGAGAAAATGCAGATATACGCTACCACCATTATAATAAGATTTCCCATCAAGTTCTCCTGCTCCTACTTATTTTCTTAAATTACTGTTTTGATTTAAAGAACATACAGTAAAACAAGACAAAATACATATTTCCCCTGAAATAACCCATGAAAAAGAACCTCAGTGATTTCATAAAGTGTAAAGACTTAAGAGAATTACGAGAGCGTGACACAAACACCTTAACTGAAATAGATAACTTTCATGCATGAAACAGAACATAACCACAACAGAAGTACAGAAAAATACGGCAACTAAAGAGGGGAAAAAAAAAACCTGTCTCATTGCAAAAGCTTGTCAACAGCCCAAGCAAGCTATGTCAGGAGAAGCTGGATAATGCTAGCAGGGTGTCAAGGTAGCTAAAGAAGCACTTGGAAACCAAACATCTCCTTCAAAGAGAGAAACTACTACTTTAAAAGAGCACTGGCTCTGAGCTAAGACTTTTATAACTGATTAAAGCAGTGGAGCTTAATAGAGTCCAAGCTAGCAAAGCAACAAGAAGCTAAGCTCGGTTCATCTGACAATGCAATCAAAACAGCTGATGAGAATACATAGAGGCTATTTTGCACTGTTTTCAAAGCGCTTGGAAATTTGTGCAAGAATTGGGGGGGGGGGGGGGGGGGGGGGGGGGTGTCCATCGCAATGTTTCATAGCTTTTATTGATCAGTTTGCTGTTATGTCACAAATATTAACCCTTCATAAGTGGCGATCACCACCAATGCACCTGTTACCTGCCCTTACTTGCCGTGAACAGGTGGTTAACGCAGAGCGCATCACCGCTGAAACGTCTGATCAAACGCACTTTGAATTATTGTAATTACGCGACTGTTCGCATATCGGAAAAATTCAAACAGTTTCTGAAAGCTGAGAATTATTGCCGGGAGCCAGTCAGTGGCAGCACTTATGAAGTTAATGGGCCCTATGGGAAAGTAATCAGGAATTACTTCATGTTTGTTTTGCCCTTAAAATTGATAAAACAAATCAAATGTCAAGCTGATAAATTATCAATTTATATTGATCCGCAGTGCATTAAATGTCTTATGTCAGCTTAAATCAGAGTGCAAAGAAAATGTGTAAAAAATATATATAGGTCACTGGAAAAAGGATAGAAATATTAAATGCTTCAAACGATGCTTTTTAAACATGACTGACCTATCACTGTTTACACATTTATTAGAAGTGACATTTCCAGCGTGGATTTTCAGGATAAAAGTCACGAAATCCCCAGAGATGCCGAAATTGCTGTGAGTGAGTTCATGAACTGACGAGGAGGCGTGTTCATGACGGGAGGTGAAATAAACACGAAATGGAAAAGGTCAAGTTTAGTGGCGCCAAAATCAGTACTGTGCTAATACAAGCCATTAATGTGGTGTATAACAATGACTTCAGTAGCCCGTCCCTCCTCTGTTCTCCCTCTTTTGATCTCAGTCTCACACACATATGTACACACACACACACACACACAGAGGGTGTTAATTTTTAATCCTATCTGCAGCCTGTGGATGGCTGGGAGGAGCGCGAGCAGAGAAGACAGCAGGAGGAGGAAAGGAGGGGGATGACGGAGATATACAGCTAGAGAGATGGGACATGATGAGACAGGCCATGTTGGAGAACACACACACACACACACACACACACACACACACACACACACACACACACACACACACACACACACACACACACACACACACACACACACACACAGCAGAGGTGAGAACATGGGCGAGAAGTAGAAGAGACAATGTGACAGCCAAGCGGATGGAAAGCAGTAAGACAGAGAGGCATGGAGGCCCTCTGTATGAAAAAGAGATTCTGCTGCTGCTGCGACACCAGCGATGACCACACATGAAAATCCAGTACAGAGTCTCACATTAGGTTAAAAATACATAGTTTTTTTCTTCTTTAGCTTCTTTGGATGTAGGGTGGGCAGGAAAATTCTGCTGTATCATACAGACATACATAATATCCATTCATATAGCTCACATACACACAATGGAGGGACACACAAGGACATGCTGTTCAGTTTCTTGCTCAAACACTCAACATGCAGCGGAGCGAGAGATCGAACCACCGGCCTTCTGATTAACAGACGACCCACTCTGCTCCCTGAGCCACAGGTGTGCCTGTGAGCTGAAATCATTAGACAATGTAAAGAAATTAAATTATGGCAATTATTATAATTGATTGACAGCTTCAGTCATTTATCAAGCTGTTCTAGCACCACCCCCTTTAAAATGTGATCGTTTTTGCTGCATTTCACACAATATACAGTACAACAACGTACAACATCATAGACTGAATCTGTGTGTGTTCGGTTCACACTCAAACATGCCTAATTTGCATGAATTAAAATAAAGGTGAAACTGGTTCAGCATCTCAAATATGAGGATTGGCCACTTTTTTCCTTTTTTTTAAACATCATAAATGATATTACACTGATTTATCTTTGGGCTTGGGGCTGTTAATAGGACAGAAATAAGCAACTGGAAGGCATCCCTGTGAGTTTGGAGCCATTGTAAAAGCTGTTATAGCTTTTAGATTACATAGATGAGCATGATTAACAAAGTAAGTGCAAAAACTAACTGGAAGATTAATCTAAGAAAAAAAAAAAACAGTTTCACAAATTAAGTTCTAACAATTTTGTAAAAAGATATAAATGTTAAGTGAGTAAGGCAGATCATTAGTGATCATTCATGCACTGCAGTAATTAGCAGATCAGCTTCCTGCAATGTTGGTAAAACCCTCAGGTGACCGATTCCCACAGGGAACGCCTGCAGCTGTAAATTCTCTATCAACAAGACAAACGTCTGTGCAGCAGGGGAAAGAAAATACAACAATCCAATAAATGTAATCTCTAGACTTTTATTAAAAATCCATTTTGAGGGAAATCAAATCTGTTTCTGACAGATTAGATGCAGTTCATAAATATATGTCTCTTCATTCATTCATAAGAGTCTGAATGTGGACCGGCCAGTGATTATAAAGAACTGAGAAAACAAATTTGTTGTATAAAAATTGACACTGTTGGTTAATTAATAGCTGAAGTGAACAGATGAACCAATATAATAAAGGGGCGAGTAGTCAAATAACAATTTTATATACTTTAATAGCACAGTGACAAATAACATGGAAGTAGTGGATGACATGACCAAATCATGTCCAGAGGCTTTCAGTTACCTCCATTAAAAATGCAGTACAGTCATCAGTGAAACAGCAGAGCTGCACATCACTGCTGCTGGTGACAGATTGGTAGAGTTGGCACCAATCTGTCACTGTTCTGGGGACGGTTTCCTGTAAAAGCATTGGATATCAGTGTTTAGGGGCATGGGGAATTTGGTGTTAGAAGAACATTCATTTTAGGTTGTAAAAACCTGTTTGTCAGTTTGAATCCCAAGTAAGACAAGGACACCAGGAGAGAAGATTGAGGGAACACCTGTCAAGCAAGCTCTCTGTGTCTGAATATAAAGCAGTGCTCACAGGAGAAGCTCTGAATTGGATAAATAAAGATTTAAGATAAATGCCTGCTCCTCAGGGGTTCCTATGTGTCAGCATCACTTCCTTTAAATCTCCGGCCCCGCTGAGAACCTGCCTCTGTTGGCTGATTTTCATCATAAGCCTCAGCGGAAGGCGTTGGACCTCAAGTGCCCAGATTTAGGCTGTTTCTGTGATGAATCTCTCCACAGAGCTGTAGACTACCGTATTTTTCGGACTATACGTCGCTCCGGAGTATAGGTCGCACCAGCCAAAAAATGCATAATAAAGAAGAAAAAAACATATATAGGTCGCACCGGACTATAAGTCGCACTTTTTTTGGGGGGGGGGGGGGGTTGCTAGAATCCGAGACCCAGAGCAGAAATTCCATCTTGAACGGCAATTTAAAATAATAATGGATTAAAGAACAGGACGAACACGGTTACGCCTACATTATGCTAACGTAGCACATTCAGCTACATGACGCACAACGAACACGTGTTCGGTATGTTAACGTAACATTAAGTTATTCAGATAACCATAGCATAAAGAACATACTAACAAGTTAACCAAACCATCAATCCATTGAATTCTTCATCCTCGGTGTCACTTCTAAACAATTCCGTACACTCCGTAGACGAAGCGCCGCTTCCTCTTCTGTGTCGCGTTAGTCAGACTCGTCGTCAGCTGCAGTTCCAATTATTCCAGCCTTTCTGAATCCCAACAGGATGGTTTGGTTGTCACTGAAGCCCATGTTTTCTTGATCCATCCAATGACTTCCAGGAAAGTTGGGTGGCGCATTCTCCCAGTTGCCGTTAAGCTGTGCTCTCCATCCATCATCCACTGCGCCCACAGGTTACGCAAGACTGCCTTAAAGCTCCGGTTCACGGAGATGTCAAGTGGCTGGAGTATTTTGGTTCATGTGTTATAAATGTCACATATACGTCGCTCCGGAGTATAGGTCGCACCCCCAGCCAAACTATGAAAAAAAGTGCGACTTATACTCCGGAAAATACGGTACTCTTCATTTGGCACCGAGTCCACTGACTCTGGGTTACTGATCTTCAGCAAAGCCCGTTAACAAAGCTGCTACATGTGGAACGCTGCAAATTAGACGATACTCCCATGCCCATGAGTGTCGTCAGTCATTCAGATTTCTGAACCTTCATTATGGGCGAGAATCCTTTAAGAACGGTTTTCACAATCACACAAGAATCGAGCAGTATCTCAATTTATAGGACGCTGCATTGGTGCCAGTATGTGTGTTTGCTTTAACATTACACTCTCGCGTTTACACTCCCTCAAACCCACACTCCCTTTGCATACTCAAACAGCACCATATCAACCATACAAAACATTGAAGGTGTGCTTTAACTTAAATGTGACTGTGGCAGCATTGGTTGACTAAGGAATAAACTGATCTCTTTAAAGCCAGCAGACTCCACTGATAAAAGCAATAGCTATACCTCGCAGCACATGGCAGTTGCTGGTTTTTAACACTTTAATTTGGATCCAGAGTAATGCTAAAAGACCAGAGGCACACAATTATACAGACTGAGGCAAAGGCAGAACAACAAGCTGAAGAAAAATATTTGTGAAATTTTTTGAGTTTTTCACCATTTCTGTATAAATATGAGCTCCCACTTTCACAGAAGTTCTTAAACAGCACGTCCCTTTAGAATTATAAAGTTCTATCTGACATTTTTGACAAAACTGACTTATTGTTATATTCTTATTTGCTGACCACGAAATCAACAATCTGTAAGAGATTTTTTCAATCATATACAACTTTGGACATTTTATTCAGAAAACAAAAAGGTTCTATCTGCAAAATCAAGCTTCAACTTGGTATTAAAAACGTTCTATTATTTAATATTTCAAAACTGGTCAGACTGCAGATAGAACCTTAATTCTAAGGGGACGAGCAGGCAAAGAGAATCCTGGTGACCAATTGAAACAAAAATATTGAACTTGTTCAGTTATTTAATTGATTAAATTGATCAACATCAGCTTTTCCTGAAACAACACAAGGTAAAATTACTGTTTGCCGACAAAGTCTGGTGATTTTGTAGAAAGCAATAGCTCCCCATTGGAAAGTTTCTCACAGCAAGGCAAATTGGTGAAAATATTCTGAATATTGTGTTTACTTAAAAAAAAGTTACACTGTTTGTTTTATTTGGGGTCCCCCCCCCCAGGTGTATCCTTTGGGTTGAATGTTGGTGCAGCAGTTAGCACTGCTGCCTTTCAGCAAAAAGATCCTGGGCTTGAATCCACTGGTTGGTGGGGGCTGGTGGAGTCTGCATGTTCTCCCCGTGCTTGTGTGGGTTCTTTCTGGGTACTCTGGCTTCCTCCCACAGACCAAAGACATGCACGTTAACTGGCAATTCTAAAGCAGCTGTAGGTGTAAATGTAAGCAGTATTGGTTGTCTCTTTGCGTTAGCCGTGTAATAGACTGCAGACCTGTCCACGGTTGTACCTGGACAGGCCTCTTTGCCTTCCATGCGAAGGGCAACCCTGAATTGGGTAAGTGCAGGAAAATAGATGGATGTGTCCTTTGTAGGTGGATATAAGAGGCTGACCCCTTCAACAGCAGTATATTGCTTCGCATCTGTACTGGTACTCTTGTCTGTTTCTCCAAACTGTACCCACTGCATCTACTGTGGGCAACACCCTGACTATGGATTCAAGAGTACACAGAGCAGTTAGTACCTCATATAACCAGCTTCAAAGAAACCGTCCATCCTCTGTCACTTATCCGGGTCCATGTACACTGAGGCTTTCCCAAACTGGACGGGAAGCAGTGTTTAAAGGCTGAAGCTTTAGCAGTTAAACCACCAGCTGCTTAAACTATAGTTATTAAATATTATGGATTGCTATTTCTGTCCACACTGCTAACCCTGTCACCTAACACTGGGTTAAAGTTCTATTTCAGAAGATCCCAAAATTATAAAAACATCATTTCATCCATCCATCCATCCATCCATTTTCTTCCGCTTATCCGGGGCCGGGTCGCGGGGGCAGAAGCCTAAGCAGAGAAGCCCAAGCTTCCCTCTCCCCAGCCACCTCCTCCAGCTCATCCGGAGGGACCCCAAGGCGTTCCCAGGCCAGCCGAGATACATAATCTCTCCAGCGTGTCCTGGGTCTACCACGGGGCCTCTTCCCGGTGGGACATGCCCGGAACACCTCACCCAGGAGGCGGCCAGGAGGCATCCTAATCAGATGCCCGAGCCACCTCAACTGGCTCCTTTCGATGTGGAGGAGCAGCGGCTCTACTCTGAGCCCCTCCCGGATGGCCGCACTCCTCACCTTATCTCTAAGGGAGAGGCCAGCCACCCTTCGAAGGAAACTCATTTCTGCCGCTTGTATTCGCGATCTTATTCTTTCGGTCACTACCCAAAGCTCGTGACCATAGGTGAGGGTAGGAACGTAGATCGACCGGTAAATCGAGAGCTCCGCTTTTACGCTAAGCTCCCTCTTCACCACGACGGACCGGTGCAGCGTCCGCATCACTGCAGAAGCAGCCCCGATCCGCCTGTCGATCTCCCGTTCCCTTCGCCCATCACTCGTGAACAAGACCCCGAGATACTTAAACTCCTCCACTTGAGGCAAGAACTCGTTCCTGAGCCGGAGATGGCACTCCACCCTTTTCCGGCTGAGGACCATGGCCTCAGACTTAGAGGTGCTGATTCTCATGCCAGCCGCTTCACACTCGGCTGCGAACCGTTCCACTGCGAGCTGGAGGCCCCCCCCCCTGATGAAGCCAACAGAACCGCATCATCTGCAACATCATTTCAGGAATTTAAAAAAACTGTCATTTTTTTAAAATTAGAAAATAATCTTAAAGACATCAAAAGAAGGACGGTGTTAAAAAGCTTGATTTTTCCATGTAGCTTAAAACACTTCAGAAGTGATATTAAACAGGTGCCACAACAAACCTTAGCTCACAAACATTTGACTCCAGCAAGTCAGACACTGGCAGCATCCACGCATCACTTCATTCCAGCAGAGAGCCCTCACTGTATGACAAGCAATATTATCCAGGAATAGTCAAGAGGTTCACTTAGTTTGACAGGGATGAAAACAGTGACCTTCTGCTTGTGTAAAGATATTATCCACCAACAGGATGAGTGAAGCTGGACGTTGTAGCTGAAGGTTAAACACCTCACTTAAAGGGACCTGGGTCGTAGAAGGTAGTGGCTGCTCTCACGCATCACATTTGCCCTGATTTGTATTTCTGACCTGTTCTCACTCGCTGTCACAGCCTAAATCCCCTCTCGCTGTATCCTCTCTTTTTAATTTTTAACCTGCCTGCAGTTTGATATGGCCTGGGTCAGAACCTCTCTCTCTCTGTCCTCCCTCCTTACGCCCCAGGCAGAGTGACTCTCATTGTTAAAAATCTGATAGTATCAAACATCTCTATCCATGTGGCTTAGCCATTCATATCACAACAAGAGAATATTTCCCTAACAGATGCAAAAAAAAGGCACGAAAGAAGAATAAAGTTTCTGTCCTGATACAGTCTCAAATATTTCAGTTTTTGCTCATTTTAATTCTAGCCTTAATGTCAGTGAACTCTGTGCTCCATACTAAAATCTACACACCCCAATGGAATTAATTCAGATGGTTTAAAGAAATATAACCGACCAGTTTCCCCACACACTGTTAGATATAAACACGTGCACGTAAGTACACACATGTGCATGCCTGAACAAGAATTATTTTATTTGCCAAGTACTTTGTGACAAATAAGCAATAAATAAATTAGCTGCTCTCCAATGAGTCTATCATTAGACTAACTCCACCATCTTGGACTGCATCTACTAACAATAGTCCTGGTTTTGCTCTTCAGCCACAGTGAGCTCTGTTCATGAACCAGTTCTCTGCAGAACACCAGAAGAACTATTACTGTAACCAGCTGCAGAGTTAGACAGGATGATCCCCAGTCTGTGTACTGAAATATCCTTGGGCAAGATATGAACCCTGAGTTGTCCTTCAGAGTGTGAGTTTGTGTTTGACTAAGCGTTTGGGGAAAGATAAAAGCAGGAGAAACTCTTTAGTCGAAAGGCGCTATCTAATTAGCAGTCCACTAAGCTTTCAAAATAAGAGCGAGAAATCAAGTAAAGCAATTGTAGATGACACTGACATAAAAAGTATAAAAAATATCCTTAAATGACTTGCTAAATACATGTGGGTGCTGCGCCCTATCAAAGCAGGAGACAATTAATAAAATAATCAAATTACTAATAAAAGGTCTCCCTTTTAGCTTCCATTTCTCTCTTCTGTGCTTTGCTGCAATTGTCAGTACATTCAAAGCAGAGGATGAAAATGAACTTTTGAGCCCAGATTGAACTATAATTACACAAATACACCTTAAGGAACTCTTGGGTTGCTTTGGGTCATTGGCTGATCGGTTTTGCAGGATTTGGGTGAATCTGAGCAGAGAGCATAGCCCTGTACGCTTCTTCTCTCAGCAGTCACATCATCAGTAAACATGCCCCGTTCCATCAGCAGCCATATATGCCCATGCCATAATACTGCCTCCACCATGTTAGACAAATAATGTAGTACGCTCTTTTTTTACAGAACTGTGCAGGCTCTTTTAAATGTGGCCACTGTGTGTAGAAATGGCTGTAATTCTAAAAACAATCATGCAAAAAAATTTATAAAACTCCTTCAATAAAAGCTGCAAATCTGCACTTCAACATCACATTTAGAAGCAACGTTTACTTTCAGTTATTGAGCTGATGTGCATCCATTTATGTTCATCAGTTACGGGAACCTGAATCATTCATTGTTGTATGTAAACCATATTAACAGTGAGTTGGTCCACTCCTGCTCCTCGTGCTGAAAGTGGGAAATAATCTCCCTGGTGACTCGCTCTCTTCAGCAACACTGCACAGAAGAAAGCAGCGAGAGCTCCACGTAAGCATTTCTGCTGTTCCATCGGTGCCGCACAGGATGAATTCCGGCTTTTGGACAGCGCGACATTAAGCAAAGGCTCTGTGCTCGCTCCCCAGTGCACCAAAAACATGCATTGCTGTCACATCCGATATACATGGTTGTCTTGTCTGAAAAGGGCCTTATACAATTACAAGTGTGTCGTGTGTGTGTTCAGGCGCCATCTTCCTCCCCCACTGCCACGGGGGCCTGAGGACTCTTGTGGCGGGAACCCTGATGCCCACGAAACAGACACTCCGACAACAGACACTGAGCTACACATGCACGCATGGAGAGAAAGAAAAGCCAGGGCTGCTCTTCTCCACACAGAAAACACAAAATTCAGCCCATTATCTAAAAGTAATTGCTGTGTTTTGGTAATGGCTCTCTGCTCATTATTCTTCAAATTATGGATGACTGCTTTCCCTGCACATTAAGGCTAAAATAAATTGCTTCATTTCAACAACGAGACGCTCATTGTGCTGCAGCTGGTTTGTCTTTGTCACCTAATGGATTGGAGTTGTATATTTAAACATGATGTCAAGCTGGATTCATGTGAGGTCACTCTGTATTTAAGAGGATCATATGGTACATTATGGTGACTGTTGCACTGAGTGCACGCTGTTTCTGGGACTGATGCTATAAGACGCTGGCTTTTCCCCCTCAAAGGAAGAAAAAATGCCCATGCGGGGACAAAAATCACACTTCCTATCTCGTGGTTACCTACAGCTCATCCTAGTGGTCCTGTGAGGTTCTCAGTACACAACCAAAAATCAAAACAATAACATGTCAGAAAGCTTTAATATTTGAGGGTAACATGAAAGTCTACAGCACTGTAGTGTAAGAATTTAAAGACCTTTCAGAACAAGCTCTTCATTACTTGACCTGACTAAACTATATGCTGCAATTTCCCAGCCTCAGATCCCCCTGGAGTAAGCTGCGCTTTTAACATTATGCTAAGATTTGTGTGCTTCTTGGTTAGAACAAGCACCATTTGGCAGAGTTTCAGCCTTTTGGGCCAAGATCGATCGGGCAACCTCGAAAAAGCTGCTTTATCCCACACTCTCTAATGACAACAACACTTCCGAGCAGCAGTGGTCTCCCACAGTGGGCCAATGCATCACACCACATTGCCACAGCTTCTCAGGGATGGCCAGTGGAACACAAAGAACCCAAGCTCTTCAAAATTTCAAAATCTGAGCAATCATCTGAGAGATGCGCCTAAGCCTGACTCATGGAGGCTCCACCCCACGACCCACATAACCCAAAGGGTCTGCAGACCCCAGAGGCCACCTGTCAATACCCTGAAAGGTCAGAGCTGTCTTGGCTAATATATTAGGATTGCGGTTTTATTGCGTGGCTGCTCAGTGTGTACTATATGAATGTGCGCACACACACTGACACACACACACACACACACACACACACACACACACACACGACTATTTACAGGCCTGTGAACAAACACAGAGACTGGGTCATACAGACAAATATGCAGAAAACAGCACCAGATAAACACATATTTACTGTGGAGACATGAGGAGAATGAATAATGGCAGGGGCAAAGGTCATAAGAGTTTATATGTCATATGTCAGCTGGTGTCAAGGTTCATCTGCATCATTTGCCTTTTGAACTGCATGACCATCCAGCAATGAAGGTCTCGTATCTCCAATTGTTATTTAACCAGGCAGATAGATTTTTTTTGCATGTTCTGATTTTGTTCCAAACTTTTATGGTTATAATTTCTACGTGCGGCCAAGTGATGGAGGGTTTCCACTCTGGCTGTGCCAGGATCATCCAAGTCTGAGACAAAGGTCCTCACCTTGAAAAGGGTGCAATGTTCACTCAGGGACGATTTGCTGTCCCAAGGTGAAGAGTTTAAATATCTCGGGGTCTTGTTCATGAGTGAGAGGGGAGCAGGAGCTTGGCATGGTGTCTGCAGTGACACAGAAACTGTACTGGTCTGTTGTGATAAAGAGAGAGCTGAGTGTGAAAGTAAAACTGTCGATTTACTGGCCGATCTATGTCTCTATCCTAACCTATGGCCATAAGCTCTGGGTTGTGATCGAAAGAATGAGATCGCTGATACTGGTGGCTGGATTCTGCCTTAGAGACAGGGTGAGGAGCTGGATCATTCAGGAGGGGCTCAGAGTAGAGCTGCTACTCCTGCATATGAAAGAAGCCAGTTGAGGCGGATGTGTTATCGGACCAGCATGCCCCCCTATGTGAGGTGTTTCAGGCATGTCCTACTGGCAGAAGGCCTGCAATGGAACCGATGGCTGGATGAACAGACTGAATGACTGACAATGGATAGCTAATTAAACGTCTTATTTTTTGATATACTTAATGGCCTGTCTGTTCATTCTCAGTCCTTCACATCTGGCATAAACTTGGGACTATAAAAACTGAAAGAGGTTTCAGACAGCTTTTCTCCGTGCACCTTGGAAGAATGTAGAAGCTGAAGCTCCGGCAACAGTTCGAATATTTATCATCTTCATCAGTCACTATCACCATCATCATCATGAGGGCCACAGGCCGAAATGCATCAGCCAAATAAAATTATTTATATACCACTTTGCCAAACTCAAAATCGGGAAACAAAGCCGTAAGTAGTGACATTTGTGGCTTCTCTGACTTTCAGTGTCCTAAGAGAGTCGACCAGCTCAGTGTCCATTACTGCGGGGATTCAGGCTTCGTGTGCCATAAACATAGAGCATGTCCTTCTACAAATCTTCAGTTCACAGCACAGGCTTCAGTTTCTCATTATTTTAAAGGAAACACCTCGTGGATTGCATATATTTTCCTCTTCTTGAATAATCCAAGTTTAATTCAGGCAGTTCAGCAGACCGTCACAGAAGATGCAGATATGAGCACACAGTAACTCACCTCTCTCTCTCACTCTCTCTCTCTCTCTCTCTCTCTCTCTCTCTCCCTCCCTCTCTCTCTCTCTCTCTCTCTCTCCCTCCCTCTCTCTCTCTCTCTCTCTCTCTCTCTCTCTCTCTCCAAACTTCTTTCTTCGTGTCACTGACCTCAGAGCTCTTCCAGCTTCCGATCCTTCCTTTACATTAAGCCTAGTCTGGATAGTCTGCATCAGTGTTTTTAATATCACAGACCTGTACTTGTACACATTTGGGGAAAAGAAGTTACATTTACTCCAAATGTCATGAGCAACTCTGGACCCTCTTTTTTTCTTCACATCCATTTTTTTTTTGTTTTCATTTTAAAGACAGTGCTTAGTTACAAACTCTGCTTCCTCTTTTCTCAAATAATCTCTAAGTAATGCTAGGGCATACCACAGGGGGTGGGTGGTGGCAGAGAAATAAAATAGCTGCAATTTTAATTTATATGCACCAAGTAAATGATCAATTATTTCACTCAATTATATATTATGATTGAATGACAAATTAACAGTAACATCAGTGTCTATAAAACCCTCTATGCTGCTAACTGCTGCATTTAACTCATCAATCTGTGTCTCTCTCCTTCTCAGTCACACACACACACACACACACACACACACACACACACACACACACACACACCTTCTTCTAAAGCCTCCGCAACTAAGCTGTGGAGGTCAAAGGCTGCACATCAAGATGTCTAGACAGCATTCTCCAGACAATTTGACATTACACCCTTCATAACGTCAGTACAGGCATAACACACATACACGTGCTTTTGCTTTGTCCTCCCCTCTACTTACAGTGACACATGCAAGTACACACACACCCACACACACACACCCACACCCACACCCACACCCACACACACCTACCTAAGGGTCAGACTTGTGTATCTGACATGCAGTTTTTTCCCCCACCATTTAAATGGCTTAAAAACTATACCAGAAGTGTTTAGGAAGCACATCGTCTTTTCTCCTGTAAACTGACTGGATTTTCTGTTTCGATCACTCAACCGGACTTTTCTGCCCTCCTGATCTGCTTTGTGCAACTCGACGCAGCTTCCATCAAAAATAGATGTCGCTATTTTGAGTGAGAAGAAGTAGAGAACTGTTTCTGGGATGCTTCCACAATCGGCAGAACTGCAGTCACTGTCTCGAGTGATCATGATTACACCGGTGGCCGAGTTGGAGCCCAAACAATGCCGCCACACCCAGCGTATTCCCAGAGTCACTCACCATATGTTTCCCACAATTATCATGTCACAGATGTGTATATTCTTCTTTTTATTCCACTTTAACGTTGTGCCAATGCAGCTGCTCTCTGAGGTCTGAGTTTCTTCTTCTTTCACTTCACCCTTTTTCATATGATAAACACTACCAAGAGGAGTTGTGCAACAGGGGCTCTTGTTAGTTAGTAGAGTGTGTTCAGTAGAGACTGTATAAAATAAGCATTTCAAGGACACAATTTCATAATCTGAGAATTTGAAATGATATTTTGTGCACAACAGATACAATCAGCAGGACTTTTTTGCACACAAATTGTATTTGGAAGCCAGTGAACAAACTACAGGGGACCCAGAGAGAAGTCCTGTAAACTCTGTTTGGAAGGGTATTAAAATATCAACAACATGATACCTTTGTAATGGATTTCTACTGCAATATGGATCAGGCTTAAAAATAAAATCAACCTTTAGATTTACGACTTCAAACAAGCTGCACCTGTCTCCTCTCCTCTCTATTTTTTAAATAATCTCTATCAGTGATGAATTGTAATTAACAGACAATTCCTTTTAGCTTTTTTATTGTCTTAAAGTTGACCTGTTAATGTTGTACATATGCGACTGATTCATTACAACATTGGTCTTTCTGGTCAATTTTTAGCATTAGCAGAAGACACAGTAACTATATACTGCAAGCAATTCTTGCATGTTCAGGAAGCAATTTTATGATTGTTTAAAACAGATGAATGCAGCACTAACAGCTGTGTTTCAGTGTCTGATGTATAAGTGGTATTAAGCGTTAAAGTGTTGAATCTAGATCAATGTCTAACTCTAACCTCTATTTACTTTGCAACCTATTTTTAGAAAAAGTAAAAACATGCATGTGTTCTTCAGTCTGAGAGAGTGAGCACTTACCTAATGAATAACATTCATTTGATTCCTCTGTTTGTGCTCCACATCCAGCAATCCATTTTGCTTTAGCTTTGTTAAATCTCTAAATATTTACAGAAGAGTAAAACTAGTATGCAGTAACACAAACACAACATTTGGCAGCTTAAACTAGAGTGAGAGGGTTGCCAAACTCCTCCTGCATGGAGCCCAGGTTGACACACTGAAAAGCAGCATTTCTCTGATGGCTACATCACCAGCAGATAGGTGGAAGCACTGACTAATCACTGTAGTCCATTAACTCCACTTACAGAAAAGAAAAATGTCTCTGGTATCCACAAAACCATAAAAAAACTTCTATAAAACCATCCATAAAAATATAATTGCCCCTAATTGGTATTAGCCAAAATTCCAAGATTGTGCTGAAAAATTACCTCATTAATTATCTGCACAGGAAGTACTTGGATCATTGTCATGCTGTAGTGCTGCTCTTTAGTGAATAATGAATGCAGCTGGCTGTTGGACACTGTAGTTTGATTTACGTCTTTATTGACAATCATTCAAGACAAAAAGCTGCAGGATTTGAGGGAGCACTTTAAGTTAATGTTTCATTTCAGGCCCAGAACAAAAGAAGACAAAAACCAGAAGAATCCTGACAGGAGTGTTGCTGTAAAACTGTCTATAATATAAGAGGTACAATCTCTAGCTCGAAAACACAATATCACGTCCAGTGAAATTATATTTAACATCATGTTTGAGCTTTCCAATAACCCTTTGCCTTGATGGTGGCATATTTTTTGCCTTGATAACTGGATATAGATCTCTGATATCCTATACAGTGGTCCCTCACTATATCGCGGTTCACTTATTGCAGCTTCACTGTATCATGGATTTAAAAAAATAAAATAAAATTACTAATTCTGTTTCACAGAGCTTTTACAATATTGTGGGATTTTGTGGTATATAGGTATTTCTGTAACACCCCATAACTATGTTCATCACTGGGACAAAGAGATAAGCTAAGCCTATGTGGAAATAGTACAGGTTAAGTAGTCCCTACCTAAAAGTATGAAAACACATTGAGCAGCATCCAGAGTGGACAAGTCCAAATAGTTTCCTGAGGAAAATTATGGATGGAACATAACAAAGTTATTATTTTATCATACTGATAACATTTAAAATGACCTGTATTTTAACTGTCGTTAACTTGTACACATAGTATATAATCAATATAATTTCCAAAGACTTTTGACTTTTAAGCTCAGCTCAATCCAATTAAGGCTCCAGTCAAACTGGCCTAGAAACTGGTTGCCCCCCCCCAGCGAGCACCTGTCACAAGGGAAAAATTATGTTTTTGAAACTGATTTCACGTGGTGACGTCAGCAACCTCCTGCGAACGCTTGTGAACTGCTCGAGGAAAACACCATACTTCCACAGCAACCAGAGGCTGCCAGGTCACCGATTGGTCTCTACGCCTGTGTGACTGAGGCGTAAGGCAATCAGTTGGCTGAACTGCTTCTAGTTGTGCCAAATTTTGGGAGGGTTTACTGTGAAGAAATGCCACATTTCTACATACAGTACCAGTCAAAGCGTGTTCAAACTTTTGACTGGTACTGTAAAATTTTAATACATCATGTGAAGGATTCCATCTTTCCAAAAAAAAAAAAAAATGCATGTTTTGTTGATTTAATGTGGGGCAAAAGATGTTCAGGGCTATGGATAAATATACAGTTTATTTAACATCAGAAGGACTCTCATGCATTAAGAAAAAACTCCTGATAACTTCTCCTCACATACAGCTAAAGAATCTGTACTCAAGTGGCACCCTGAGGCAGGTGTAGGCGATAATTATACATAAGCTGTGTTGGAGCAGCTAATCTGATAATAGTGTGTATAATAATGGAAAAAGTGGTGATCACATTTTCCAAGAGCTGTGGAAATGTCTGGTTTTGTCCCATAAACAGTCTGAAACACAAAGGTAATCTGAAAACGTAATGATAATTGGTTATACTAATATATCACGGAGAGAAAACGTCCTCACACTTGAGGCTGACATGCAATCTTTTCAGTATTTTTGTTGAAAATGACTTAAATTTTAATTAAATCGATATTAACATTACTTTAAGATTGGTCAGTCATTTGCAACAGTATCAGTACCAAGAGTGTCATCTTTGCTTCCTCCAGTTGATGTGCAACTTGACACGGCACCGCTGCAGACAGGGACCCACACAGCTCCTCCCCTCATTAGCAGACGTCATTGACATTCACAATACTAAACAACAATTCAGGAGGAATTTCAAGAGGTCAGCAACAACAACCCCCACCCCCACCCCCCCACCCCCCCACCCCCCCATTTCCACAGCACTGAAATTTTGAACAGTTGTAGATGTTAACCTGGCCATTGCATACGTTACCCTTAGCTACTTATCTATTAGCAATTACCCGATAGCCACAAACCCAGCCTGAGTGAGTCACAAGGCAACGTACTCCTAGTGCCAATCCCAAGTCCATATAATCCACGTAACGAAGCGAGTCCAGAATAAAATCTTCTTCAAAACAAACATGCAGATCCATCCGCTTCTGCAAACCCCGTGGAAAGTGACCAGCTGAAAGTACCTTTATCAGATAGCCACATTAGCTGTCTGTTAAGTTTTCATTAAGGTAGCTGCTAGCAGCTATGTTTAATAATAAAATGTTAACGTTAATGTGGGAGCCATGCTATCAGTCCTGCCCATCTGTACAGTTATAGACTGTTAATTTAACAGGACAGCAGAGTTATGTGTGTCTAAAAACTGCTGTTTCTCTCAGACTGAAGCTGAGAAAAGACAAATTTTAAGAGAATCTTAAAATATTTGTCATATATACAGTTATGTTAAGATAGTTTTGCACTACATCAGACAACTTAAAAATATTTTTGTCATTGATATTGTTTGAAACAGCCTCTTCATGTGATCTCGAGTATTGAACATTTTCCTGGGTATCGTCTCTAACTTGAAATTCCAGTACTGTGACAACCCTATTTTAAACTGAGTATTGCAGTAATTGCCAGTTACTTTTCTCTCAATCTTCTAATTGCTCAGCCATTTAAGGTAAGAAGCGTAAGTGCTTTATCTGATCTAGGTTACACCAATGTAGTAATTTGCACATCCATGAGTATGTGAGGGGCTTCTTGGATCCAAGTGACATAAATTCATCTGAGGGTGAATGCAAGGACATCCCCATGCTCTCTAATTTGCTGTAACCAGGTTCAGTTGTCCATGCAGGCAGTACACTACAAGGACACCGAATACATATGCATGTGTCCTCCGAGTGGAGTACAAAGTCACATAAAAAGCACCCCTGCTTGTCCATATTGGAAATGAAATTTAATCCTTGCTTTAATCTGTCTGGTCTATCAAATGTCACAACAAAGTTCAGTCTAAAATGACATCATCGACAAACATTTGAACGCACCAATCACACAGAAGACGAGCATTAAATCATTCAGTCAATAAAACATCCAATAATGCTTTCTGCCAGAATGCCTGTAAAAACAGAAAGACTGTTTGACACAGTCTGTGTGTGTGTGTGTGTGTGTGTGTGTGTGTGTGTGTGTGTGTGTGTGTGTGTGTGTGTGTGTGTGTGCGTCTGTTCTTCGGCTCATTAGCGCAAGCTTCTAAGTGGATCGTGTAGAGGCTGTTGTTTTGAAGGGCTGGCGATGATGACTCTACTACCAGCTGTGTATTTGACGTGTGTGTGTGTGTGTGTGTGTGTGTGTGTGTGTGTGTGTGTGTGTGTGTGTGTGTGTGTGTGTGTGTGTGTGTGTGTGTGTGTGTGTGTGTGTTCTCAGCTAATAAAGCATATATGACACCGGTCAACGTGAAACTATAGTTTGTGTAAAAGTGTGTGTGTGTGTGTGTTTGTGTACAGTGATAAGTGATCATTCTGTGCTGATTAACAGAACTGCTGTTTCCTGTGCCATGAAAACAACTGCATTAACCCCGTGTGTGTGCGCGCGCGCGCGTGTGTGTGTGTATGCGCTTGTATGTGAGAGAGAGTGCGATTGTGAGAGACAGAGAGATTAGAGAGAACAAATGTGACAGTGTGACTGGATCAAGCACTTCTAATGCTATCCCCCCTGAATGGCCAGGATCAGCGGTTATCACACCAAGAGTTAGAACCTGTAGGTACAATTACATCCACCATCATTATCATCCACTGTAATCAGTGATAAACAGAAAGCAACCCAGATTATGTAACAAGTATCTAGTAGCTGCGTAAGGTGCATGTAAAAATCTCTGGTGAGCTTTCTAACATGTTGATAACAATATGGGTTTTTTTTTTTTTTTTAAACCTAATCTAATTATTATCTAAATCCTAAGCAAGTAGTTCGGCAACTGTTTAATGACAAAGAGAAGCCATCTTATTTAGAAAGTGGCTGCAATCTTACAGCCAATCACATTTAACCTATTAATGCAGACATGCTCTTTATTAAACTTAGCACAAAAAGAAGGAAATTTGTGTTTGGTCGATAATTTTTGTTGTTGTAACAATGCCTAATCTTCTCAGCCATTGCCAAACAGCTTATTCTGCTGTTGCCTCTTTTTTGGTGTCATTTATAGGACTGGGTGATTTAAGTCTGAAGAAATAAGACATATTGGCAATTTAACAATTTAACAAACAGGGGCATCATTAGTATTTTAAGCCTGATACCAATACCAATACTTGGAGCTTTACAAAAACCAATATTCCAATGTGCTGGCCTAACATTTGTTACATGTAGTAATTTACTTGTCTCCGACACGGAAGTTGCAGAGTGCCCTCTGGTGGGCAAACTATGTAATGTCAACACTCATAATTGAATCGTTTTTCTCCCTTCTCACTTTAACATTTAAAAATTTGATTCATTAGCCATCATAAATCCTGATACCGACAGAACAACAACAACTAACATCGGCTCACTGATAAACTGGTCGGGTTTTAATTTAATTGTGTCGGCGCCCTCTAGCGATTACAGTTTATGAAAGACTGGCCTAAACCAAAGTCAGCATTTAACAATGACTGCATGATCATCATTTTATCCATAAGCATTAATGCTTGAAAGTCTGGTTAGGTTTAGGTGGAGACTTTTATACAAAAATCTGGACCTGCGCTACATTACACTTCTGTGAAGTGGGACAAACAACTGAAATGGCTGTTCGGGTTCAATGACTTATTTGTGTTTTATGTACAATTTTTATGTATGCATGAATGTGTCATAAGTTATAAAACTATAACTGAACATAATACACCCAAATCTTCCATCATGTATCCACTTGTCGTGACAAAAGCTTTGTTAAACTTTTCACACCACATTCCCACACCTGCTGTTTCAAATGTAGATTACGGCTCCTTGCTTACGCCAAAAATTCTAAATCACAATTATTTTGGCCAGTAATCAGATCATAGTTTTTAATACTTTTACTCAAACTTATGAAAAAATATTAATTTGTTGAATTTAAAAATATACAGGTTTGTATTCTTTTTCCTTGATGCACATCAAGGCTTTGGCTCATGTCAGATGTACCACAGCCTGGGCCGACTGAGCTTTTATAGGGAGATGCAAAGCCACACTACTGCAAATGAAAGGGATATCCTGGCTCTATAATAAAGAATACGACAAAAGCATCACTGCAAAGCAAGAGGCAGCACAGTAATTGTTTTATCTTGATTCTTATTCTTAAAGTCTCCGGGAACCAAAATTGTAACTAAAAATAAAATGTGACTGATTGCACAGCCCCGATGCACATCATAAATATCAGATGATGCATTTTAAAGAAAACCTCAAAACACAATCCATTCCGCAATTACATTTACTGCCACAATGTGCTGCAATTGTGAAAGCAATTTAATAATAAATGATGATGAAATTTCTAGGAGGTAGTGCTGGAGTGTGTGAGAGCGTGTGCTGCAGCACGTCTCCAATGTGCAATTC
Organism: Archocentrus centrarchus; assembly: GCF_007364275.1. Lineage (NCBI taxonomy): Eukaryota > Metazoa > Chordata > Actinopteri > Cichliformes > Cichlidae > Archocentrus > Archocentrus centrarchus. The sequence continues at coordinate 3,747,346 of NC_044363.1, read as the reverse complement.
CTGTCATGTATCAATGCATGCTCAGTCGAGTGTACAACCACTTCAAGTGTGCTCACATGTATGAATATTTGTGTGTGTGTGGTAAGCTATCATGGCAATCATTTACCTTCTAATTGTCTCCTGAAAGGTCACTGTGAATGTTATCATAAAAAAGAAAAAGAGAGCAGACAGGAAGAGGAAGAATTACTGGTTACACAATGCAGGCGCTAAAACTGTGACAGACCCGTTATTTTGTAACTGTTTACATTAATGTCACATGACTGTTCTTGCAGAAAGACAGACCTCAGCACAGTCTGCATTAGGAAGACGAGGGTTGTAGTAGTACGTTGATTTTTTCCTTTCTTTTCCCCCCTCTGTACTTTTTACACTTTATTTCATTTTTAGTTACTGTGATATCCCTTCCCTACAAACATGCTCACCCAGCCATTACTGTAGAAATACAGTTCACACTATGGATCAATGTAGCCATTACACACTTTGCTGGGAGAATAGACTGGACAGGAAATAGAGGAAGAGACTAAATCTGCTATATAACGAGGAAGAATGGTGAAAGAGGTGCACAAGAAGAGAAAAAGAAAGGAAGAGGACTAAGGAGAGGGTGAGTTAGTGTTTCAAAAGAAAAAGAAGTAGCAGAAGTACAGCAAGAGGAGGGAAACAGAAGCAACAAAGAGAATAGAGAGAAACTAAAAGAAGAACCAAAATAGAAAATCAAGCAGAGACAGAAGCGAGGAAGGGGAAAAAAGGTTGCATGAGACGGACAAGACGGTCGACGTCACGGCTTTGCCTTTGAGTGAAATGATAAGAGGAGAACGCGGAGCAGGATGGTGAGGAAAAAAGGAAGAGAACAGGAAGAGGAGGATGAGTGGTGTGGAAAAAGGGAACGAAGAATGACAAAATGAAGGCAAATGAGCTAACAGAAGGAGGAGGTGCTACAGTGAGAAGGAAGGAAAAGTCAGAGAGGACGATCAAAGCAGGAGCAGCATGGACAAGGGATCATGGGTGAATGATGAGAAGGAAAAGAGGCAGAAATGGAGGAAATCACAGAGAAGAGAGTCCGTGGTAGGATGAAGTGCACTCTCTGTGTTTCACTCTGCTGCACAAAACAATCACAAGCCAAGCACCTCTCTCTCTCTCTCTATCTGTGTGGAAAATAAAAAGAAGAAGAGTGGAGGAGGAACAAAAAAGGTAGAGAGAGAGAGAGAGGACTGATAGTTAAAAAAAAAAAAAAAAGAAGAGAAAAAGTCCTCACCCACACAGGTCAGATCCGAGCAAAATTGCAAACCAAAAAAAAGATTTTAAACTTTCTCTGTCAGCTGAAACCCGACTTCAAATCACACGTGAGAACTCCTGAACATGTAACCCATGTGTGCGCGCGCACACACACACACACACAGAGTCCCAAACCCCATCGTAACGCCAATAACGCCGATCTGAACAACTGCAACAACTGATCCTTTTCATCATTCCACAATGGCTCATTTAATTTCATTACAAGCCTACAAAATGTCAAAAAAGAAAATAAAGATCTTCATGCAGGGTTCTAGCCAGAAAAACATTTCAGCCTGGTGTGTGTGTTAATTAGTCAACTGTAGTGAGTTTTCTCCAAGGGCGCTCACGGCTCCCGGAATTTTATGTTTAATAGGAAGCTGGAAATTGTCCTTTGAGCTCAGTTTTTCCTCTTCTACTCCCACCACACTGGCCACCATTTTGGTTTCTGTAGCCCCCCCGCCAAAATCAAGCGTGAACAGGACTATCGCAAGATCGTGTGTGCACATTGCAAATGAAAGTGGCCAGATGGTAGATTGCATATTGGGAAATTTGCAATCTACTGGTGAGAAAAAAAAAAAAAGGGTAAAATTCTGTGCCCGTTGCTAGATGACCTCAGCATGGCGCAGTGCCGGGTGATCAACCCCTGGCTAGAACCCTGTCACAACAAGGTAGCCTCTACGAACTCCTTTTTTTTTTTTTCCCCTGACCAACAGTCAAAAGCTAAATTTGCATTACTCACTTGAGAAGCTGTGCACAGAGAAATATTTGTTTTTCCTAATAAATGCATGGACTACTTTCTGCAATAGCAAATTCTGCAAACCTGGTTTTATCCTCTATTTATTAGTTATTCCATAAATGCTTTCAATCATGGCCGTCCGACATTCTGACACTACTGTATCTGTTTAAACTAAGGCGCAGTGAGATACGAGCAAGAAGTGAAGTATTAGACATTGTGAAACCTCCTGAAGTATGAATTCTTCAACCCTATCAAAATATGATTGTGTATGAGATGAAGTTTCCTTTCTGGCTCTTCCCTCCAAAGACATTTTGTTAATTTAGCAACTTCTCAGACCCCTTTAGCAACGTTTTTCCCCTTTACAAAAAAAGGACCCATAAAAAAAAAAAAAAAAAAAAAAGTTCCCGCACAAATCTCTACTCTGTGTAGAAGTGAGCAAACAGTACTGCAACGGGCGCTGCCACTCCCAACACATCGTTTTTCAGCATGCAAATCTGAACATCATCATCTCTGCCGCCTGTCTTTTTGTCAGCGCCACCATCTCCAAACCATGTATCATAGCAGGTCTCACTTTCACTCTTGCTGCTATCCTACCACAAATTGCCCCTGACACTCATCTCTACCCACTCCACCCTCCCTGCACTCTCTTCTTCACCTCTCTTGTGCACTGTCAATTGCTTTGGATGGTTGACCCCCAGGTTTTTAAAACTCATTTACACACATATTCTGCCTTGCTTCTACTGCCTTCCATTCCTCTTCTCTCCAATGCATACCTCCACCTGCTCCCTACTCTCACTACAGATGCCTGAACCTAACCAGCAAGTACAAATTAAATCCATCCAGAAGTGAAACAAAAAAGAAAAACTGAAACACTAAAACATTTCCTCCAAGGACAGCCTCGGAGCATCTTTCTTGGGAATTTGCCTATAAAATACATTATATGTGAGGAAGAGCTGGAGAGGAGAAAATGGCTGTAAAATTCTGATAACGGCTTACACAATATGGGAAGCAAATACAACGCAATGAAATCACACATGATGTTATGTAGTGACTATCTAGTGTCCCCCATACTGTGTTCCAGGTATCAGACACACTGAAGTTGAATCTGGGTGACTTCTGGCAATTACAGCTCAGTCACACTGCTCCTGGCATCAAGGTTCATATAATGTGGACCTACAGATGAGCCAGAGTCAACCAGGCTCACCCATCAGTTAAGCCCAACTGTAGCCCATAAAAGAACTATTAAATGATTGTTCATTGCTCTCTGGGTACAACCATAAATACAGTTGTTTCTGAGGCAATGAGGGGCTAAATCTGTACCCGTCCATAAATCGAAATATATCGACGCCTCTTTGAGCAAAAACATGCAATTCAATCAATAACAGTGGACTGCACATTACGCTAACCTGAGTGGATGATCATAAACCAGTAAAATGAATTCTGCCATATGCAGTAAGCCTTCAGGTGCTCCTTAACAGTGAAGCTGCAGCCATCTGATGATAATGTTGAACAGTGCAGCAATACAAACACACACACACACACACACACACACACACACATTCAAATGTAGCAACTGTGTTTTATTTCCCCTCCTGAGATGCAAACTGGTGAGAAAACCAGCCGCTCTCCTGTACACACTTTGAAATCTATTATTGTGGGATGAGGTTCACAGAGGACCCTTTTTTCCTGACATCCTTTTTAGCATCAAACTTGCTCCTCTCTGCACTCCACCGAGCTAAGCAACCGTCTCCTTTCAAATCCCTTGTTTAAACAAACATTCATGTTAAAGCCCTCCTTCAAAGTGCTTTTATTCCCATTCTTTGCGTTCTCCACTTTTATTCCATTTCATCACTTATCTCATTTTTTCCATCCCTCAGCATCTCCTGACTCGTTCCCCAGCACCCTTGATGACTTACAAAGAAATGCTAGTTAAACTTCAGAACTTTTTAAAAATTATTTATTGTGCACTTTAGAAGAAAAAAAAACAAACAGAAACCTGATTCCATTATAAATCATAAGAGCTCTAGCTGCACATTTTAAATGCATCCCTCTCTGCAGCTGCTGAGGTAACATTTGGACGATGCACATGAAGATGAGAACGAGGGACGGGGGATCACTGAGGTGTGAAGTGTTGCATAATCAACACCATCAGAACAAACAGCAGAAAAACATGAAAAATACTGACATTTTGTGTCTTGGGAGACGTTCCCGTGTCAGAATATATAAAGGTGGATGAGACTGACTTCCCATCTGGTCCTATCAGAGCCAAACTGGATGTTGTGATATTAGTCAGTGTTTTGAGCTGAATCTTCTCTAGATATTTGATGTGTTATGTTGGTTTCATTTGATAGATTTTTTTTTTTCAAACACTTGTTCAGTGTTAATTATTTTAACCAGGCTGATATATCAACCAACATTAACCACTTGCCAACGCATCAGTATCAACACTTAATAAGGTAATGAAGAGATGGGTGAAACACCCTTCAAACACCCTATGAGTGCTGATGTTACATAGTTTGTCCACCAGAGGGAAGTTTACAATTTCTGATTTGGAAATAAGTTTGGAAAACTGCAAAAACACAACACACAGCTGATCTGTGCAGAGTCGGGAAGAGCATAAATGAGTGACTTGTTGCAGCATTAAAAAAAAATTAAATTAAATTGCACTGTCAACTTATCTTTGCAAGGACTCATAAATGTCTACATATAACACATGTTAGGGACGTCTGTTTAAGTTTCATCTGTCTGAAAAAAAGAAAGAATATCAGCCCATATATCAAAATACCTGATTTTCAAATCAGGTATCAATATCACCAATTATCGATATTGGTCTTAAAATTTTTTATATTGGCTGAGCTCTAATAATTATGGACAAAGTAAAAGTTCCCAAAGACAGTTTTTTCTGACCATAACCATATTCAGCATGAGTACTGTGACCGGATACATCCAGAGGAATTGAGTGCACCAATCCAGAAGGATACAGATTTGTTTTTCATGATATTATCATGAGAACACCAACAAGAAGGCTCTTAATGTTACTTTAAAAAAAAAAATAAAAATTGACATGTTTGTAAAATTATTACCCAGTTTTTTAAAAAATTTTCTGGATCCAAATAAACTCCAAAGTGTAATCATGTCTAAAGCCTGCTGCACACTAGAAGGCTTTGCTCTCAAAATGCTTATGAAAGGCTGAAGTCTGGCATCACCTCACACAAGTCAAAGTTTTTAGTCATAGACTAGAAGATTTTGTAAAGACTGTGGATCTTGCACGCTCACAATTCCTGAAATTTACCATCAAAAAATGTTGAAAAATAGATCAGACAACAAAGAAAGAATCCAAATTCAACAGAAGAGAACATCAAACGCACACCTACTGTTTCCTGACAATGTTCAAATCAGTTATACTTAAATAATATTTATACTTAGATAATATTTAATGGGAGCATCAAGACAAGAAATAGACAGAGATCAGTATGAACACTTATGAGCATGCCACAACTTGAGCAAAACTGTCCCGTTATTGTGATATTACACATTAGTTTAGTGTGAGGTTGCCATAAGTTGTCCATAACTTTCCCAGTAATCCTCTAAACAACAGACAAACCGAACCAATCACAAAGCTCTCTGTCAGAGGTAATTTAACAATAACAGAAAACAGAGAAACATGTGAAAAGCAGTGACCCGCAAATGACTAAAACAGTCCATTAATAATCAAAACTGATGCTGCTTATTTTCTGTCAAATGACTAATCAAGTTAATTGCTCAGGCACTAACAAAAAAAAAACTGTATCCACAAATCTGCTCCAGCAACGATCCAGCAGCTACTGCTGTTGTAATTACGCGCGATAATTAGGAGGATCAAAATTATTTTGCTGTCCTTTGTCTCATCTCACATAAACATGTCGGCTTTCTCTCACAAAGGCGGGGAGCTTGAATTAAAATGAATGCTTCAGAATTGCTGACAAGCTGATGTCCCGCAATTAATTAAAATCTCAAGATACAACTGGGCGCAGTTATTGTTGCTTTGCTGCTGGATGTTCGTATTGTAGAGTCACTGTTGCGCGCTCTTTGTGTGTGCGTGCGTGTTGCAGCAGATGGAACTTAATGTTTTTCCTGACATTTAAAGCGAAGCTGTGCTTCCCGTCAGGAGGACAAGGGAAATACTTTCAAAAGGGGCTGACGAAGGGTTTAATATGCAGGGGGAAAATCCTTTGGGTCCACGGACGCGCGCTAACGTGGGTGCGCAAACATAAAAACACAACGCACACATTCTGCAGCTCCTTCCATCGCTTTTACTTTTTTTTTTTTTTTTTGGATTTCTTCTCTGACGTGCGCTCACACACGCACGCACACGCACAGGTCTGCATGAACGCAGAAAAGCACAGTCTACCGCACATGCACAAAAAAAACTGCACAACCTCCATCTCGCTCAAGAAAAACGCACGAACGCGCAAAGAACAGAGCCTACAGAGGACCCACACAAACTCTGCAGCCCTCCTCTCTCTCACACACACACACAGGCGCGCGAACTCCCTTTACACCCCCTCTCTCTCCAGCATTATTCAATAGAGTCAGGATACATAAACCACCCACCAGTCACCCAAACCATCTTCCAGCCAAACCCTCTCTCTCCCTGCAACAACACACATGCAACCCGCAACAGCTTCCACAGAACAATAGTAACAAAATTAACAGCGCAGGCTCTCAAATTCCAAATTAAATCAGAAGAAGCGCCCAGAATTCACTAACAAATACCTCAAAAACATGAAATCAGGTAAGCAGCACATCCAGGTGGCTTATCAGTACGTATAAAAGCAGCTCCAGCTGAAGTATGAAGGTGGAATATAGTCAGAACATGTGGGAGGGAGGGATGGATGGATGGAGCATTTCTTATAATAACACGAGAACTGTGTCTTTTTCTGGGTTAAATCACATCTGAGGCACTCGTGTTCATTTAATTATTATATTTTTTATTGTTTTTCAAAGAGCAGGCATGTGGAGGCAGATTTTAGTTGAGGACAAGCCAAATATAAGCACTAAAAGTGCGCCGAACTGACCAGTTCCATTCGCCTGTTCCTCTCGGTTATCTTAAAACTGATACTCCACATTATGGCCGACATTTAATTTTGGGAAAACATGATTACAGGTAGCAGAGCCGAGCGCTGGCGCCGTTTTTAACCGGCGTTTCAGTTTTCTTTTACGGCTTCAGTCAATTAATCAATTATGGAAGCTTACAGGTGTTAATTCGCGCCATTTGCCGTTTTAATCCGGATTTAGAAGAAAAAGGAAACAGCCAGTCTTTGGTGCCTCTTACCTTTTTCGGAGACCCTCTTTCTCCGTCGGTGTGGGGAAAAATAATATTAATAACAATAAAACAACCGCTGCTTTCCTCCAAAATTAATGTTAACTCCCTTCTCCCCGGAGGTCTCGCGCACTTCACGTGCGGAGGTTTCTCACTCTCTCCTCTCTCTCTGTTCTGTGCGCCTATCTGTCCGTCTTTCTGTCTCTTCTTTTCTCGCGGGATTTCCTCCTCCACCTTCCACGCGTCTGCTTGTGCTTCTCCTCCTCCTCTTCCACCTCCTGCTTCTTCCTCAACTCCGCGGGATCAGCTCGTCCTCCTCGCGCCACCCGGACGGAGACGGAGCGGCTCGCGACGCTTCTGCCTGTGGTGCTGATGCTGCGTCTCCATCCTGACGCCAGCGACTACTGCTTCAGCAGGAGATAGCAGAGGAGGGACACGAGCTTCTCTCTCTCTTTCTGTCTGAAATCAGAATCCTGTAGCTACAGGTGATTGTGATTTTTTTAATTATTATTATTATTTTAAATCCAAGGCACACTCCTAGTGCACCTCACGCGGTTCCAAGCAGGGTGTCCTGGTTCCACAGAGAGGCGTCGGTAACCGCAGCAGAGCTGTTTTGACACGGACGAGAGACCACTTCATGTCCTCTCGCTCTCTCTCGCTACTGACCCCCATCAAATGAAATGGCATAGATCCACTCCATTTCCACTCCACTGAACTGTGAATGGAAAAAAACTCATTTCTAGTTCATCTCTTTTTTGGACAGGTGTATTTAATACTGACTGTACAGTTTTTTCTACCCAACTCAATAAAAGTTTTATGAAATATCCAGCACTTTGATTACATTATTAAATTGTGACATGTAAGTAACATTTCAGAAAAAAAAACATTTAAATTCAGAAACACAATGAAAGTAAAAAAAAACAAAAAGACATTTAAGAAAAAGGAAAAGAAAAAATAAAATCAGGCACTTCTTAAATATGTCCCCAATTCCAGTGTCCTCTACCTTCCTGTCTAACTCAGTTTAAAACTTTGCTGAGAGTATAGAGACCAGACCAGACATCAACCTGACATTGGGGAGTTCGGTCCCAGCCATTCAAAAGCAAAATAAAGAGTTGTCCCCATGGAAACCGTGGTGTTTTGTGCATGTCTAACTGAGGAGACTCAGGATGGGAAAGCCTCAGTGTCACCAGACTGCAGCCCCTGAGATCCAGACCCAGGTAAGTACCACAGAATAGATGGATAGATGGATAGAGCTGCCTGTAACATCGTTCAGCATGACCAGTCGCCTAGCCTGTATAGTTCCCTATCCTGTAGAGTAGACCTCTACAGGATAGGCAACGGCACCCTGACTGCCATTAGGGATCAGGATGAAATCCTTGGAGCCATTGCCAGACCCTACACTGGTACACTGAGTCCCGGGGTCTTCCTGGTGCATGACAATGCCTCATGTGGTGAGAACATGCAGGCAGTTCCCGCAAGCTCAAGGAATTGATATCATTGAATGGCCCCCAAACTCGCCTGACATAAATCCAATAAATCACCTCTGGGACGTTATGTTTCAGTCCATCCAACACCGCCAGGTCCAAATCTGGGGGGAGATCCTCCACGACACCATCATCCATTGTTTCATTAGGAGCATGACCTGACATACAAGCAGGTGGGGGCCATGCAAACTACTGAGTACCATTTTGAGATGCTGCAATTTAAATTTCAGCAAAATGGACTAACCTGCCACATCATTTTTTAACCTTTGATTTTCAGGGTGTCTTCGAATTCAGCTCCTCTGTAGGTCGATAATTTTCATTTCCATGAAACAATGTGGCATCCTTTCATTCCTAACACATGATCCATTATCATTATAGCTATCTGGCATCATTTTTTTCCCATTGCGATCTGATGTTTTCAAAGTGTTCCTTTAATTTTTTGAGCAGTGTATAACGAGCACTACAGCCTTAATCCGTGGTATGTAATCTGCTACCCTGTCAGCAGGATGGATTTAGTGCCATGGATTTGATCAGCAATTGTTCAGTTTGATCAATTGCATCACTTTTGGCATTCCTCCCCCTCTAGTTTAAATATTAAGTTAAAACACTAATACAGGCCTGGAATCTGATCATTATTGACCATTTAAAGGTGATTGGTGATTTTCCTTTTCATCTTTAAGACTAATTGAGGTATTGTTTCTGTTGCTGGACAGTGTTTAAAGACCTTTGTCTGTGCCTTTCTGGCTAATTAGAGCTGTCAGTCATTGCTGGGGGGGTGTGGGGGTTGGGGGATAGTTTCAAGTGCAGAGGCCAGCTGGAAATTTGAGGGTGCAGTTTGAATGCTAAGGAGGTTTTGAAGGAAAGGTCCAGTTAGACGTGCACTGAAATTAAATGATGACCTCCAGCAGTTTATAAAGGGGACGGCAGAAATCCCCTAACAAAAAGAGACTGATGAGCATAAGTTTCGTAATTTTTTTTTCATTTTATCTGTTTTAGCTTTTGCAAGTCTCCATTATATATCAGAATACTGATGATCTGTCATTTTTCTGATGCATAGCAATTGATCTGGTTTGGCCTTGGGGATTGTGTGGAGTCAAGCTGCCCTCACTCTCACAGATCTCATCCTCCTCGTTCTCTGTTGTCTCTGTGTCTGGGCTGACAGAGAGACTGAACCAGAAAGTTGGAAATGAGACTTTTTGTCTTTTGTTTCTGGGGAAACATTAGTCCTGCACACACACAAAATCTTGAGTAAAACTCTTTAAAAATAATGCTTCTTTGGAATTTACTTCATTGGTTTTGGCAACATATATGGAAACTGAAATTTAACCATTCACTTATTAGTATCATATATTGATGTTGTACCAACTCCACAGCCTGGACTCATCTTGTCTGACGCTGAATCGTCCAAAAGGAAGAATTAATGTGTGTGTGTGTGTGTGTGTGTGTGTGTGTGTGTGTGTGTGTGTGGGTGTGTGTGTGTGTGTGTGTGTGTGTGTGTGTGTGTGTGTGTGTGTGCGCACCGTAGCACGTATAATCCATCATAACACAGACACCTGGTGCCTCTGCCATTGCCCCTGCTTTGCCTGGACTGTGCGTGCGTGTGTGTGTGTGTGTGTTTGTTTGCTGCCCAGTGTGTGGGAGTTGGGAGTTGGTATCCATGGGACGCCTGATTCAATTACTGGATCATCATGAAGAGATGAATGGAAAGAGAGATAGGGAGGGAACAATCGTAGGGGGATGAGATGAAAAGAAGAGTTAAAAACAAGGCCGAGAAAGGAGAAAGGGGACAAAAAGGAGACAGTGTGTGTGTGTGTGTGTGGGAAAGGGCGGCGGGGGGTTGCACAGTGGGCAAGAAAAGGCTGGATGAAGGAATTGAAAATAGATTAAAAGATGGAGAAAGAACAGAGGAAGGGCTGGAAGGAGGCCTGGACAAGAAGTAGGAAAAGGTAGATGTACAGCAGAGCAAAGGAGGGAGAAAGGAGGAAATGAAATGAAAACCGAGATGGATAAGAGAGTGGAAAGATAGAAGAGCGGAGGGACGCAAGAGAGGGTCGTTCATCTCTGAGCGTGTGACATGTTCCAGAACAGCCGCTTGTTAAAGCATTGCGACAAAGTGTGTGTGTGTGAGTAGAATTTGGCTCCAATAGATTAGTGTGAGCTTAAACAGCGTCTGCACACACACACACACACACACACACACACACACACACACACACACACACACACACACACACACACACACACACACACACACACACACACACAGAGTAAGGTATGCCACCATATAAGCAGAAGCAAAGGGGACAACCTGCATCTTAATGATAAACGAGGTAAGAAATGTCTGTTTGTAATTTTTCATATACTGCTCTCTAATCTATCTCAGCTGTATTAGACACTTAGATTTTCTTAAACATGAAAAAAAAATTATTCCTTCCAAGGCTTGCTGTTGTGGTGTGACTCAGACTATTTTATCACAGAAAAAAAAAAAAAAAAAAGTTCCTGAGCCGACAGAAGAGTTAACGGTTAACCCTGCTGTAACTGATAATCTTTAGTGAAGAAACTTGCAGTACATACAGAGATTAACAGCTGACTCATCTGTCAGCAAATTAGTCACCACATCTTTTGGGTCAGAGTGGTTAAGAGCCCATTATGATCACATGACTTCCTGGATACGATGATGTCTAAACATATTTACAGATTACTGCAGGGATTGTTCAAGAGGTGTGTTGCACAAGAGATGATCTGGGTGACAATTTGTGGTCAGGGGGTTACTCCTACTTCTTTATGCACTCATGGTCAGTTTAATAGGGACACCATTCAAATGGTTGTTAATGCAAATATTTGATCAGACATTCACATGGCAGCAACTCAGTGCATTTAGGCATACAGAATATGGTCAAGATAACTCGTTTTAAGTGACTTTGAATGTGGAATGGTTGTTGGTGCAGCACGGGCTGGTCTGAGTATTTCAGAAACTGCTGATTTTCCTTCACAGCCATCTCTGTGTTTCCAGAGAATGAAACAAACAAAAAAAAGATAAAACATCGAGTGTGAGTGTCAGTTCTCTAGGTGAAAATATCTTGTTGATGCCAGAGGTCAGAAGCAGATGGGCTGCAGCAGCTGAAAACCATACCACAGGCTCCTGCTGATCGCTACGAGCAGGAAACTGAACTACAGTTCACAACAGAAGATTGGAAAAAAAACTTGGCTGATCTGACGAATCTCGATTTCTGCTGCAAAATGTGGATGTAGGTCATCATTTGACATATACAACATAAAAGCACTGATCCATCCAGCCTTGTATCAATGGTTCCAGACAGTTCAGGCCCGTGGTGGTCTAATGATGTGGGGGATATTTTATTGGCGCACTTTAGTTCACTACAGCCTGATCATGTCCATCCCTGTATTGGTACCCACAGTGTACCATCTCCTGATAGCTGCTTCCAGCAGGATAACACACTACAAAGCTCAAATGATCTCAAATAGGTTTCTTGAACAGTTCCTGTATTAAAGTGGCCTCCACGCTCACCAGATCTCAATCCAATACATCACCTTTGAGATGTGATGGAACAGGACATTCCCATCATGGATGTGCAGCAGAAAAATCTGCAGGAATCTTGTGATGCTGTCATACCAACATGGACCAAAATATCAGGAATGTTGCCATGGAGAATTAAGGCAGTTCTGAAGGTGAAAGGGAGTCCAACCTGGTGCTAGCAAGGGACCACTAATAAAGTGGATGTATGTAAGTAAGTGTAGGTAAGATGTTTTTTTTTTGTAACAGATAGAAAGCATCCCAGAAAAGATGGCAACCAATTGCAAGTGTGTTGCTGACACACTGGCTTCCTCTCCAACCTTGGGGGCTCCAGCTGCTCAACTCTGCCACTTGTTGTAGTGTTTCTTCTCTTCTGATCTTCCCCCCAGTCTGTCTAAGTCACCATTGCCAGCTCCCTGCAGTTGGACTGGACCACTGCTGCCCACAGTTTCCACTGTCAGCTCCTGCTGCTCCTTCTGCCAGAGACTCACCCTAAGACAAAACAGCTTCCCTTTCATGGCCTCCCAACTGTGGCTTCCCAGTTCCAACTTTCAGTGCAATCCATCTCTGTTCTCTTCCATTTCTTCTCTGGCTCTGAATCTTCTATTTAAAGCGCCGGGCTGAGTAGGTGCAACTTATTAAATTTAAAGGGATTTAACTAAACTCACAAAAGACAATTTTCACAATGAATGCGTGCAAAACAAACAAAAACAACTAATAAAACCACAGTAAATCAAAACTCACAAAGAATTAAAAAACAAACAAACAATAAAACAAGCAAAGATGCATAAAAGAAAAAGCACATTTTAATTAAAAAAAAAAACCCTCCAAGGAAGAACACCATGAAGGAATGCTGCTGTTTTCACTGTAATGGAAAAATGCAAATATAAATAAATAAGCATATAAATAACAGACACTTCAAAGAGTTGTCAGTGTTGTGACACTTTGTTGAGTTGATTTCAAGACAAGTGTGAAGTATTTTGGTTGCATTAGTGCATCGTGGATAATTGGTTCCTCGCGTTGTTTTGATGTCCCAAAAATCCCCTCGTTCATACATGCAGGTGTCAAACTGACGTGAGCTCAGAGAAACTTCTGCTTTCAGCAGATAAAGGTGAAAACAGCCTTTTAGTGTCAAATCACATTGTTCTGCTCAATCATCCAACTCCAGTAATTACGAAGCTTTTTTGTTGCCTGCAAATGTCTTTCCAAACTTTAACGTGGGGAGATACTTCATCACCTTATTTGGAGTGTAAAGTCAGAAGGGTGGACGTTAATGCAGTTATTGTGCAACATTTGCAAGCATGCTGAAAAATAACTGCACAATTAGTCCCTGAGTTTTCCCTTTAACCATCGCTTTCTTCTGACCCATTAAAATCCTATGAGTAGGCAAATATTGGACATTTGATGGTACTCAGTGATCAAAAAGAATTGTTACTGTACCTAATCACCTAATAAAGTTACACCCTATATGAGCTGTGGATTTAAAAATATAGTGTTCTCTCAGTTAGCCTATACTAGCACCATTTTTTGAAACTTCTGCTTTACATTTATATTTTTTTATTTCATCTTGTGAAACAAAGAGATTGCACATAAATAAAACAAAACAGATACAATTTATGTTTAACAGCTGATCCAATGCATGCCATTCCCTTTAACTCTCCTTGAGTTCTCATTAAATAACAAAGATACGTGCATAAAGAGTGTCGTACTGTATGCGGTTACTATGTTAAAGGTGCTTGGACTTGGACCTGGGAGCTAAAAACATCCTTAATGTATTATGTTTAATGTATGTATGTTTAATCAGCTCCAATCAGAAAAGTTACTTTACATGACAACTTGTGGAAGGTTTTGTGTTGAATATGAAATTGCTGAGCTCCCTTTATCTCCATCTGCTGGTGAATCTCAGTATTGCGCCACAGAAACAACCTCCTCACTCAAAGTACTAAATTTACAGAACTCATCCAGAAGCTTGTTTCTATTTCCCACTATGGTATCTTTCTTCTTTTCATTGCTTAAATGTCAGTATTTATGTTGGATACTTTTTGATTTTACTGGAAACACGGACAGCCTTCTTATTTGTGAGACACACACTGCCTGTCAAATTTGTACAAGGTTATCACATTCTGAGGGAAATGAATTTAGGGGAATCTCTTTAGTAAAACGTCTGAAACTTGATCAGATAAAATTATATATCTCAGTTCACCACAAACATGTCATTTGGGAAGATAAATCTAGAAGGTAGGTAAACCCCACGTGCGTGTGACATCTTCCCTCAAACGCATCCTTCAAACATTTCTTAACCTGATTAATTCATGGCTTCTTCTGTTCAGTCTCTTCCTATATCTCCACCTTGCTTCCTACCTTCCTTCCTTTGCAGTGGAGGATTGCTCATGCTGCCCTGCCGACCAACCATTTCTTGGCCCTGCTGAGCTCAGACCAAGGGGAGGGCTGTCCTTTTTGTGGGTTCTGTGAAACTGTTGTGCATGTTTTCCTGCAGTGTTACAGACTGAAAAGTTTTATAGAAGCTCTTAAGTTTCTTTGTGATTGGCTTGGGGTGGGTTTTTCTGTTGAGACCTTTATCCTGGGGCCGGTGTATACAGCACAGAGAAAGACACTTTCAGTTTTAGTTAATTTTTTGTTTTTTGGTCAGGCTAAGTTGGCCATTTGGCTAACCAGGAGGAACAAACTGAAGGGTGGTGCTCTAGTAAATGTTATTTCCATGTTCAAAGGGATAACATGCTCATTTGAAGGTGGAGTATGCACACTTTATTTCTTTCTTTCAAGCTGCTTTTTTTTTCACCTCCTCTCTATGATCTCCTCAGTAACACCTTCACTCACCCGCTGCCTTTTCCTTCCCATTTTCCTCCATTAAGGAGGAAGTGTTAGCATGACATTCTGGTTAAACTGTCACATTTACCTCGCAGTTTTGCTTTGCTCTGACAAGCAGCTAATTAGGCCTGCAAGCGCACGTGCCATATACATGTGCAAGTGTTTTGTTTGTTCATTCTGTATGAGTGTGTGTGTGAAAGAGGTAGCTTTTCTTACTCTTGTCAATGCAACACCCAATTAAAGAGTGAAGAATCAGGACTGGAGGAAAGAAGCGAGAAGCTTTAAAGGCAAAGAGACGGAGGAGCAGGAAATTAAATGCACTGCTGAGTAAGAAAAATAACAACAATAAATAAATGAATACAGAAACAGAAAGGCCAAATGACACAGAGAACATCCCTGATTTATGTTGAGAGCAGAAATCTTTTCAATGACAATGAAATGATTTGGGGATGAACAGAAGGGAGCACCGGGTTGATTAAATCCCCACTGCAGCGATAATGCCATCATCACAGATCAGCCAAAAAGCAGCAGTTAATCTGGGTGCACCTTTCTACTGTAGTGCGGCCCTGAGAGGACACGTTGCTCTGTTCAAGCTGCTGTCATTTTACACATTTCAACACATCCATTTCTCTAAAATATGAATGATCTTGTCATTTTTGCCTCTGCACTGATTTTCTGGGTCCTTTTCAATGATTTAAGGCATACGCTACAATCGATGACATGTCACTGCAGCCTCACTTTGATTCAACAGTAATGTAGCTTTTCAGAAACCAGCACAAAACAGGAGCTCAGAATATTTCTGCACTGGCTGGAGTGCAAAGTCAGATTCCAACAATGTATCAGACGTGTTCAGATTATATGAGTTCACACATGTGTCAATATTGCAACCCTGCTGGACCTGATGCACTATTCAGACCATGGTTTATGGTTACAGATATTAAGATGAAAACACTAAGTTTGTGACAAGACTCCAAAATGCACATCCCTGCACTCTACAGTACATTGCTAGTAGGGGCTGTGGAATTGTTTTATTATAAATGTAATTTATAGTGATTTCTGTGAAGAAAGCTGCTTGATTATTGCAGAGGGAAACTGCTGAATTCATAAACAGCCCAACTACAAGAAATGGAGTAGGGCTGTTGATCATTTTTTGAGTGAACGGAACTTTATTTAAGATTTATTTTTCATTTTTATTAAAGACTAAAGTGGTAAAACTAACAAAATCAGACCCATCTATCCATCCACCCAAATCAGGGTTGTGGGTGGGTGCACTAAGTGTGAGTAAAGTAGAATGAAAGGGTTAACTATTTAGAAAAGAAGATACTTTTTATTTTTTACATATATTTTTTAAAATTGTGTTTACACTTGCAACGCTACGCTCACTAGCCATCATTCAGCTTGCTGCTGTTTGTGTTATTTCACTGTCATACCTCCAGCTGGTTCAGCTGGTTACCTGCTTTTGCTCTTAAAGCTGAATATTGGTATTCCAAACTATTTTAATAGCTACCTACAATCACTGCTGACAGTCCAAGTAGTACATTAGTGCTACTAATGAAGAGCTATCACTGAAAAAATTGTAGTTTTTTTGTCATTGCACTTTTAATTGTGTTTACTTAATAAGAAACCAGACGCCTGTTGATTTGTACACCAACATGTTCTGTTTATTTAATTTTTATACAATTTAGCATGAGCTTAATGTTGCACTACCCAGTTACCAGACGTATTCTGTTCATTCTAGAATAAGTTGCACATTTCATCTGTCGTTGTAGTTCAAGCCCGTCTGATGCTCTCTGTATCAGTGTATGCACATAATCTCCTTACTTAGTGGCCTCTGGGGTGTGTTCAAATAGTCGCAAGCTTGATATCTTCGGCAGAGGGCAGAGGTTGGAAGAAATGGCTCTTAACTCCATGAGGTCTTTACATAACACCATAAAGCCGGTCTCGTGTGAATAGAAGACTTTGCAGGGAAAATTCAGCCGGCTGGAGGATTAGAAGCAGTTTTCTTTCTCCGTCTCCGGCTCTCACTTCCATCTTTTCTGTCTCATTTCTTCCTCTTTCAGAACTGCGCTGCCTGTTCTGTCGTTTATCCTCCCACTCTTTCATCCTTTGTTCTGTCTGTGTCTCCCTGTGGAGTTTTCCAATGTAAAAAAACCAAAAAACTAATTGGTGGATTATAACAAAGTCACCTTGACATCATATTTCTGTAAAAAGACACGAGGCACGCACAAACATGCACCGGCTTAAATCTATCAAAGCACTTTGTCTCTCAACTACATTTCAGTGTCTTAGACACAAATACTTGTAGACAGTTGTAGGAGACTGAGTGACTTCATAATTATCCCGATGGATGGAAAAGAAATGAACCGAAATTTGATGCTGGGCTCATTTCTCTTTTTTTTAGTTAATGATTGAGTAAATTTTAATGTATTGAGCCCTTACTCGAATGTCTATAGAGTCATTTTAGAGTTTTTTTTTTTTTAGGTCATTGTTTTGGTTTTATAGCCAATAACCTTTCTGTGTTGGTCAACTATTGCTCCAACTAAATGGCCATACTGATTGTTTGCTTCTGCTGCCTGAACCAACCCATAAAAGCATTTCTGAAACCGCATACACAATTTAACTGAGTTAAGTGGTGAGCAAAATAACGAGTCAGGCAACATTTATCAGGAGCAGGTGAAATTACTGTCAGCTAAGCTTCGATATCAGGAGGTGAGAGGGTAAAAAAAAAAAAAAAAAAGGTAATGGCAGAGGGAGACAAACCAAATTATGTGGTGTTATATTATATTCTGGCTTCCACACAAGGGTATCAGCCGTCCTCCTTTCACCTGAGCTGGGAAACAGATTAACGTCCCGTCATGAAAACACAGCAGCACCAATCCCATCAGCCCCCGACTTCCTGTGCCCATTACACTTGATAACGGGAGAGGGATGAGGGGAAGAGGATTGTTTTCATCTGATGAATGCTGCTTCAGTTTTACATTGCTGAAATAAGACAGAACACATATGGTGATAAGACTGTGTGTGCATGCTTGAGAGAAAACAAAGTGAAAAGTCAAGAGAATCCAAGACAACTAATTGAAGTCAAAGAAGAAGAAGAAAAAGAGAGAGAGAGGCAGACCGAGTTCCACTAATTTTTTTTGGCAGAAATAATCACATTTGCTGAGCAACCCAAGTGGCTGCTGCTGTCGCTGAGAGCTGAAGAGCAATTTTTAGGTTGGCAGCTGCAGTGATTAATGTGGGAAGTGACATTAAAGAGATTTTCCAAGAATTATATAAACACACTTATAGTGACATCCAGTGAGAGAAAATCATCCCTGGAGCTGGACAGCAGCCAAAATAGCTGTTCCACTACAGACTCAGATATAAGGTTTTTTTTCCTTTTTAACAGTAACATAAGAAAATATATCAGTGTTGTTACAATTTGATATGTTTCAAGGGGTAATATGTTTCTATATTTCTTTAAAGATTTGGTTCATGTGAGACATTATGACAGTTCTTGTTTTTTAACTATCTATTGCGAGCTGACATTAACATGTTGCCAAAGCTTGACAGCTTCTGTTTAACATGTGCCATTATGGCGTGGTTTCTCAGGTATGTACACATGTACCAGGGAACAGTTAGGGTCAGAGTGACCGCCAGCTGGCAGAAGGCACAGAACGGAAAATGTTGGGAAATATTATCATGTATCTAATTCATTGAATTAGATGATATAAGTTTGAGTCCCTGTAAAAACTCAGGAGGAAAGGCCTTTCCATCCATCCATCCATCCATCCATCCACTTCCGGTTAGCGGGGGGGGGGGGGGGGGGGGGGGGGGGGGGGGGGGGGGGGGGGGGGGGGGGGGCTGGTCGTAGGGGCAGCAGCCTAAGCAGAGAAGCTCAAACCTTCCTCTCATCAGCCACCTCTTCCAGCTCATCACCGAGGCATTTCCAGGTCAGCTGAGAGATATAATCTCTCCAGCGTGTTCTGGGTTCAGCCTCCTGCTGGTAGGACATACCTCACCCAAGAGGTGCCCAGGAGGCATCCTTGTCAGATGCCCGAACTGCGTCAACTGGCTCCTTTCCAGTCACTGAGGAGACTGATGAATAATTGTAAACAGGTGTGGTAGACTAAACACAGGTGACACTAGTGAGAGTGAAGGGAAAACAAAGACAGGAAGTAAAACTCTAGCATTCAAAAATACTAGGGACAAAAAAAAAAAAGAGGAAATGCCAGGAACCCCAAATCATGAAACTAGTGACGTGTGTGTAAGGTGGAGTAAAAAAATCACATTAGTGAGAGAGCATATGACTTGCAAGTTCTAACAGCAATGACACGTCACATTATTTTTAGAAACCAGACCGAACCCCAACATTACTTTTACAACCTCCTGACTGAAGAATGTTAAGATGGTTTGAAATGTCTTCATAATCCAATAAAAAATGAACACATAAACATTTTCTTTCTATCTCCACTAATGTCTCTGAACAGATGTAAAGTGCAACTGATCTGCTTCATGTGAAAACTCTCTGAATATGCAGGAAGGTGCTGAATGGGCAGCAGATGGCAGCAAAAGACTAAAAATATCACTGCCTCGTTTACTGTGTCATATCAGCCAAATACAGTCTGCTACAGAGAGATTAAAGTCAAATTACTACAGAAACCACTGAGGCTAATGCTTCAGTTTATGAGTTCATTTAAGTAACACAGCAGTATAATATATTCCTGTGAGTATACATAAGTTTTGGGTTGTTTATTCATGAGATGATCAGCTCATATTGCACAAATGTACATCAAAAACACCAGATCAGTAAATAATTGTTCTAAATAAGAAGTCAAAAAAGCAGACATGATGTATTTACAGCAACCAAAAAATATTATTATAATTATAATAATAGCAGAATATACCTAAAGTCTTTACCTAATTTCCATACCTAAACAGCAATGTTAGGTAACTTCATCCAGATATTGTTGTTTAATAGGTATTTATTGTGCTTCTACTTTAAATTGTCTTAACACAGTGAAAGTCAGACCAATATGAATGGATTTTACTGGTGACCTAACTTTATTCTCCCAGCCAAGGCACCAATAGTATTCAAGGTAAACATAGATGTTGTCTTT
Organism: Archocentrus centrarchus; assembly: GCF_007364275.1. Taxonomy (NCBI): domain Eukaryota; kingdom Metazoa; phylum Chordata; class Actinopteri; order Cichliformes; family Cichlidae; genus Archocentrus; species Archocentrus centrarchus. The sequence continues at coordinate 3,727,092 of NC_044363.1, read as the reverse complement.
GTCTTTGAGTAACAATATTATAATACATGTTCAACAAAAGAAATGTGCTAAGTTTGAAGGTTTGAGGTTTTACAAACTGGTCTTGTAACCAGTGATTCAAGAAATGACAGCTGTGACTGGGCAACATGATGATGAGCATCCAGTGATCAGTGTTGGGGAAAAAAGGCTGGTCTATGCAGTCTCATCTCACAGTAGCACAGAGCGCAAGAAAAACACAATTACAAGAAAACATAATGTGTAGTAATGTGTCAGAAGACGCGAGTGCTCACTACACTGTATATGGTATGTAAGTAGAAGATTTTTAAAGGTGAAAGGTCTGCCTTCTCATACTGTACATCGTGTTACTATGTTACATTGGACCAGAAAGAGAGTTAAGATCCCACCCATGTATGAACAAGTGCTTAATAATAGTGTGCTGACAGCAGTGCATCATTTTAATAATCGCTTAATGAAGTGGGTGTGTGGGAAGTGAGTGGATGGATGGATGGATGGATGGATGGATGGATGGATGGATGGATTAATCTCAAATCACGGCAGAGGGGGTGCCCAGGGTACCCCTTGGTTAGACAGTCTTTCATGCTCATAGCTAAATTATATTCAATGATTAATGTAGAGAATGTGTTTCAGACTGTGGGGACAACCAACTCCACACAGAAATGCCCCAGACAGCCACTGGGGTCAAATCCAGGACCTTCTTGCTATGGGACAACGGTGCTAACCACTGGACCACTATGAACATTAAAAGGTTCTATGTGTGCAATAAAAGAGCACATTTCCATTAAATACAATTCAATTAGATTTTATTCATGTATATAGAGCCAATTCACAACAACTGCTTGCACAAGAATTGCTAGGATGTTTGAAGGTGGAGTTGTGTTTTTGAAGGGTTCACTCTGGGTTTTCTGTACTATAAAGGTAATTCACGTCTTACTGAGGGCAGTCACTGTGGTAACTTACCCAACTGACCTAACCTGCTCCGGAGCAGGTGATGTTCAAGATTAAAGATCAACAGGTGTGAAATCATTACCTACTTACCAATCAAGTCTCCAGAAAAAAAACAGCGTCACCAATACTGGAAGATCTCTCAGACTTCTGTATGTCGACAGTTGGAGGGTCTAAAGTTTTTTTAATAGTGTCTGAAATCTTTGTGTTTCCTGAATCAGCATCAGAGATAAACACAGTTTTTTAAATGCAATTTTGTTCTTTGATTTAAAAAACAAAAAACAACTCAATTATAACCCATCAGAGTCTTCGGTGTCTTAATGATAATGTTGTGAGATTGATAAGTCTGTTAACTCACACAACTGGCAGTTTTGTTTCTTTTCTTCCTGCCTTCAAAAAGGCTTCACTTCATTAATGCAGCCGCTCGTTTCCAGTCTTACTGACTAAAATGCTTCATAGTGGAGGGCCGAGGTGTGATTAAAATAAGAAAACCATTCACACAGAAACTCACATAGTTTGATTTGAATACACCCATCATTTGAATTATTTACAATGTTCGCCCAAATGGAGTGAAAAAATAAACCTGTAAGTTTATTTATATTATAAAAATTCACAAACTGTCATCTGGAATTCACTACAATGATTTAATGATACAAATGAAAAAAAAAAAAAGCTGGCATGAAAATTATTGATACAGAGGTTTTGGGACGTTGCAGTCCTCACACAGATGTGTGTGTGTGGCAATATATAATTCATCATAGCAGACAGTAAATTTCATAATGAATCAAGTTATTCATTTGTCAGAGTATTTTTTATGCAAATAATGCAAAGGGAAACAGGGAAACTGCAGTACACAATCATTAAAGTATATAATCCACAGAGGTGAGCTACAGAAGAAGAAAGATCAGACAAAAGCACGGATAAGGTCGGTGTGTTCATTTTCTTTAATGTCACCTAAATCTTAAAGCACCAGCTGATATGCATTTTCTTAAAGCTGCTTTTTCTACAGGCTACACAGAAACCTGAGCTTTCTAGTGATTATACAAAACTGTTGTTCTATATCTTGAGTGGTTCTGGAGGAAAAGTGTAAAGTCGGAAAACTCTGCTGATAACCTAAATCAGTCATGATGATGTTATCGAGGTTTAAAATACTTGACAGAAAATTTGCTATAAAGAGTGTAAAAATCAAGTTAGCGGGATTTCAGTGCTCTCTGAGCATGAAGAGGGTTTAAACTTAAAGCTGTGTGTAATCATTTCAGTCAGCATTGGAGACAACAACAACAACAAAAAAATCTAAAATATACAACACAGCCTCACTGCAGTTTGTGCACATATTCACTGTTTGTCAATATTTAATTTTTATTTGTTTCTGGACAGAATTTTCCCTCATTTACAAATCCCTGAATGCAAATTTTCAAGCAATCATAGTCTGCTCTCGTGGCAAAGTATGACACACAGGCACGGCAGATTGTTATGATGGATAACAAATCACACTAGAGGCAACATTACAAACCCTCACGGAACATTAACCACAATTTAAACTGCAAAGATTTTGCTTTGAGATCAGGCTGAAAGATCGTATTTACAATTTAAGTTATTTTGCCCAACATATTAGCAGCCAACTGTTAGACACAACCAAGAGGGAGCACACAACAAATAACAGAGGGCAGACTGATTATACACACACACCAGCAAACTAGCAACAGGTGAGAGGGCAGCTGAGACTAATTACAGCACTCTAGACAAGAGGCGTAGAACTAAACCCAACCACACTAGAATAAAGACTATCAAAGTAAAACACCCGCTTCTAATATTATCAGTCCATTAAACGCACGTTATTAACAGTTATCAGCCCCATAGTTAAGGGCCAGGAGGGGCCGTCTCCACCTCCTAGCCGGTCAAAAAGGTTATCATCGTTCTAATTGAGGATTACTGTTCCGGTGTGACGTGAACTGGAGTGGATCTGGATTCATCGCAGTCCCTCCCAGCAGACAGCTACCGCTCTAATTGGTGATAACGGCCAACTGAGACGGCTAGCAGGTGCAGCAGGCCCAGTCTGAACAACACTTACGGTACCGATAACTGTTGATAACGTGCACTTAATGGATAAGGTTCAAATTGGCTGAAATAAAATAGGAAGAGACTGACACTGACACTAGGACTAGGATAACAAACTTGACACCAGGACAGAAGGGTAACACACGGAGATAGACTACAAAAACATAAACAACAGAAAACCCCAGAAGATCCCACAACTCAAAAACACTGGGTCCTAGACCCAGAACAATTTCATCTGATTTAATTGTTTGCCATGTTATTTTTCTTTCCCTTTTATGGAGTAAGATCAAGAATCAAGAATAACTTTATTATCCACATTAGTGGAAAATTGTCTTCGGTTCACCACTGATGATAGTCATCAACACACATTCATACATAATACAATCATATAAATACATTAAAAACTCCAATAAAACTATTAAAAGAGATTACATCATATTATTATTCAGTATACTAATTGCATTTGGCACAAATGATCTTTTATACACCTTTTTACTGGCTAGGGGCATCCTATAACGTCGCCAGAGGCCATCAATTCAAAGTCAGAATGAAGAGGGTGCTCTCTCTTAGCAACAATAGACCGGGCTTTCCTTTAAACAGCACACCGATACAGCATGTCCAAAGAGTTTTGTTGTCGGCCAATGATTTTTCCTCCAGTACTAACAATCCCGTCTAATTTCTTCCTATTTGCCACAGTCAGGTTACCATACCAAACTGAGATATTGAATGTCAGGATGCTTTCAATCAAGCTTATGTACACTCTTTCCAGAATGTTTTGGCTAACACCAAAGCCATTTAACATCCTAATAAGAAATAATCTCTGTTGATTACATCTTTAAGAAAGCCAGTCATTCTCCATAAAGCTCATCTTATCATCATTGTATGTTCCCAGGTACCTAAAACAGTTAACAACTTCCACAGACTGACCAGAAAGTGAAAGCCCTGTAACAGGGGCTGTGTAATTCAAGACAAGCTCTTTTGTATGGCTTAATCCTTTCCAAACAATTACCCACCACTTCTTCAGATAGCTGAATTGTCGGGCTTTGAGCTACATCAGCCATTATGGTACTGGTACTTTCCTTAAGGTCTTCAGTATCAAAACGAGCATAAAATTGATTTAAATTGTTTGCAAAGGAGAGGCTGTCCAATGAACAACTTTAAACCCGGCTCTTAGGAGCCCTTCCCATCATCTTATTAAGACCCTCCCATGCCTGACGAGGGTTCCCTGTGCAGAACTGACTTTCAACTTTGTTTTTAAACTCAATTTTTGCTCTTTTAATCTTAGACCTAAGTTCTCTCCTTTTACCATAAAAGACTGCAGTGTCCCCATTAAGAAATGCAATTTTCTTCTCATTAAGACATCCCTTAAGCTCTTTTGACAGCCACGGCTTGTTATTTGGGAACACAGTAAGTTTCCTAGTCCAAATCACAGATTGCTCACAAAACTGTATGTATGATGTAATACAATCAGTCAACTCCCGTGGATCATTAATTGTGTCAAAGAAAACACTCCAGTCTGTTAACTGAAAACAATCTCTTAACCTTCCTTCACTTTCCTCATTCCAAACATTTATAGTTTTCACTGCAGGTTTTACCCTTTTTACTAACTGTCTATGTTTAGGAAGCAAATGGATAACATTATGGTCCAATTTCCCCATAGGAGGCCTACACACCACCTTATAGGCCTCATTAATATTGCCATAACATAAGTCAAGAATGCTTGTGGAACGAGTCGGACAGTCAATGTATTGCTGTAGATTCGGGAGATGCGCTGTAAAAGACAGCGTATTAAAATCTCCCAGAATAAATACTGGCTGCTCGGCCGATTGTTCCTGCATAGAATTGTAGGTGTTCAGTATATGATCTGCGGCCTCCTTATTGTCCGGATCTGGAACGTACACAAGCATTACTGTGAGTTGTCCAAATTCATGGGGCAAGTAAAAAGACCTAAAGGAGACAGTCAAGGTCTCATAGTTCTTAGTGCAGGTCTGTTCAATTATAGTAAACTGTGTAGCCCAGTTCTTATCAATAAACATACACAGCCCACCGCCGACTGATGTTCCAGATTTTACCTTGTCTCTGTCAGCTCGGATCACGGTGTAGCCAAACAGCTCCACGGTGTGATTACAATTCAGCCATGTTTCAGTGAAGCAGATCACGTTGCTGTGATGAAAATCCTCTTAGAATTTCATGCGTAGTATCACCTCATCCATTTTATTGTTAAGAGATCTCACATTTGATAGAGTAATCACTGGAAGAGGGTGCCTCCTTCGTCGTCTCCTTAGCCGGTTTCTGATACCTCCCCGGGATCCTCGCCTTTTTGCTTTAATCTTCTTCTTATGCCGTATAACATCTTCCATAGGCAAAACAATATTCACTTCTAGGCTTGCTGCATTAACCCCAAGGGCAAGCAGCCTCTCTGAAGAGTAAGTGATAATTTGTGTCTGAGACCAATTAACCTGGTCACCACGTGTAACACATTCCTTGGCGTTTCCTCCCGGTGTCCATACGGAGAGGATCACAAAAACTCCAAGGATACCAGGATTCATCATGACCAGAATGTCGCCAAAAGAAAAACTACTGAATAATCTTCTAATGATCAAACTGTACACCAGCACATATACACGTAGCACAGTTTAAAATTACATAAAAACCTAATCACAATCACACTGTGGTGAACACGAGGTCAGCAGTAGCAGATAACCATGCCCCCAATACAGCTCTAATTTCTGTGACCGGGTGGAGCTACCAGCTCTGGTGACGCATGTATCCAGTATTTTTATACATATATTAAGCAAAACAATTACTATGTAAAGTACTGAGCTGGTATCTCCACCCGGTCCACTGTCCTCAGCCATCTTTGAACTTGGAGCATGCTGTGTTTGGTGTAATGGCGGATCAATTACTCCGCCCTGTGACGTCATTTCAACACTTTTCTACTCGTACCCACAAACTTGAATTCATGTCCACACAGAAGGGAGGAGTTTGTAGTCACAGAAAGCAGAGCTGTATTCACAAGACTTTGCACTCACAGCTTTTAGATTCGTACTCACAGACAAACAATCCTAATCCGCACAGTTTCTCAATTACGAATACGAATGTTAGAATTGTGCACACACCTTTTTGACAGTTATCTCACTCCATACCCTTTTAGATATGGCAGTCAACTCCTCCAGCAACTCTCATTTTCAGCCACACGACTCGCTGCTAACATCAAACCTTCATATAGACATCGACTGCTTCATCTCCAGACCCGGGTCCTTAATCATCACAGCGTATTTCGTCTTCAACATCTTCATCCTCTTTCCTCTCTGCACCTTCATCCTCTACCATGGTTTCCAACAATGGAGGCAACAACACTCCACCTCCTCAGCAGCCATGATGAGTCACTCTGACAGCTTCACCTATCACCTGGCCATCATGGAGCTGATTGCTAGCTTGGGATGTATCTCAGGCATTTGTGGTATCTATGTGAATGATTTAACCATGATGATTGTGGGGATATTTCTAGCTTCTTTTTCCTGGTTTGGAGAGACATTCTTCCACATCCTGACCTGTGTGGAGCGCTATCTGGCTGTCATCTATCCCATCATCTATGTGAGCCTAAGAAATGAAAGAGGGGTCAGAATCAGAAATATCAACATTGGCTGTGTCTGGCTGCTTTGCTTTGCGGGGACAAGTGCAACAGTGAATGGAACCTTGTTCATCGTCACAGAGCTCAGTGTTTTGGTGTTGTCCTTCCTCATCATGTCCTTTTGCAGCTTTTCTGTTCTGTATGTTTTGATTCGTCCAGGTCCAGGAGAACAGGGTTCAAACAGGGAGAGGACTGACCAAACAAAGCTCAGGGCATTCTACACTATTCTGGCCATACTGGGAACACTGGTGTTGAGGTTTGTCGGGGGTCTATTTGTGACTGTATTTTACATGAATGGAGGAAGGAGTAACTGTTTGGTAACTACATCTCATGTCTGGTTTAGTGTGCCCAGCACTCTGGTGTTACCTTTGCTGTTTCTTTACAGAGAAGGCAAGTGTTTGTGCTGTAAGAACAACAGGCAGTGATTCCAAAGATGAATTCAGATTATAAGAAACTAAATAATAAACAATGGAATAATAAAAAGTATAAAAAAACAAGACATTAATAGAATAGAGAATAAAATAGAATGCCTTTATTTTCATTTTAGAGAATGTACAGTGAGATTGGAGGGCCACTTCTGTTCAGTGCCATGCTTTAGAAAGTCACACTTTCTAAACTATAAAATAAAACTTCTAAAAATATACAGAAAACAAAACAGAATGTATAAAAAAAATATAGATTGTAAAAAATAAAATAAGTATATACATACATCTACATATGTTAATGAAGATGTGAGTATTGCACTTGGTGAATGAATATTGGATATTACACAAGATAGGAGTGATAGATATTGTTAAGTATATTTGCACAGAGTTGTGGGTATTGCACAGTTAGAGTGTGTGAGTTCAGGGATTGCTTTGGTGAAGAAACTGTTCTTGAGTCTGTTTGTTCTGGCTTTGATGCTCCTGTAGCTCCTGCCAGAGGGCAGCAGGTCAAACAGTTCAAAGTCAGGGTGTGAGCTGTCCTTGATGATGTTTTTGGCTCTGCTGCGGCAGCAGGAGGTGTAGATGTCCATCAGGGAGGGGAGAGGGCAGCCAACGATTCTTTGCTTTTAACCCAAATTCCAGGTTTTGAAAGAAAAATAAAACTGTTTCTGTGTTGTTCTGTTGAATAATGTTATTTTCTGGTTCATGTATAAACATTTTACATAGGTTTCTGTTAAAAGATACAAATAAATACATATGTTTTTTGAGGGATATGTTTGTTTGGGTTTTTGCCTTATATAAAAGATGTGGACTTTTTCAGTTTTCTTCGATTTCTTTTCTTTTTGTTTTTAAACTATGACCTTGATGCAATTTTGGCAAAAATGCAGTGAGGTGATCTAGGGGTCACTGGCCAGCTTTTGTTCAAATTTGGTATGAATTGCATTGGTAGTTTTGCCGTAATACTGTTAACAAACAAATAAACACACCAAAAACAATAGTCCTTGTAGAAACCTCCGACAGAACCAGGCTCAGGGAGGGGCAGCCATCTGAGTTTGGTCACAAGATGTTACATGTTGTGCAAAACAGGTTCAGTATCATTTCAAAGTGCAGGACACAGTTATTTACACTATGTGGATATGTACTGTAAATATCATGAAAACTTTGACATCTGTTAATAAATCATTTTTATTCAGTTATCAGTCAACTTCTAGTTTGTCTATGTAGGTTCTTAGAAGTCATTAAGGTCATGGAAGTCCAAAGTGCTCGAGTAAAATGCAGCTCATTTAGGTTCTTGTACTGTTGGCCTAACTTTACTCTCCCAGCCAAGGTACCAGTAGTATTTAAGGTAAACAAGTCTGTTAACTCACACAATTGGCCTTTTTTTTTTTTTTTTGGCATTTCTTCCTGCCTTCAAAAAGGCTTCACTTCATTAATGCAGCCGCTCGTTTCCAGTCTTACTGACTAAAATGCTTCATAGTGGAGAGCCGAGGTGTGATTAAAATAAGAAAACCATTCACACAGAAACTCACATAGTTTGATTTGAATACACCCATCATTTGAATTATTTACAATGTTCGCCCAAATGGACTGAAAAAATAAACCTGTAAGTGTATTTATATTATAAAAATTCAAAAACTGTCATCTGGAATTCACTACAATGATTTAATGATACAAATGAAAAAAAAAAGCTGGCATGAAAATTATTGATACAGAGGTTTTGGGACGTTGCAGTCCTCACACAGTTGTGTGTGTGTGGCAATATATAATTCATCATAGCAGACAGTAAATTTCATAATGAATCAAGTTATTCATTTGTCAGAGTATTTTTTATGCAAATAATGCAAAGGGAAACAGGGAAACTGCAGTACACAATCATTAAAGTATATAATCCACAGAGGTGAGCTACAGAAGAAGAAAGATCAGACAAAAGCACGGATAAGGTCGGTGTGTTCATTTTCTTTAATGTCACCTAAATCTTAAAGCACCAGCTGATATGCATTTTCTTAAAGCTGCTTTTTCTACAGGCTACACAGAAACCTGAGCTTTCTAGTGATTATACAAAACTGTTGTTCTATATCTTGAGTGGTTCTGGAGGAAAAGTGTAAAGTCGGAAAACTCTGCTGATAACCTAAATCAGTCATGATGATGTTATCGAGGTTTAAAATACTTGACAGAAAATTTGCTATAAAGAGTGTAAAAATCAAGTTAGCGGGATTTCAGTGCTCTCTGAGCATGAAGAGGGTTTAAACTTAAAGCTGTGTGTAATCATTTCAGTCAGCATTGGAGACAACAACAACAACAAAAAAATCTAAAATATACAACACAGCCTCACTGCAGTTTGTGCACATATTCACTGTTTGTCGATATTTAATTTTTATTTGTTTCTGGACAGAATTTTCCCTCATTTACAAATCCCTGAATGCAAATTTTCAGGCAATCATAGTCTGCTCTCGTGGCAAAGTATGACACACAGGCACGGCAGATTGTTATGATGGATAACAAATCACACTAGAGGCAACATTACAAACCCTCACGGAACATTAACCACAATTTAAACTGCAAAGATTTTGCTTTGAGATCAGGCTGAAAGATCGTATTTACAATTTAAGTTATTTTGCCCAACATATTAGCAGCCAACTGTTAGACACAACCAAGAGGGAGCACACAACAAATAACAGAGGGCAGACTGATTATACACACACACCAGCAAACTAGCAACAGGTGAGAGGGCAGCTGAGACTAATTACAGCACTCTAGACAAGAGGCGTAGAACTAAACCCAACCACACTAGAATAAAGACTATCAAAGTAAAACACCCGCTTCTAATATTATCAGTCCATTAAATGCACGTTATTAACAGTTATCAGCCCCATAGTTAAGGGCCAGGAGGGGCCGTCTCCACCTCCTAGCCGGTCAAAAAGGTTATCATCGTTCTAATTGAGGATTACTGTTCCGGTGTGACGTGAACTGGAGTGGATCTGGATTCATCGCAGTCCCTCCCAGCAGACAGCTACCGCTCTAATTGGTGATAACGGCCAACTGAGACGGCTAGCAGGTGCAGCAGGCCCAGTCTGAACAACACTTACGGTACCGATAACTGTTGATAACGTGCACTTAATGGATAAGGTTCAAATTGGCTGAAATAAAATAGGAAGAGACTGACACTGACACTAGGACTAGGATAACAAACTTGACACCAGGACAGAAGGGTAACACACGGAGATAGACTACAAAAACATAAACAACAAAAAACCCCAGAAGATCCCACAACTCAAAAACACTGGGTCCTAGACCCAGAACAATTTCATCTGATTTAATTGTTTGCCATGTTATTTTTCTTTCCCTTTTATGGAGTAAGATAACTGTCAAAAAGGTGTGTGCCCAATTCTAACATTTGTATTCACAATAGAGAAACTGTGCGGATTAGGATTGTTTTTCTGTGAGTACGAATCTAAAAGCTGTGAGTGCAAAGTCTTGTGAATACAGCTCTAATTTCTGTGACCGGGTGGAGCTACCAGCTCAGGTGACGCATGTATCCAGTATTTTTATACATATATTAAGCAAAACAATTACTATGTAAAGTACTGAGCTGGTATCTCCACCCGGTCCACTGTCCTCAGCCATCTTTGAACTTGGAGCATGCTGTGTTTGGTGTAATGGCGGATCAATTACTCCGCCCTGTGACGTCATTTCAACACTTCTACTCATACAGTACCCACACACTTGAATTCGTGTCCACACAGAAGGGAGGAGTTCGTAGTCACAGAAATTAGAGCTGTATTCACAAAACTTTGCACTCACAACTTTTAGATTTGTACTCACAGACAAACAATCCTAATCCGCACAGTTTCTCAATTACGAATACGAATGTTAGAATTGTGCACACACCTTTTTGACAGTTATCTCACTCCATACCCTTTTAGATATGGCAGTCAACTCCTCCAGCAACTCTCATTTTCAGCCACATGACTCGCTGCTAACATCAAACCTTCCTATTGACATCAACTGCTTCATCTCCAGACCCGGGTCCTTAATCATCACAGCGTATTTCGTCTTCAACATCTTCATCCTCTTTCCTCTCTGCACCTTCATCCTCTACCATGGTTTCCAACAATGGTGCCAAAAACACTCCACCTCCTCAGCAGCCATGATGAGTCACTCTGACAGCTTCACCTATCACCTGGCCATCATGGAGCTGATTGCTAGCTTGGGATGTGTCATCAACATTTGTGGTATCTATGTGAATGATTTAACCATGATGATTGTGGGGATATTTCTAGCTTCTTTTTCCTGGTTTGGAGAGACATTCTTCCACATCCTGACCTGTGTGGAGCGCTATCTGGCTGTCATCTATCCCATCATCTATGTGAGCCTAAGAAATGAAAGAGGGGTCAGAATCAGAAATATCAACATTGGCTGTGTCTGGCTGCTTTGCTTTGCGGGGACAAGTGCAGCAGTGAATGGAACCTTGTTCATCGTCACAGAGCTCAGTGTTTTGGTGTTGTCCTTCCTCATCATGTCCTTTTGCAGCTTTTCTGTTCTGTATGTTTTGATTCGTCCAGGTCCAGGAGAACAGGGTTCAAACAGGGAGAGGACTGACCAAACAAAGCTCAGGGCATTCTACACTATTCTGGCCATACTGGGAGCACTGGTGTTGAGGTTTGTGGGGGGTCTATTTGTAAATGCATTTTACATGAATGGAGGAAGGAGTAACTGTTTGGTAACTACATCTCATGTCTGGTTTAGTGTGCCCAGCACTCTGGTGTTACCTTTGCTGTTTCTTTACAGAGAAGGCAAGTGTTTGTGCTGTAAGAACAACAGGCAGTTATTCCAAAGATGAATTCAGATTATAAGAAACTAAATAATAAACAATGGAATAATAAAAAGTATAAAAAAACAAGACATTAATAGAATAGAGAATAGAATAGAATGCCTTTATTTTCATTTTAGAGAATGTACAGTGAGATTGGAGGGCCACTCCTGTTCAGTGCCATGCTTTAGAAAGTCACACTTTCTAAAATATAAAATAAAACTTCTAAAAATATACAGAAAAAAAAACAGAATGTATAAAAAAATATAGATTGTAAAAAATAAAATAAGTATATACATACATCTACATATGTTAATGGAGATGGTGAATATTGCACTTGGTGAATGAATATTGGATATTACACAATATAGGAGTGATAGATATTGTTAAGTATGAATAATATTTGCACAGAGTTGTGGGTATTGCACAGTTAGAGTGTGTGAGTTCAGGGATTTCTTTGGTGAAGAAACTGTTCTTGAGTCTGTTTGTTCTGGCTTTGATGCTCCTGTAGCTCCTGCCAGAGGGCAGCAGGTCAAACAGTTCAAAGTCAGGGTGTGAGCTGTCCTTGATGATGTTTCTGGCTCTGCTGAGGCAGCAGGAGGTGTAGATGTCCATCAGGGAGGGGAGAGGGCAGCCAACGATTCTTTGCTTTTAACCCAAATTCCAGGTTTTGAAAGAAAAATAAAACAGTTTCTGTGTTGTTCTGTTGAATAATGTTATTTTCTGTTTCATGTATATACATTTTACATAAGTTTGTGTTAAAACATACAAATGAATACATATGTTTTTTGGGGTTTTTTTGCCTTATATAAAAGATGTGGACTTTTTCAGTTTTCTTCGATTTCTTTTCTTTTTGTTTTTAAACCGTGACCCTGATGCAATTTTGGCAAAAATGCAGTGAGGTGATCTAGGGGTCACTGGCCAGCTTTTGTTCAAATTTGGTATGAATTGCATTGGTAGTTTTGCCGTAATACTGTTAACAAACAAATAAACACACCAAAAACAATAGTCCTTGTAGGAACCTCCGACAGAACCAGGCTCAGGGAGGGGCAGCCATCTGAGTTTGGTCACAAGATGTTACACGTTGTGCAAAACAGGTTCAGTATCATTTCAAAGTGCAGGAGACAGTTATTTACACTATGTGGATATGTACTGTAAATATCATGAAAACTTTGACATCTGTTAAAAAATCATTTTTATTCAGTTATCAGTCAACTTCTAGTTTGTCTATGTAGGTTCTTAGAAGTCATTAAGGTCATGGAAGTCCAAAGTGCTCGAGTAAAATGCAGCTCATTTAGGTTCTTGTACTGTTGGCCTAACTTTACTCTCCCAGCCAAGGTACCAGTAGTATTTAAGGTAAACAAGTCTGTTAACTCACACAATTGGCCTTTTTTTTTTTTTTTGGCTTTTCTTCCTGCCTTCAAAAAGGCTTCACTTCATTAATGCAGCCGCTCGTTTCCAGTCTTACTGACTTTAAAGTGCACACAAAGTGCATTAAACACAAAAGTGTTTAAAGTGATTTAAACACAAAACTACTATATTGTACAATGCTTTTCTTCTCACAGTGCTGATTTATCTGCAGCAGTTGTTACAGGCATTTTGTGTGCAGCGGCTTTATTTTTACTAATGTTATAGTTTAACCCTTCCTTCATAAAATCAGCTCAGCTACCACTGTTGTGTCAAAAAGTGATTTCCCAATTTTCTATGTGTGTGTGTTTGTGTTTTAATGTTTATTATGTTTGTTAGTTTCATGTCTCTGTGTTGTTGTACCTACAATTTGATCTACCCAGTCTGTTTCTGGCCCCCTTGGCTCCTGTGATGTTATATTTTTTTGCAATTTCTGCTGTCCTCTTGGTCAGATCTCTTGAAAAAGACATGTTAATGTAAATGACACTTTTTACCTGCATAAATAAAGGATATATAAAAGTCACCTTCCAAAAACTGATTGTAGCTTCTACCTAAAATAATCAAACCATTCACACAGAAACTCACACGGTTATTACTGTTTGATTTGAATAGACATCATTTGATTTCCAGTGTTCACCCAAATGGACTGAAAAATAAACTAAGTTTATTTACACCATTGTTAAAAGATTATGTGAAAAATAATGGAAGAAAAAGAAAACCTGACACACAAATTGTCATCAGACATCACTACAATGATGAAAATTATTGATAGAGGCTTGATGACTTTGCAGTCCTCACGCAGATGTGTGCAGGTGTCATATATAATTCATCATAGCAGACAGCAGTACATTTTGATAATGAATGAATTTGCCAGTCACCCAGTGTTATTTTTTTTAATGCAAATAAAGCAAAGTGAAATGGGGAGAGGTGGCTGGGACTGTAGTACACAACCATTAAAGCATGTAATCCACAGAGGCAGCAAGAAAGATCAGACAAAAACACGTATAAGGTCAGTGTGTTCATTCTCTTTAATGTCACCTAAATCTTAAAGCATCATTTGATAAGCATTTTGGTAGCCTTTTAACGCCGGGCGATCGCTGCTGAAGAGCCCGTTTCTTGCCCTCAATAGCGGCGAACAGCTGATTGAGACGTGGCGTATCAGCGCGGAGTCGGCTGATCAAAGGAACGTTGATCAGCTGGCTTATTACCGTTACTCCGCAACCGTTTGTCCTATCGAAAAAATGCAAACGGTTCCTGAAAGCCCAGAAATTGCACGTCACAGCCATATAGGGGTATTACGGTATTTGTTGCCGGAAGTCTGCGAACGGCGGCACTTTTGAAGTATGTTGTGCCAAGGCTGATACATTCGGAGCTGCTTTTTCTACAGACTACACACAGAAAGCTGAGATTTCTAGTGATTATACAAAACTGTTGTTTTATATCTTGAGTGGTTCTGGAGGAAAAGCGTAAAGCTGGAAAACTGCTGATAACATCATGACTGATTTAAGTTATCCAGGTTTACAATATTTGACAGAAAAATTTGCTATAAACAGAGCGTGAAACAAACATGGAGAAAACAAAACAAAAGGATCTAAAATATGCAACAAAGTCTCACCACACTTTGCTTACTAGAGGAAGATATCACATTTGTCATGTACGACTACGTGGAATGCAGACCATGGACCTACAATGCAGGACTCAGAAATCGAGATGAAAATAAAGAGCTGCTTTCTTGCTGAGGTCTCGCTGAGAAAATATAAACTGTAGCAGTCACAGGTGGTCCAAACCCCCCCCCCCCCCCCCCCCCCCCCCCCCCCCAAAAAAAAACCCCACAAGCAGAGACACAACCAAGACACACAACAAAGAACAGAGGAAAGACTGATGTTTACAACATGTGCTAGGGCAGCTGAGACTAATTACAGGAAAGGAGACAAGAGGAGTAGAACTAAAGCCAACCACACTAAAACAAATATCGAAATAAAGCAGGAAGACACTGACACTGAGACCAAGACTAAGGTAACAAAGAAGACACTAGAAAACCCCAAATATCCCACAAGAACTCACAAACACTGGGTCCTAGACCCAGGACAATTTCATCTGATTCACTTTTTTGTCATATTGTTTTTGTTTCCCTTTTAGATATGGCAGTCAACTCCTCCAGCATCTCTCATTTTCAGCCACACCATTCGCTGCTAACATCAAACCTTCATATAGACATCGAGTGCTTCATCTCCAGACCCAACTCTTTCATCTTCACAGCATATTTCATCTTCAACATCTTCTTCCTCTTTCCTCTCTCCACCTTCATCCTCTACCATGGTTTCCAACAATGGTGCCAACAACACTCCACCTCCTCAGCAGCCATGATGAGTCACTCTGACAGCTTCACCTATCACCTGGCCATCATGGAGCTGATTGGTAGCTTGGGATGTATCTCAGGCATTTGTGGTATCTATGTGAATGATTCAAACTTAATGATTGTGGGGTTCTTTCTAATTTATTTTACCTGGAATGCAGAGACATTCTTCCACATCCTGACCTGTGTGGAGCGCTATCTGGCTGTCATCTATCCCATCATCTATGTGAGCCTGAGAAATGAAAGAGGGGTCAGAATCAGAAATATCAGCATTGGCTGTGTCTGGCTGCTTTGCTTTGCAGTGACAAGTGCAGCAGTGAATGAAACCTTGTTCATCATCACGGATCTCAGTGTTTTGGTGTTGTCCTTCCTCATCATGTCCTTTTGCAGCTTTTCTGTTCTGTATGTTTTGATTCGTCCAGGTCCAGGAGAACAGGGTTCAAACAGGGAGAGGACTGACCAAACAAAGCTCAGGGCATTCTACACTATTCTGGCCATACTGGGAACACTGGTGTTGAGGTTTGTGGGGGGTCTAGTTTGGGTTGTATTTAACATAAAAGTAGGAGGGAGTGACTGTGTTTGGTAACTACATATAATGTCTGGTTTAATGTGCCCAGCAGTCTGGTGTTACCTTTGATGTTTCTTTACAGAGAAGGCAAGTGTTTGTGCTGTAAGAACAACAGGCAGTGATTCCAAAGATGAATTCAGATTATAAGAAACTAAATAAACAATGGAATAATAAAAAGTATAAAAAAAACAAGACATTAATAGAATAGAGAATAGAATAGAATAGAATGCCCTTATTTTCATTTTAGAGAATGTACAGTGAGATTGGAGGGTCACTCCTGTTCAGTGCCATGCTTTAGAAAGTCACACTTTCTAAAATATAAAATAAAACTTCTAAAAATATACAGAAAACAAAACAGAATGTATAAAAAAATATAGATTGTAAAAAATAAAATAAGTATATACATACATCTACATATGTTAATGAAGATGGTGAGTATTGCACTTGGTGAATGAATACTGGATATTACACAAAATAGGAGTGATAGATATTGTTAAGTATATTTGCACAGAGGTGTGGGTATTGCACAGTTAGAGTGTGTGAGTTCAGGGTGGTGATTGCTTTGGCGAAGAAACTGTTCTTGAGTCTGTTTGTTCTGCCTTTGATGCTCCTGTAGCTCCTGCCAATGATTCCAAAGATACAGTAAATACAGATTATAAGTAACTAAATAATAATAAACAATGGAATAATAAAAAAAATAAAAACAAAACATTTATAATGGTGCCGCATCTGAGTTCTTTCCTTTTGGTCGCTTTTTTGTAAAACAGCTCAAACCTAACACGACATACAAACCCAAGATGATGGCATGTCTTCATTTTTGAAACAGGGGCCTCTGTAATGACATCACATATATTGATTAGCAGCGTATAGTTAAAAAGGACGTTTACAAGACATCAACCATTTAGTATAGTCTAGATTTACAGCATAATATTGGTTTTCAGGCCAAAAATCTTGATAAAATATTTATGTAATTATTCTTTGGTTTGGTCTTCTACAAGAAGAATACTGCAAATAAATCAAGCTGTATATTTTCAATATACTTATTGATTACAACCAGAAAAATAATACAGTCTAAGACTCAACTCTACAAGGATGCACTCTGGCATCCAGTAACAGCACTATTCACTAAATGCTAACAACTTGATTGTAATGTAAATAATATACAGGTGTGTAGCAGGGATATTTGCCTATTAATGGATTTTCCTCCTTACCTTTGTCCATCATTTATGCCTCCTTGTTCCTAACTGTTGTTACGAAGGAGGTTGACTTGTCTGTTTGTACTTTTGGAAACCTGTGTAATAAATTTTCATGATTTTCTGCTCTAATGTACTGAGTTCATGGGTTTATTGTAATATTTTGTACATGCAAGCATCTGTTAATGTAATGTGTTTAATCACTAAATTGTGGCTATGTGTTTTAGTGGGAGGAGCCACTACAGTAATTTTTTTTCACATTTGCTCTCATTTTGTTTATCAGAAAAGACCAAAGGAAGACAGCAAATGGCCTTAGGGTGGATTCAAACCCAGGCCTTCACATTAGCCATACACCATAAGAGTCACCTGCTCTAATTAAATGGGTGCCCCTAGTATATGAGTACAGAATGGTACTACACAGTCCTGGGTCCTATTTTTACTCTTTGAACAAAAATATAATGCTTTAGGATAAAATTCCAATTTATTAATTAAATAATGAATCAATTAAATGATCAAATGAATGGTGAATAAATTAGTTAAATTTACTTAAATCTTTTGTTCAAATTTGGTACATTATGACTCGGATTGGTACTTTTGCTGTAATACTGCTAACAAACAAACAAACAGACAGACAGACAGACAGACTGTGGCGTATTTTTTTGTATGGTTTTATACTCAGTTTTTGTATGTTTTCACACTACTTTGATATGTTTTTATATATTATTTATGATGGTTTTTATACTGCTTTTGATGACTTTAAATCAAGATGGTTTTCACTAATACGTGATCATAATCGTATGCTGGATTATTGAAATGTTTGATTATTGAACTAAGACACTAGTGATTTGAATGGACTTAGACTTGAATGGACAGTACTGAATTAGTGACTACTGATTTAATTTGGTTTAGATTATACAGCTTAACTTATTTTACTTATTTTGACTATATTGATTGACAGCTTAAATGGTGGGATTTATGACTGTGTTCATTTATACTGTTTTTGCTTTCTTTAAGTTAAAAGTATTGTTTGATGGATTTATACTTACTCCACATAAGTTTATGTCATCATTTGATTGCATTTTTTTCATTTATTTTATTGTTTCTCAGTCTGGGGTTGTTTACCTGGCAAATTAGTGGGCAGCCTGTGCAGGTGCAGGTCATAAATCAAAAGGATTTAACACTTTCCAAGAAGTACCCAGATTAGGGAAAGTTTCCATTAGGTAATATGTTTTCTTCTGGGGGGCAGCATCTACCTAGAATATCTGTCATAGATAAACAATATTGTTATGCTAAACAGAAATAGATCCATTAAAAATTGTTCCTGTATGAATATAATGGAGACAAAAATGACCTCACTCATTTTAGTCACTAAAATAGCTTTTGTTTCTAGTGAGTTATTGCTACTAAATTTATTTCTGCATTTACTGTACTGAGTTTTTGTTAATCACTTTTGGAGGAAACACAAGAACCTCTAAAAAATATAGTTTAAGTGGGTTTAATGTGACAGTTACATATTTTGTGTAAAAAATGTTACTGTGTCTACATCAAATATCATTTATATAGAGTTGTTGTTTTATCTTCTTTTTATCTTCAAACTTCTTGTAATGCCACTACTTGTTCTGGTCTTCCTTCATGAGACAATAACATCTGGTTATTTATCAGAATAATTAAATCAGTCACTGTCTTTGACATTTTTTGTGGACCATAAGTTAGTTCAGTTCAATTAAATTTAATTTATGTAGCACCTAATCACAACAAACAGTCACCTCAAGGAGCTTTATATTTAAAGGTAAAGACCCTACAATAATACAGAGAAAACCCAACAGTCAAAACAACCCCCTATGAGATGACACTTTTTGCCTGCATGTGTGCCAGTATATAATTCATCATAGCAGACAGCAGTACATTTCATGATGAATCAAATTAATTTGTCAGATATCCAGTGTTTTCTTTATATGCAAATGATGCAAAGGGAAACAGGGAGAGGTGGTTGTGACTCCAGTATACAACCACTGAAGTATATAATCCACAGAGGTGAGCTACAGAAGAAGAAAGATCAGACAAAAGCACGCATTAGGTCGGTGTGTTCGTTTTCTTTAATGTCACTTAAATCTTAAAGCAATCTGATATGCATTTTGTTAAAGCTGCATTTTCTACAGACTACACACAGAAACCTGAGCTTGAGTTGGAAAACTCTGCTGATAACTTCATCGTAACTGTTTTAAGTTATCCAGATTTGCAATATTTGACAGAAAATTTGCTATAAACACAGTGTGAAAATCAAGTTAGCATGATTTCTGTGTCCGCAGAGCATGAAGAGAGTTTAAACTTAAAGCTGTGCATAATTATGGAGACAAAAAAAAAAAAAAAAAAATTCTAAAATATACAACACTGCCTCACTGCAGTTTGTGCACATATTCACCATTTGTAGATATTTAATTTTTGTTTCTGGACATGAATTTTCCTTCCTTATTTACATTTCCCTGAATGCAAAATTTAATCTAATCATTTCTCAGGCTGCTCCCATGGAAAAGTATGAAACAGGCATGAAAAAGCAGATTATTATGGCAGACACAAAATGTACATGCCGTCACACTGTACAAAGTGGCAGCGGAGCAATTTGCCATGTGAATAGCCGGTCTTGTGGTAAAAAAAATGATTTCCTAAAAAAAATTTTGGACGCCATTTTGCTGGATGCTATGCTGTGACGCGAGAACACACGAGAATCTCGGCAGTTTCCAACATGGCAGCCCGTCATTTGATTGCGGAACTTTTACTGATTCGTTTTCTCCACCAACTTATTGTTAGACAGTTTCAGAGGTAAATGAGAATTTCTCAGCTGTTTTTTCTCTCTCTAACTTTAACACAGCAAAGAGGATCTGGGCTGCTTACAGGTGCAAATCGCCGAGTGTTTCGAGCGGATCGTCATGGGCGAACTGGATAAGGTCCAGTTTCTTTGATCCCTCCACTAGCAAAGGAGCTCCGTCCACCAAAAGAAGTCGCCCTGAAAACTCCCCAGCAGCTTCTTCTCCACAAACCAGCACTGTGATGGACATTCTGGAGTCCATTAATAGCAAGCGGTCTAGTTTCGACTCTCACCTGGCCCTGGTTGAAATCCTCCACAAGGAGTTTCAGGCTTTGCCGGAGTCCGTAGAGTTCAGCCAGCAGCTGGTGGAAGCACTCACTGCGGAAAATACTGTCCTCAGGGAGTCGGTGAAATCCCTCACCGAGTGGGTGAAATCCCTCACCGAGTGAATGACCCGGCTCACCAAAGAAAAAACAAAATTAAGGATACTGTTATTGAGCTCCAGGCCCGAAGCATGAGGGATAACCTCATATTTTCAGGCATTTTGGTAAAGGCAGAAGAAGACCCAGAAATAACCGTGAAATCCTTCATTCAGACCCACCTGAAGCTCCTGGAGGACACCGTTGCCTTCCATAGAGTCCAGCGCGTGGGAGGTAAGCGACCCGACGGATGCAGACCGAGACCGATCGTGGCCAAATTCAAGCATTACAAACAAAAAGAGCTGGTGCAGAGCCTCGGCTGGGAGCTGAGAGGAACAAACTTCAGCGTAAACGATCAGTTTCCAAAGGAGATCCTGGAGCGACGCAAGGTCTTGTTCCCAATACAGAAAAAATTCATGCAAGAAGGCTCCCACGCTGTCATCGCTGTGGATGCCTTTTCTGACTCTTATACTCGTTTGTCTAAATATGCTTATGAAGGCCGGTTTAATCAGCATAGTGCCGTGATCTTCTGTTGTGTTTTTTTTCTCTTTCTTCATTTTGTAGTTTTAAAAATGTTTTGGTGTTTGCACCGTTTTCCGCTTTTTTCACATCTTTTCTCCGTCCGCACTCAGCAATGTTTATTTCACTTTCAGTGCTGCAGTTTACCATGCTAACATACAGCACACACGCACACATACCAGCATTCAGCACATACACACACACACACATCAACATATAGCATACACACACCTCTAGTGAGCACACAACACTTAGCTTACACATGAGCACACTCAGATTTGTCTCATGGAATCTCCTTTGTCTTAAGAGACGCTGCAGTATATTCTTTATTAATGAACTTAAGAACAAGTCATTTCTTAATTTTATATATAAGCCCTTCACAAATCCTGTGCACCAGTATATTTATCGATATACGCAAAGATAAAACATAAAAAAAAAAAAACATTACCTTCTTGACACAACACCGGAAAACCTGAAAAGTCCGCTGTCACCGTGTTTTGTGTACATACAGTCCTCGTACTGCATCCCTTCATACGCTGTGGCATCGACCGGACCTCTCTTTAGCACCGAGGGGGACAGCACACACACCCCCAGACCTCAATTTGTCCTTTAGCTACTTTTAGCGATTTTTGATACAGCCCACAGCGAGTTTTGTTGCACAAAAGTTAGCATCAGTGCCAGCCGCCGATTGCCAGATTATGCACAAATATACTGGCCAGCATAGATGAAAATAGGCCAGGAACATGTAGAATAAAACCCATCATTTTCTATCATTTTCTTTCCCAAATAATAAAGCCCCAGCCCCACACTCCCATCCAGCTACCACCCAATCATAAATGATTAAAATAAAATAATTTGCAAAATCATTGCCAGAAGATTAGAAAACATTACTTCACTTATGAAACATCCTGATCAAACAGGTTTTATCAAGAGTCGGCACTCAGCCAATAAGACACGCAGACTAATAAATGTAATTGATTACTGCTCCACTAACAAATTAGAGACCACAATTGTCTCTTTAGATGCAGAAAAAAAGGCATTTGACTGGGTTAACTGGAAATTTTTATTTGCAGTTCAGCACAAATTTGGGTTTGGTTCATCCTTCATAAACTCGATCAGAACACTATACAGCTTCCCAAATGCACGTGTTAGTACAAATGATCTTATTTCTCAAAGCTGCTGTCTGCAGAGGGGCACCAGGCAGGGCTGCTTTCTCCTTCACTTTTTGCCTTTTTCATTGAGCCACTAGCAGCAATCTGACAAAATGCAAATATTAAAGGAATTCAGACTGAAAATGTGGAACTTAAGATATGCCTTTATGCTGATGATGTATTAGTTTTCTTTGGGAATTCACAAGCTTCTCTTTTGAAGATAATCACACTTACAGATAAGTTCTCATCTCTATCAGATTATCAGCTGGAGTAAATCAACAGTTTTGCCTCTGAATTGTAATTTTCAGAACTCCTCCAGGACTCCATTAAAATCAGGTGATATTAGATATTTAAGGATAAGTTTTTCTGCTAGTCTCTCAGACTTGGTTCAGTTAAATCATATCTCCCTATTAAAAATAATAGATGAACTTACGTTGGAATAGTTTACCCATATCACTTATGGGGAGAGTCGCCACCATTAAAATGATGGTTTTACCAAAAATCTTCTGCTTTTCACTGATCCCTAATAAACCTGCTTGGTTTAAGTCACTAGACTCAAACATCTCAAAATTTTTATGTAAAAACAAACAATCATGAATAAGTTTAAAAACTTTACACAAAACGCAACGGCGGTTTATAACTACCAAACTTTTATTACTATTTCTTAAGCAGTAGACTGCAATATATTTCAAGGTGGATCAAATCAAACTCAAACTCAACAAGCACTTTGAGGGAAAGTAAAAATCTGGGATCTACCTTTCATCAGCCCCAGTATTAATTGCTTTAAAAGCCTTAGTATAAACACATCTCTGACAGCCTGGTGGGAATTTTTAAAAATAACCAAGTCTTCACTTTTCCTCTGTAAACTGACACCCATTTAGAACAATCCAAATATTTGTCTGGAAAAGAAAATACTGAATTTTCCGTTATGGCATAATAAGGGTATAAACAATTTAGAACTTATTATTCAAGATGTAAACTTTATTACATTTCAAGAACTTATATCAAAATATGGAAAAGCCAAGAGTAAATTTCTTGAATATCAGCAACTGAAGTCCATTCTAAAAGGAAGATTTAATTTCAGTCAGTTGAATTTAGAAATACATACATGGGTAACAGAATTTTTTAAACCTCTGTACCTCTGAATTGTTATTGAAATTAAATAAATTATCCCCCCCATGACCACGACTAGCGGAATAAAGAGAAAGATGATGGATGGATGTTAATATCCTTTAAGTTAAAGTAGATATGTTACAATCACTACTGCGTCATAATCTAGCGACTTTCTTGGAGCTCACCTGTTTGGAGCCGCGCATAATACGCTGAAGTGGTCTGCCTGAAGCGGGTTTCTGATCAGATGAAGGTGTGTAGTTTCTGTGATTTATTTTGCTGTAATGTAGGGGGAATCCCCCTGGACACGACAGCCTGCTTTTTTTTTTTTCCCCCCTTCTGTCAAGTCTTCCATATTGAGCGATTGCTTTTGAAAAACTCGCCTAAGTTTTTCCATTTACATTTGTCATGCCCAGGACACTCTTGAAAAAGAGATTTTAATCTCAGTGTGTTTTTCCTGGTTAAATTTAATCAAGGGTTAAATAAAATAAAGTATTAAGTTAACATGTCAAAAACACTAATTTAATTCTTATATTTTACCAGCTTGCACTTCTTGTACAAGCACTTTTAAATAATGCAAAATCTCTTTTATAGTTATCGAAAAAATTACAGAAAATAGATTTTTTTTGTCAATATTGCACACCCCTAGAAGATCCCTCTTCCATGTGTTTACTACCACATTTTAAATAACCTTATGCTAAATTTAAAAGCTGATAGCTAAAAAAGTGCCATTTCATAATTATGTGATTCATAATCCGATTATTCAACTAATCGTTTCAATAGTCAATGACTAATTGACTATCAAAATAGTCATTAGTTGCAACCCTCCTCACAACACATCCTGATACACACAGGACCTTGGGGGACAGGCATGCTACCAAGAGGTTGATGAGATTGGACTGCTGAGGCAGCTCCACTTACAATATATTCACAATATTCTAGTTTTCTGATACTGAATTTGGGGTTTTCATTAGTTTTCAGTGATAATCATCAAAATTAAAACAAACATTTGAAATATCAGTCTGTGTGTAATGAATATAATATACAAGTTTCACCGTGAATGGAATTACTGAAATAAATCAACCTTTTCATGATATCCAAATTTTATGACCAGCACCTTACACAGCATCTTTCGTACTACATGTTATCACCCTCTGTAATAAAATATATCTGTCTGGCAGAGAGGCATCTGATGTTTTCCCATTGTTTCAACTGCAGTAAAACAATCATTATCCAAATATTGGATAAACAAGGAATTTCTGATTGTCATTCACTCATTGTTTATTTCCATAGATTACAAAATCTGATTCATTTTACAATAGAAACTTACAGCGAACAATTCTTATATATTAACAAAACAAGGAAGTAGGGACAACAATAAGTCTTAAACGATTCAATATTTGTCTCAAAAACAAAGGAGACAAACATCTATAGAACACATCAATACATGAACAAAAAAAATAGTGTTTACTGTTATAGCAAAGCTCAATTTAGAACACTTTAGAACACAAAAGAACAGTTCTGTCGAAACTTAAACAGACTTAAAATGAGCTGCAAATGTCCTGCAAATGACCTTTACTTCTGTCCCTGAATATTACAGCAGTTATCCTGCTGCTCACCTTTTGAGTATTGGCTGCAACTTTCTTGACCTTTAAGCAGTCATCAAGTGGCTTCCACAGCTTGGCGCTGATTTCAAGGACTTTATCATCTGCAGGTTCAGCATGCCCTTCCCTTCAGTAGTGTCTATAACACCAATCTCTTCTACGTTCTCCAACGTATTGCTGACCTCCACCTTAGGGAAAAAGCACATTTAAAATCATCCATTGTAAAATCATGCAACCTCTAAATAAAAAGGCACACATAAATTAACAAGTTGGATCTACATGAATAAAATAATCAAGTTGAAAATCTTAATGGACACAGACTGTGTAATTTGCTTTAAAAAAAATGACCTATGGCTACACCAACAAGGGAACAGTTTACCCTGCCAGGAATAGGGATATCGGAGCCCCAACCTGGAGCCAGGCCTTGGGAGGGAACTCGAGGGAGAGCGTCTAATGGCCGGGCATTAGCCAGTGGTGCCCGGCTGGGCGCAGCCCAAAGAGATTACATGGGCATGCTCTCTTGTAGGCCGACCACCCGCAGGAGGCATCATAGGGGTCGCGTGCAGTGTGTGTCAGGCGGTGGCCAAGGGCGGAGGCCCTGGCAGACCGATCTCCAGCTATCGAGATTGGCTATCGGTGACGTGGAATGTCACCTCTCTGGTGGGGAAGGAACCTGAGCTAGCACGTGAGGTTGAGAGATATCAGCTAGATATAGTTGGGCTCACCTCTAAGCTTGGCCTGGACACCGGAACCCGTCTTCTGGAGAGGGGCTCGATTCTGTTCCAGTCTGGAGTTGCCCTCGGTGAGAGGCGGCGAGCTGGGGTGGGTATTCTTCTATCCCCAGTCCAGAGCACCCCCCTTTTTGGAGTTGCTGGGCTGGGTGCTCGAGGGTGCTCTGTCCAGTTACTCCATCGTCTTGCTGGGAGACACCCAGGAAGAGCATGAACCTTTGAGGCAAAATGCATGATTTCATTTTTCAAATTCTGACCCTCTCTACTGTTAACTTTCATACCAATAACCATGTCACCATCAGATTCTCTTAAAACAACTTGACTCTCCATTCTAATGCTCACTTTGAACCTCAGCACATCACCAATGAATGAACTTTCCAGGTGAACAGTTGAACAAATTCAATAAAATCATTTCTGCTATATTAACTGATGATTGAATAACTAAAATGTGACATTTTAAATGTTTGTTAAATAAAGTGGACCAACAGATAAAACATAGGAATAATAAGTAATGACTGTATACAATTGCCAAAAGCCAAAAATCTTGTTCTCTATTCAAGTGATATTTATGAAATTTAGTTTTTATTATTTTAATTATAAATTCATAACACTGCAATACATTTTTGTTTTAGGAAAAAAAAATGGATAGTGTTGCCAACTCCATAGTAAGGAAAGTTGCTATTAATGTCATAAGTCACCATAAGATGTCAAAGTATCACAACCCCCCACATACATACAGAAAATAAGATATATTTTTCTAATTTATCTATTTTTCATCACTGTTAAAACCCTAGCATATACATCATGCTCTCTTTTCTGTTAATAAATACCTCCATCTTGGTGAAGCCAGTTGTCTGGAGTCTAAATCCATAGTCTCTTTTGGCATGTTTTAAGTGTGACACAGTCACTGTTCCCCCAAGGGGCACATCAAAAACAGCTGCCTACCTCCAGAGGGACAGTGGAACCTGGGTTTTCTCCTGTTAGAGAGGAAAATAGTACTTTTGCTCCACACTGTGTTGAAATTTGAAACATGTCCCTAAAACATTATGTAAGTTCCATTTACACCTGTCAGTCATGACATCACAGTATTAATGCACAATCATCTATTGCATTTTCAGTAAGTAGAACTATAAAGTACTTGGTTGTGCTAATTATCATTGCTGTGGTAACTGGTGAATATGCACAGACAAAGTGTATATATTGGACTCAGTTATTATATATTGTATAAATAGAACATGTAGCAAAAAAACTAAGGTAAATCCAAACTAGGGAATAGAAGCTTTAACATTAATTACTGAATTTAAAAAGTTATTTCTTCCCTCTTTGCATATCCTGTGCCCTAATGTCCTGTTCCTCTTCTCTCAGTTTAAGGCAACTAGTACATAACACCTGGCTAGTACCAGGTTGGACCTCATTTGCCTTCAAAACTGTCTTAATTTCTCAGAGCATGGATTCAATAATGTGGTGACAACATTCCAGAGAGATTTGGCGCCATATTAACAGTCTAGCATAGTTGCTGCAGATTTGTTTGCTGCGTTCATAATGTGAATCTCCTGTTCCACACTTCCAAAAGACGTGTTAATGGACTGAGATTTGGTGGCTGAGGCTACAATTCACACAAACTCACCAAGAGGGGTCTGGTTTGATGAGTCTTGACTTGTGCTGCAACATTCAGATGATTAAGTAAGAGTTTGGCATAAATTATATAAAAGCTTAGAGCCATCCTGGCTTGTATTAACAGTTCAGGCTATCTATTGCAGTGTAATGGTGCAGGCTAAGAACATTGATGCTCTTTATAGGAAGTAGCAAAGTCATGGATTTTTTGAGGCACCTGAGGTCCTCCAACATCTGCAGGACTATGCGCAGATCGTCTGAGTCTGTGGTGGTGAGTGCCATCCTCTATGACGTTGCATGCTGGGGCAGAAAGCTGGGGGTGGCAAAAATTAACAGACAACAAATTGATCCAGAAAGCCAGTGATGTTGTGAAAGTGTAGCTGGACTCTGATGGCAGTGTTGGAGAGGAGTATGCTGTCTAAGCTGCTGGCCATTATGAACAATGGCTCCCACCCACTCTACAGCACAGTGATGAGACACAGAAGCACAGTCAGTGCAAGGCTCATCACACCAAAATCCACCACAGAGCGGCACAGGAGGTCATTCCTACGTGGCCATCAAACTCTGTAACTCCTCCCTTAATAGGTGACACTGTGGTTCACCAATATAATAAATCAAGTGTACATTTTTACAGTATGATTACTACAAATGTATCCATATGGCCACCTTCATTTCAAATCTCAAATCATGTCAAACCACTTTCTCAAACGTGAGTTCTCTGCACTTAAAACAGCCGTGACAGTCGCCAGATGTCACTCCAATATAGAACCTCTGGGGGAACAGGAGATTCTGATCATGTATCCAGCAGATAGGTCTGTTGCAACTGTAGCCTCTTTCCCACCAACAGGGTTCCGGAGCGGGTGCCTTTATTTGAACTGTTAGGCGGGTTTTCCACCGCGGAAGCACTCGGTGCTCGGCTGAAAAACGGGTTCAACTCCAGCCCTGCAAGCTAGCTGGTCTCGAACCAAGAACGCGTGTTGAAAACGGCAGAAGGGCGTGACTCTGCGGGCTCATTCTTAAGCGTTTCGCCGGTTCACTGAAACCAGCACCGGCATGAGCACCGGCTCCCTGGCGGTGGGAAAGTGCCATGTGTGATGCTGTTATGTGAATTTGGGCCAACATTTCTGATGAATGTTTCCAGCACCTTGTTCAATCTATGCCACTAAGAATTACCACAGTTATAAAAGCAAAAGGAGGTCCAAGCCAGTACTATCAAGGTATACCTAATTAAGTGTGCAGCTGGTGTATCTGCAGCCTGTATCGGAAAACTCAGTTTAAACTACCTTTAGCTCAATTTTCATTTTCATGTTTGCACACAATGCATGTCAACATATGCCCCCCTATTCTACCATCCCATTTGTCTGTACCTGTTGCAGGAGTAGGGTCCGAAAGGGGACCTGCTCTTTCCCAGTGGTAACCTCTCTCATTGCAGAGATCTGTGGACAAACCAGCACACACTGGACTGTGTTACTCCTGCAGTGGCATCTGTGGCAGACATTTGCCTAGTCATGTTACGGACATGTATATCAAAGAACAGTTTTGGTAGACAATGCCGTTGCAGAAATTAAATACCAGAACTAATAACACTGACCAGCTCAAATGAGTAATTGCATCATGCGGCATTCTAACAAATATAATTTTAAGGTTTATAAAAAAAAAAAAAAAAAATTAAAAAAAAAAAAGCAGCATACCCATAACTTACCTCCATCACTACACCTTGCACAGACAGAAACCCCTGACTCTTGGCAGTCCCTCAGAGGTGTGAGTGTGGAACTGGGATGCAGTAAGTCCCTTGCTGCGTTTAGTTTATCAGGTGCATTTATTGCACTTGCCCAAAAAAAACAATGTTTTGTAGTTACGATTGATAAGGGAGGGTGTTGGCCCCTGAGATTACAGCCCTTCATTATATCGGTGACTCCTTGATTTTACAAGTGATTTCTTTAAACGTGGTGAATTTGGCAACTGACTTGCCATCAGTTATGCACACCACCTTGTTAATTTTTTTTAAGTCCTGCAGTGGCTGAATTGTCATTGAACTCCCACGACAGGACTCTTGGCTGTTTCATCATTTCCACCACTAATACCTGAAGTGGTGGAAGCTGGTGAACTGGGCTTTTGAGCCAAAAACTTCTTTTAAAGTCATTCTGAAATTATAAAATAAAATAGACAAGAACATCAAACCTAACATTCAGTAGAATTTGGCAAATAATCAAAACCCACATGCATTTATCTAGAAACAATTGTAGGTTAATGTTTTGCATGCAGACTGTATTAATTATAAAGGGTATAAATAGTTAAGTATAATGGCTACTACATTTCCCCACTCAAAGTCCTACTTTATGCCTGCTTCCTATATAAAGTTATCCCTACTATTGAGATGATTTACTTTTTCTTTTGTTGGAATGTGTGTTACGTATGGTGACAATATTCACAAAAAGTCAAAATAAACGAGAAACTCAGCAAGCCTGAAAAATCCATCCATCCATCCATCCATCCTCTTCTGCTTGTCCTGTTCAGGGTCGCGGGGAGGCTGGAGCCTTTCCCAGCTGATATAGGTCACCAGCCTGTCGCAGGGCCAACACAGAGAGACAGACAACCATTCACACCTTTGGAGAGGCCCAGCCCAAGGTGGAACTGAACCCAGACCTTCTAGGTGTCATTGTAACTGAGGCAGCAGTGCTGACCACCACATCACCGTGCTGCCCGCTGGGAGGAAAAAAAAAAAAAAAAAAAAAAAAGCCAATAGAGAGAGAAAAAAAAAAAACCTTCACAGGCAGCTAATAAATGGGCAGATGAGATGATTACATAGCACAGTATTTCACTATTTCAAATTAAGCATGTTCTTTTTGTCATTAAGACCACTTTATTTGAACATGTAACTCATTAAGGCTATTTGTAGTGCTAGTAAATATTCAAAAAAAGAAACAAACTGGTCATTGTAATTTCTTTTACAATAAAATAGAAAACAAGGGTTTAATAGTTTAACTGCATACAGAGCCTGACAAAAACAACTCTAAAGTCTTTCATAGTGCTCACATGCCATATATAAATCTGATTTTTTGAAGAAAACATTTTAAATGCAAGAATAAGATATAATGCTACCTCTGAACTCTGCTTTAATAGCAGAATCCAATGTTTTAATTATGACTGTTTTAGTCACAGGTGAAATGATTATCAGTTGTTAACCTTATATAATGCTGTATTCTATTAATCTATTCCTACACCTACCTGCCAAAGCAGCAATACAGTCAGGTTTCTGTAAGAGTCAGAGATTTTGAGTTAAGATTATTTGGATAATACCAAATGTTTTAGGAAGATTCAAAAGGAAATGTTTGACACTACTTGTTTTGTAACTATAATGTAATTTCAGTGTTCAAAAACCAAAGTCAGCGTCTGAGTTACTCACCACAAAGATGGCGGCGCAGAAGGTTTTCCAGTAGTGCCGCAGCTGAAATTACAAGAGGCCTTCAGGGGAAATTTCAGTGTTAATGAAATGACAGTAGTACTCAAGCATGTCTGACGGTAGTTTTAAAAGTGCCCCCCCCCAAAAAAGCCTCTGATTTGTTTTTGACCTGCAATGTCTAGAATTACTTAAAATGCTTAAAACTTAATTTGCTGAGTAAACAGAGGTGAATTAGTCACTTTGTGTGGTTAAAACCTGGCACATAGCTGTCATAGTATAGATAAAAAAATTTTTAAAGATACCCTAAAACTTTAACCAATAAATTAATCAAATGTAGATCCTCTTAATCTCAACTTGTTATGTGCATAAAGCACATGTGTCCACATAATCACTTTTTCCCCATTACAGCCTCTTCTAACATGGACAGGTCAGAATGCATTGTGTTTCTCAAGCTCTCTATATACAAGTTAGCTTAAGACAGCTCTGACCATGTTAATGACTCATTGTTACCTGAAGAACAGCAGCTATAGCTTCTGGTTAAAATTTAGCACATAGTTGTCATTAGCTCTGACTAACTCCTGAATTTATGATACTTTTTGGGAAGCATAGCTAGCATTAGTATTAGTGGCTATGCTACCACTAAAGACTTAAGATTAGCTAGATGGTACCAAAAACTTTAACACGATTCAAATGGAAATATTTGACACTACTTGTTTTATTTTTATTCTGTTTTAATTTAAATAAGTAATTTTGTCAATTTGAGCAACCAAAATGTAATTTGAATGTTTAAAAACCAAATATACCGTCTTGAGTTACTCACCGCAAACATGGTGGAGCGAAATGTTTTCCAGTTGTGAAGCAGCTGAAATTAAATGAGGCCTTCAGGGGACGTTTGGAAATTTCAGTGTCACAGTGAAATGACAGTAGTACTCAAGCAGGCCATGTCTTCTTTTATCTGTATATCACTAAATTTGAGAGTAGTTTAAAAAGTGCCTTTACCCACAAAAAAAACTTTATTTTTTCTGAGTAAACAGAGCTGAATTAGTCACTTTGTCTGGTTAAAACCAGGCACATTAGCTCTGACTAATACCTCAATGTATGCCGCTTTTTTTGAAGTCATAGCTAATGTTCGCATTAGCTAACATCTGAGCATTGCTGTGTGCCTGCTGCTGTTTGTATCTGTGTGTGTGTGTCGCTCAGAGAGACACAGAGAGAAAGAGAAAAAGGAAAAATGGTTGCAATGGTTAGCAGCTGGTGTGTGTGTGTCTCTGTGGTATGTGTGTATCACTTACAGCCTTGCTGTGTGTGTGTGTTCCTATTCCAGTCATGCTAATTTCAGTAGTCTGACTCAATCATTTTCATACCTGTATATCATGCATAGATTGTTGTTTACCATAACCACGACACAGGTGTCACAGGGGGCAAGGATTTGGGGGTTTCAGGGGTACAATTTGTTTTTGCCTTTTTAACATTAAATATTGTTTTTCCTATATTTTGACATGAGGTCTAAGGAGGGACACGCCATGATTTCATCTAGATGACCACAGACAAAAATTGTGCAGTGAGCTAAGAGTATGTAAAAGGTCAATAAGGGGACTGTGAGTATGACCTCTGACTCTAGAAATTACCACAAAATTTCAGACTCACTTGACTTTGATTCTGACTGTCTGCAGTACATGGTGTTATATTCAGAACAAGACTGACAGAAATAAACAGAACGCAAAATAAATGAATGAAGTCATAAAACTAAAATAATCAGGGTTTCTCTCACTAACACTAAAATTGTGTCAGTCTTAAATTGAAAGCAGACTGTTTGTATATGATGTAAGACAGAATTAAGTCCAATTAGTTTTTCTTTTAACAATTGGGACAATAATATTATCTGTAACTTTAAACATATATTTTCTCTCTGTGATTGCTGTTGTCAGACCAAATAGCCAAAGTCACTCCAGCTGCCTGCGAAATGCTCGGATTCTTCCCATGATCCATGAACACAGGCGTGGAGACAGAATATTGAAGGTGCAAGTGCAAGAAAACAAAACAGTTCAGCAAAACCGTGGAGCAAAACAAAGGGGCCAAAGAAGAAACTGAAATCATTTAACTGAATTGAATTTCATAAAGACACCAGTGGCAAGTTTTCCATTACAATAACATTGAATAACATGCTTAATGAGAGCTCAAAGACTAATGCTGTTATTGAAAGAAAACCAAATAATGAGAACATGAAAAACAAATATCATTTGCAATGACTATTGTTTTTTATCCATCCATCCATTCACTTCCACTCATCCTGTTCAGGGTCGCTGGAGCCTATCCCAGCTGTCATAGGGCAAGAGGCAAGGTACACCCTGAACAAGTCGCCAGGCTGTCACAGGGCCAACACAGAGAGACGAACAACCACTCACACTCTCATACCTATGGGCAATTTAGTGTAGCCAATTAACCTAACCCCAGTAAGTGCATGTCTTTGGAATGTGGGAGGAAACCCACACAAGTACGGGGAGAACATGCAAACTCCACACAGAGAGAGGGAGAGGCTTGGGCCAAGGTGGAATCGAACCCAGGCCTTCTAGATGGTATTCTAACTGTGAGGCAGCAGTGCTAACCACTGCGCCACCATGCTGCCCATGTTTTTTATTTTTTATTTATTTCACTTTTAATCAATATTAACAAAAAGGGAGAAGATAAATGTCCAGAAATGTCAAATATGAGGTTTGGGGGCCAGAATTGGCCAGTAAACTCTTAAATCTGGCTTACTGGATGTCTCTGGAAACTGAAAGGAGGGAGTTACTCTAAAATGTTATAATTTTATCAATTAAGTGAAAAGAGTGAAGAACAGATCCAAAAACTTCCTATTACGTCAGCTCTTATTCTGATGTAAACTGGATTACAAGTAGTGAGCCCATAATGAGAAGGAGCGCCTTGATTAAACATTGTGATCGTGTCAACTAAAAGCACTGGCTGTTGGTTATGACCCATAGCCATTCTATTCCATTTCTTACTATGACCCCAGTCCTCCCCCCTAACACTAACCCACTGTATTAACTAACACAGGATCCCAGTGCACACACACCCCTCTCCCATGCTGTATTTAGACAAATACTTAGGGGTAGTCTGATAATCATTGGCATGAACCCCATAATCTATGATAGGACACAAATACACTAAGGCAGTCCATCCTGACCTTTAAAAAAAACACACAAAAAAAACTCTGTATTGGATGAAATTTTACCACAACGATCAGCTTTATGAAAACTGAAAGGAAGGCACAAATTTTGAGCTTTAGGCCATATCTTGACCCAGACATAATGACCTTAATGATAGTTTGAGTAACAGCTTTTTGCATATTTCTGGTATGTCTTTGTTTTCCTTTTTTGTTTTTATTTCATTCCAAAGGTATAACACATACGCAATTTTAACTTGTAGGATTCTAGGGTGACTGATCATAGACTTGTGTGTGCATATGTTTTTCCTTTCCCTGATTGCTGACTTTAAAAAAAAAAAAAGAAACACAAATGCAAGTAACTAGATGAATATCTGTGAATTGTACAATACATACACAATGAAAACACGGTTACACTCATAAACATAAACTAAATTTTGAATGATGTATTGTTCATAGACAACTGCTGCAACTAACTTTTCAGGTGCATAATAATAGGTTCACTTTTAGTAGAAAGATTTAGACTGGGTTAAACTAATCAAGAGATCTGTAACATGAAGACACTGAATAATAGATCTTTCAAACATACACTTCTGCTGTTAAATAGGTGTCTTGGCAAATTGTAGATTTAAAGTTGATAACTTTTTAGTCAGGGTGTTATATTTAGCAGATAAAATTAATAAATAAAATTATGTTGAATAGTTAGACCTGATCTGACCACAGGTTCTATTCAAATTTAAATATTGACCCCAAAGGCCTGCAGTTCAAGACTCAACTTTTTAAATTAAAGACAGTGAGGAAGAATCACAACTTTATACAACTGGACTAGTTTTCATGGATACCAGTAACCGCTTCCTGGTGTGCCGTTATAAGGAGAATGTGTTTTTTTACCAGGAAGAACATGTCTGAAGGTCTGTCTTATTGGTGTGGGAACACGCCAGTGTGACAGGCCGGGTTAAACAGTCACTGGTTTATGAAAACAGAAGGCTGGAAGGGCTGATGTCTGGTGAGAGACACAGACTGTGTCCTCAGTTTTCCCGGAGAATGGGATGGTGCCTGAACTAGTCCAGGTGGTTATGTCAGTAAAACAATGAGCCCCACAGGGTCCTTTTATGCCCTAAGAGTTGTTGGTGGGGTTGGTAACAAAACTGAGGTATAGCAGCAGAGTTTGAGTCACTGTATGACTTTCAGGCCAAAATTAAACAAAATTTAGTTTGAGTTAATTTTAAATCAGGAATGTTGATTAACTCTATAGAGACTAACTGGAAAAATTAGTGAGTGATAAAACTAAACATAATTAACAGCAGAAATAAATGACATAGATGTGACTTGTGCTGTTTACTCAGTCTAAATAATATTTAACCATAGCAGTTCAATTCTCCAGAGAATTGTCAAAAATTGGCAGAGAACTCAGAAATAAATAAATAAATCCTTTTCTCTTTTAGTCCTTATTACAGTTACTGTAATACTGTAATATTATAATCATGCCATTATTGTACTTAAGAGTTTTTATCAATAGGTTAATAACCATGGTGGTGTAATTTGACACCTTTTTGGTAAAAGGTGTCAAAGGAGGGGGAGAGGTGGGGGTTTTATTTTTTACCCAAAGCATAAAATGACAAATGGAGAAAGGTTTAAAAGTAAACTCCAGGAAATTGATTAAATAACAGTGGCTGAAGCAAACAACAGACAATTTAAAATAGATACATTAGTCATTAGAAAGTGCCTGACTAACTTCACCAACACCACCATGTTCTGTTATTAACCTGGGTAAGATTGTGCGGTATGACTAATCAAAGCATCGGGGAAGAAGATGTGCTTTTTGGCTTTATTGCTGATGGAAGGAATCTGAGTCATGAAAAACCAGCACTGGACAGATGACAAAGGCCAACTCGCATCACACAGACTGTTTACGTGTAGATGGTGGCAGTATAAAAATGTTATGGTTAGTGAGGAACATGGGGTCAGAGGGGAGGGAGACGGAGCACACACAGGCCTGTCTCTTCCTGAACTCTGAATCCCACGCGCACATGTGTTATATCTTCTGATTTTTTAATATATTAAATGTCTTAATTTTTTAATTTAAGCGTTTCAGGTGTCTTCCTTCACAAACAAACGAACAGGTTATCATCCAAACCAGACTCTTCCTCTCAATTATGTGGTCAACATCTGATGTGACACAGAGGTCATGGAGGCAGTCTGAGGCCTTTAAAGCAGGGGTCTCAAACTCCCGATTACAAGAACACATTTTAGGCACAATTCCTCCTAAACTGAATACCTTCAACAGTCTTCATTCTGTGTCATTTCAAATGGAGATTTATTGGAGGCTCAGTGATGTGATCTCTGGAGTCTTCAGTCCAGAGAGTTTATGAAGTGGACCATAAAGGAGAAAGACCTGAGGGCAGACATTAACGTCAGTGATATTTGTACACTCTTAGATGTAGCATGGATGAATACATTAATAATATCTAATGCAGTCTTACCATTTGGATGAATTCACAGTTGAAACACATTAGAAGTAAGCAAGAGGAGTCCTCACACTTGCAGAATGTGTGCCTCTAATGAAGCAGTGGTCCAGTCATTGTTGAAGGTGTGGCAGCCTGCTGTTGTCCTCAAGTCCAGAGAGAAAAATAACTGGGACTGACAGGATGGAGAGCAGTTTGCTGTGTGCTGTTGAAGTCTCTGATCTGTGCCGCCGCAATAAGCTGGGATTGTTACAGTTTGTGGTGATCTTCAAAGTGATAGAAGATGGTGAAGCTTGAAGAGACACAGGAGAACTTTGTGTCCTGTGAGAGTAAAGTAATTCCACCTCGTAGCTGTACGTAGCCGGCACTGTAGAAAGACTCATAGGTAGGTAAAGATGGTCTCTTCAATTGGTGATCTGAACAATGACGAAGGTACAGTTTCAGCAGTTTTCCGTAATATTGCTCTGGATGTTTTTCTTGTGAGCAGCGGGGAAATCTGATGACAGCAGGCTTATCGTTTTTCCGCCTTTGCACAAATCCCATCTCATTGAGGAGGGGTAGAACATCTTTACCTTTTTTTCTGTTGGCCATAAACAATCCTGCAAGTAGCCACAAAGTCTGCCAGGCACATGTCCTCATACTCTGGAGTTTCAGGTCTGGATTTGTACTTGTCATTCAAAGATGTCATCCAAATGTTGGAACATTGTGCTGTTGTGTTCTCCAGGACTGACAAGCAGAGGTGGCAAAAGTACTGACATTCTGTACTTAAGTAGAAGTACAAGTACTTATGTTAAAAAATACTTTAGTAAAAGTCAAAGTACTGGTTCAACTTCTCTACTTAAGTAAAAGTAAAAAAGTACAGGCTCTGAAATGTACTCAAAGTAAGAAAGTAAAAGTAGTTCTTTGGAGGACGTTTCTACCTGCTATTTTTGTGTAAAACAAATCGAACCTCATTATATATTATTGTAATAATATAAAATAGTACATGAGAATACAAATGTTATTCCAATCTAAATTTGAATTCTAATGAATGCACTCAGCTTGAATCTGTTATGTAGGACACAAACTGTGAAAGGGAATTTAAACACAGCTCTGTTCTGTGTCCTCCATAGTAGAGGGTGACTGTGCCTCCACCTAAACACCAACATGAGGATACTCAGGGGTTACAGTGGGATTCAGAAGGTGGAGGAACCCTAAGATCAGCTGTAGTGGCTCTGCATGGGGACAAGAATCACAGCTTTCTATTGTAGCTGCAGTAAATGATGTTGGTGTGCAGGCTGTGATCAGCTGACCTGCTGCTGCTGCTCTGAGGTTTACTGCTCTGTGTGGATGAACTGAACTCTCAAAGATGTAACCCAGTATTTCACAGCTCTCTGAGCTGATCTCCATCCCCTACACTGACAGCATACAGGCTGTAGAAATGTTGGATTCAGTGAATGAATCTCAGCATCAGCAGCTTTGATTCAAACTCATCTCTGCTGCACTGATGTAACCTGTAACTCTGACCATGAACACAAACACTGTGCACCAACACAGAGCTTTACTGTAAATACAGTACAACAAGCTAACCTATTTATTACACACTAAACTGCAGTATTTTCATACAATCTTTGAATAAGACAAAGTCAGCATACTTCAGTTTATTTTCCAGTCCTTACCTTTAATTCTAACCTCTCTTCTTCCTCTCCTGTCCTCTTTCTCCATCTCTGAGTGAACTTCTCTCTCTTTGCTCTCCCTGAAATACAGCAGCTCTTCTTTTAGCTAGCAGACACACTGTGTGACAAACTGCACACACTTTGTGTGTTTGCTGATATTTGTTGAGCATTTAGAAACGTTGCATTTACCTGCCACACGTTACTCCCTTTATGCTCGCTCCTCTTCAGTAGCGCTAGCTAAGCTGTTTATGTGCCGCAGCGCAACTTACGGACTCGGTCCGGCCCGATTATAGCGCTATAAATGATACTGTAATGATCCATGATGGACGTTATTGCTAAATGTGTGTCACAGTTATTGTTCTCTTTAAGTTAGGTTGTTTTGGGGTTGAACCGGAAGGAGATGTGGGGGGTCGCTCTTGGGAGGGAGGTCTCTTTTTTTCTTGTGTGAGTTAGAGTTGGCTGTATCCGGCGAGAGCTGTTCTGTGTGTGTCCGGCCTGATTAAATGGTGTTAGTAACGAAACCTCTGCCTGGTGCTTGGGTGACATAACGGAACGTTACAATACATTACTTATATGGGTTTGCGTATTTAATCCCTTTGTACGAGATAAGCCCCGATGATGGAGGATACGCCAGTACGATTGTCTCTTATGTGTTATTATTCCTCCGTTTAGGCTCAGATCGTTTTGTTTGACGGCGCACTGACCGGAAATGCAAACTTCTCTCTGACGTTAAAAAGTAACGAGTCTGTTTGAAAATGTAAGAAGTAGAAAGTACAGATACTTGTGTAAAAATGTAGGGAGTAAAAGTAAAAAGTAGTCAGAAAAATAAATACTTAAGTAAAGTACAGATACCTGAAAAATCTACTTAAGTACAGTAACGAAGTATTTGTACTTCGTTACTTCCCACCTCTGCTGACAAGGGCTGACTCATATTCACAGGGTTATCATCGGTCGGTATGAATATTACAGCACGTGAACACTGCTTCACGTGAAGACCACATGCACGAGCAACACATTCCTGAGCGCAGACCTCTCGTTTCTTTGAGTACGCCTGCATGACTGCTCTCACCTCATCACACTCATTCACATTGTCCGTGTTGGAGTTTGCAGTGACTGTTTTCAGGGACTCAGAGAGGCCTGCTTCTTTTTTACTGATATAACTGGTCAAATAGATTATGGCACCATAGGCATCGACTATGTAGCTGACATCAACAATGGCATTCCAGGCTTCAAGCAGGTGTGGATTATAGTTATTTATCCAACAGTCCTTTGGACCGTGCTTTATTAAGACTGTGCTCCTTGAATTCATCTTATTCAGATATCGCTCATATTCTGTGCGTGTTAATTCACATTTAGCCAAGAGTTGCTCTAAAGTCAGGGAAGCAATTTCAGGTTCATTCAGCAGCTGTTTCTAGATTTGCCATATTTGAGATGAGCCTGGCTGTGAGATGCATGGACATGTGTTTCTGAAGGCGGATTTCCCACATTCACAAAGAACCAAAAGAACCAAAATCAAAGAGATCATCATCGACTTCAGGAAACACAGGACTGACCCAGACCCCCTCTATATCAACAGCAAGCGTGTGGAGAGGGTCCACACCTTCAGATTTCTTGGTGTCCTCATCTCTGCTGATCTCTCTTGGTCAGATAACATCACAGCTGTTATCAAAAAGGCTCAGCAGCGACTTCACTTCCTGAGGGTCCACCAGTAGAACAACTTGGACTCAAACCTGCTGCTGACCATCTACTGCTCATCCATTGAGAGCCTGCTGACGTACTGTATCACAGTATGGTACGGCAGCTGCACTGAGGCAGACAGGGTCAGGCTTCAGAGGGTAGTCAAGACAGCACAGAGAATCATTGGCTGCCCTCTCCCCTCCCTGATGGACATCTATGCCAAAAACATCATCAAGGACAGCTCACACCCTGGCTTTGAACTGTTTGACCTGCTGCCCTCTGGCAGGAGCTACAGGAGCATCAAAGCCAGAACAAACTGGCTCAAGAACAGTTTCTCATCCAGAGTAATCACCACCCTGAACTCACACACTCACCCACTCTAACTGTGCAATATATCATTCATACTGAAGAATATCTATCACTCCTATATTGTGCAATATCCAATATTCATTCACTAGTGCAATATTCATTCACCAAATGCAATACTCACCATCTTCATTATTATTTGTGCCTCCATGTTCCTAACGCTTGTTAGGATGCACTGAGCTGTGTATGTGTCTGAGTTCATGTGTTTATTGTAATATTTTGTACATGCAAGCTTGTTTGAATGGAATATGGTTAGCCACTAAATTGTGGCTCTGTGTTTGAGCCGGAGGACCCACTACACTGCACTTTTGTTTTCATTTATCTTGCAGCTTTTCTCTTTTTTTGTTTGCATAAGGGTTTTGCACCAGAAGCGCATGGTCTAAAGGACCACTCAGCCCGAAATACAGGAACAGAATAGAATAGAATAGAACAGAACTTTACTGTCATTATACATACAACGAAATTAATCATTATGCAACAAATTATATAACGACATTATAATGCATTAGTCTTATATAGCGCTTTTCTAGACACTCAAAGACGCTTTACAATTTCATGCACTATTTATTCACACCTCAGTCATACCTGGTGGTGGTAAGCTACTAACGTAGCCACAGCTGCCCTGGGACAGTCTGACAGAGGCGTGGCTGCCAATTTGCGCCTACGGCCCCTCCGACCACCACCAAACACACAACCACATTCACACTTAGGCAATGTGGGTTAAGTGTCTTGCCCAGGGACACAATGACAGCATGCGCTCAGACGGGAACTCGAACCAGCAACCCTCCAGTTGCAAGGTGAGCACCTGCCCACTGCACCACTGCCACCCAAGTATGACATTCTGTCATAATATAACGAAATTTCATTTGGAACAACTATCCAGAGAAGAAGAGACAAGACTAACATAGGGGAGATGGGTGTCTGCAGCCACTGCCACACTGGTGCCGCCGCTACAATTGGTGCCCGGAAAAGGAAACAAACACACATCATGGGGTCGTTAGGTTAAAAAAAAAAGATTTTTTGGACCCTGGTACGGTGCTCCAGATGAGCACCGTGCCAGGGGAAGAGCGGCCATCACACATTGCCCTGGAGAGGTATGATTACCAGCCCAAGGCCGGCTAGGGAGCCAAATTCCTGATAATGCAGATGCTTTTTTGGAACAGGCTGCTTGTTTTTTTCCAACTGCCTTCAGTTTCACTGGGGAACCCATTCAGTAAATCCAATAATCCAAATTCATTTGTTAAAGTCCTCGCCGTGGAGGAACCGAACCTTATCTCCAGATCTAATCCCTCTCGCCTGCGAGCAAGTTCTCAGCTGGACCACCCATCCGCTTTACGGCTCAGGTCCACCAGGCTTTGAGTCTGAGACTGTACGGCTCTGCACAGCCCATCCACCTGGGTCTGTAGCCTCGGCAGATGTCGAACTGCTGCCCAGATTTTTTTAATTTCCCGGTAAATCAGGTATCCTCCGAGCCCAAACAGAAGAGATCCTGCTACCAAATAGCCGAATATGTAAACATCTTCCACATCCTCGACCTCCAGAGCTGAGAGGCACACAGGTCTCCATGACCTCCAGGAATCGATGACGTAGCCGACGGGGTCTGTTCCACTCGGACACGCAGGCTCCCCTTTCCCTGATCTCATAGTGGAGAAAATTCGATCAATGGTGTTCAGGGCCCAGTTTGCCAGATCCATGTTGCTTCTTAATCTTATTCTTATTTGGACGGTGTGTAAGAGACGCTCTTACAGCAAGCAGCAGGCAGGAAAGAGAGAGAATGTGACCGTCCCCGTCAGAGAGCAGGAGGGAAAAAAGGTTTGGATAAGAGTTTGCAGTATACTTTCTGGGCCTTTTAGCATTTATTATGATAGGACAGTGGAGAGAAGGCAGGGAAGCTGCGAGAAAGACCAGGGGCATACAGCAAATGACCTTGGGGTGAATTTGAACCCAGGCCTTCATATTAGCCATATAGCATATGAGTCACCTGCTCTACCCAGTAAATTAAATGGGTGCCCCTAGTAAATGAGTACTGAATGGTACTACACAATAGTGCACAAGTTCAACCTTGAGTAACCTTGTGCAGTATTGTTTGCCGGTGTTTGTAAGAGCTGTCTTCATACATTTATATTTGGGAAATCTTTTTAGTTTTGTCTAACACTAATTTTATATATAAGATTAAAGAACCCACAAGATAATTTTGTGTCCTGAGCTAGGTTGCTTTTGCCAGGCTACCCATGTTTGGGACTGATAACACGCAATACTGAACACGTCGTTAGAATTATAACATCTAAACTGGTTGCCTTTAAACTAAATACCAGATTTTGAATGAAAACAAAAAAGTTTCTGTTGCGTTGTTCTGTTGAATATTGTCACCTTTGTTTACTTATACTTTTCGCATAAACTTACTGTAAAATATTATATAAATGATTTTACTTCTTGTACCTTTGATTACATAACAATGAAACAAAATTTCCCTAAATGTTTCTAACAGTTTTGAATATGGTACATCATTTTTTTTTCTAATTAAAATATTCCACCAATAAAAGTGTGATTTATATTGTAAAGTATCACCACCCTGCAGTCACAGGTATGAAACACAGAAAGAAATCAGTGAATATTTTAATGGTTACTTGAGTACACAACTTCATCTGCACATCATTTCAATGCTTTCCACTGTTTTCCCACAGAATCAGGGGATTCTGAATATTTTTCAGTTTACTGGTCATGGTTAGAGTTCTCCTGCAGTTCTGTGGGAGAGTTATACAGTAAGAGAAGACAATTGATCACATTTATCTCAAAAGATCTGATGGAAAACATGGTAAAAACTGTGGGCAGGATGTGCTTTATAAGGGACACATAAGTTGCATTATGGGATATGAAGCTAAATTTGACCTTATGCTCTATGACCAAAAACATTTTAGCAGAGGATATTGGAGTCTATACTGTACACAAGACTACAGTATACTAACTAATATGAGAAAATAAAATATATGTGAGTATTTTTGTGAGTGGTTGACAAATGGTAGTTGGACGTTAAAATAAATTGTTTTTAGAACACAATCTTGTAAGGGATCGTTCACAATTATTGACATTTTCCAAAGCCTACAAACTGTACACCGGGGCGTGGCGATTAACACCCAACGTACACTTTTCAAATAGTTAGAAAAAGTTGGTCAGAACTATGTAATATGAGCACTGTCACCTGACCGCCAATCCTCAAGGCATCCACTCTTGTTCACTTGTACACCACTGCACCATTCTGTGGTCTGCAGCGATATGGCATCCTGTCTGACGGATCAATTCAAAGGCCTCATTGAATTCTCTAAAATAGGCCATCATCGATTCACAGAAAGACTCTACTGACGATATTAGACAGGAACAAGCTGCAAGTGCAGCGCAGCAGGTGTGGAAAGCAGCCAAAGCCGCCGGTGATAAATTCAACAAGGAAGTGGAAGCATTGTTCCAAAAAGCCGAATCAAAAATGGAAACCGTACACAGTAACCACAGAAAACCACAGAACCACAGAAAACAATTATGGGTTTTATTCAGAAGGTATAAACATTAATTCTACATGTTCCTGGCATGTCTTCCTCTATGCAGGCCCGTATATATGTGTGTAATTTGGTGATTGGTGGCTGGCACTGTTGGCAACTTTTGTGTACCAAAACTCACGGTTGGCTGTCTCAAACGTCACTAGAAGTTGCTAAAGGACAAATCAATGTCCAAGGGGTGGGGTGTCCCCCTCAGTCTTGACATGAGGTCTGGGCAATGCCATAGCGTATGTAGGGACACAGTATGAGCACTGTGTGTACACAAAACAAGGGGACAACGGAGTTTTCAGTTTTTCAGTATTGTGCCACAAAGTGATTTCTCGTTTTGTTTTAATTTATTGTTTTTGTTTATATTATTAAATAGACTGAGGGGGAAACAGGCTTTATGAAGGGCTTAAATATAAAATGAGGAAATGACTTGTTTTGCAACTATATTATGAACCTGCATTATTGTATCTACATTATAATCAATCCAGTCCTGCCATGCCCTGTGGATTCTGGTATGTGAGGGACGGGGGTTTTTTTCCGGCTGGCATGGAGACAATTGACGAGGAGACACCTAGGCAGCTACCTCCCGAGATACCGCCCTCTGGGGCGGTCCCTCCATGGAGCTGCTCCACACCTGTTCTCCATTGAAGCAATAATCACAGCCTTCTTAAGCTGACAGCAGACCTCGACTCATCACTGGATCATTGATTGAGTTACAGTCAGTGTCGGCTCAGTATTGTGCTATGACTTACCGGTTCTATTTGTCTTACCTTACTTCTCGTCTCTCGCCTCAGGTCAGCTGTGGATTCCTGCCCGCGCTCCATCGCCGCCACCGTCTTGCCCTCCCGCTCCCGCGGACCCTTGGGACCACCGTCACTCTCATTCCTCGTCGGAGGCAGTCTCTCCTCTCCCTCAGCAACTCCCGCTCCTGCTCACTTCCCTTCGCACATTCCTCTGTAAATAAACCTGTTAACGTTCACCTTCCGTGTGTCCTCTCGTTCTGTGGACGTGACAAGTCCTTTTTGGCTCCTTGTTATAGAACTGTAATGTTACATTTTTGGCAATTTCTGCAGCGCTGCTCGCCAGATCTCTTGGGAAAAAGGACATTTTTAATGTCAATTATAGTTTTTACCCTCATTAATAAGGAATATATGAAAGT
This sequence comes from Archocentrus centrarchus, assembly GCF_007364275.1. Classification (NCBI taxonomy): domain Eukaryota; kingdom Metazoa; phylum Chordata; class Actinopteri; order Cichliformes; family Cichlidae; genus Archocentrus; species Archocentrus centrarchus. The sequence goes on along the minus strand of NC_044363.1, from coordinate 3,682,321 downwards.
CTCTTTGCCAAGGAATTATTGCAGCTTCTACCTTGTGACAGGAGTGTTGTTTCTTGCTCAAAATGACATAATACCATTCATGAGAGATACGTTTGACACATGCTTCACAGATTTTAGGCCAAAAATTAATCTACAGCAATACAGCCAATCATTTTTTGGCAAATACCAGAAATCACTTTTTGGCAGACCATCACTTTTTTGGCACAACACTGGCATAGATCCAAAACTCTCCAAAAGTTGCTGATGTCACCGGAAAAAAGTCAGTAAATATGCTGCTAGTCGCTTTTTGGGAAAAAGTTGCTTGGGGGGCCAAAGTCTAGTACTAAGTTGGCAACACTGGCTGCTGGTGTTGCCAAAAACTGATTGCAGCTTCTACCATGTGACAGGAATGTTCTTTATGGCTCAAAATGAATTGATATTATTTATAAGAGATAATGTTTGAGATATGCTTGAGAGCTTATAGGTCAAGACATTTACAACAATACAAATACCAGCAATAATGTTTTTGGTAAATACAGGAAATCACTTTTTGGCAGATGATCTCTTTCTGCGCTTGACAAGACTGTACACCGTGGCATGTACATTTTGCGTACGTGCAGTGCAATACACATTCAAATTCAAATCAGTTTATTGCACCCTATCAATTCTAATATATAAGTATATCTGTTTATTACAGGATGTACCCTGGAATAAATGTTCATATAAATAGCAGTTAAAAACTGTCAAATGGCAACGGTACCAGACCATAAAATCTGAAAGGGTTTATCTCTGTAGCAGAAGCATGTGATTACCGCAAACCAACACTTTTGCAAGATTTAAGATCTAATTTAAGTTCAAGCTCTTGATACAGCATTGTCCATCAGGATGTTGAAAGGATGCCAGCAAAGTCACCTTTAATTCATAATTCAATGGTTACTGTTGGTTGAAATTACACTAAAACTGTATGTAAGTTTTGCTTTATCTCTGCCAATCAGGAAGCTCTGTGAAGATCCTTTTCTTGTTACTCAGAAGTAGATGACGCAAGCAGCTGTGTTACTGCGTGCCGCTTTGTTTCTCTCTCTCTCTCTCTCTCTCTCCTGCAGGGGCATCTCCTCCTAATCAGGGCTGCAGGATAAAGGGAGGCGGTATAGGAGGCGGCACCGGCGAGAGGTGATAGTGGTGTAGTGCACCACTATCACCTCTGTAGTGCAGAGATTCGTGTGTCTGTGGGTTGACCACTGATGTGCTCCGGGGTTCTGGAGGTTTAGGGGGGGTGGCTTTGGCTGCCAGTGTGCTCAACATGTGTTCCTTTTCTTTGGTCCCCTAACAAGATAAGTGGCGTCTCCCGTTTGGGGAGATTGTTTTGTGTTTTTCCCCTTATAGGCTTCTCGACTCCCGTTTGGAGATTGTTTGTGTTTTTCCCCTTTATAGGTTTTTCGTCTCCGGTTTGGGGATTGTTTTGTGTTGTGGCCGTTTTTGGTTTTTCTCCTAAATAAACATTATTTATTTTACGGACGGTTCTGGTTTTCTTTGGTTCCTTTCTTGATCGTATGTTGCTCCCTTGTCCCCTAGGCCCATGGGATGTAACAAGCTGCACACTCAAAATCGGGTAGTGACAGTATCAGTGTGCTACCAGGGTATAATGTGACCAAACTGTGAAGAGGTTTTTGACCTTTGAATGGCTTCTAGTGAATAGCAACTACAGAAAAGATAAGGAATCACTGTGTTCCAACTGTTGGACAGCTGAGTCCTTCCACCTCCTGCTTCCGGGTAATAAGAAAATGATGTACCTTGATGGGCCTCCCTGATTGGCCAAGCTAACATCCAAATTAGTTCTTATTAGTGTGACCTTTTGAGATATAAAAGTTGGAAGTTTTGAGTTATCATCTTGACAATTTTAACCAGTTACGTTAATTAAAGCAACATTATCTGGCTTAGGAGTTGAGATGACTTTTTTTTTTTTTTTTTTTTTTTTTTAAGCCTGTCATGTCTGGCTGTATTCGCAATCGGAATGGTGATCCGAATGCAATGATGTACCAAACATATTTGCTTTTACAAAAACAGCTCTATAAGTTTTCTATAGGCTATCTTGTTAATGTTTGTGTTTTTATTTTTTATTTAGTTATTCATGCCAGGCCTGACAGGCAATAAGGAAAGGGATAGAGAAAAGGGGAGAAAGAAAAAAAAAAGGCAAACAAAAAAACAAAACAAACAAAAAAATGAGGGGGGGGGGAGACAAAAGAGAGAAAGGAGAGAAAGGAAAGAAAAATACTCAGATATACATACATACACACATTCACATGTCTATACAAATGCATATACATATACACACATACACACGAGATCCAAGATGGCGCCGGTGAGGTCAGCAGCCGTCGTACCTGCTCCTACTCTTTGTTTGTATATATTAGGTTTAGCTCTAATTTTGGACTTTATAATTCCGCCTGCTCTGTGTCATATCACGTATGACAGACAGACTCTTTTTAATATCAGAATACAGCACTCTGGCTGTATTCTGACACCTTTTTCTCCCGACCCGACTTGGCCTCAGGACATACTGCGTTTCCAGTGGGCCAGCTCAAACAAAGGACGGACCAGGTCACGGACAAGGCCCCGAGGGAAAAGAGCCGGCGTAAGAGAGAGGCTGAGGCGCAGAGCGCACCAAACGCCACTGCCGAGCATCCTGTTGGCTAATGTCCAGTCACTGGATAACAAGCTGGACGAACTCAGGGCCAGGATACAGTTTCAGAGGGACATAAGGGACTGCAACATCATCTGTCTCACGGAGACATGGCTGACTCCCCTCATACCGGACCACGCCGTACAGCCGTCGGAGTTCTTCAGTGTTCATCGCACGGACAGAACGAGTGAGTCTGGAAAATCAAAAGGAGGAGGTGTGTGCCTAATGATTAATAACAACTGGTGTGACAGTAGGAATGTTGTCCTTCTGAAACAATCATGTTCACCTAACCTGGAGCTCCTAACCCTGAAATGCCGTCCCCACTACCTGCCCCGCGAGTTCACTTCGGTCATCTTCAGCGCCGTCTATATTCCACCTCAGGCGGACACAAACACTGCACTATCCGAGCTACATGAGGCTATTTCCACCTATCAGGCTAACCAGCGTGATGCGGCTCTCATCGTAGCCGGGGACTTTAACAGTGCAAACTTGAAAAACGTAAGACCGGAGTTTATTCAACACATCGACTGCCCCACCAGAGGAGAGAGGACCCTAGACCACTGCTATTCTCCATTCAAAGATGGCTACAAAGCAAAGCCTCTTTCGCCTTTTGGGAAGTCTGACCACACCTCTGTCCTTCTCATGCCGAAATACAAACAACGGCTCAGGCAGGAACCCCCTGCTGTGAGAGAAGTGACACGGTGGTCTGATCAAACAGAGGCCGCTCTGCAGGGTGCGTTGGATTCAACCGACTGGGACATGTTTCGCAGCAGCGCGGGCGGAGACATCGAGGAGTTTACGGAAACTGTTGTGGGATTTATTGGAAAAGTTGTTGAAGACACTTCACTTAGGAGGACCATCAGGACTTTTCCCAACCAGAAGCCGTGGGTGGATAAATCTGTCCGCGACGCCCTGAGGTCCCGCACCGTTGCCTACAACTCCGGCCTCGCCTCTGGGAACATGGAGGACTACAAGGTTGCATCATACAACGTCCGCAGAGCGGTGAAAGAGGCTAAACATCGCTACGGCCGCAGACTGGAACAGCAACTACAACAGTCTGACTCCAGGGGACTGTGGCAGGGACTACGCACCATCACGGACTACAAAGCACCACACACACACCCGGTGAGTGCCGACGCTTCTCTGGCTGATGAACTCAACATCTTCTTTGCGCGCTTTGAGTCGGGAAGCCGACAGCCCGCTGCGCTCCCGGCCGGAGGGGCGGAGACACTCACTGTGACGGAGCGCGACGTGAGGAGGGCGTTTAGACGTGTAAACACCAGGAAAGCGGCTGGACCAGACGGTATTAGTGGACGTGTCCTTAAGACCTGCGCTGACCAGCTGGCACCTGTGTTTACACTGATATTCAACCTCTCACTGAAACTGTGTGTGATTCCCACCTGCTTTAAAAAGTCCATCATAGTCCCTGTCCCAAAGAAACCACACCCCAGCAGCCCCAATGACTTCAGGCCCATAGCACTCACCTCTGTGGTGATGAAGTGTTTTGAGAGACTCATCAAGACATTCATCACCTCCTCACTGCCCACCACCCTCGACCCACTACAGTTTGCATACCGGCCAGACAGATCCACAGATGACGCCATATCCTTCCTCCTCCACAAGACCCTTTCACACATAGACACTGGTAAGGGGAACTATGTGAGAGTGCTGTTTGTAGATTACAGCTCAGCATTCAACACCATAGTTCCCTCCAGGCTGGTCTCTAAGCTGCTGGACCTGGGCCTGGGCCCATCCCTGTGCAGGTGGGTTCACAGCTTCCTGACCAGCAGACCACAGGTGGTACGAGTGGGTCACCTCACCTCATCCTCCCTCACCCTCAACACTGGATCCCCCCAAGGCTGTGTGCTCAGCCCTCTGCTGTACTCACTGTACACCCATGACTGCGAGGCCACGTCAGAGTCCAACATCATCATCAAGTTTGCTGACGACACTGCTGTTGTGGGACTAATCTCTCACAATGAGGAGACAGCCTACAGGACAGAGGTCTCCCGCCTGGAGAACTGGTGCCAGGAGAACCACCTCCTGCTCAACGTCAGCAAAACGAAGGAACTGATCGTGGACTTCAGCAGGAAGCAGCAGAGGGACTACCATCCACTTGTCATCAGTGGTGCTGAGGTGGAAAGAGTAGACACTTTCAAATACCTGGGAGTGACCATCTCACAGGACCTGTCCTGGACTCATCACATAAACATCACTGTGAAGAAGGCCAGACAGCGTCTCTACCTCCTCAGGCGGCTGAGAGACTTCAAGCTCCCACTCAAGGTGCTCAGGAACTTTTACACCTGCACCATCGAGAGCATCATGCGTGGGAGCATCACCACCTGGATGGGAAACTGCACCAAGCAGGACTTCATGGCCCTAAAAAGGGTGGTTCGTTCAGCTGAACGGACCATCAGAACCACCCTCCCCAACCTGCAGGACATTTACACCAAGCAGTGCAGGCTGAGGGCCATGAAGATCCTAAAACAGCCCAGCCACCCTGGACACTCTCTCTTCTCCCTGCTCCCATCAGGCCGGCGTTACCGCTGCCTGAGGGCTAAGACTGAAAGGTTGAAGAAGAGTTTTTACCCACAAGCCATCCGTCTGCTCAACTCTGAGCCCTAACTGGACCATTATTGCACAATGTAAATATTATAATTTATAAAAGTGTGTATAGTGTATAGTATATAGAGTATAGTGTATAGTGTGAATTACTTTTTTTTTAATTTTTATTCTTCTTATTTATATGTGTGTGTATATATGGTTGCAGGTACAAAATACATTTCACTGTGCATTGTACTGTGTATAACTGTGCATGTGACAAATAAACACTATCTTATCTTACACACACTGTTTGCAGTAATGTGTGAATGAACCTCTGTCATGGAATGTGCTCAATGAGGGTAAGAACTGCAACCATGCCCCCCGCGATCAAGAGGCCAATAGGAAAGGACCCAGGGGACCCAGGCCATCCACAGCCCACTAGGAGCTCAGAAGACCTGAAGCCACACATCCTGATGGCAACCGAGTGCACACCCCAGAGGAAGAAGGAGGGAGACCCTAGACGAAGCCCCCACGGCCAAAGGGCAAGAGTCCAGAGAGCCAGAGGCAATGAGCAGCCCACCCCCCCCCCCGCAGGCCGGCACCCCCACCACGAGCCGAGCCTGCGGGCCCCGAGGCCCAAGCGCCGAGAACCGCCCGACACCCGGCAGAACCCCCCCCACCCCCCACCCCCAACGCCAAGGAGGCCCAAGCCACCCCCAGGCCACAGCCGCCAAGGGAGCGGGTCAGAAACCACGCCAAGACATCCGGCCACATACCCCGGGACATACGGGCACCCACACCCCAGGGGTGGCAGTGACGATCAGTGGGGAGCAGCGTGGAGCGGTAGGAAGGGGTAACTCCCGCCCCTCCACAACCGTGTCCCACAGGTGCCAAGGAGGAGTTGAGATGACTTAAGCTAGCATGTAATTTTGTCCATATAAAGTTGGGAAAATTTAAATTTAGAAATGTTTAGTTGTAATTTTTGTGGGAAGTCATTAAAGATATTGAGGGGTTATGTTCTGTATTGCAAACTCAATCAGAATGAACCCCATTGTTTGTTTATTGGTGCTGGTTGTGAGCAAGTATTTTGCTTTTTATGCTTATTTTTACCAACAACATGTATCTACTCCTGTTAACATAGCTGTTGGAATGGCTGATAACACTTTTAAATGTGCAGCATCATTGTGTGAACACCAGAGTCAAGAATCTGATTCTCAGTCATCTGTACAAACTGAATCGATTGACTATGGCGCTAAAAATTGTATGAGGCAGTTACAGAGACAGGCACAAATGAAGGTTATATGGATATAACAGTCAGTGATCTTTCCTGAGAAACATCAGTTATTTCTGCCTGAAATTGCAGGGGGAGTTACTACTACCTGCTTTGATCGTTCGAACTATTGAGAATAAAGATACAAAACACACATGAGCTGGATTAGACATATAATTTGAGTTAACTTACTTGACTGCTAAAACATGAAAAATCGTTATCGTTATCAGATGTGGATATCACTAGAGTTTGTGAGGGTCTCTTTGCTCCATGTCATAGAGGGCACACGAGGACAGCATACTCAAGAGTTCAGACTTTTAAAAAAATGTGGAGTCTAAGAAAATGTTTTTGGTAAAAGATGAGAATAGGACCCATAGAGGTGTCAATTATGTGCCAGTGAGAGAGACTTTGAAATCTTTGATATAGTCTGATATGTGGCAGAGTTGTGTCTCACGAGAGCATTCGGCTGAGTCTCCCTCAGAAGTGATATCAGTGATGGTCAGATATTCAAATCCAGAGTTAATTTCATTGACGAAATATTTTTGTCATAGGTTTCGCCAACGACCCATTTTTCCATGACGAAAACGAGATAACTAAATTAAAACCCCCTAGAAGGATAAAAACGATAACACTTTCGTCTTGACGAAAGTGTTAATTAATTTCGCAAGAAAATTAATTTACGCTTTCGAAAATGGTTTTGTCTTGATGAATCATCGTTTTTTATCCTGTTAAGTGGTTTTAATTTAGTAATTGTCTCGTTTTTGTCATGAAAAAAAGGGCAGTTGACGAAAACTGACGAAAATATTTTGTCAACAAAATTAACATTGTTCAAATCCAATGAATTTTTTGTTCAGAATCCATCTTTTTTTTTTTTTTTTTGGCCACAGCGGCTTTTATCAACAGTGGAGAGTGACAGGAAATGGAGGAAAGATACGGGGGAAGACACGCGAGCAAATTGGCGACGGGCCGGGACGCGAACCCGTGCCGCCCGCACACCACAACGCGGCGTATGTATGTGGTCGCCGGCTTCACCACTAAGCCACCCAGGCGCCCCAGAAGCCATCTTTTTTAAACTAATACTATACCAGGATGCTTTTGAATTTGTTAACCCTTTAGTATTAGCTGTTTATGTATTCTTTGCTAATCTGCCACTTCACGTATGGTCTAACACAGGCCATATGTCACGTGTTTTACTGTGCAGAAAAAAAAAGATTTCAAAGAATTTGGGCACACTAAGGTATTCCGTGAATTATTGGCAGACTTGAAGAAATTGATGAGAATGGGCTTTTAGCATCAGATGTAATGGTGGTCAAAGGGACACTGTATTGCACTGAAGGAGATAATTTGGTCTCACAGTGCATTGGTCGTTTCTCAGAAAATTTTAGTTGCTCATAACCAGATCAGAATTTCAGGATGGTGATCCAAATCTGTGTGGACCAGTGCATACCACTGACAGCTAAGGTTCTGCCATTGACTGCCTCCAGACTGAAGACAAACCAGATGTAGAAGGAGTAAAATTTCAACTCTTTGAAATACTTTAATGTATGCCTGCCAGGTTTGCCACCTTGTCTGGGGCATGACATTTTTGAGGGTGTTTTGTCTTATAATGTTGCACTGTATCTTAAGTTTTTCATAAAGAAAAAGGCATGGTTCAGTTACTCCACTCAGAATCAGCACATTAAACAGTTGAAATACTTTGCCACTGGTGCTTCTGCAGAGCTATGTGAAGTCAGCCCTTAAGCAGATAAACTCTCAGGACAGGCCATACAAAACTGGAATTTTCTAAAGTGGCTACCCATCAATTATTGGTGACCAAGTGAAAGATACAGCAGATGGGGTTTGACAGTTGACTCTGCAACTGAAAGACATTGTGGACATGATATGTACTCAGAAAATCTCTATGCCTCAAGTGCCATAACTTGATGTTCTCATTCAAGAAGATCTTGAATGAAGAAAAGTTATATTCTGAGACAGAAATTTGAAACTAAAACATCCTTATTTACGTCACTACCCAGCCCTTATTCTGAAATTTGGCCCCTCGATCAGACTATGGACAATGCGCTTTAAAAGTAAGCACAGTTATTTCAAGAGGTGTGCAATGACTGTCATGATTGCAGCCCTACCCTGAGTGTGCTGATTACTCATTACCCTCACCTGCACTGTGCTGCTCCCTATTTAAACAGCTGCTCGTCACCAGCTCAGTGCGAGATCGTCTGTTGCTACAGTCTCAGCTTTCAAGCCATGTCTCATGTTTCCTAGTTTTTTGGTTTTCTGATCCTGCCTGTTTTTGACCACAGATTTTGCCTTGTCCCTTGGCTGCTGGAGGATTTCTGACTTACTGCTGATGGACCCTGCCTGACTCTGACCTTGTCTCATGTTTTTCTGATTTCTGGATCTTCATTGCCTGTGGCCCTCCTGTGAATGGACCTGGATTGCCCCCCTGACTTGGTGGAATTTGTCCCTGTCGTCTGTTTGTCCCCTGAGCCCTCTAGTTCTCCCTTTGCCCATCCACCTGACCCCTCCCTGGCTGGATCCCCGACCCCAGTGGACCTCCCCCTTCCTGACCCACTAGCCTGACTACTCCCTGCTAGCCCCTTACCTTTATTTTTGTAATAAAGACATTTTGTGAACCAAATCTGGTCTTGGCTGCGTTTTGGGTTCTGGCTGATTTTGCTTGTACGTTACAATGACTTTGAAGAATTTTAAAAAATCTCTGCTTTACTCTATCTGAAAGACGTCTGTTGTTACAGGCTTATCTTTCAGTAGGAGTATTTGACCAGGCAGTCTTGAAAATTAAAGAAGGTTCTCCATTTTACTCCGTAGTATATAATAAAGCCATTCAAGATGCAGTCAGACCATTTGGCTTCACCGAGACCAACACAGTTGAAATGCTGTATAAGGGAATATTGTATAAGAAAGGAGGGTTACTTGTCACAGGGAACAATGACTCCATGGAGTTTCATGAACTACTGCTTATTTTGACAAAAAAATTACACTGGTTATTTTCAAAGTTTCTTTCACTGGCACATAATAGGCAGATCTATCTGAGCTCTTGAGCAGCTTGTCCTCATTGGTCCCGTATGACATGCACAGAAGAGATCAAATCCTTTGACACCCTCGCAAACTCTGTTGATATCCTCTGGTCAGTATACATGGCAGAATTCCATCCTTCATTACCATCTGTACTCAGTTGGGAAAGAGAGTGAAAAGATACAGTGTCTGAACATTAGTGAATTGACTGACTTGTCATCTTACAGGAAGGATGGATAGCAAATGGTTTCATTGAAGCACAGTGTGATGCCACAGTAATGAATGTCTTCGGCTGACATTCTGGTGTTGCTTGGACTTCATACAGGAATTTATAATGCAGAGCAAAGCAGCATAAGGTTTGCCAATACTATGCTATTGCCAGACCTCCATGCCTCAACTATGAACATTATAGAGGAGACACTACTGTCATTAGGGGTGGAGTCCAGTGAGGATTTCCACTTTGTCCAGCGTACTGATCTGCTTTCAATATTAAGACCATTCCAAGCAAGAAAAACGGTTGTTGCATGGAAACAAAGCAGTAAGTTTTACCATTTTTAACAGCAGTGAGGAATTTGAAATTGCATTATGTTTTTATATTTGAGCCGGCACACTGGACTTCTCTGAGAGGACAGAAATCAATCAAACATAACATTCAACTATTAAAATAACTTTACTGTTTAGGAATGCAAGTAAATAACTATAATTTGGCATATTAATCAAAAAAATTATAATTCACTTTTCTATTTTTTTCCGTCATTTTGTAAAAATATAAGTAAACATTACAAAATCTTAAAAAAAGGTTTTGGTAGTTACTAATTGTCACAGTTAGGCTGTGTGGCTGGCAGGGGTGGAAACAAATGCAGGATGCATGAGACAAAAGCAGCTCTGAAGCAGCTTTATTACTGAAATCTTCCCATAGAAAATTCAAAAACACAAAATTCAAATCTAAACCAAGACTGTGCAAATAACAAAATAACATATCTGGGAGAAAAAGGGAACAAAACACTAAACAGGGCTACACACAGCTCGGGGGAATACAGATGAGGACGCAACAATGAACAGAAGAAAACTGAGGGCTTAAATACACACAAGGTAACTGGGAGAGTGGTGACAGCAGGGAGCAACAGGTGAACCAAAACAAACTAATAACACAAAGCACAGGGAACAAAGGACTGTTAAAATAAAATAGGGAGTGACTAACCATAACGCACACGCAGACTTAACAGAACACAAGGAATAGAATACACAAGGGACAAAGACCACTGGACATCTGAACACAGTTATGCAGAAAGGACAACACAATATACTTACCAGAAACTAATATGACCTATAACCTAAAATTAAACTAAGAACCAAAACCATATCAACACTAAAACACAGGAATCTCAAATGAAAATGGAACCTAAAGAAACAACACAAAATGCTGGGCATGAGGCCCAGGACCATGACATGTACTGTTAAACCTTGCATTGGGTGGTGGTCTAATACATGTGCTAAGCTGTGTATAGCACATTCTTTTTCTAGGTCCTTTGTTTTTGTTATTCTTGCTGTGAACTTTGCTTTTTATTGTCTAAGGGTTATATTATTAGTAGTACTAGTAGTATTATAGCTTTATTAGGGCCTGTGCACAACCTGTGCGAAGGCCCTGTATCTGCTTTTGATTACTCAGGAAAATGAATTGCTTTTTTGAGGGCCTAAACGTGCTCAAAAAGCTAATGAAATTTTGCACACGTCAGGTCTTTTGAAAATTTACGTATTTTAATAGTTTGAGGCATGGCCCTCTCAAAATGGCTCTATAGTGCCACCTTTAATTCAATTCCCACTGCTGTGTTTCACGTACATGTATAGAATTTCGTACTCATATGTAACATGTCCAGACGAACAAAAAAAGACCACTTGGTCCAGTGACCTGAACTCAACAGGAAGTCTGCCATTTTGAATTAAATGGGCGATTTTAGCGATTTCCTGCCATCATACTTTCTCTAACTACTCATAGGTTTTGGATGTTATCTACTTCATATTTAATCAGTGCAATCTACACACCAGGGGGCAATCTAAAAACTGGTGAGTTTTCGCTGGGGTGTGTGGCCATGACGCCATGGTGAATTTTGCTCATTCATCAGGAAATTTTGATTGGCTCTCATTCATACCTACATAATTCAATCTGGACCAAACATCTTCATTAGGATGAGAGTCCGCCCCTGAACACATACATATGACAATATTTAGGAACAATTGCAGCGCCACTTAGTGGGAACAGGAAATATCATGATTTATACTTTGAGGTACAGCTCCAAGGTGGTTAAGAAGAAGAAGAAGAAGAAGAAGAAACAGCCTTTATTGTCCCACAGAGGGGAAATTTGGGTGTAACAGCAGCCGCAGTTATTATAAATATAAATAAAGATATAATAATATAATAATTCACACTATTAAGAAAAGAATATATATAAAATCAACAAACAATATTAACCTTAATACTACTAATAATAATAACACTATATACAATGTGCATGATGTGCTGGACTATTTACAGTATATTATGTATTATCCTACATTGTGTAGGCTATTGTGGTTTTTGTTGGGAGCAGTGATGGTTATAAAGTCTTACAGCTGCTGGGAGGAAGGATCTGCGGTAACGCTCCTTTGTGCATTTAGGATGCAGCAGTCTGTCACTGAAGGAGCTCTCCAGCTCAGCAACAGTTTCATGCATGGGATGGGAGACCTTGTCCATCAGTGATGTTATTTTGGTCAGAGTCCTTCTGTCTCCCACCACCTGCACTGAGTCGAGAGGACATCCTAGGACAGAGCTGGCTTTCCTGATGAGCTTGTCTATCCTCTTCCTCTCAGCTGTAGACAAGCTGCTGCTCCAACATACTGCTGCATAGAAGATGGCTGATGCCACCACAGAGTCATAGAAGGTCTTCAGGAGTGTCCCCTGCACTCCAAAAGACCTCAGCCTTCTCAGCAGGTAGAGTCTGCTCTGACCCTTCCTGTAGAGCGCATCAGTGTTATGAGTCCAGTCCAGTTTATTGTTTAGGTGAACACCCAGGTACTTATAAGAGTCCACTATCTCAATGTCCACTCCCTGGATGTTCACCGGTGTCCGTGTGGTGGGTCTGCGCCTGCGGAAATCCACCACCAGCTCCTTGGTTTTAGCGGCGTTGATCAGGAGGTGGTTCCGCTGGCACCAGTCCACAAAGTCCTGAGTCCACTGTCTGTACTCTGAGTCATCCTCACCTGTGATGAGGCCAACTATGGCAGAGTCGTCAGAGAACTTCTGCAGATGGCAGCGTGGGGAGTTTATGGAGAAGTCTGCAGTGTAGAGGGTGAAGAGGAACGGTGCCAGCACAGTAAGCAAAATCATCTCAAATTTTGCCTGGAAAGCATTAAGGAGTTGATCTTACATTGTTTTCAAAACTGTGAGTTTTTGCCAAAGGGCATATCCCTGGCGGCATCTCAAATTATGATGTTTTGTCATGTCAAAAATTGCTGAAACTCAAAGCTTATCAAACACCTGTGGTTTGATAAGTCTCCTGTCCTGAACAGATTGAAATGCATATAGTCAGCGCCACCTAGCAAGAACTGGAAATGTCATGAAATACCAGGCTTTATACATAGCCCCAGAGCCACATTTTATCTACATATCTGAAATTGTGCAGGCTCATGTAATGTCCTAAGATGTGCAAAAAAGTCTCTTGGACCCATACCCAAAACCCAACAGGAAGTCAGCCATTTTCAATTTAAGGTGTGATTTTTTGCCATTTTCAGTCCTCATATTTAAATGATCTCCTCCTAGGGCATTTGGCCCAGTGAGACCAAAATTACTCACTGCACAACTAGCACATCAAAAGTTATTCAAGGTTTTATACAATATGAAATGGTGTTGCCGTAGCAACACTCTGCTTTTGGGGTTTCAATCATATACCACAGGACACCAAATTGTCACATCTCGAGTATACATTGTCCAATCTGTCCCAAACCTCACATGCTTCATGAGAGTGTGAATGAGTGTGGACACACCCAACTACCAGCTTTGTATCACACTCATAACACCACATAATGGCAACAGGAAATCAGTAGTACGCTGATAATCATCATACTATTATCATTACATTTATTGATGAGTGCAGGCATTACATACAGCATACACGGGAGATGTTTGGTGGCCGAACAATGCAAGGAGCGAGTTGCCTGGTGGGCTGACAGCATCCAGGTGAGCCCGAGACTCTCCCGTCCTCGACATCCTCCGAGCGGGGCACAGCTCAACTGTGCCACGGGTCGATGCGTGCCGGGTGTGAGGGCCTGATCATCCCCGCTTGTGGCTTTAATTTTATTAATTTTTTAAAAATGTATTCTGGCAGCAGCAAGGATCATGCTGGTCCACACCAAACATCTACTGACAATATCAAACAGAAATGATGACAACACCTGCTCAAAGTTCCAGTTTCATGACCATCAGGTTCATATGAGATCCCATTCTGAGAATGCTCTTAAGTCGAATCTGGATTCAGAGACTCATTACTCTTAATCAGCCAGGCAAGTGGCTACTTCTTTCATGTTTATTCATTCAACCCTGGATGATTCTTTATACATGTATGGACACATGCTGTTTAAACAATATCTCAAGACTGCCTTACCTGCATACTAGACAAGAAATTGGATATTTATTTTTTTATTTTTTATTTTTTTTACAAAGAATGTCTAAATGCAAAATTTGTTTTAAAGTTTAACAGTGTGTCTTTGTTTGCAATGGGCTTTATATGTTATCTTTGTAATTAACCATAAGTAGTTGTTGGTTGTAAAATCCTAGCCATGTATTATTGTCAAAGGGTTATGTGAAAACTGTTGGAATAGTAAATAAATCTGAGTCATAAATTGTCACCCAGACAGCATGACAATGAGATAGTGATAGAAATAATAAGTAATAATTTGTAAAAAATAGCCAACATGAAAATTATTGATACAGAAGCTTTGGGACTTTGCAGTATATAATTCATCATAGCAGACAGCAGCACATTTTGATAATGAATCAAGAAATTTTTCATTTGTCAGTCATCCAGTGTTTTTTTAAAGCAAATAATGCAAAGGGAAACAGGGAGAGGTGGCTGGGACTGCACTACACAATCATTAAAGTATATAATCCACAGATGCGAGCTACAGAAGAAGAAAGATCAGACAAAAGCACGGATAAGGTCGGTGTGTTCATTTTCTTTAATGTTTTATATCTTGAGTGGTTTTGGAGGAAAAGTGTAACGTTAGAAAACTCTGCTGATAACATCATCATGACTGATTTCTGTGCTCTCTGAGTGTGACAAGGGTTTAAACTTAAAGCTGCATGTAACCATTTCCCTCCTTATTTACAATTTTCCTGAATACAAAAAACAAAACAAAAAATGATGCAATCATTTCCCAATTGCATGGCAAAATATGAAACATTCATGAAAAAGCAGATTGTTATGCCGGACAACAAATTACACTAGAGACAGCAGTTCAAATCCCTCATGGGACAGATTATTCTTTGGGCAGCACTTTTGTCTCACAGTAAGAAAGTCCAAGTTTGAATTCACCCTGCAAAATCCGACTCTGTGTGGAGTTTGCATGTGTTCCTCGTGTTTGTGTGGGTTTTCTCCGGTTTCACACATTCTTTACTTAAGTAGAAGGACAAATACTTAAAAATACTGAATAAACTTCTTTACTCAAGTATAAGTAAAAAAAGTACAGCCTCTGAAATGTACTCAAAGCAAGAAAGCAAAAGTAGCTCTTTGGAGGACATTTCTGCCAGCTATTTTTGTGTAAAGCTAACTGAACTTGCTATAGTAACAAAATAATATTACATGAGAATACAAATGTTATTCCAATCTAAATTTAATGTACGAATGTAATCAGCTTTAATATGTTATGTAGGACACAAGCAGTGAATGGGAATTTAAAAATAGCTCTATTTTCTGTTGTCTACATTGTAGAGGGTGACTGTGACTCCACACCTAAAAACAAAAATGAGTATACTCAGGGGTTCAAGTGGGAGGTGGAGGAACCCTAAGATCAGTTGTAGTGGTTTTGTGTGGGGGAAAAGAATCACAACTTTGTATTGTGAAATCCAGCAAATTTTCTTTGTGTGCAGGCTGTGATCAGTTGACCTGCTGCTGCTCTGAGGTTTACTGCTCTATGTGGATGAACTGAAATCTATAAGATATAACCTAGTATTTTACAAGCTATCTTGGCTGATTTCCATCCCCTACACTTACAGTATCCTGTTTATACTGTCTTTATACTGATAGTATGCATTTTGCATAAAGGTGGAATTTAGTGAATGAATATAAGCATCAACAGCTTTGATTCAAATTCATCCCTGCTACACTTCATGTAACATGTAACCATGAACACACACTGTGTACCAGTCCAACACAGAGCTTTAGAAGCGTCCTCCAAGGAGCTACTTTTACTTTCTTACTTTGAGTAGATTTCAGAGCCTGTACTTTTTTACTTTTACTTGAGTACAGAAGTTGAACCAGTACTTCAACTTTTACCAGAGTAGTTTTTAACACAAGTACTTGTACTTCTACTCAAGTACAGAATGTCAGTACTTTGGCCACCTCTGGCTGCCCCTCCCTGAGTCTGGTCCTGCTAGAGGTCTTCAAGCAGAAATGATGACAACCATTAAATTAACAACTCAGTTTTCTTTTTTGTTGCCAGGTTGATGCATTTCCTCCAATGACTTGACAACATACGTTCTGCAGGGCTAAAACATATTTCCTATCATATTACATTATATTTAAAGTCATGCTGACTATCACGAAAAAGTTGGACAATTGGTATCCACAAACATAAACAAATACATTGGTTTTCTGAGACAATTTAACAAATCGCTTTGACACCAGGCTGAACGATAGCATTTCCAATATATGTTGTTTTTGCCAAACATATTACCAGGTAACCAACTAGTTACACATGAACACAAATACAATTTTTGGTTTTCTTCTGTCTGGTTCAAGTTCATTACTAACACTCTTTCTAAGGCTACATTCACACCCAAATCCGACCCAAATCCGATTTTTTGCCCTCATGCGACCTGTATCCGATCTTTTTATGCCAGTCTGAACAACACGGATCCGATTGTTTCAAATGCGACCCAGGCCACTTTGGATATGTGGTCCTAAATCCGATACATATCCGATCTTTTCAAATCCGACCTGTGTGTGTACGGCCAGGTCGCAATTATCCGACCTGCACGTCATTGACACTCGACAAACATCACTATTCTGCGTCCTGTCACGCGGACGCGGGAAGGCAAACGTGTGACGTCCGCAAACATTGAGAACGCTCGCTACATGTGACGTAGCGAGCTACTGCGCATGCGGGACACTTTCAAATTCATCTGCTGTTCACACACAGATCACATCCAAGTCGGATATATTTGGAAATGTGAACAACCACTCAAAAAATAAAATCGGATTTCACAAAAAATCGGAATTGGGTCACTTCAGGCTGCAGTGTGAACGTAGCCTAACTCTCGAGATAAATGCCAGGCCTCCATATTTAGCTGTTAATGCAATATTAATCATGTATACATGCTATAGTCTTATTTTTGGTGAGCCACTGTAACATTTCCAAAAATCTATTTGTGTTAGAAAATCTTACAATGTATACAAATATAAATCCCCTAATGTACAATGACTTGAAAAAGAAGATTCAGAATGGAAAATATTACCGTATTTTTTGGGCTATAAGGCGCACTTAAAATCCTTAAACTTCCTCAAAAATCGGCAGTGCACCTTATAATCCGGTGCGCCTTATGTATGAATTCTTGTAGTGCTTACTGACCTTGAAACACTTTTATGTGGTACACTGTGCTCAAAAATCTGTCGAAATGTTTTAGTGCGACTTTGGTAAGGGACGTTTAATAAATATCGAAATTTTCCAGATCATACAAAGCGTACAACGGGGGGAGGGGGGTAACACCCAGCGTACGGTTTTCAAATAGTTGAGCGCTGCCGTCTGACCGCCGATGGCCAAGGAATCCACACCACTGCACCATTACGTGGTCTGCAGCGATATTTCCTCCGGTCTGGCTGATCAGTTCAAAGGCCTCATTGAATTCTCTAGAACAGTCCATCATTGATTCACAAAATGACTCTACTGACGATATTAGACAGGAACAAGCTGTGAGTGCAGCGCAGCAGGTGTGGAAAGCAGCCAAAGCCGCCGGAGATAAATTCAACAAGGAAGTGGAAGCATTGTTCCAAAAATAGAAACCGTACGCAGTACACCGCAGAAAACGATAATGGATTTTATTCTACATGATTCTGGCCTATTTTCATCTATGCTGGCCCGTATATTTGTGCGTAATCTGGCGATCAGTGGCCAGCGCTGTTGCTAACTTTTGTGCAACAAAACTCGCTGTCGGCTGTCTCAAAAGTTGCTAAAGGACGAATCGAGGTCCGGGGGTGTGTGTGTGTGCTGTCCCCCACTGTGCCAAAAAGAGGTCTGGGCAATGCCACAGCGTATGAAGGGACGCAGTACGAGCGCTGTATGTACACAAAACACGGTGACAGCGGAGTTTTCAGGTTTCCGGTGTTGTGTCAAAAGGGATTTCCTTTTTTTTTTTTTTCTTTTAATGTTTTTTCTTTGCTTATATCAGTAAATAGACAGGTGCACAGGATTTATGAAGGGCTTATATATAAAATGAAGAAATGACTTGTTCTTATCCTCATTAATAAAGAATATATTGTAGTGTCTGTTAAGATGTTGAAGAAGATGGCGAGAGATTGCCAGCAAAAGTTGCCCTTTTATTAACAATTAAATGGTTGCTGTGTGCCACAACCAAAACAAAACAGTAACAACAACGAGACTGACTCAGATAATGACAAGAGGGAACCCGGCATGCTTCATGCCCAAATCGCCCAACTGTTCAACTCAGTGACTGAAAATGAGGAATATGATGGATTTGTGAAAGATGAATGATTTAAAATGTGAGTGTATTTTTCTGTATTTGTTAGAACTGAACAATAGTCTGAGTTATTGTGAATGAGCTGAATAAAGTTGGACTTACCTGACCCTTTTGTTTCGCCATACATATGTTTTATCATGCGCCTTATAACCTGGTCCGTCTTATGTACGAAAATAGACCCGTTCATTGATGTTGCGCCTTATAATGCGGTGCGCCTTATGGTCCGAAAAATTGTGCACTCAATGGGATTTCACTTTTCAAGAAAAATAGAAGCGATATATTTCAGAATCAGAATCAATTTTATTGTCATTATATGTCAGCCATATAACGAAACAGCGTTCCAGAACACCCATCCAAAAGACGAACAGATCAAACAAACAGGGGAGATACAGTAAGTGTCTCCAGTCTTGCTGCCATTTAAAAAAGATGGAAACATTGGGAACACAATGGGGTAAGTGAGGAGAAAAAAAAGCATCTCATACTTTGTCCCGTAACAGGGCACAATATGAGGTTGGAAAAACCTCTGCATAGTGTAGTTTGAGCATATATACTGCATGGGAGCGCTATGTGGGGAGGGACAGGGATGGAAGGGAGCCAGTGGAGGCGAGTGGGTTCA
Source organism: Archocentrus centrarchus (assembly GCF_007364275.1). Taxonomy (NCBI): domain Eukaryota; kingdom Metazoa; phylum Chordata; class Actinopteri; order Cichliformes; family Cichlidae; genus Archocentrus; species Archocentrus centrarchus. Next base: position 3,663,255 of record NC_044363.1, on the reverse strand, counting down.
GGTTACTGTGGAGCTGACCCAGCTCCCCCCTCAGCTAACAGTTCCTCATAAGAGGTGGAATGTTCATCAGCAGCCTTGATCTAGGGATACCAGTTCATACAAGTCAGAAGACGGGATAGTGCAGGGGCCGTAGAGTTTCTGTTTACATAACACCCAGGAGAAAAATGAAATACCCGGCAATCCATGGCTGGTCAGGGAGCCAAATTTCAGATACTACAATTGTTTTGGTACAGGCTGTCACTGATTAATTTTCCGGCAGCCTTACAGTCTTGCTGGAAACTCTCATTGGCGAAAAATCCAATCATCTGAAGCAGCAAAGCAGGGTCGATAAGGGAGGGTAGGGAGAGAAGAAAAATGTGTACATCTCCGCTGAGAGATGGACAAGGGCAATGTATACATCTGATTTACTTGTTTGTCATGTTGTTTTTCTTTCCCTTTTAGATATAGCAGTCAACTCGACATCCTCCAGCAGCTCTCTTTTTCAGCCACACGATTCCCTGCTAACATCTAACCTTCATATAGACATCGACTGCTTCATCTCCAGACCTGGCTCTTTCATCGTCACAACATATTTCATCTTCAACATCTTCATCCTCTTTCCTCTCTGCACCTTCATCCTCTACCATGGTTTCCAACAATGGTGGCAACAACACTCCACCTCCTCAGCAGCCATAATGAGTCACTCTGACAGCTTCACCTATCACCTGGCCATCATGGAGCTGATTTGTAACTTGGGATGTATCTTAGGCATTTGTGGTATCTATGGGAATGATTCAAACTTAATGATTGTGGGGTTCTTTCTAACTTCTTTTACCTGGTTTGGAGAGACATTCTTCCACGTCCTGACCTGTGTGGAGCGCTATCTGGCTGTCATCTATCCCATCATCTATGTGAGCCTGAGAAATGAAAGAGGGATCAGAATCAGAAATATCAGCATTGGCTGTGTCTGGCTGCTTTGCTCTGTGGGGACAAGTGCAGCAGTGAATGAAACCTTGTTCATCATCGCAGATCTGTGTGTTATGGTGTTGTCCTTCCTCATCATGTCCTTTTGTAGCTTTTCTGTTCTGTATGCTTTGATCCGTCCACGTCCAGGAGAACAGGGTTCAACCAGGGAGAGGACTGACCAAACAAAGCTCAGGGCATTCTACACTATTCTGGCCATACTGGGAGCACTGGTGTTGAGGTTTGTGGGTGGTCTAGTCTGGGTTGTATTTAACATGAATCGAGAAGGAGGGAGGTACTGTTTGGTAAATACTTCTAATGCCTGGTTTAATGTGCCCAGCATTCTGGTGTTACCTTTGCTGTTTCTTTACAGAGAAGTCAAGTGTTTGTGCTGTAAGAACAACAGGCAGCGATTCCAAATCTGAATCCAGATTATAAGAAAATAAATAATAATTTAAAAAAAAGGTGATAAATGATAAAAAAATATAAAAAGCAAGACAATAATAATACTGCCACATCAGATGATAGCATGTCTTCATTTTGGAAGTACTGTAGGAGCCTCTGTAATGACATCGCATATATTGATTGACAGTGTATAGTAAAAAGGCAGGTTCAAGGACATCAACGACTTTGTACAGTCTGGATTTACAGCATACTATTGTATAAAAATGGTTTTCAGGCCAAAAAAATAAAAGGTTATTTAAACATTCTCTGGTTTGGTCTTCATCTAATCTTTAGAACACAACATGTCTTCATTTACTCTATCATGTTTTTTACTAAATTTAGCATTTTTATGAGGCTTGAGAGGAAGCTGGTGAGGTCATAATTAAATCAAGCTGTACATTTTCAATATACTTAATGATTAGAGCCAGAAAAATAACACAATCTAAGACTTAACTGTGCAAGGATGCACTCTGGCATCCAGTAACAACACTATTCACTAAATGCTAACAACTTGAATGTAATGTAAATATATAGATGTGTAGCAGGGATATTTTCCTCTTCACCTTTGTCTGTCATTTGTGCCTCCTTGTTGTTACCCGTTGTTACAAAAGGAGGCTGACTTGTCTGTTTGTCCTTTTGGAAACCTGTGTATTTCATTTTCATGATTTTCTGCACCGATGCACTGAACAGTGTGCATGTATCTGAGTTCACACGGTTATTGTAAGATTTTGTGCATGCAAGCTTGTGTGAATGTAATGTATTTAATCGCTAAATTGTGGCTCTGTGTTTTAGTGGGAGGACCCACTACAATTTTTTTTTCACTTTTGCGCTCATTTCGTTCCGCTTATCTTGCAGCTTTGCTCTTTTTCTTGAACCATCGGTCTTCTCTGTCCACAGTGTTTAAATTTGTATCATCAAAAGAGTGTCTCCTCTCCTTAAGAGCCCACATGAAGGACCCACAAAGAACAGAGTTAAAAAGTTCAACAATCCAAGTCTTCAACTGAAAAAAAAAATGCAGTAGTCAGACACTTGAATGCAAGTAGTTCATAAGGAATACCAGCAAGAAAAAGAATGCTAAAAATGTTTAGAACACCTGAGGAGAGGTACAAGGTGAGCTCGTAAGTGATGAGAGAACAATTGCAGGTATACACTGAGGAGCCTGATGACTAATTGGAAACAGGTGTGGCAGACTAGTGAGGGTGAGGGAAACAATCACAAAGAAGGAAAAACAGACAGGAAGCAGACAAAAATACCTGACAAACAAAAAAAATAAAAAAGAGAGAAAATGGCAGGAACGTCAAATCATGAAACGAGTGGTGTGTGTGTAAGGTGGAGTAATAAATCACATTAGTAACAGATCATATGGCAGGGGTCCTCAAATCCAGGCCTCAAGGGCCGGTGTCCTGCAGCTTTTAGATGTGTCCCTGATCCAGCACATCTGAATCAAATGGCTGAATTACCTCCTCAGTATGCAGTCAAGTTCTCCAGAATCCTGTTAATGATTTCTATATTTGACTCAGGTGTTTGAAGCAAAGACAAATTTAAAAGTTGCAGGACACCAGCTCTCGAGGCCTTGTTGAATCAAGTCTTTGATTTGAGGATCCCTGGCATATGGTTTGCAAGTTCTAACAGGAATGACACATCACATTTTCTTTTTAGAAACCAGAGATTGATTCCCCAATATTACTTACACAACCTCCTGACTGAAGAATGCTGAGATGGTCTGAAATGTCTTCATAATCCAATAAAAAATGAACACAAACATTTTCTATCTCCTAACGTCTCGAAACAGATCTAAGCTGCAATTGATCTGGAAACTCCCTGAATATGCAGGATGGTGCTGGATGAGCCCTAGATGGAAACAAAAGCTTAAAGATATCACTGCTTCATTTACTGCATTACTATCAACCAAATATAGTCTGCTAAAGAGAGATTAAAGCCAAATTCAACTCAGATTTACTACAGAAACCACAGAGTTAGGTAACACAGATACATTACTGTGGGAATATATAACTTTTGGGTTGTTTAATCATCCATCCATTCACTTCCACTTATCCTGTTCAGGGTCAAGGGGGGGTCTGGAGCCTATCCCAGCTGACATAGAGCAAGAGGCAGGGTACACACTGTACAGGTTGCCAGCCTGTCACAGGACCAACACAGAGAGACCCATCCACAGTCTCATTCACACCTATGGGCAATTTAGAGTGGCCAATTAACCTAACCCCAGTAAGAGCATGTCTTTGGACTGTGGGAGGAAACCCACACAGACACAGGGAGAACATGCAAACTCCACAGAGAGAGCTGCCCAGGCCAAGATGGAATTGAACTCAGGCCTTCTGGATAGTATTCTAAGTCTGGGGCAGTAGTGGTAACCATCATGCTGCCCTAAACATCGGACAGCACGGTGTTTAATCATCAAACACCAAATTACTTTCTGTTAAAACAATTTCCTGTTTTTGATGTGTGTTTGTGTGTATTTTTAAAATGTTTATGTTTGTTTATATCACTAAATAGTCAACAGGATTTACAAAGAGTTTATATATAAAATAAGTTATTCAAAAAAAGTAGTTGTATCTACAGTATAATTTATCCAGTCTTTTTTTTTTTTTTTTTGGCCACTTAGAATATCTTTATAGAAGTGCGATGTTATCTTTGCTGCAATTTCTACTGTCCTCTTGGTCAGATCTCTTAAAAAAGATTTTTTATTTGGCGCCTGGGTGGCTTAGTGGTGAAGCCAATGCCCGCATACACATACCACGTTGCAGTGTGGGCAGCGCAGGTTTGCCTCTTGGCCTGTTGCCAATTTGCCCGTGTATGCCCCATTTCCTGTCTCTCTCCACTGTCACAAAAAGCCACTGTGGCCAAAAATGCTAAAAAAAAAAAAAAAAGACATTTTACTGTCAATGACACTTTTTACCTGCATAAATATAAAAATTACTTTGCCAAAAACTGATTGCAGCTTCTACCTTGTGTCAGGAATGTTCTGTCTCAAAATGAATTGATGTCATTCATAAAAGATATGTTTGACAGACAGGCCAACAAGTCATTTACAACCAATCATATATCAGCAATCATTTTTGGCAAATACCAGATATCACTTTGCCGGTACAATAATCAGTGTGATTGGTCAGATGCTGCCAGTTTCTTCCTGTTAGAAGGGAGTTTTTTCCTTTACCCTTGTCGCCGATGCTTGTGCATGGGGGTTGTGTGATTTTTCTCTGTATTACTGTAGGGTCTTTACAATACGATGCACCATGAGGTGACTGTTGTTGTGATTTGGCCCTATATAAATAAATTGAACTGAATTTAATTTAATTGAATTCAGATAATGAAGAAAGGCCCTATGTATACTGAACTCGCTTCATAGTGGCGGGCCAAGGTGAAAATAGGAAAACCATTCTCACAGAAAACTCACATAGTTAATGGCTCTGTTTGATTTGAATACACACATCATTTGAATTATTTCCAGTGTTCACCCAAATAGACTGATAAATAAAGTAAGTTTAAACTAAGTTTATTTATAAGTCAAACTGTCATCTGGAATTCACTTCAATGGGTTGATGATACAAATTAAAAAAAAAAAAATATTCATACAGAGGTTTTGGGACTTTTCAGTCCTCATGCAGATGTGTGTAAGTGTCAGTATATAATTCATCAAGTTATTCATTTGTCAGATATCCAGTGTTTTTTTTTTATGCAAATAATGCAAAGGGAAACAGGGAGAGGTGGCTGGGACTGAAGTATACAAATCATTAAAGTATATAATCCACAGCAGTGATCTATAGAAGAAGAAAGATCGGTGAAGAAGGTCGGTGTGTTCGTTTTCTTTAATGTCACCTAAATCTTAAAGCACCATCTGATATGCATTTTGTTAAACCTGCTTTTTCTACAGACTACACACAGAAACTCAGAGACTGAGTTGGAAAACTCTGCTGATAACGTCATCATGACTGTTTTAAGTTATCCAGATTTGCAATATTTGACAGAAAATTTGCTATGAATATTGTGAAATCAAGTTAGCATTTCTGCGCTCTCTGAGCATGAAGAGGGCTTAAGCTTAAAGCTGTTTGTAATCATTTCAGTTAGCCTTGGAGACAACAAAAAAAAATCTAAACTATACAAAAAACTCACTGCAGTTTGTGCACATATTTACTGTGTGTAGATATTTAAATATAATGTGTTTCTGGACATGAATTTTCCCTCCTTATTCACAATTCTCTGAATACAAAATTCATGAATTCACTTCCCAATTTGATCTCATGGCAAAGTATGAAACAGGCGCACAAAAGCAGATTGTTATGGCAGATAACAAATTACACTAGAGACAGCAGTTCAAAGTGCTCATGGGACAGATTCTTTTGCACTTAATTTGCATTATTAACCCCCCTCGATTTAGAAAAAAAAGTTAAGTGTTGTAGGCCTAAAACATACTTCGTATTATGATTTTATACATTATTTATATATATATATATATATATATATATATATATATATATATATATATATATATATACACTGCTCAAAAAAATAAAGGGAACACTTAAACAACACAATATAACTCCAAGTAAATCAAACTTCTGTGAAATCAAACTGTCCACTTAGGAAGCAACACTGATTGACAATCAATTTCACATGCTGTTGTGCAAATGGAATAGACAACAGGTGAAAATTTTTGGCAATTAGCAAGACACACTCAATAAAGGAGTGGTTCTGCAGGTGGGGACCACAGACCACTTCTCAGTACCTATGCTTTCTGACTGATGTTTTGATCACTTTTGAATGTTGGTGGTGCTTTCACACTCGTGGTAGCATGAGACGGACTCTATAACCCACACAAGTGGCTCAGGTAGTGCAGCTCATCCAGAATGGCACATAAATGCGAGTTGTGGCAAGAACGTTTGCTGTGTCTGTCAGCGTAGTGTCCAGAGGCTGGAGGCACTACCAGGAGACAGGCTAGTACACCAGGAGACGTGGAGGAGGCCGTAGGAGGGCAACAATCCAGCAGCAGGACCGCTACCTCCGCCTTTGTGCAAGGAGGAACAGGAGGAGCACTGCCAGAGCCCTGCAAATGTGCATGTGTCTGCACAAACTGTTAGAAACTGACTCCATGAGGATGGTATGAGGGCCCGACGTCCACACATGGGGGTTGTGCTCACAGCCCAACACCGTGCAGGACGCTTGGCATTTGCCAGAGAAAACCAGGATTGGCAAATTCGCCACTGGCACCCTGTGCTCTTCACAGATGAAAGCAGGTTCACACTGAGCACATGTGACAGACGTGACAGAGTCTGGAGACGCCGTGAAGAGTGATCTGCTGCCTGCAACATCCTTCAGCATGACCGGTTTGGCAGTGGGTCAGTAATGGTGTGGGGTGGCATTTCTTTGGAGGGCCACACAGCCCTCCATGTGCTCGCCAGAGGTAGCATGACTGCCATTAGGTACCGAGATGAGATCCTCAGACCCCTTATGACACCATATGCTGGTGCGGCTGGCCCTGGTTTCCTCCTAATGCAGGACAATGCTAGACCTCATGTGGCTGGAATGTGTCAAGCAGTTCCTGCAAGATGAAGGCATTGAAGCTATGGACTGGCCCGCCCGTTCCCAGAGCTGAATCCGATTGAGCACATCTGGGACATCATGTCTCGCTCCATCCACCAACGTCACGTTGCACCACAGACTGTCCAGGAGTTGGCGGATGCTTTAGTCCAGGTCTGGGAGGAGATCCCTCAGGAGACCATCCGCCACTTCCTCAGGAGCATGCCAGGCATTGTAGGGAGGTCATACAGACACGTGGAGGCCACACACAATACTGAGCCTCATTTTGACTTGTTTTTTTAAAGACATTACATCAAGTTGGATCAGCCTGTAGTGTGTTTTTCCACTTTAATTTTGTGTGTGACTCCAATTCCAGGCCTCCATTGGTTAATAAATTTGATTTCCATTGATGATTTTTGTGTGATTTTGTGTCAGCACATTCAACTTGTAAGAACAAAGTATTCAATGAGAATATTTCATTCATTCAGATCTAGGATGTGTTATTTGAGTGTTCCCTTTATTTTTTTGAGCAGTGTATGTATATATCCATCCTCTTTCACTTATCAAGGGGCTGAGTCGCGGTACAGCAGCGTAAGCAGAAAAGCCCAGACCTCCTTCTCCCCAGCCACCTCCTACAGCTCATCTGGGGGGACCTCAAGTCCTTTCGATGTGGAAGAGCAGTGGCTCTACTCTGAGCCCCTCCCGAATGGCTGCACTCCTCAAATTGTCTCCAAGGGCGAGGTCTGCTACCCTTCACAGCTCTACTATTAAAATGTAAACATAAAAACAGCAAAAGGCTGGCTTATTTTTTAAAAAGCCAGTCTGGTGAAGTAGACTTCACCAAAGTACTTCCTCCTGTGTGTACTCCTGTACATCTAGTATCCAAAAAACAAAACACGTAAACAGACTGAATAAAATTCCATCCTTCAGTCAGCAGGGTTCTAGCTAGCTCAGTAAATCCATAGACACATGCACTGATGTGTCACAGCAATGGGCCCACCTGCTAAATGCGACGTCTACACGAACACATGAAAAGGACTCACTTCCGTTATTAAGGTCATGTGACTTACGGTACAACCCAACAGCCAGGTACTTTTAGGGGTCCGGGCGACGCCAAAACATAGGAACAGATGCAGTACGACGGATGTATGTACACAAAACACAGCGACAGCGGAGGATTTCAGGTTTTAAAAACTCTGACGTCACCAGAAAGCTCAATAAATTTTCCGCTAGTTGCTTTGTGGGGGAAAAAAAATGCGCTGGGGGGTCTGAAAAGTTACTAAATCTAGTAACAAAGTCACAAAGTGTGCACACTGTTGCCAACTCCTCAGCAAGAAAAGTAGCTATTGGCCGTCTTAAAAGTCGCCAGAAGTCGCTATATAGCGTCATCACCTAATTTGCATAATTGGTTGTTTGCATGTAGTTGCAATCGAGGCAAGAGAAGAAAAACATCTTTGGAGAGACAAAAGTGAAGAAAAAAACACCCTAAATATGTTTAGAACTACTAGGGCTGTGGAATATGGACAAAGTATCTCGATATTTTTTAGCTGAAGGGCGATATACAAACTATATCTTGATATTTTTTTCTTCCTAAAGGTATAAATAAAACAGCACTTCAGAGTCAAAGTAATGTCCCAAATGTCACACAGACACTTTTATTAACATTCAGCTGTAGATGTACATGAGAAATTGCTCAAAATAAACCACTGGCATATTTAAATAATAATGGTTCTCAAATAAATTAATGCTTTTTTCCTCCATAACAAAAGACTCGCAGCCGTGCTATTAAAATGTAAACAGAAAAGATACAGAAACATATAAAACAGCAAAAGACTGACTTATTTAAAAAGTCAGTGCTTCCTTCTGTGTAAGATAACAAAACATGTAAAGAGACTGAACAAACTTCCATCCTTCAGTCAGCAGGATTTCCAGCTCAGTAAATCCATACACTCACGTATCACAGCAATGGGCCCACCCGCTCAATGTGGCGTCATATCCACCGGCTGCATCACGAGGACACGAACAGAACCTCTTCAGCTATTAAAGTCACGTGACTCACGGTACATACCAACAGCCAGGTACTCTTGAGGGTCCGGGCGATGCTAAAGCGTCTGAACGGAAGCAGTACGAAGGCTGTATGTACACATAACACGGCGATAGTGGAGAATTTCAGGTTAACAAAAAACTCTCCAAAAGTCGCCGACGTCACCGGGAAAACTCGCTAAATTTGTTGCTAGTCGCGTTTTGGAAAAAAACTTGCTGGGGGGGATTGAAAAACCGCTAAATCTAGTGACAAAGTCACTAAGTGGCAACACTGAGTGTGCAACACTGCCTGACCCACGTGAGTGTAATCCGCTGCATGGTGGGGTGACGTAATTTTACACCATGAAATTAACATATCATTATATAATTTAATTTCCTGGGCAAGAATTTTTTACCGGTATTATCATGAGTGATATGATATGGCCCAGCCCTACAGCTTATGCATCACTGCAAATGCTGCCCCAGTCCGTCTATCAATCTTCTGCACCCCTTCTCCAATCACTCGTGAACAAGACCCTGAGATACTTAAACTTCTCCACCTGGGGTAGCAACTTGTCCCTGAGCTGGATTGGGCACTTCACCCTTTTCCGGCTGAGGACCATGGCCTCAGACTTACAGGCGCTAATTCTCACGCCAGCTGCTTCACACTCGGCTCCAACCTTTTCACTACACGATGGAGACCACCACCTGATGAAGCCAATAAGACCGCATCATCTAAGGTTCAACTAACGGATGAACCCTCCTCCTTTCCAGCACCCAGACATAGACCTTAGACTGAGGAGTGTGATCCCACAATAATTGGAGCACACCCTGTGGTCCCCCTTATTAAAGATAGGTACTATAAAATAGGGGCTAGTCTTGTGCTGGTTGGAAGGTTTCAATCACTGTTGTGAGTCCAGTTAGAACTCCAAAGAAAGAGTCGAGTCGTACTCCAGTGGGTTTAGTAAACTTGAATTTACTATTTATTCTTCACTTTGCAGAAACTAGATGTGTAGTTCTAAACAGATAAAGAATAGTATAACATTAGTGTCTACGTAATGCCAAAATAACTGACAGAAGTAATATCACAATTACACTCTTAATGACTGCAGTGTTAATGTTCCTTAGCACACGAAAACTCATGTTGGTAGCTCTCATTATGTGCTATCAATTGAGAGTGAAACGGGTATATTCTGCTAAATGAAGTATATTCTTTACTTTCAACATTACTCACTTGTATTTCCATGCACATGTGTTGTTTCTTGATGCCATGATGTTGTGTTTGAAGAAATCCTTCGCCGAAACAGTCTCAATGAATAACATAGGGTTTATTACAAAAAGACAATATCAAAACAGACGCTCAAAACATCTGGGAGAGGACAGCCAATTGATCCAAACTCAACTCAGCAAGGGGAGAACAACGGTTATATAGTGTTGGCGAAACCCCCACATTCCTAACTTCCCATATATGGCTATGAAAACAACTTCAACCCCTAACCTATAGCTGGACATATGGTCAATTCCTTATATGGAAGTAAGAGAGCCTACAAGGGGTCCTCTCTGCATTCCTTTTGAGCTGAGGCCAAACCTTTATGTTCATCTCAAGTTACCCTTTTACACAAATCCCTACAGGCCTTAAAGAAGAAAACATACATACATATATAGGGTTTAACATAGCAGTACAGACACCACACATGAATCAAAAAGGGGTGGTTAAACTATAACAGCAAGTAACTACACAAACTTTGGTCTGTAGAACTCCACTCCAGCTCCTCTCCTCTCTCTGCTCTTTCTTGTCTGCATACTGCTTACTGGTGGTCTGAGCGCCGCCCCTTAAAGGACTAGCCTTTTCCGCAGGGACAACCGATAGACATACACTACTTGGCCAAAAAAAAAAAAAGTCGCCACCTGGATTTAACTAAGCAATAGGTATGAGCCTCCTATTGGATAATTACTGCATGGGCGATTAGCTTTCAGATGGCAACAAGTTATTTAACCCCAACTGGTGCAATGGGTTGCTTCTCATTTCTTAAACAACCATGACGAAAGACATCACATGGTTGTGGAAAAGATGTCAGTCTGTTTGAGAAGGGTCAAATCATTGGCATGCATCAAGCAGAGAAACCTCTAAGGCAGGGATCCTCAAATCCTCAAATGGGAGCATGAGACATCATTTTCACACATGGATTGGCCACCACAGAGTCCAGACCTCAACCCCAATGAGAATCTTTGGGATGTGTTGGAGAAGGCTTTGTGCAGTGGTCAGAATCTGCCATCATCACTGCTAGATCTTGGTGAAAATTAATGCAACACAGAGATATGATTACCAGCCCAAGGCCAGCTAGGGAGCCGAATTCCTGATAATGTACATGTAGTTTTGGAACAGGCTGCTTATTTTTCCAACAGCCTTCAGTTTCACTGGGGAACCCATTCAGTAAATCCAATATTCCAAATTCATTTGTTACCGTCCTCACCATGCAGAACCGAACCTTATCTCCACATCTGATCCCTCTCGCCCGCGAGCACGTTCTCAGCTGGACTACCCATCCGCTTTACGGCTCAGGTCCATCAGGCTTTGAGTCTGTGTTTGTACGGCCCTGCATAGCCCGTCCACCTGGGTCTGCAGCCTCGGCAGATGTCGAACTGCTGCCCAGATTTTCTTAATTTCCCGGTAAATCAGGTATCCTCCGAGCCCAAACAGAAAAGATACCGCTACCAAATAGCTGAATATGTACACGTCTTCCACATCCTCGACCTCCAGAGCTGAGAAGCACACAGGTCTCCACGAGCTCCAAGAATCGATCACGTATCCAACCGGGTCTGTTCCACTCGGACACGCAGGCTCCCCTTTCCCCGATCTCAGTGGAAAAAATTCGATCAGTGGTGTTCAGGGCCCAGTTTGCCAGATCCATGATGCTCTTAATCTTATTCGGACAGTGTGTAAGAGACACTCTTACAGCAAGCAGCAAGGCAGGAGAGATAGGGAGGGCAGGGAGAGAGATAGACTGCGACCGTCCCCATCAGAGGCTGGAGCACCAATATAAATCCACTAATGTACATTAACTGAAAAAGATAAGAAAGGAAAATATTAACTGTGTACTCGATGGGATTTCACTTTTCAAGAACAATGGAAGCATATATTTAATGTATACATCTGATTTACTGTTTGTCATGTTTTTCTTTCCCTTTTAGATATGGCAGTCAACTCCTCATCCTCCAGCAACTCTCTTTTTCAGCCACACCATCTCTCTGGGAACATCTACCATCATATAGTCATCACCTGCTTCATCTCCAGACCTGGCTCTTTCATGTCACAACATATTTCATCTTCAACATCTTCATCTCTTTCCTCTCTGCACCTTCATCCTCTACCATGGTTTCCAACAATGGTGGCAAAAACACTCCACCTCCTCAGCAGCCATGAGTCACTCTGACAGCTTCACCTATCACCTGGTCATCATGGAGCTGATTGGTAGCTTGGGATGTATCTTAGGCATTTGTGGTATCTATGTGAATGATTCAAACTTAATAGTTGTGGGGTTCTTTCTAGTTTCTTTTACCTGGAATGCAGAGACATTCTTCCACATCCTGACCTGTGTGGAGCGCTATCTGGCTGTCATCTATCCCATCATCTATGTGAGCCTGAGAAATGAAAGAGGCGTCAGAATCAGAAATATCAGCATTGGCTGTGTCTGGCTGCTTTGCTTTGCAGAGATAAGCTTGGTACTGAATGAAACCTTGTTCCTCATCACAGATCTGTGTGTTATGGTGTTGTCCTTCCTTATCATGTCCTTTTGCAGCTTTTCTGTTCTCTACGTTTTGATTCGTCCAGGCCCAGGAGAACAGGGTTCAAACAGGGAGAGGACTGACCAAACAAAGCTCAGGGCATTCTACACTATTCTGGCCATACTGGGAACACTGCTGTTGAGGTTTGTGGGGGGTCTATTTGGGGCTGCATTTCACATGAAAGGAGGAGGGAGTGACTGTTTGGTAGCTACATCAAATTTCTGGTTTAATGTGCCCAGCACTCTGGTGTTTGCTGTTTCTTTACAGAGAAGGCAAGTGTTTGTGCTGTAAGAACAGGCAGTGATTCCAATGATGAGTCCAGATTATAAGAAAATAAATAACTAAAAATAAAAAAAAGTCATCTATAAAGCTGCCACAAGTAATTCTTCTTCCTCTCCTTTTCTTTTGCCCCTTCAAAATAACTCAACAAACCCAACATGATAGCATGTCTTCATTTTGGAGGCAGGGGCCTCTGTGATGTCATCACATGTCATGTTGAAAAGAGGACTCAAAATGCAGATGGTCAGTGACACTTCCAAAAGCTTTATTTACAGTACATATATTAACTGAAATTTGTCGGCAACAGGTGGAGGGCAGGACTTCCCTGGGATGCTCCACCTTAAAACAGAATGCCTCTCCCAAATTGATCCTTGACCACACTCCTCTTCTGCTCATACATCCTCTGGCTCGCACTCCAGCGTTCCAGTCTCTAGGGAGAAAAAGGAGACAGAGGGTCAATTGATATATTGGGCCACCAAGATAGCCATGTCTCAACTGACTGGGGTAAGTAATAATACGGCGTTGAGTGTAGGACCTCCTCCACTTAAATAGGCCGGGTGATGATCAAATCGCCAGCAGCTGCAACTGTGGATGAGAGGAGGTCTGCCTCTAAAACACAAGGACTGGTTAATGGAAAAGCCAGAGTAACAGGCCCAGAGAAAGCAAGGCAGCTGGATCCATGACAGGACATATATTGATTAGCAGTGTATGATGAAAAGGCCGGTTCTAGGACATCAACCACTTGATATAATCTGGATTTACAGCATAATATACATACAGCAAAAAGTTTATTTTAACATTTTCTGGTTTGGTCTTCAAATAATCTTTAGAAGACAACATGTCTTCATTTACTTTATCATCTTTTTTACTAACTTTGTGGATTAGCATTTTTATGAGGCTTGAGAGGAAGCCGGTGAGGTCATTGTAATTAAATCAATATACTTAATGATTAGATCCAGAAAAATAACACAATCTAAGACTTAACTGTGCAAGGATGCTCTCTGGCATCCAGTACCAGCATTATTCATTAAATGCTAACAACTTGACTGTAATACAAATATAGATGTGTAGCAGGGATATTTTCCTCTTCACCTTTGTCCATCATTTGTGCCTCCTTGTTCCTAACTTGTTACAAAAGGAGGCTGACTTGTCTGTTTGTCCTTTTGGAAACCTGTGTAATTCATTTTCATGATTTTCTGCACTGATGCACTGAACAGTGTGCATGTATCTGAGTTCACACGGTTATTGTAATATTTTGTACATGCAAGCTTTGTGAATGTAATGACTTTAATCACTAAATTGCTGCTCTGTGTTTTAGTGGGAGGAGCCACTACAGTTTTTTTTTTTTTTTTCCACTTTTGTTCTCATTTAGTTCCTCTTATCTTGCAGCTTTGCTCTTTATTGTTTGCATAAGGGTTTTTCACAAGAAGTGCATGGTCTGAAAGACCACTGAGCCCTAAACACTGGAAGGTTTGGATAACAGTGTTTGCTATATACTTTTTGAGCCTTTTAGCTTTTATTGTGATAGAACATTGAAGAAAAGACCAAAGGTAGACAGCCAAGGGCCTTGGGTTGGATTCAAACCCAGGCCTTCATATTAGCCATACAGCATATGAATCACCTGCAATTCCCAGTAAATTAAATGGGTGCCGCTAGTATATGAGCACTGAATGGTACTACACATTACTGCACAAGGTTAACCTTGTGCAGTACTGTTTGCTGTTGTGTTTGTAAGAGCTGTCTTCATACATTTATATTTTAAAATCTTTTTAGTTTTGTCCAAGACTAATTTTATATATAAGATTAAAGAAACCAAAAGATAATTTTGTTTCCTGTGTTGATTTTTCCAGGCTACCCATGTTGCCATGTTTAGGACTGCTTTTATGAAAACAAGGTTTCCATAAATGTGTTACTTACATCATTGATGTAAGTAACATCAGTGATGTAAGTATCACCACACCACAGTCACAGGTATTATTAAAACAAAAAAAACAAACAACTCACTGAATACTTTAATGCTCACATGAGTACACAACTTCACCTGGACATCATTTCAATGCCGTCATAGTTAATAGAAGGATTTCATCTGTGGTTCTGTGGGAGACGTATACAACAGGAGAAGACATTTGATCAAGTTTTCACGATTATCTCAAAAGATCTGATGGAAAATGTGGTATAAACTGTGTGCAGGATGTGTTACACAAGTTGCATTATGGGATATGAAGTTATCCCACGGCATATTTATAAGTTTACACTTAATCAATTTATGCACCTTAAAACACACATTGGGTAAATGCTTCTAACCTCTAACTTTGACTATGATCAAAACATTTTGTCAGAGGATATTGCAGTCTATACTGTACACAAGACCAAGGATACTAACAACATCAACTTATATGACAAAAGAAAATATGAAATGTGAGCATGTTTGTGAGTGGTTGAGTAGGTAAAATAAATTGTAAAATATAATTTTGTAAAAGAAAATACAACAAAAACATTAGTGGTCACTGTGTGTCAATGAATTCACTACTATTAGAAACATTTTCCCTGAGCTGCATCCTAAATGTATCCTTTGGTGTGACATAAAAAAATTTATAAAGAAAACATAAATATTAAATATACAAATACTTTAAGACAGATCTAAACTGTAAAATAAATAGTGCACAAAAATAACTGCCAAATGGCAACAGTAAGACAGACTGTAAAATCCAAATGGTGTATCTCCTTAGCAGAAGCATTTGATTATTGTAAATTGAAAAAACAATGCATAATAATTTTACTGTCCTGAAATGTTTAAATTTATGGAACCCTGCAAAAAAAAAAAAAAAAAGGGGGGGGGGGGGGGGGGGGGGGGGGGGGGGGGGGGGGGGGGGGGGGGGGGGGGGGGGGGGGGGGGGGGGTGGGGGGGTGGGGGGGGGGGGGGGGGGGGGGGGGGGGGGGGGGGGGGGGGGTGGGGGGGGGGGGGGGGGGGGGGGGGGTGGGGGGGGGGGGGGGGGGTGCAAGATCCTGCAAAAAAGACCACTCAAATGTTTGTGAGATCCCAATTTTCTTTACAATGAGAGACTTTAAACTTTACAGTTGTGTCCAGGACAGCACTCGAGTTGAGTCCCCTCGGAGTGCATCAGTGATGGTCAAATTTCAAAAATGTTATGCTCAGAATCCATCTTTTTTTAAACTTACTTACCAGGATGTGTTTGAATGTTTATAACCCTTAGTAGCGCTGAAAGTAGTTCTAACACAGACCACATGCCTTTTGTTTTCTGTGCAGAGAAAAAGATTTCAAAGATTTGGGCACACTAAGGTATTCTCTGAATTATTGGCAGACTTGAAGAATTGGGGAGGAGAATGGGATTGTAGCATCAGACCTTGTATTGTAGGCAGAAGATCATTTGGGCTCACATTGCATTGGTGATTTCTCATAAAATTTCAGTCACTTAAAACACTTTGATCTGGTTTTGAGACAGTACCTGAGTTTCAGGATGGTGATCCAAATCTGTTGGACCAGTGCGTACCATGACAGCTACAGTTCTGCTATTGACTGCCTCCAGACTGAAGACAAACCAGATTTGATGGAGTAAAATTTAACTCAGTATTCAAGTCTTTGAAACACTTTAATGTATGCCAGCCAGGTTTGCCACCTTGTCTGGGGCATGACATTTTGAGGGTGTTTGTCTTATAACGTAAGTATTTCATAAAGAAAAAGGCATGTTTCAGTTACTCCACTCAGAATCAGCACATTAAACAGTTGAAATACTTTGCCACTGGTGCTTCTGCAGAGCTATGTGAAGTCAGCCCTTAAGCAGATAAACTCTCGGACAGGCCATACAAAACAGGCAGTCACTTTAGAAAATTCCAATCAATCATTGGTGACCTAGTGAAAGATACAGCAGATGGGGTTTGACAGTTAACTCTGCAACTGAAAGACATTGTGGACATTATATGTACTCAGAAAATCTCTATTCCTCAAGTGACTTAACTTGATGTTCTCATTCATTCATGAAGATCTGAATCAAGAAAGTTATATTCTGAGACAGTATTTGAAACTAAAACATCATTATTTGCGTCACTACCCAGCCCTTATTCTGAATTTGGCCCCTTGATCAGACTATGGACCAGACTACTGTATCTGAAAGATGTCTGTTGTTACAGGCTGATCTTTCAGTAGGAGTATTTGACCAGGCAGTCTTGACAATTAATGAAGGTTCTCCATTTTACTCCGTAGTATAATATAACCCATTCAAGATGCAGTCAGACAATTTGGCTTCAACCGAGACCACACAGTTGAAATGCTGTATAAGGGAACATCTTATAAGAAAGGAGGTTCCTTGTCACAGGGAACAGTGACTCCATGGAGTTTCATGAACAACTGCTTATTTTGACAAAAATATTACGCTGGTTATTTTCAAAGTTTCTCTCACTGGCGCATAATAAGCAAGTCTATCTGTCCTACTCTCATCTTTTCCCCAGTGATTTTCTTAGGCTCCACATTTTTTGAATTACTGAGCTTTGAGTGCGTTGTCCTCATTGGACCTTTATGACGTGCAGAAAAGAGATCAAATCCTTTGACACCCTCAAACTCTGTTGATATCCTCTGGTCAGTATACATGGCAGAATTCCATCCTTCATTACCATCTGTACTCAGTTAGGAAATAGAATGAAAAGATGCAGTGTGTGAACATCAATGAATTGACTGATTTCTATCCATTGTCATCTTAAATGATGGGTAGATAGCAAATGGTTTCATTGACGCACAGTGTGATGTCACAGTAATGAATATCTTTGGCTGACATTCTGGTGTTGCTTGGACTTCATACAGGAATTGATGATGCAGAGTATAGCAGCATAAAGTTTGCCATTACTAAGGTGTTGCCAGACCTCCCTGCCTAAACTATGAACCTTTTAGAGAGGACACTACTGTCATTAGGGGTGGAGTCCATGAGAATTTCCATTTTGTCCAGGGAACTGATCTGCTTTCAATATTAGGACCGATCCAAGCAAGAAAACTGGTTGTTGCATGGAAACAAAGCAGTAAGTATAATACAGCCAAATTTATTTTCACATATAGCAGGCAATAAAAAATGTAATATATTTTTAATGTCCTCACCCTCATTGCAGGAGACATTTTAAACATGGACTTGACTGAACTGTTAAGGCTGAATTGATGTTTTCAGTTACCTTTAGTGCTGTGATCAGCAGTTTATTTGGGTCTGCTGAAGTGTGAACTGAAATGCTGGTGATCTTAGTAATTCCTAATGATTACTTGAGCAACAACATCAAGGCAGCAGCAATTTTTTTATGTGATTTTTGTTAAAGGTTATATTTTCAGTTTCATATAGTATTCAGATTGAACCATTTCTTCATTGCAGTGGTGCTGGAGAATGCAGGGCTGCCAACTTTGCAGGAGTATGTGATGTCCAGCACTTTGATTCATCATTTTATGAGATGATGACCATAACTGCTTTTTTCCCCCCTTGTTTTTCATACCTGACAATACCTAAACATTAACATCAATAATTATGTGCCCCATATGTTTCTTCAACTACAGGAGTACAGTGCTTAGTAAATTTATTAGACCACCTACCATAACAAGAAAAGACCATACAGCATCACATAGTGCTTAAATGTGCACTATTTCCTTTTCAGTGAGTTCTTCAGTGTTTTACCATTTTTAACAGCAGTGAGGAATTTCAAACTGCATTATGTCTTTATACCTGAATTTGAGGGGGCACACTAGACTTTAATGAGATGACAGAAATCAAATATAACATTCAACCACTAAACCTAATTTTACTGTTTAGGAAACTTTTTGGCATCTTAATCAAAAAAATTATAATGCACTTCTATTTTTTTCTGCCATTTTGTAAAAATGTAAATAAACATTACAAAATCTTAAAAAAAGTTACTAATTGTCACGGTTATGCTGTGTGGTGGGCAGGGGTGGAAACAAATGCAGGACACATGAGACAAAACTACAGTCAGTGGCAGCTTTATTGCTGAAATCTTCCCATAGAAAACAAAACTCAGAATCCAAATCCCAACCAAAAAAAAAAAAACACTTAACAGGGGCACATACAGGTAGGGGGAACAACTGAGGGCTTAAATACACACAAGGTAATTGGGAGAGTGGAGACAGCAGGGAGCAACAGGTGAACCAAAACAAACTAATAACACAAAGCACAGGGAACACAGCACTGTCAAGATTAAACAGGAAGTGACCAACCATGACACATGCAGTTTCACACCTGAACGGTGTGAAAGAGGAGGGAGGTAAACAGGTAAATTGACAGGTAAACAGGTTGTTTGCAAAGGAAGACACCTGAAACACTTTAATTAAGAAAGTAAGACATTTAATATATTAAAGAATCAGAAAAATCACATGCATATGGGAACTGTGTCCATGCACGCTCTCTCCCTCTGAGCCCGTGTAGCTCTCTAACCATAACATCTTTATACTGCCACTTATCTAAACATAAACAAATTCTGGGTGCTGTGAGTTGGCCTTCGTCACTCAGTCTTGTTCAAGCTGTTTTTTCATGACCCAGATTCCTCTCATCAGCAGTGGAGTCATAAAGCACATCTTCTTCCTGATGTTTCAATTTAATCAATACAGAGCAATCTTGTCCAGAATAATAACAGAACATGGTGATGTTGGTGATGTTTTAATGGTACGTATGGTGGCTGAACCTCAAGATAAGATGCAGTGAGACAGAGAAGTTAGTCAGCACTTTCTGATCTGTTGCTCTCTGTCTAATGTATTTTATTTAATTATTTATTATTTGATTGATCCACTGTTTATTAATTAACTTGCTGAAGTTTATATATATACACTACTTACAAAAAGTTAGGGATATTTGGCTTTCAGGTGAAATTTATGGAAAATGTAAAAAGTTCTCGCTACAGTGATATCATATCATGAAGGATGCACTGGTGATTTCCTCATCTCAAACAATTTATTGAAACAAAAGTTAACAACAATGGTGGGTACACCACAACAAAGAATTTCAGTAACTCTCAATAAGTCTCAATAACTCGTCATGTGCCCGTGACGTCTCATGCTGTTCACAAGTCGACTTATTGTCTGCTGAGGCATGGCATCCCACTCTTCTTGAAGGGCAGCCCTCAGGTCATTAAGGTTCTGGGTGCAGAGTTTCGAGCCTCTATAAGGCGACTCAACTGATCCCACAGGTTTTCAATGGGATTCAGGTCTGGAGAAAGTGCAGGCCATTCCATTTGAGGTACACCAGTCTCCAACAGCCATTCCCTGATGATGCGACCTTGATGAGCTGGAGCATTGTCGTCCATTAAAATGAAATCAGGCCTATGGTGTTCATGTAGGGGCACAATCACTGGATTAATGATGTTATTCAGGTAGTATGGGTGCGTCACTGTACCATTCACAAAGTGTAGGGCAGTTCTGTACCGAGTGGACACACCTGCCCACAGTGTAACACCGCCACCACCAAAAGCTCGTCTGGTGACAACAGTGGCTGATGCATAGCGCTCTCCTTGACGTCTCCAACATCGTTGGCGGCCATCATTTCTGCTCAACGTGAATCGACTTTCATCAGAGAACAGCACTGAGGCCCACTGGTCCCTTGTCCAGGGTAAATGCTCCCTGGCCCATGCAAGACACGCCTGTGCCTGGTGGTGTGGTCAGGTACCCTAGCAAGTCGTATAGCACGCGGACTATGCTGATGTAAACGGTTTCGAATGGTCTGACGTGACATTTGGGTGCCTCTCACCTCCCTTAAACGTGCCTGGAGTTGTGTGGCATTCATCATCCGGTTTCTCAGGGCATTGTTCACAATGTAGCGGTCATCAGCATGGGATGTGGCCAAAGGACGTCCACTTCTATGCCTTTCTGTGACTCCTCCAGTCTCTCGGTATCTCTGTTGCAACCTGCTGATGACACTCTAAGCTCAGTGGCCACTTCCGTCTGAGAACGTCCTGTTTGAAGCATCGCAATGGTGAGGTACTGTTGATTCATTGTTAGGTGTCGTCTTGGTCTCATGATGTCAACATGTGAACAGCATGATGAGGACGACTGTTTAAACACCAGCTCTAATTGAACCAGGACATTTATTGGTCGATTCGACACCTGTTGTGAATTTTACTGTTAAGCTCCTCGTTAGAGAACAGGAACTTGTGCAAAAAGTTCTGAAACATTTAACATGTGCATTCAAAAGCTTAGAGAAGGTCACATTAAGTTCACCTGTAAAGGTTTGAATGCATTTTAGGCTCGTCCTGAAATTTCACCCAAAAGTCAAATATCCCTAACTTTTTGTGAGTAGTGTGTGTGTATGTATATGATATATATTATATATATATATATATATATATATATATATATATATATATATATATATAAAGATTTAAGATAGATTTAAGATAGATTTAAGATAGTGTTTATTCGTCACATGCACAGTTATACACAGTACAATGCACAGTGAAATGTATTTTGTACCTGCAACCATATATACACACACATATAAATAAGAAGAATAAAATAAAAAAGTAATTCACACTATACACTATACTCTATATACTATACACTATACACACTTTTATTGAATTATAGATATAAATTATAATATTTACATTGTGCAATAATGGTCCAGTTAGGGCTCAGAGTTGAGCAGACGGATGGCTTGTGGGTAAAAACTCTTCTTCAACCTTTCAGTCTTAGCCCTCAGGCAGCGGTAATGCCGGCCTGATGGGAGCAGGGAGAAGAGAGAGTGTCCGGTGGCTGGGCTGTTTTAGGATCTTCATGGCCCTCAACCTGCACTGCTTGGTGTAAATGTCCTGCAGGTTGGGGAGGGTGGTTCTGATGGTCCGTTCAGCTGAACGAACCACCCTTTTTAGGGCCATGAAGTCCTGCTTGGTTTCCCATCCAGGTGGTGATGCTCCCACGCATGATGCTCTCGATGGTGCAGGTGTAAAAGTTCCTGAGCACCTTGAGTGGGAGCTTGAAGTCTCTCAGCCGCCTGAGGAGGTAGAGACGCTGGCTGGCCTTCTTCACAGTGATGTTATGTGATGAGTCCAGGACAGGTCCTGTGAGATGGTCACTCCCAGGTATTAGAAAGTGTCTACTCTTTCCACCTCAGCACCACTGATGACAAGTGGATGGTAGTCCCTCTGCTGCTTCCTGCTGAAGTCCACGATCAGTTCCTTCGTTTTGCTGACGTTGAGCAGGAGGTGGTTCTCCTGGCACCAGTTCTCCAGGCGGGAGACCTCTCTCCTGTAGGCTGTCTCCTCATTGTGGGAGATCAGTCCCACAACAGCAGTGTCGTCAGCAAACTTGATGATGACGTTGGACTCTGACGTGGCCTCGCAGTCATGGGTGTACAGTGAGTACAGCAGAGGGCTGAGCACACAGCCTTGGGGGGATCCAGTGTTGAGGGTGAGGGAGGATGAGGTGAGGTGACCCACTCGTACCACCTGTGGTCTGCTGGTCAGGAAGCTGTGAACCCACCTGCACAGGGATGGGCCCAGGCCCAGGTCCAGCAGCTTAGAGACCAGCCTGGAGGGAACTATGGTGTTGAATGCTGAGCTGTAATCTACAAACAGCACTCTCACATAGTTCCCCTTACCAGTGTCTATGTGCAAAGGGTCTTGTGGAGGAGGAAGGATATGGTGTCATCTGTGGATCTGTCTGGCCGGTATGCAAACTGTAGTGGGTCGAGGGTGGTGGGCAGTGAGGAGGTGATGAATGTCTTGATGAGTCTCTCAAAACACTTCATCACCACGAGGTGAGCGCTATGGGCCTGAAGTCATTGGGGCTGCGGGGGTGGGGTTTCTTTGGGACAGGGACTATGATGGACTTTTTAAAGCAGGTGGGAATCACACACAGTTTCAGTGAGAGGTTGAATATCAGTGTTAACACAGGTGCCAGCTGGTCAGCGCAGGTCTTAAGGACACGTCCACTAATACCGTCTGGTCCAGCCGCTTTCCTGGTGTTTACACGTCTAAACGCCCTCCTCACGTCGCGCTCCGTCACAGTGAGTGTCTCCGCCCCTCCGGCCGGGAGCACAGCGGGCTGTCGGCTTCCCGACTGAAGCGCGCAAAGAAGTTGTTGAGTTCATCAGCCAGAGAAGCGTCGGCACTCACCGGGGGTGGTGTGGTGCTTTGTAGTCCGTGATGGTGTAGTCCCTGCCACAGTCCCCTGGAGTCAGACTGTTGTAGTTGCTGTTCCAGTCTGCGGCCGTAGCGATGTTTGGCCTCTTTCACCGCTCTGCGGACGTTGTATGATGCAACCTTGTAGTCCTCCATGTTCCCAGAGGCAAGGCCGGAGTTGTAGGCAACGGTGCGGGACCTCAGGGCGTCGCGGACAGATTTATCCACCCACGGCTTCTGGTTGGGAAAAGTCCTGATGGTCCTCCTAAGTGAAGTTTCATCAACAACTTTCCCAATAAATCCCACAACAGTTAAACTCCTCGATGTCTCCGCACGCGCTGCTGTGAAACATGTCCCAGTCGGTTGAATCCAACGCACCCTGCAGAGCGGCCTCTGTTTGATCAGACCACGTGTCACTTCTCTCACAGCAGGGGGTTCCTGCCTGAGCCGTTGTTTGTATTTCGGCATGAGAAGGACAGAGGTGTGGTCAGACTTCCCAAAAGGCGGAAGAGGCTTTGCTTTGTAGCCCTCTTTGAATGGAGAGTAGCAGTGGTCTAGGGTCCTCTCTCCTCTGGTGGGGCAGTCTATGTGTTGGATAAACTCCGGTATACCTTTTTCAAGTTTGCACTGTTAAAGTCCCCGGCTACGAGAGGGCCGCATCACGCTGGTTAGCCTGATAGGTGGAAATAGCCTCATGTAGCTCGGATAGTGCAGTGTTTGTGTCCGCCTGAGGTGGAATATAGACGGCGTGGTCCGGTATGAGGGGGGTCAGCCATGTCTCCGTGAGACAGATGATGTTGCAGTCCCTTATGTCCCTCTGAAACTGTATCCTGGCCCTGAGTTCGTCCAGCGTGTTATCCAGTGACTGGACATTAGCCAACAGGATGCTCGGCAGTGGCGTTTGGTGCGCTCTACGCCTCAGCCTCTCTCTTATGCCGGCTCTTTTCCCTCGGGGCCTTGTCCATGACCTGGGTGCTCCACGCCCTCCTTTGTTTGAGCTGGCCCACTGGAAACGCAGGATCTCCTGGGGCCAAGCCGGGTCGGGAGAAAAAGGTGTCAGAATACAGCCAGAGTGCTGTATTCTGATATTAAAAAGAGTCTGTCTGTCATACGTGATATGACACAGAGCAGGCGGAATTATAAAGTCGAGAATTAAAGCTAAACCTAATATAGACAAACAAAGCGTAGGAGCAGGTACGACGCTGCTGACCTCACCGGCGCCATCTTGTAATACAAAAATTGAACGGAACTGAATCCAGATAATGAAAAAAATACTGTGTATACTGAACTCGCTTCATAGTGGAGGGCTGAGGTGTGAGTAAAATAAGAAAACCATTCAAACAAAAACTCACATGCTTAATGGCTCTGTTTTGAATACACACATCATTTGAATTAATTCTCATCCAAATGGACTGAAAAATAAACTAGTTTATTTACATTATTGTCAAAAGGTTATATGAAAAATGTTGGAATAGTAAATAAATCTGACTCATAAATTGTCATCCAGACAACACTACAATGAGGTAGTGATAGAAATAATAAATAAATTTAAAAATGTTAACATGAAAATCATTGATGCAGAAGCTTTGGGACTTTGCGGTCCTCACGCAGATGTGTGTGAGCGACAGTATATAATTCATCATAGCAGACAGCAGCACATTTTGATAATGAATCAAAAAATTATTAATTTGTCAGTCATCCAGTGTTTTTTTTTTAATGCAAATAATGCAAATGGAAACAGGGAGAGGTGGCTGGGACTGCAGTATACAACCATTAAAGTATATAATCCACAGAGGTGAGCTACAGAAGAAAGATCAAACAAAAGCACGGATAAGGTCAGTGTGTTTTCTTTAATGTCATTTTCTTTAATGTCACCTAAATCTTAAAGCACCATCTGATTTTTTTTTTTTTTTTTTTTTACACACTACACACAGAATCCTGAGCTTGCTAGTAATTATACAAAACTGTTGTTTTATATCTTGAGTGGTTTTGGAGGAAAAATGTGAAGAACTCTGTTGAAAACATCATCACGACTGATTTCTGTGCTCTCTAAGAATGAAGAGGGTTTAAATTTAAATCTGCATGAAATCATTTCAGTGACAACAAAAAGATCTCAGAATGCAACACAGCCTCTGAATTTTCCCTCCTTATTTACAATTTTCCTGAATACAAAAAAAATCATGCAATCATTTCCCAATCTGATCTCATGGCAAAGTATGGAACAAGCATGAATTCTTCAAGATGTAACCCAGTATTTCGCAAGCTATCTTGGCTGATTTCCATCCCCCTACACTGACAGTATGCAGTTTGTATAAAGGTGGAATTCAGTGAATGAATCTAAGCATCAGCAGCTTTGATTCAAATTCATCTCTGCTACACTTCATGTAACCTGCAACCATGAACACAGAGACTGTGCCCCAGTCCAACACAGAGCTTTACTGTAAATACAGTACAGCAAACTATCCTGTTTATCCTGCACTAAACTGCAGAGTATTTTCATATAATCTGAATTTCATATAATCTGAATAACACAAAGTCAGTGTACCTCTGATTGTTTGTTTTTAAACGATATGGTTTTGCCTTCTTCATCTCTTTGTATGCAATACTCCAATAGGACTGACTTTTGTTGCTCTCTCCATTTAGGCTCAAATCAGTTGGATGTTTGAAGGCGCAGTGACCGGATACAAAAACCTCCCTAAAAATACTCAGGTAAAGTATATCCCAGATATCAAGAGACAGGGTACACCCTGTAAAGGTGGCCAGCCTGTTGCAGGGCCAACACAGAGAGACAGACAACCATCTACACTCTCATTCACACCTATGGGCAATTTAGAGTGGCCAATTAACCTAACCCCAGTAACTGCATGTCTTTGGACTGTGGGAGGAATCCAGAGTACCCAGAGGAAACCCACACAGACACAGGGAGAACATGCAAACTCCACAGAGAGAGCAGCCCAGGCCAAGGTGGAACTGAACTCAGGCCTTCTGGATAGTATTCTAAGTCTGAGGCAGTAGTGGTAACCATCATGCTGCCCTAAACATCGGACAGCACGGTGTTTAATCATTAAACACTAAATTACTTTCTGTTAAAACAATTTCCTGTTTTTGATGTGTGTTTGTGTGTATTTTTAAAATGTTTATTATGTTTATTTATATCACTAAATAGTCAACAGGATTTGCAAAGAATTTATATATAAAATAAGTTATTCAAAAAAAGTAGTTGTATCTACAGTATAATTTATCCAGTCTTTTTTTTTCTTTTGGCCACTTAGAATATCTTTATAGAAGTGCGATGTTATCTTTGCTGTAATCTCTACTGTCGTCTTGGTCAGATCTCTTAAAAAAGACATTTTACTGTCAGTGACACTTTTTACCTGCATAAATATAAAAATTACTTTGCCAAAAACTGATTGCAGCTTCTACCTTGTGTCAGGAACGTTCTTTCTGTCTCAAAATGAATTGATGTCATTCATAAAAGATATGTTTGACAGACAGGCCAACAAGTCATTTACAACAAATCATATATCAGCAATCATTTTTGGCAAATACCAGATATCACTTTGCCGGTACAATAATCAGTGTGATTGGTCAGATGCTGCCAGTTTCTTCCTGTTAGAAGGGAGTTTTTTACCCTTGTCGCCGATGCTTGTGCATGGGGGTTGTGTGATTTTTCTCTGTATTACTGTAGGGTCTTTACAATACAATGCACCATGAGGCGACTGTTGTTGTGATTTGGCCCTATATAAATAAAATTGAACTGAATTTAATTTAATTTAATTCAGATAATGAAAAAATGCCCTAATTCATCATAACAGACAGCAGTACATTTCATAATGACTCAAGTTATTTGTTTTTTTTTATGCAAATGATGCAAAGGGAAACAGGGAGAGGTGGCTGGGATTGAAGTATACAACCATTAAATTATATAATCCACAGAGGTGAGCTACAGAAGAAAGATCAGACAAAGCACGGATAAGGTCGGTGTGTTTTCTTTAATGTCATTTTCTTTAAGGTCACCTAAATCTTAAAGCACCATCTGATATGCACAGACTGCACACAGAAAGCTGAGCTTGCTAGTGATTATACAAAACTGTTGTTTTATATCTTGAGTGGTTCTGGAGGAAAAGTGCAAAGTTGGAAAACTCTGCTGATAACGTCATCATGACTGATTTCTGTGCTCTCTGAGCATGAAGAGGGTTTAAACTTAAATCTGCATGAAATCATTTCAGTGACAACAAAAAGATCTAAGAAGGCAACACAGCCTCTGAATTTTCCCTCCTTATTTACAATTTTCCTCAATAACCTGTTTGTCCGGCACTAAACTGCAGAGTATTTTCATACAATCCTTGAATAACACAAATTAAGTGTACCTCCAACTGTTTTTTTTTTTTTTAATTATATGGTTTTGCCTCCTTCATCTCCTTGTATGTGATAAGCCCTGGGGATAGATAGTCCAAAAGGACTGACTCTTGTTGTTCCCTCCATTTAGGCTCAGATCGGTTGGATGTTTGAAGGCATAGTGACCGGAAATAAAAACTTCCCTAAAAATAAATGCTCAGGTAAAGTAAATCCCAGCTGTCAGCTATCATGAGGCAGGGTACACCCTTTACAGGTCACCAGCCTGTTGTAGGGCTAACACAACCATTTACACTCACATTCACACATATTGTTAATATAGAATCACCGGTTAACCTAACCCAACTAACTGCATGTCTTTGGAAGTACAAACTTTGTTGCTGTACTTAAGTAGATACTTCTTCAAGTGCATCATTAACTGCCTTAAAAAAAACTACCCCCACACCACAACCACCACCAAAATCAAAAAAAAAAAGGTTCTAGATTTAGAAGAAATGTTATAATTTGGGATTAAAGTACAAAAAAGTTGCCACTTTTTTTTTTTTTTTAACCACTCAGTCTTCTTTTTTGTTGCCAGATTGATGCGTTCCTTCCAATCACTCAACAACATGCGTGCTGCAGGGTTAAAATTCATTTCATATCATATTACATTATATTTAAAGTCATTCTGACTATCATGAAAAAGTGGGTCAATTGGTATCCACAAACGTAAATAAATACATTGGTTTTATGAGACAATTTAACATTTTGCTTTGAGACCAGGCTAAACGATAGTGTTTACAATTTAAGCTGTTTTTCCAAACATATTAGCCGCCAACCAACTAGTTACACATGAACACAAACATAGTTTTTGGTTTTCTTCTGTCTGGTTCAAGCTCATTACTGACACTCGTTCTAACTCTTCAGATAAATGTCAGGCTTCCATATTTAGCTGTTAATGCAATATTAATCATGTATGCATGCTGTAGTCTTATTTTTGGTGGGCCATTGTACCATTTGCAAAAATCTATTTGTGTTAGAAAATATTAAAATGTATACAAATATAAATCCCATAATGTACAATGACTTGAAAAATAAGGTTCAGAAAGAAAAATATTAACTGTGTACTCAATGGGATTTCACTTTTCGAGAAAAATAGAAGCATTATATTTAATGTATACATCTGATTTACTTGTTTGTCATGCTATTTTTCTTTCCCTTTTAGATATGGCAGTCAACTCCTCATCCTCCAGCAACTCTCTTTTCAGCCACACCATTCCCTGCTAACATCTAACCGTTATATAGACATGAACTGCTTCATCTCCAGACCTGGCTCTTTCATCTTCACAGTATATTTCATCTTTAACATCTTCATCCTATTTCCTCTCTGCACCTTCATCCTCTACCATGGTTTCCAACAATGGTGGCAACAACACTCCACCTCCTCAGCAGCCATAATGAGTCACTCTGACAGCTTCACCTATCACCTGGCCATCATGGAGCTGATTTGTAACTTGGGATGTATCTTAGGCATTTGTGGTATCTATGTGAATGATTCAAACTTAATGATTGTGGGGTTCTTTCTAACTTCTTTGACCTGGTCTGGAGAGACATTCTTCCACGTCCTGACCTGTGTGGAGCGCTATCTGGCTGTCATCTATCCCGTCATCTATGTGAGCCTGAGAAATGAAAGAGGCGTCAGAATCAGAAATATCAGCATTGGCTGTGTCTGGCTGCTTTGCTTTGTGGGGACAAGTGCAGCAGTGAATGAAACCTTATTCATCGTATCAGATCTCTGTATTGTGATGTTATCCTTCCTCATCATGTCCTTCTGCAGCTTTTCGGTTCTCTGTGCTTTGATCGTCCAGGTCCAGGAGAACAGGGTTCAAACAGGGAAAGGACTGACCAAACAAAGCTCAGGGCATTCTACACTATTCTGGCCATACTGGGAACACTGGTGTTGAGGTTTGTGGGGGGTCTAGTTTGGGCTGCATTTAACATGAAAGGAGGAGGGAATGACTGTTTGGTAGCTACATCTAATATCTGGTTTAATATGCCCAGCAATCTGGTGTTACCTTTGCTGTTTCTTTACAGAGAAGGCAAGTGTTTGTGCTGTAAGAACAGGCAGTGATTCCAAAGATGAATCAATGGAACAATAACTGACAGACATGACAGACAAAAAAAAAACAAATAGTCACATACCTGTTACTGTAACAAATGAGTAGGATGTGTCCTTTTTCTTTTCTTCTTAAAAATTTTTACATTTAAAATTTTAAATTTCCTCTATTTTTAAGATTAGGCTTAAAACTTTTTTTGATAAGGCTCAAGTCAAAGTCAGCTTTATTGTACAGGACATACACAAGATCGAAATTCCATTACTCTCAGACCCATGGTGCAACAATAAACAGTAAACCTTTTCCTAAACATCAATAAACATTAGCATAATAAATAAGTAAATTATGATACTATCCTAAATTGTAAAATATAGCAGTATAAAATATATAAAGTATAAAAGTATATAGAGGTCCTGGCATTGACATCTGAGTAAAGTGACATATGCAATAAAGTGAATGTACACAGTATATGTATGGAGACCCTGATATTGGCATACAGTACTGTATAGTGACATACAGTATGCAGTGTATTAAGGCTGATGCTAATATAAACTACTGTAAATATAATCGATTGTGTAAATATAAACGCTAGTGTAAATGTAAACAGTAGTGCAAATTGAATGAGCACATGAACTTGAGTTGAGTGAATAACCAGTTTTCAATGAGTTCAGTGTGAAATTTGGTATGTTTGTTAAGGCGGTAAGGGGGGCACAGCAGGCAGAGAGTTAAGCATCCTGACTCCCTGATGAACGGAGCTGTCCTTCAGTCTACCGGAGACCTGCAGTCTCCTCCCTGATGGCAGCAGGCTGACGAAGCTGTGTAGTGGATGTGTAGGATCGCTTGCTATGCAGAGGGCTTTCCGAGTGAGGCGAGTACTGTGTAGGTCTTGTAGTGAGGGAAAAGAGGTGCCGACGATATTCTCAGCTGCTCTCACGATGCACTGGAGGGTCTTACGGCAGGATGCGGTACATGCACCAAACCACACCGTGATGCAGTTAGTCAGGATGCTCTCGATGGCGCCCCTGTGCCACGTGCCCTGTGCACATGATGGGGGTTGGAGCTCCAGCTCTTCTCAGCTTGTGGAGAAAGTAGAGGTGCTGGTGAGCCTTTTTGGCCACTGATGTTATGTTCTTGCTCCAGGACAGGTCCTCTGAGACACTCTCCACCCTAGTGGTCCAAAGGAGCATGCTGGGTGTGCATCTTCCTGAAGTCCACAACAATCTCTTTTGTCTTTTCCACATTCAGAGAGAGATTGTTGTGTTAGCACCTCAGGGCCAGGCGGCTCACCTCATTCCTGTGTTCTGTTTCTCGTTGCTGATGGGACCCACCACAGTATCATTTACAAACGTGAAGAAGTAGTTGGAGCTGTATGATGAGTGCAGTTGTGTGTCAGCAGGGTGAATAGAAGGGGGCTCAGCACACATCCTTGGGGGGCCCCCGTATTCAGTTTGATGGTGCTGGATGTGTTACTGCTGACCCGTACTGCCTGTCTGCCTACTCATAGGTAGGGCTGGATCAGGTGACCCAGTTACGCTGCAATAGGCCTAGGCTGCTGAAAGGTTCCCAGGGTTGAAAGTAAGCCGGTACAGTCCAGTACTGCATACCACTAAAAGATTACACGCCCGTACGCAGTACTTGGAAGAGGGGGAGCAGCTGTCTGCTGTAAAGCCATCATTCAGACCCAGTCATGGCAACATGATTGGCTGAATGAGGTGTCAATCAAAGTGGGAGGGTCTGGCCTGCCATAAACACTACATATGTCCCACAGACAGGATGTGGCCAGTTAACAGGCATGAGTTTTCCTGAGCCAATAATAACCAGAGGGCGACACACAGTTTTTTCGGTGATTTTGGTGCGGCCAGTTAACAGGTCAATGTCTGTCTGCTTGTTACAAAATATCCCAATTAAAAGCAAAGAGAGATGAACTAATTGTGTTTCATGTTATTCTGCTCAGTTTCAACAACACAGCACAGCTCAAAAACACTGCTTATGACCGGAGATTTCATTTACCCTGAACGAGAGCGCATTCACTTCCAAAACACAGTGGTTGCCAAGGGGACTGAGGTTTGAGAAAGTTTGGTGATTATTTCTTTCCAGAAACTTTGTATTGTGGACAGAGCCAGAATGCACGGAGGTGGTCATCTGTGTTAGGTGACTAGTGTATGCAAACATCCCAGTTCCTTAACAACTGAAAAAAATATATTCCACATTGTCAAGTAATATATACACACACACACACACACACACACACACACACACACACACACACACACACACACACACACACACACACACACACACACAGAGGTTTCTTCCTGTTAAAAGAGAGTTTTTCTTTCCCACTGTCACCAAGTGCATGCTCATAGGGGGTCATTTTGACTCTTGGGTTTTCTCTGTAATTATTGTAGGGTCTTTAGCACCTTAAAGTGACTGGTTGTTGTGATTTGGCACTATAAAAATAAAATTGAATTCAAAATGTTCCCTATATTAAATATGATGATTTTTTTTTAATTTTCTGTTTTTTTTTTAATTTATTTATTTTTACCTAGACCTTGACTAAATTATAGCAAAAATTTAATCAGGTTATCCAGGGGTCACTGGCCATTTCCATGCAAATTTGGTATGAATCAGACTGATATTTTTATTTATTTATTTATTTTTTACTGTAATCTGTTTTCTGTAATCAACCTAACAGAAAAACAGCACCCTGGAGCACCATTATTACCCTCCAAGGAGCAGGGTAATAATGGTGTGAATACCACACACACACACACACACACCACACACACACACACACACACACACACACACACTTGGCATTTGTGTACTGACTTTGATTTGCATGGACACGTCTTTAAATGCAAAACATTTTTATGTGAAGGATGCTGTATTAGAACAAAGGAATAACTTATGATGTTATTATGAAGATGTGGAGCTCTGTATGATATGTAGTTTGTGGATGTGTGCACTTTTGAATTTATTCATAGTATTGTGTGTGTGTGTGTGTGTGTGTTTAATAAACAAATAAGAAATTATGACAGGAGAGGAGGAGGGGAGAGTGAGAGGTGAACTGAAGCTGTAGTTTAGAGCCAGTGGACCACATTTGGATCAAACACTTTAGCTGACAGTGAAGACACTCAAACCAAGGAAGCGCTAAACCAAAAATTCACAAGGTATGTTTTTTATTTTAAAAAAAATCAGCTTTATCCTAAGTGCACAATATCACAGAAGTAATATTTTAATCAATATTTGTTTCAGTTTATTTTAAGAGGGTGTTTATGCACATATCTATCTATCTATCTATCTATCTATCTATCTATCTATCTATCTATCTATCTATCTATCTATCTATCTATCTATCTATCTATCTATCTATATATCTATCTATCTCTCATAATACAATATAGGTATGATAAACATAAATAGAGTCATTAAAAAAGTGTTCCTGTATAAATATAGTACAGACATAAATTCCTAACCCCAGTAAGTGCATGCCTTTGGACTGTGGGAGGAAACCGGAGTACCTGGAGGAAGCCCACGCAGACACTGGGGTTAGGTTAATTGGAAACTCTAAATTGCCCATAGGTGTGAATGTGAGTGTGAATGGTTGTCTGTCTCTCTGTTGGCTCTGTGACAGGCTGGTGACCCATACAGGGTGTTCCCTGCCTCTCGCCCTACGATAGCTGGGATAGGCTCCAGCCCCCCCACGACCCTGAACAAGATAAGCGGTAGAGAATGGATGGGATGGATGGATGGGAGACATAAGTTACTTCACTCTGTCATTTTAGTCACTAAAATAGCTCCTATTGTGTTACTGTGTCTTTGTTAGTAATTTAAAGTTACTCCTGCATTTACTGAGGTTTTGTTCGTTTTTAGAGGAAACACAAGAACCTGTGAAGAAAAAAACCCCAAAAAACATAACACATCAAGTTGTCCTGGCAAACATATATTACAGCCTTTACCAAATATCATTTACACAGAGTTGTGGCTCTATCCTGTTTCACACCTCTTGAAATGTCGCTTCTTGTTCTGGTCTTCTATTTTTGAGGACAAAAAAAAATGTCTGGTTATTTACATATTAAAGTAGTGAAATCAGTCCCTGACTTTGACATAGACATAGGTTCCTATGGTCTCGCAGTATTGTTGTTTTTGTACCATAAGTTACAACCGTCAGACTTAACGCTTCATTGAGACTAACACTTTTTCCATGTTTTTTCTGTCTTGTATGTGCAAATCTCCTCCCTCCCAAACTATGAGCCACAGTGTAGGTAGACTATAATTAAAATGCCTGTGGTCTGGTGTAGGCAGTTCCTTTCTGTCGCCTCTCTGTCATCCTTATATAGAGTATGTTTGCACTGCATATGTTTGCAGCTTGAAAGGTTATATATAGACTTTAAAATTGGTTATAAAAAGCTGTGACTTTACCAATTGTTTTCCTCACAATATTCCGAGTGGCTGATTCTCAGCTGGGGCAGTATACTTTATAAATACAAACCAGCTGAGCTGTACATTAAAGGTCACATCTACACAACTTGTGACCATAGGCAAAATAAAAAGGCGAGTCTGAAGTTTTTGTCAACTCTGAGGTGAGCGACTGAAGTGACAACCAGTGGAAGCATAACATACTGCAGATTGTCACATGAGGGGGTGATGCGTACATTAGAGGGCTACCTACACAACTAGAGCATTGACTGTCCAGTGATGATTTTTCATCATGTGTGGCTCAAACGCCACACATGATTAAAAAATCACTTCAGATAGGGATGGAGCTTTAGTAATACTGTGGAAGAAACCATGGAGTTATGCTAGAGTAGAGTACGTGGTGTGTACTGTGTTGCCTGTGTGCTGTGCATTAAGTTTGTAATCAGTGACCCAGAAAATGCTTGACTATGCATATACATTTAGTCCTGATTTGTTGCGAAGCTCGTTTTACACTGATGGCACTCCATCTGAGATTATCCAGTCAGCATAATTAACTTCACTTAGATTTGGCCAGAAAAGCTAAGCCTCCTTCCTTGGATTGAAGCTGGACTTTTTTTTTCTGAACAGTTAAATAACTTTTATGTCAGCACACCTGCAGCCAGAGCCCGAGGAAGCTGATAACTGCTGCCATGATACCCACAATCTCTGAGTGGAGTTTTTGATTTTTATCTCGCCAGTAAATCCAAAGGAAGCTTGGCTGTGTTCAAATTGGTTCACAGTATACATTTAACATATAATGAGCTAACTTAGGTTTGGTGGTACAGTTGGACAGAGTTTAAGACTTCTTGTGACACATAGTGCAGTTTTAACTTTGTGACTTCCATTAAGGAGAGCTAACTGTGGTCCAGCCTTGGCTATCTGGTCAAGAATCTTTCAGACTGTAACACACCACAACATGTTTTTTGTGAGAGGATGTATATTATATGCAATGCCTCATGACTTAAAACAGTAGAAGAAAAGAGTGAAATCACAAGTACAGCACCAGCTGAGTATTCACGCTTCATAGATGAATAAACATTAAAATTAGGGATTAAATTATATCCATTTGATTGTATTTTTCTGTTCCAGATATGTCAGGAAACTCATCCTCCAATGAATCCTTTCCTTATCAACGCGATTCCTCAAACAGGATCCCTTTAGATAAGAATTGCTTCTTCTCTGCACCAAGCTCCTTAATCTACACCACCTGCATTATCGTCACCATTTTCCTCCTCCCTCTCTGCGTCCTCATCCTCTATCATGGTCTCCAACAATGGTGGAAAAAGCGCTCCACCTCCTCAGCAGTAACGATGAGTCACTCTGACAGCTTCACCTACCACGTAGTCATCATGGAGCTGATTGCTATCTTTGGGTGTATCCTCAGCTGTTCTGGTATCTACATCATGACTTTAAAGACGTTATTGGGGCACATTCTTTTGTCCTTCACTTGGTATGGAGAGACTTTCTTTCATGTCCTGACCAGTGTAGAGCATTACCTGGCTGTTGTGCATCCCATCATTTACTTGAACTTAAGGAAAGAAAGTGTGAACAGAATCAGAAATATCAACAATGGCTGCGTCTGGCTTCTGACCTTTGCACTCACTTGTCTCCTAACAATGGAAATTTTGATTTTGGATTTGTGCCTCTTGATCTTATCTTTGGTCATTGTCACCTTCTGCAGTCTTTCTGTTCTTTGTGTTTTGATTCGTCCAGGACCAGGGGAACAGGGTGGGAACAGGGAGAGGGCTGACCAATCAAAGCAGAGGGCATTCTACGCTATTTTGGCCATATTAGGAGCGCTGATGTTGAAATTTGTTTCGGCTCTGGTTTGGTGTCTACTGTTTGTGTCAGCTAGAAGTAGCAATTGTCTGATAATGGCATGGAGTTGTTGGCTTAACCTACCCAGCAGTCTAGTGTTACCACTCCTTTTTCTGCACAGAACAGGCAAATTAGTGCATTTTAAGAATATCATATTAAAACAAAACTCAAAGTGACAGGCACACATAAATATTTTTTTACAAAGGTTTTAGAGGCACTAAATAAATAAATAGTCATCTGATGGTCATCTGATGGTTTGTACAGTATGGAAGCCCATTTCCACCACTAAAAAAAAAAATGCCATCTGTAACTCAAATAATTAACTCAAAATTTCGAGTTACTGAATCGAATTTCTTTTTCTTTCTCGGAGTTTCCAGATTGGTAGCTCTAAGCTGAAATTTCAAGTTATTGACACGAAAGTTTGAGATATGTATCTTGAAATTTTTAGAAAACAACTCAAAATTTTGGAACCAAATTAAGGAATCAATGTTTTCATACCGATCTGTTGGACAAATGTTTTATACATACACACACACACACACACACACACACACACACACACACACACACACATATATATATATATATATATATATATATATATATATAAAAACATTTCTCTTTAATGGTTTTTCTTCTGTATTTGATTCACTCTGCACTGTAGTCAGATTTTGACTGGGTTCCCATGTTACTGGAATCTCCCAAAATTTCTCCTCCACACAGCTGACCATTTTTATTTATTTATTTTTTAAATTATGACTGGGTTACACATTTTTGCTACACTACTGTGGCTGCTGTTTCCTGTATCCACTTCCACTGCATGTGTCCAATAACTGATAAGATGTTTGTAATGGTAAAAGAAGTTGTAAGCAGAATTTTAGCCTTTTTATGTTTTTTAATTTTCCACTTTTCACATTTTTACTATTTTATAATGTTTGCTTGTTTGAATAAAATTTAGGTACGCTACTTTTGAGTCACTGAAAAGGCAGAAGACACTCTTATTCCTTTTGTTTCTGTCATTTAAACTTCTCCAGGCATCACCCCCCCTCCCCTCCCCCTTTGATGTTCTTTTAATATGATGTGTCAGAAACTAGCAAGAGTAGGACAAGCTTCTTAAGACGTATTTAGATCAAACACTTAACAAATGCTCTATACTGCCAGAAGCATTCACTCATCCATCAAAATTCTTGAATTCTGGTGTTTCAATCACTTCCATGGCCACAGGTGTGTGAAACCCAGAGGTGGGAAGTAACGAAGTACAAATACTTCGTTACTGTACTTAAGTAGATTTTTAAGGTATCTGTACTTTACTTGAGTATTTATTTTTCTGAGTACTTTTTACTTTTACTCCCTACATTTTTACACAAGTATCGGTACTTTCTACTTCTTACATTTTCAAACAGACTCGTTACTTTTTAACACGTCAGGGAGAAGTTTGCGTTTCCGGTCAGTGCGCCGTCAGTCATCAAGCGATCTGAGCCTAAACGGAGGAATATTAACATATAAGAGACAATCGTACTGGCGTATCCTCCATCACCGGGGCTTATCGGGTACAAAGGGATTAAATACACAAACCCATGTAATTAATGTCTCATTTATAGCGCTATAATCAGGGGTCACAGCGGGCCGGACCGAGTCCGTAAATTATGCTCGCAGGACATAAACAGCTTAGCTAGCGCTACTGAAGAGGAGCGAGCATGAAGGGAGTAATGTGTGGCAGGTAAATGCAACGTTTCTAAATGCTCAACAAATATCAGCAAACAACAAAGTGTGTGCAGTTGTCACACAGTGTGTCTGCTAGCTAAAAGAAGAGCTGCTGTATTTCAGGGAGAGCAAAGAGAGAAGTTCACTCAGAGATGGAGAAAGAGGACAGGAGAGGAAGAAGAGAGGTTAGAATTAAAGGTAAGGACTGGAAAATAAACTGAAGTATGCTGACTTTGTGTAATTCAAAGATTGGATGAAAATACTGCAGTTTAGTACGTAATAAACAGGTTATCTAGTTGTACTGTATTTACAGTAAAGCTCTGTGTTGGTGCACTTTGTGTTCATGGTCAGAGTTACAGGTTACATCAGTGCAGCAGAGATGAGTTTGAATCAAAGCTGCTGATGCTGAGATTCATTCACTGAATCCAACATTTCTACAGCCTGTATGCTGTGAGTGTAGGGGATGGAGATCAGCTCAGAGAGCTGTGAAATACTGGGTTACATCTTTGTGAGTTCAGTTCATCCACACAGAGCAGTAAACCTCAGAGCAGCAGCAGCAGGTCAGCTGATCACAGCCTGCACACCAACATCATTTACTGCAGCTCACAATAGAAAGCTGTGATTCTTCTCCCCATGCAGAGCCACTACAGCTGATCTTAGGGTTCCTCCACCTTCTGAATCCCACTGTAACCCCTGAGTATCCTCATGTTGGTGTTTAGGTGGAGACACAGTCACTCTCTACTATGGAGGACAAGAGAATAGAGCTGTGTTTAAATTCCCTTTCACAGTTTGTGATTCAAGCTGAGTACATTCATTAGAATTAAAATTTAGATTGGAATAACGTTTGTTCTCATGTATTATTTTATATTATTACAATAATATATAATAAGGTTCAGTTAGCTTTACACAAAAATAGCAGGTAGAAACGTCCTCCAAAGAGCTACTTTTACTTTCTTACTTTGAGTAAATTTCAGAGCCTGTACTTTTTTACTTTTACTTAAGTAAAGAAGTTGAACCAGTACTTCGACTTTTACCAAAGTATTTTTTAACACAAGTACTTGTACTTCTACTTAAGTACAGAATGTTAGTACTTTTGCCACCTTTGGTGAAACCAAGCACCTGGGCATGCAGATTAGTGAAAAAATGGGTCGCTCTCAGGAGCTCTCTCCAGTGTGATACTGTGATAGGATGCCACCTGTTGCAATAGATGAGTGAATACTTTTGGAAATATAGTACATTTTCTGTAAAATGTTATAGTTGGTGGATGAACCACATCACGTCCTGAGTGTCAGTCTCCCAGATATAATAACTTCTATTGCAACCTGCTCTTTATCTCTTTGAAGTTTAACAGTTATGCAAAAAACTTACTTACAACTAGTTGTTAGACTCCTTGGAGTCCAGTTGATATCACCGCTTTATAATGTTGCTTTTAATTGGGATATAACTGACAATGCTATTTTAATTTTGTGTGCTTAGGTTTTTCCAATAAATATATTTTTCTTCCAGAATTATCTGTCCTTATTGAAATAATTTGGTTTTATATAAGAACTGCACTCACAATTCCCATTCCCTTAATTACATTCGAATTAATAATAATAATAATCGTCATCATTATCATCCACGGTGAAACTTTTTTTCCAGAGACTTGATTGACAAGTCGATTAATTAAAGTAATATTTCATACCTGTTGATCTCTAATCTGTAACCTAACCAGAGCCATACTCCTGAAAGCAGGTTTAGCTAACAACTCTGAGTTTGTTAACCTGAGATGAAGGAAACTCCAGGTTTTCTGTTCCAGAAAGAGAATGGACTTCAACTTTGAGCCAGCTGTCAGGGTGGTAACAGGGGTGACAGACCAAACCTGCTTGCTGGCAGGTTTTCTTCAACAATCTCTTGTGTAACATTTTTATAATTCTATATCATTTTAGGTTTTTATAGTTTGCTATTTTTTATACTTAACATAAAAACTTTTACAGTCAATATGTAAGGATGCAATCGGGGAAATAATTATTTGATCCCCTGCTGAATTTGTAAGTTTACACTCTAATTTTTAGATTGTTTAATGTTAATGGAGAGAGACAGAATATCAACCAAAAATCTATAAAAACCATATTACATAAAAGTGATGAATTGATTTGCATGTTATTTAGTCAAATAAGTACTGGATCCCCAAGAAAATTTTAACTTAGTACTTGGTGCAGAGACCCCCTTGTTGGCAAGCACAGCATAAAGTTTCTTGTAGTTGGTCACCAGGTTTGCACATTTCTCAGGAGGGCATTTGGCCCACTCCTCCTTACAGTAACTCTCTAAATCCTTTAGGTTTCTTGCCTGCTGCCTGTCAACTTGAAGCTTCAGCTCCCTCCACAGATTTTCTATAGGACTGAGTTCTGCAGACTAGGCCACTCTGTAACTGTAACATGCTTCTTCCTTAACTACTCCTTTGTTGCCTTGCCAGTATGTTTTGGGTCACTGTCATCCTGAAAGACCCATCCATGAGCCATCTTCAGTGTTCTGGCTGAGGGAAGGAGGTCCTCGTTAAAGATTTTTAGGGGTACATGGCCCCTCAATGTGGTGATTGCCATCCTGTACCCTTAGCAGAAACAGCTCCAAAGCATAATGGTTCCACCTCCACACTTGACTGTGGGGCTGGTGTTCTTTGTGTGATACTCAGCATTTCTCTCCCTCCAAACATGGCAGGTCGAGTTTATGCCAGAGAGCTCGATTTTGGTTTCATCTGACCACAGCACTCCCAAGACCTTTCTGATTCATTTAGATGTTCACTGGCAAATTTAAAATCGTTCTGTACATGTGTCTTCTTGAACAGGGGGACCTTGCGGGTACTGCAAAATTTCAATCCATTACGGCAGAGCGTGGTACCAATGGTGTTCGTGGTGACTGTGGTCCCAACTGCCTTCAGATCATTAACAAGCTCCTCCAGTGTATTTATTAATTTTTTTTTAGTTTTCTCATCCTCACCCCATGAGGCAAAATCTTGCATCTAGCAGTTGATGGTCTTTTAAAATTTTGTCTGTCTGAACAATTGCACCAACATTCATGTTCTCACCAAGCTTGTTGGTGATGTCTTGTAGCCCATTCCAGCCTTGTGCAGGTCTACAATCTTGTCGCTGACGTCCTTTGACACCTCTTTGGTATTGCCCATGGAGGTGCAGAGGTTGGAATCAGGAGTTTCTGTAATTGATCGATTGAAATCTGTGTGCCACGTGGGCACAGTTGTAGGGGATCAAATACTTCACTCAATGACATACAAATCAATTTGTGACTTTAATGTAGTGATATTTGTTTGGATTATTGGATGCTACTCTGTCTCTTCATTAAAATGAAACTGCCATATGAATTAGAGACTGTTCATTTCTTTGTAAGTGAGCAAACATACAAATTCAGCATCTTTCTATCTCTGTGACTCTGGACAGTAATGTTGTCACAATGTCAGTTTCCTTGCACTGCAAACATTTACTGTACTTTACTGTAGGAATCACTGTTTAAATAAAAAATTTCTGTATAAAGCTTTAGAACACAATGATCAATCATTTGCCGTATTATTAGTGGCAACACTGATGGAAATAAAAATGTCTGTCACAGTTGGATCTTTGAGATGATGCGAATATTTGAGAGAAGATGGGGCTGAAATTATTTTAAGACTTTAAAATGGAACTACTTGCACATTAAAGTTAGTTTTTAAATGCAGCCTGAAGACAGTTTCAATCTCAACATATTTTCCACTGAAATCACCTAATTCAGTTGACCTAGAAAGGCCTGAAGGCATAGACTCCATAATGGCTTAGCAAACCGTGTCCCTTGTTAAACAGTTTTATTTTAAGTGGAAGAATTAATGGAAATTCTCCATTTAAAAAAAAAAAAAAGAGGTCGCTACATTCCATCAGTAGATTTTTTTAAACTTAATTATTGTTCAAACAGTGAAGTGGGTACAAACTGTAGCAGAAACTGATTATATTTAATAATAATAAAAAAATTGAATTCAAGGCTCATCTGTCCAGAGTGTATTGCTGTCTGGGTAACACGGGTCCATCAGTAAACCTTGTCTGATCTGTTTCTTCAGATTTTTACCTACACTTTCTGTCAACTATATTTTGTTCCTGTGAGGGTACAATTGAATAAATAGATTTAAATATCAAATGTGCTCGGCCCACTTGATTAAAATAGAGGCAGTGTTTTTTGTTTGCTTGTTGCCATGGTGAATCATGGTGTTGGAGCTCCGCTGATGATGGCTTTCTTTCTTTACTCACAAATGCACTTAACTCATAAACCTCTTCAGATTGATTGATTGAACCAACACTGATAAGCCTTTTCCTAAAGAGGAAGCTTAAAGTTGCCGTTCTCAGAGTTGATCAGCTCGGAGATTCTTTTTAAACTCAGAGTTTGTTGAACATGCTTCCTGGAGTAGGGCCCTGCTCCAGGAAGCATGTTCAGGGACGTTATCATGGCGATGTAACCCGGTAAGAATGAAACACCTTTGCAGTACAGAAAACCCAAAGTTATCCCTGAAGTTACCTGGATAAGACAAAACCCTTATTCCTAGTGCAGGCCACAGGCAGTTAATAACGCCACTCAGTCTGATTTGGATACATTTGAATTCTTTCCACTCTTCATTTTAATGGACCAACAATGCAAATAACAAGTGAACCTGCATAGTTTGTACAACATGTACTAATAACCAGTTAAACAAATGAAGGGCATTACAAATATGAATATCTCTGTTCAATAAATAAA
This sequence comes from Archocentrus centrarchus, assembly GCF_007364275.1. Lineage (NCBI taxonomy): Eukaryota > Metazoa > Chordata > Actinopteri > Cichliformes > Cichlidae > Archocentrus > Archocentrus centrarchus. The sequence continues at coordinate 3,620,953 of NC_044363.1, read as the reverse complement.
TGAATAAATAAAGGATGTCTACATAGGTTCCCTCTGGTTTTATTCCATCCATCCATCCATGTTCTTCCACTGATCGTTATTAATTTATCATGTGGTGGTTTATTTGACAGTCATGGTCATTTTTTTTCTATCACGGAAAATCAGAGACAAATATTGGTAAGGTTAATATTCATTTATTATTTATTACATCAACCAACATCATCTTAACTGCAATATAGTGTGGATGTCAGAAATGCACTGAAAACAAAGTATATATAGAATAGAATAGAAGGCCTTTATTGGTCAGTATACAGGAGGGACAAGGAGATTGGGGAGGGCAGCAAACGCGCGAAAAGAAAAAGAAAAAGAGGAGAAAAGAGGAGAAGCGAGGAGAAGAGAGAGAGATAGAAATAGATAAGAGAGATAGAGATAGAGAGAGAGAGCTATATATATAATATATATATATAGAGAGAGAGAGAGAGAGAGAGAGACGAGGGAGAGAGGAGAGGGAGAGAGAAGAGAGGAGAGAGAGAGAGAGAGAGAGAAACAGAGTGAGGGACAAGCATACTGAGAGAAACACTAAACACAGTATAAAAATGAATAAATGAACTTAACCTATGAACTCAAGCAGGCAGGGAACAAAAGGCACAGAAAACAGGAGACATAACTGAATGGGGGAACAAGATTTAAAAAAAAAGGAAAGTAGACAACTATGAGGACAGGACACAGAGAGACAGTCACGGGGACACAGAGATGGAGACAAAACAAGGTGAGCAGGAACACACAGGAACTCAGGAAATGTAAACAGCAGGCACGAACAGAACTAAAACAGAACTAAAACAGAACCAAAACCTAGGAATAGAAAGAGACCAGGAACCACAATACTAAGACATTTCAAAACCCTGGGTCCTAGACCCAGTGACCATGACATGAACTTTAAGTGTTTCATTACTGTACATTGTGATCAGTGGCTTCAACAAAAGTAGGCTTCTCTTAGGCAGAACAATACATTTGTTATTATAGGATATTGGAATACATGCAATCCAAAACATACTAAATACACTTTAGAAAATAACAGAAACTTGCAAAAAAAAAAAAAAAATAACAGAAATCACAAGAGACTCAGGGGAGCAATCCCTGTTTCAGAACAGAGAGATTTAATCAGTATGATTGTGTTTTTCAGTTCCAGAGATGCCAGTTAACACCAGTCTGAATGATTCACTTCTTCTGGAACCGCCTGCTTCCATCCATCTCTACAGAGGTTTAGACATTTATTGCATACTTGATAGACCAGGCCCCATCATCTTTATCACGTTCAGCATCACCAGCCTCTCCCTCCTTCTTCCTCTCTCCATCCTCATCCTCTACCATGGTCTCTAAGAATGGTGGCAAAAGCGCTCCACCTCCTCGGCAGTAATGATGAGTCACTCTGACAGCTTCACCTACCACTTGGTCATCATGGAGCTGATTGGTGTCTTTGGACATATTCTCTGCTTTGGTGGTATGTTCAGGGAAGATTTGAATGTAATATTTGTGGGGAGCTTCCTTTACTTTGTCACCTGGTATACAATATAATGATATCTTACAAATGTGTCAGAAGTAAAAAAAAAAAAAAAAAAAAACTAAAATAGCATGTTAGTAATTGTCATTTAGCTTCTGCAGAGTTTAGTGACATGGACCAGCTGAAGACGAGACAGTGAGGACTGGTTAACACCAAAATACAAAGAATTACAGTAATCCAGCCTGGTTTCTAACAAAGGCGTAGATCACTGTATTAAAGTGATCTTTCGACAGGATATTTTTTTATGTTGGTGAGTTGTCTCAGGTGAAAGAAACTAGATTTTTCCACATTAATCTGACCCTCCAACTTAAGTTTTTATCCATTTTAACACCCAAATTTGTGACCGTGGGCTTAGCATACTGAGATAAAGAACCAAGATCCACAGGAGTCACCCGCCCCATGATGCCCGGACCAAAAACGATGACCTCCGTCTTTTTATCATTAAAATTCAGAAAATTTAAAGCCATTCAAGCTTTGATGTCATCGAGACACTTCGTTAGAGTATGGACGGCGTTCGCATGACTTTGTTTTAGGGGCAAGCAAAGCTGAGTGTCATCTGCATGGCAGTAGAAAGCAATTTTATGCTTCCTAAGGATGGAAGCAAGGGGGAGCAAATACAAAGAGAAAAGTAGTGGTCCAGGTATTGAGCCCTGGGGCACCCCACATCACAGAGGTGCACAGGATGATCTAAAATTGTTTAGGCCAACAGAAAATGTTCTCTGGGTCAAGTGAACCAGTTTACATTAATGAGTGACTCAGAATAACCTGACTCCAAATAAGAAACAGAATTTACCACCACTACTCTAGATTAATTCATAGCATGTTACACATCCTGTATGCTTGTTTATGTAGTGGTTATCTATATTTCAGTTAGTCAGCATTTGTTTTTATACAAAGAAAACATATAAAGAGAGAGAAAACGCAGTAATAAGGGTCAACATACAGCCAGAACAGTATATTTGGAGCAGGATTTCACAAAGGAGACACAGAAGAAGACAGCTCAGAGACAAAGACTGGTGTTTTTAAATGCAAGGATGTAGATAACTGAAATTTGCAGGGAAAAAGCTAAATTAATGTGAGTAAATTTAGAGTGAAATTAATTAAATACTCATCGTGTAGTTGTGAAAAGGAACTCAGATATCAGAATAATCTGTGTAAATCCAGACATAACATATTTAACAGAGATCGTACTGAAAGCATGGTTTGAAGAATGTGTGAGGATCAAATTTTTTTTACTAGGGACTGGCAGCACCTAGCTAATAGCTATAGGACTGGTCAAATGGCCACTTAAACAGGGATCAGTCGTTCAATTTCTGCTTGCATTGTTCAGGTCTGCTTGTTCTGATTTGAAATATTCTTTACACCAAATGAATTTAGTTTTTGTAACACGTTTTGTAAACTTGAAGTTAGTTCCAAAAACATATAACTTTACATAGACTTTAATGGTTAAGAGTGTTTTCACACCAGCACTGTTTGGCCCATTTAAATTGAACATTGGTTTCCCCTAAAAATACACAGGTATTAATGTCAGTATGATTACAACTGCAAATCATCACTAAACTGCACCCACAGGTGTGACTAGAATAACACATACCACACCTGATTTGGATGCAAGCAAAACTTTGTTTGCACATCATTTGAATTCTTTCCTCTTTCAGTCCTACTAGACTGTCAGTGCACTGCAGGTGGACTGACATTTTGATAAACTAACTCTGTGACTCTGGATAGTTATGCCGTCAGATTCTCAGTTTCCTTGCGCTGCAAACATTCACTGTACTTTACTGTAGAAATCACTGTTTAAATTAAAAAAAAAAAACTGTGTCCGAGTTGGAGTCCACTCTCACAGCATCATGGATCCAAAACAGATAGGGATCATAGATTCAGATTGAATCAGGCCCAGATTTAGTTCAAAACTTGTAATTTCCCAGCTCATCCTGTCTGGAGCTGTTCATAATGGCCTAATTTTTCCAGACACATTCTGCAGCTCATGCTCTCAGGTTGCAAATGAATAATTAGATTTAAAAAAATAAAGAATTCTAATGTAAGATAAATATTCCAACATCATGCAATGAAAATTCAAGTTGGGCAACTGATGACAACATAAATTATTTTAAAAATTATATATTTTATATCACACTTTTATTCTGGCTATGATCATGACAAAGTGAATCATGCTGATTAAAATCACTCTTCCCTCTTGTTTTTTAAAGCTACATATCATGGGCAGCACTGACATGCTCTCAGTCCTCAGTCCACTGCATTAAAATGGAGGCAGTTTTTTTTTTTTTTTTTACCCCTTTCCAAGGTGAATGATGGTATTGGAGCTTCATTGATAATGGCTTTCTTTCTGTACTCATGCATGCGCTTAACTCATCATAAACCTACCCAGAGCTGATTGAACCAACTCTGATCAGCTGTTCTGAAACAGAAAACTTAGAGTTGCTGATCTCAGAGTTGATAAATTCAGAGATTATTCTTCAATTCAGAGTTTGTTGAACATGTATCCTGGAGTAGGGCCCTGCTGCAGAGCAGGTGAGGTTCGCAGCACAAGTTAACCACGGTGATGTACCCAGGTAAGAAGTGAAACATCTTCACATATTTGAATTAATAAGAGACAGAAAGAGGTAGAGTGGGGCTGCAATCACAGCTGCATAAGATCCTTCTGTTTTTATTAAAATAGGTATATGTTTCTGTAATTTTTAGTTTACCACGTGGTGGTTTATCTGACAGTCATTCTTTTATTTATCATGCAAATTACATATTTGTATGAGTGATAGTGAGAGGTAGAGATAGGCTGCAATCATAGTCACAGAGGAAAGACAGAGAGAAGAAAATCTGAGACAAACACCAGTAAGGTTAATATTTATTATTTATTTATTTATATCAACTTTTAAACCAAGATTATCTTAAGTGCAATATAGTGTGTGACAGAAATGCACAGAAAAACAACAGCAGGTGATTTATTTTGGCCACAGCTTTACCTCTACTCAAATGAATGAGAATTTACTGTATCCTACTTACTGTGGGTCCATAATAAATCATTATCAATACTTTGAGTTAAATGAGGAAAACGTGTTGTATGGTGGCAGGACACCAAACAACAGATTTTATGCAGGATATTTCATAGATATTGTATATAAGCAAAGCTTCAGTTCTATTATGGATGATGTCTAGCAAATTGGTACTGTGACATTCATAGTAGAGCAGGCTTAAATCTGTTACTTATTATTACTACTATCCATTCTAAATTTGCCCCTTTTATTAGTGTAAGAAGTACAGGTTTACAAGTACAATTGCCTTTATGAGCCACTTATTTACAAAATATATAGAATAGAATAGAACTTTATTGTCATTATACATGAGTGTTGAGGTACTTGAGTTCGGTCTTGATCTCGAGACCGCTTTTTGATGGTCTCGGTGTTGTCATGGACTCAGACATTGTGGACTGCGGATTTTATTTCAAGACCAATTGAGACCACAGCTGTGGAAATATCACTAAATTGCCAGAATATTGTCCAATTTATCTGTTAACATCCTTGCTTTTGTTGGATGCAAATTCAAATCCAACAAAGATTGCGCTCTGCCTCTCAAAGGAGCACACCTCACAGACTCTGCCCAGGCTAGGTCGCTGCTATTATCGACGCTTGCGCCTTTATCATTTCACCGCAGTTTGCAATCTTCCACAGAGCACGGACAGTTTAATTCACAATGTGCACGTTTGATCTCACTATGGTCATGTGTGCGCTTGATTTCATGGGCTACAGAAATTAAAATGACAGCCGGTATGAACGCTAGAAGTAAGAGGGAAAATGAAGATCAAAGGTAGCTCAGCGGTGGAAAAGTAGCAACGGTGATCTCAGGTGGAGTGAAAGGAGCTCTTGTTCCTGTAACCACCTTAAAACCTTTACTGGGAAACAGCTGGAGGTCCTTCATCAACCACCTGATCAGCAACATGAAGAAAAGAGAACTTTGTAGCTGCTCCATCCACCGCTGTTTGTTTCACACAGAGAAACATCTGCAGTACGGGAGTTAAAATATGCTGATGAATTGTTAAAATGAAAAATTATTTCTTATCCAATTACTTGATTAATTGGGTAATAAATACAATATTTGATTACTAAAATAATTGATAGTTGCAGTCCTACTTGTATTCAGAAAGCCATAATCAAACATTATATTTCAGCACCAGTGGAGCTATGAGAGGTCCTCAAGAATAAAAACTACAGTTCCCAGTAAGATGTCACTTCCTGTTGTTGCATTAAAAACGTGATAATTTATGCTCACAACATGGTGGCTGATATTCAAATGTAGGAAATGCTTTTAGCAGCTGATTGTTAAAAAATCTGGATTATATTTTTGTTGTGTATGTTTTTATGTGATTTCTGCAAACACATTAGTGGAAGGAAACAGCACTCTAGGACACATTAAATGCATACTATATAAATAATTTTTCTGGATTATATGCAAAAATGATCATTCTATCAATCAAATAAGGCCTGATTTAGAGTTCTGCATTGGTCCTTTCTGCATAACTGAAAATCCTCTCTAAATAAAGATTGTTAAATTTATTTAAGCTCTGAGTGTTTAATATCTAAGTAATTTTATGGGAATGTGGATCTTTCAGATCAATTTGAGAAGTGATTTTGATCATGTTTCACATTTTATTGTGTCATATAGCATCAGGCACTGGTCTTGGTCTTGACTTGGTCTTGGACCCTAAAAGTCTTGGTCTTGTCTCGGTCTCAGGTTAGGTGGTCTTGACTACAACACTGCTACACAGTAGTGCGATGGTGTACAAGTGAACAAGAGTGAATGCCTCGGGCACTGGCAGTCAGGTGGCAGTGGTCAATTTACATAGTTCTGACCGACATTTTCTAACTACTTGAAAAGCGTTCGCTGGGTGTTAACCCCCTTCCCCCTGGCGTACAGTTTGCATCAAAATGATGATAATTATGAATGATCCCTTCACAGGCTCAGATGCAATGGCTTACAGCTCTTCCACTCCAATCTCATTGCACATCCTGTATAATGACAATAAAGGCATTCTATTATGACTCTTAAATGTTCAACTACTCTAAGTTGTGATTAGTGTCTTCAACAAAAGTAGTCTTGTCTTATGAAGAACAACTTGTTTGGTATTAAATAATTTTGGAATATATGCAATCCAAAAAATTCTTTATATGCAAAAAAAATGACAGAAGTCACAAGAGACTCAGTGGAGCAATCAGTATGTTTGTGTTTTTCAGTTCCAGAGATGCCAGCTAACACTCGCCTGAATGATTCTCTTCTTCCAGCACCACTCCTTTCCCCCATCAATCAATACAATGTTTTAGACATTTATTGCATACTTGTTAGACCAGGCTCCATCATCTTTATCACACTCAGCACCACCAGCATCTTCCTCCTCCTTCCTCTCTCCATCCTTATCCTCTACCATTTTCTCCAAGAATGGTGGCAAAAGCGCTCCACCTCCTCAGCAGTAATGATGAGTCACTCTGACAGCTTCACCTGCCACCAGGTCATCATGGAGCTGATTGGTCTCTTTGGACGTATTCTCTGCTTCGGTGGTATGTTCAGGGAAGAGTTCAATGTATTATTAGTGGGGAGCTTCCTTTATTTTGTCACTGGATATGGACAGACTTTCTTTCACATGCTTACCTGTGTGGAGCGCTACTTGGCTGTTGTTCATCCCATCATGTACCTGAGCCTGAAAGACAATAGAGGGATCAGAATCAGAAACATCATCATTGGGTGTGTTTGGGTGCTTTGTTTTGCAGGGACTAGTCTTGTGATGTTACAAATCATAATAGCAGATGTTTGTCTCTTGATTTTATCTGTAACCATCATCTTCCTCTGCAGCCTTTCTGTTCTCTGTGTTTTGGGTCGTCCAAGCCCAGGAGAACAGGGTGGGAACAAGGACAGGGTTGACCAAACAAAGCTCAGGGCATTTTACACTATTATGGTTATAATGGGAGTCCTGCTGATAAGGTTTGTTTGGAATCTGGTTTGTGCTTTCATGTTTGTGACAAACGGCAATACTACTTGTGTGATTGTGACATGTAGTGAATGGATTAATCTGCCCAGCAGTCTGGTGTTACCTCTGCTGTTTCTGTATAGAACTGGGAAATTAAGAAGATCTTAAAAATTGCTACAAACTAGTCTGACAGACATATAATCCTAATATACTGATGTATTACAAATGTGTCATAGGTTAACAAAAAGTTAGTAGACTAATGATTGCAGATTAATAATTGTCATTTAGCATCTGCAGAATTTAGTGGTAATTCTCTGTGCGAACACATTGTATGTGACACTGATTAAGAAATAAAAAAAATGAAAGGAGCTGGGTTGAGGTGGGTTGCATAATGGCAGGCTTGGGCAAGCTATAACAGATTCAATTTCAAATGGCCGGCATCATCTTTAAAAAATAAACTCACACAAGAAATGTCTTTATTGGTAAGGTTGAAAATAGTAGATGAAATATTTAACTTTGGTATTGCATCCCTTTGTTTACCAGCCTCCATTCTTTTGCCTCTTTTGCAAATTTTGGACAATTTTCCTTTGTCATGTTGTCAGGTTTGGTTTCTTGTTAAGTGTTCCATTTCTGTAACAAATGTAAATGTGTGGCTAGCTTCTGATGTTTTAAGCACACAGTAGTCCAGCCATTCTTAAAGAAGCAAAACTTGTTTGTTACCCTGAATAATTATTGACCTATATCAAAACTCCCAACTCCCAAACTAAAGCTCTAGAAAAGTTGTTTTTGTTCAAATTTTCAGGGCCTTTAATAGTACTTTAATAGTACTGTTTGAAGTCTGCTGTTTTGAAAGTAACCAACTATTGTATTTGATGCTGATCTACAGATCTTGAGTGGTGGTTTTAACACTAGTGACCATGCTTTACTTACTGTAATGCTGTGTAGGAGTCAAAGGTTAATCTTATTTTTAACCCAGAACTGCAGAGGTCAAGAGCTATTCGTTCCAGCTCAAAGTGATCTCCAGACTAAAATCTCTTCTAAAACCATCAGATTCAGAACGGGCTATGCATGCTTTTGTTAATGTAATTTCCAAATGCTATAATGCATTGTAGTGATACTAGTCAGTCATCTTTTGTTCATTTACACATAGTCCAAAATGCCACATTAAGATTACTGACAGAGACAAAATTAAGAGACAATAGTACTCCATTGTTATCAAGCTTACACTGGCTCCCAGTATATTACAGAATCAAGTTGTCAAGTCCTGGGCCAGTGGCCCAGTGTTTTATGTTTTCTTGGTATTGTTTCTTTTTTCTCAGGGTATGTTTTGTTATCTTTTGTATTTGCCCTCAGTTATTTATTTCTAGTTCCTTGTGTCTCCCAGTATTCTGTTTCAGGTTTGCGCTTCTGTTCCCTCATCATACTTCCTGTTTTATTTTGATAGTTGTCCAGCCCGTTTGTTGTATTCAGTTTTGCTTCCCCCTGGTCTCGTCTTGGTTATCAGCGTCACCTGTGTTCCCACCTGTTTCCTCTTCCCTCATCAATCCTTCTGTGTATTTAAGTCCCGTGTTTTTGCTGTCTGTTGTTGCGTCTTGGTCTGCTCCCCGGCTGTGTACCTCCCGTGTTCTTCCTGGTTTTCTGTTCATGCCTGTAAATGTTTCAGTTTTGTTTTTACTCCTGGCTTTACCCTGCACTACACCTAATAAAGACAGTTTACCGTTACCTCATCTGCCTTGGGGTCCCCTTCCTGCCTGCTACACAGCTGATCCTTGATACAAATGGATATAATACAGCACTGTTTTAAGCCTTAAATTGTCTTTACCACTTGCACATGTGCTAAATACATAGCCTGGCCAAAAAAAAAAAAAAATGTCGCCACCTGGATTTAATTAAGCAAATAGGTTTGAGCCCCCTATTGGATAATTTCTGCATGGGTTATTATCTTTCAGCTGGTAACAAGTTATTTAACCCCAACTGGTGCAATGAGTTGCTTCTCATTTCTTAAACAACCATGTTGAAAGACACATCGTGAGGTCGTGGAAAAGATGTCAGTGTGTTTGAGAAGGGTCAGATCATTGGCATGTATCAAGCAGAGAAAACATCTAAGGAGATTTCAGAAACTACTAAAATTAGGTTATGAACTGTCCAACGCATTATTAAAAACTGGAAGGATAGAGGGGACCCATTGTCTTCCAGAGTGATGGGCGCCTCAGGGTAAGAAGAGAGGCAGGTGAAGTGATGCTCCCATCATGCATAGTGCCTTTTGTACAAGTCTGTGGGGGCAGTGCTATGATCTGGGGTTGCTGCAGTTGGTCAGTTCTAGGTTCAGCAACATTACGTGCTCAAAGAATGAGGTCAGCTATCTGAATATACTGAATGACCAGGTTATTCCATCAGCTGATTTTTTTTCATCCCTGATGGCACGGCATATTCCAAGATGACAATGCCAGGATTCCTTGGGCTCGAATTGTGAAAGAGTGGTTCTGGGAGCATGAGACATCATTTTCACACATTGGCCACCATAGAGTCCAGACCTCAACCCCACTGAGAATCTTTGGGATGTGTTGGAGAAGGCTTTGCACAGTGCTCAGAATCTGCCTTCATCACTGCAAGATCTTGGTGAAAAAATAATGCAACACTTGATGGAAATGAATCTTGTGACATTGCAGAAGCTTATCGAAACAATGCCACAGCGAATGCATGCCGTAATCAAAGCTAAAGGCAGTCCAGCGATATAATAGTGTGTGACCTTTTTTTTTTTTTTTTAGCCAGGTAGTGTATGCTGAACTAAACATTTTCTGCAAATTCTTAAACCTGCTTCTCTATCACTCATGACCATCCCACTAATGAGGTGTAACTGAAAAAGAGGGTTGTGCTATTGCTGTTGTTTCATCCAGACTCTGGAATGATCTGCCAAGTGTGCTCAAACAAGCAATATCTGTGACTGTCTTTTAATCTAAGCTGAAGACTTTTGTCAAGATTTCATAACCTGATGACCTCTGGAACTGTGGTTGATTTGTTGTTATTTTACATAAATAATGTGAACATGTGTAGATAGAATTTTAAGAACCCCGTAATTTATTTTATTTATTTTTATTGGAAAGCACTTTGGTGAGAGCTTCCATGGTGTAGTGGTTAACTGATTTTCTGGTTGTTTGTTTGACTCCAATTGGAGCCATGATTTTCTGTTGTGGCTGCATCAGGAAGGGCATCCAATGTAAAACTCTGCCACATCTAACATGGAGCTACCAGACATGATGACCCCTTGTGACAAGGGAACAGATTAAAGCAATAATTTGGTCTTAAATGTGCTATATAACTTTTGTACTTGCTTACTAATTGTTTAGGGATCACTGTTTTACCAAAGATATGCAAACTGCAGAAGCTGGGTATTGACTTTATTTAATCTAGATCTAACTCATGAACAACAGCCACAGCATTACATGATTATGCTAATATAGTTGTACTATTCACTCTTTATTTTCACTTTTTGTAGTTATATAATAAAAGAAGTGATGATGTGGTAGAGACATGCTTTCAATGTATTTTTTTTATGTACTTAAGCAAATATGTATTATTCTCCTCAGTTAATTTCACCAGGTCTGAATTGTTCAAAAGTAGCTTCATGTAAAAAGCAAAAGCTCTTATGATTAAACAATGACTGTCCAATTGTATACACAAATTTGAGTTTTTCTTCAAGTATTCACTGCAGTATAAATTATAATATATTGTAAATTATCACTACATGAGGAGTGCTTGAATTTTTATTTATGCATTTTTTTCTTTTTTTGGTTTTAACATTTTAGTTCCAAATTCATTTTTCTTTTATAAAAATAAGAGCTGTTAAAATTACGCGGGAACACGATGCATTTGGGTGCATTTGGCTGCTGAGGAACAAGTGAAAAAGTGGTAAAAGAGACAACATTACTGGCAAGTTTTGCCTGTGATGGGCCCCTCAATCTTGGGGAGGACAGAAACTGTTTTTTTGAGATGCCATAAATAATTTGTCTAGCATCTTAACAGAGAGTAAATTCATCTGGAGATGTTTATGTTTCTACAAGCACTGAATTCCCAGTTAGACATTAGGTCCTTATTTTTGTATGTAACATGACGCTTTTACAGTCATTCACTGTAAATGCATGAATGATGTCACAGATTTATAATGAGTGCAGCTGCAGCTGTCAGACTGTCAGTTTCTCTGAAACATTTACTGTAATTACTGTAGCATCACTGTTACATCACACTGATCTGGATGAAGATTTAGACACAGAACACAATGATCAATGTTTGATCATTGGTCATGTTGTAAAGCTCACTGATGGAAAAAGGTCTAGATCGTGGAGATGATACGAATGTTTGAGTGAAGATAAGGCTGAATAATTGATTGCATTTGAAAGGTAAGTCTGAAGGCTGGCACATAAACCCATTTAATTTTGGAAGGGGTGTGGCTCATTCCATAAGGCTATGGGGAAATAAATTGCGAGAAGTGGTGCAGATGAGAAACAGCAACATGTAAGGAGTGTTTTTTAATATCAGAGTCTACAAGATACTGTATACCATTTTAAAAATCACAATTTTCCATATTAGGTCTAAATGACATGACAAACATTCAAGAAACAGTTAACAGCATTAATTGCTCTTGCTTATAGACCCTTTTACTGTTTGTAAACAATGATGACGTAGGTAGCGATGCGCGTGCATTTTGGAAATGGAAATACGACGGAGTTCAATAGCGTTTCAATCTACGAGAAGGGAATATCAACGAAAGATCATGAAAACTACCTGAAAAATTTAATTTAGACCACCGGCAACTGACTCCAATCCCTGTGGTACATAAGCAAGTTTTTTTACATATTTAAGTATAAATCTATCTTCATATATATATCATACACATATACATACTATAATATATAGATAGATACACAATAATAATATATAAGATATAAGATATGTTGCATAAAAAAGTGTTTCACTGGAGCTCCATAGAATAGAGCCACCAGGAAGATTGGAGCAGCATTTTAATTTGAGTTCAACAGTCTGATGGCATACAGGAAGAAGCTGTTTTTAAATCTGGCTGTTCTGCTTTGAAGACTGCGGAGCCTTCTTCCACAGGCCAGCAGGGAGAACAGCCCGTGGTAGGGGTGTGAGGGATCTTTGTAAATGTTTTGAGCTCTGGACAGGCAGCGGCTTTTAGCAATGTCTTGTATTCGGAGGAGGGGGGTCCCAATGATTTTCTCTGCTGTCCTCACCACCCTCTGCAGGGACATTCAGTCTGAGGTGCTGCAGGCACCTGCCCAGACAGAGATGCAGCTGGTCAGCAGGCTCTCTATCATGCTCCTGTAGAAAGTGGTGAGGATCAGAGGAGGGAGACGTGCCCTTCTCAACCGCCGAAGGAAGTGCATGCGCTGCTGAGCTCTTTTGACCAGAGCTTCAATATGGGTGGACCAGGTCAAAGAGTCTGTTATCTGTACCCCCAGGAACTTGGTTGCATTGACTCTTTCCACTGCAGTGTGATCGATGAGAAGCGGTGCATGGTTTTGCCGGCTCCTCCTGAAGTCTATGATGATCTCCTTGGTTTTATTTACATTCAGGGCAAGGTTGTTGGTGTGACACCAGCTGACAAGGTGGTTCACCTCAGCTCTGTAGTCCATGTCATTGTAATTCTGGATAAGGCCCACTACCGTTGTGTCATCTGCAAATTTCACAATGTGAGTGGTAGTGGACCTGGCAGAGCAGTCATGGGTCATCAGGGTGAACAACAGTGGGCTCAGGACGCAGCCCTGAGGGGAGCCAGTGCTCAGGGATATGACGCTGGAGATGTTATTGCCCACCCGTACCGACTGAGGTCTATTTGTGAGGAAGTCCAGCAGCCAGTTACACAGGGGGGTGCTGAAGCCAAGGGGGGCTAGTTTGCTCACTAGGTGCTGTGGAATGATGGTATTGAATGCTGAGCTGAAGTCCAGGAATAGCATTCTCACATGTGCATTTTTCCTCTCCAGATGTTCTAAGCTCAGGTGGACTGCAGAGGAGATAGCATCCTCTGTGGAGCGATTTGGGCGGTAGGCAAACTGGTATGGGTCGAATGTGGGAGGGAGCCTGGAGGTAATGTGGTCCTTTACCAGCCTCTCAAAGCACTTCATTATGATTGGGGTGAGTGCTACAGGCCGGTAGTCATCGAGGGAGGAGATTGTGGGCTTTTTGGGCACCGGTATGTTGGTACCACAGCCTGACTCAGCGATGTGTTAAAGATGTCTGTGAAAACCTCCGCCAGCTGATCAGCACATTCCTTTAGTACCCGTCCTGGTATGTTGTCGGGGCCTGCTGCTTTCCGAGTGTTCACTCTCCTCAATGTTCTCCAGACATCTGCTGTGTGTAGACAGAGTGTCTTCTCATTGGGCAGAGGAGTAGACTTCCTCACAGGGGTGGTATTGAGTGCTTCAAAGCTCCCAAAGTGGTTGTTCAGTTCATTGAGAAAGTTTATGTTGCTCTCACAGGGGGGTGGAGTAGCTTTGTAGTCTGTGATTTTCTGGATGCCTTGCCACATACGTCTGATGTTTGTCGGTTGCTGGAAGAAATCTTGTACTTTCTGACCATAAGTACGTTTTGCAATTCTTATGGCTCGGTTCAGCTTAGCTCTAGCAGTTCTAAGTGCCATCACATCACCAGATTTAAAAGCGCTGTTCCGTGCTTTCAGCATTGCACGTACCTCACTGGTCATCCAAGGTTTCTCGTTGGCTTGTGTAACAATGTTTCTAGTCACACTAACATCCTCTATGCACTTCTGGATGTATGCAGACACAGACTCCATGTACTCATCCACCCGAGTGTGACAGTTTTCAGTAGCAGCTGCCTTAAACATGTCCCAGTCCGTGCACGCAAAGCAGTCCTGTAGATTTTCCATAACTCCCGCAGGCCACAACCTCACCTGCTTCTCTGTGGCTTTTTTCCTGATCACTGGATGCTTACAATTATGTTGTTTGCCGCTGTGTACCGAACGTCAAATATCATGATACAGACTCAGAGTTTTGTGTCTTGAAGGCAGAAGTTCTTCCAAGTCAAAGACAAGGAAAAAGGGCCGCTGTGTTTGAGGCTCGGGTCATTGTAAACAAGTCAGAGAACTATGGCCACACAGCAGATTGTACCTGCACGGCAGCGTGAGTACTTTGTCAAACTGCTTTTCTAGCTTGCTAAGAGTTTTCCGACTGCAGATATTATTGATTTACAATGAAAAAAACATATACTGTTCCAGTCACACTGAGACTCGCTCAACCATTCATATGTGAGTCTGCTCAGACTTTTGCCTTGCACTACATATTGTAATCTATAGTGCGATTAAATGTTAATTTAAAAATGAGGATTCTCTGAGTCCAGCGATGCCTCACCTGTAAATAGCCAGCCACACTACAGTTTAAAAGCCAAATAGCCTACCAGCTAATGCTGTTTACTTTAGATACGCTACACATCCTGGTATAAACAATGGAAGATAAATAACTTTACCTGATATAAAATGGGCGCTTCAAACGTGAGCATTTCTGATCGTGTTCTCAGTCCAAATATTATCAGTACATTTGATGGCTTGCAACCACAGACGCCTCAGTTTTCTCAAAATTGCCGTGATCCCATGGGATTCGGTACAGTTTCGGTCCAGTTTTGGTAGAGTAGAAATTATGACAGCCAAACACGCAACAGCCAGACATTTTGGTGCTGATATCGCTTTTAAATCACGTTTAAACGCTGTGAAGACTCGTTGTTCTTGTTGATTTGAATGGAGTAGCAGTTCACTTCCGTTGCCAAAATGCGCGCGCACCCTTTGATGACATAGGCTGTAAAAGGGTCTATTGTGGGTCCATTTTATCCCCTAAAAATGTATTTCTTCCTTTAAAAATAACTTTAAATGTAGAAAATAATGATTGATTGCATTTGAAAGGACAATCTGAAGGCTGGTACTTAAACACAATGTTTTATTTGGAAGGAACTTGAATTATATGGTTTCTCTTTTAAGTTTAGGGAAGTTGGAAGATTAGCAAAACTAACATTTGGAAGTCAGCATAAATTGGCAACAGGAAGTTTGCATATGGTTTACTCATGCTATAATACCTGCTATCTAATAAACACAGTGATTTTGTTACAGGCATATGTCTAATAATATGGAACTGATTTTGTAAGTGGAAAGTCACAGAGCAGTTTTCATTTTGCAGGTTGAAAGTCATTATTAGATCTTATTTTGGAAGTTTGAAGTCACTGAATAAATTGCACTTTGGAAGTGAAAAGGACTGACGATTGTTATACTAGGTATGGCCAGCGATACTAAGTAATCTAGGTCAGTACAGTGTCCCAGCACATTTATCCAGTTTGTTATACTGGAGTGATTACTAGAATCCATGGCTGGGTGCAAATAAGCTGCCAGTGGTGGCTGAACATAAAATTCCAATGCTTTTTGACAATTGCCTGTGAAGGAAGTCACTGTGATATGTAATTAAACAATATGAGGGTTTTTTTAGAGAGCAGTGTGTCAGTGTTTCTAAAATTAGCTCCAATTTAGCCACATCAATTCATAGAATCATAACCCTCATTGTGCTCTGCAAGTCCAGGGTAGCTGTGCAAGGCAACCATACCTAGTGAGTAGGGCTGCAACGATTCATCGATTTAACTCGATTAAATCGATTCTAAAAAAATTATCGACACAAATTTACTGTGTCGATGCTTCGTTTAAACTCTGCAGCGCTCCTCACTAGCATTAGCAGCATTAGTGCTCCTTCGTCTTTTTGTGGGTTTATTGGTGGCTGGCAAACGAACATAGAACTGCATTACCGCCACGTACTGGACTGGAGTGTAAATCACGCGCGCTCACACACACACAAATTCTAAAAAGCTCTCTGTCGCTGCAATGGATTTCCTTTAACACAGAGTGGATCATCGCTAGAGTTGCCCCCTGTCTTGTAAAATACAGAACCCCGTATGTTACGGGACTCTGTGGAATACGGCTCCGTAACATGCGGGGTTACGTACTTTACGGCAGTGGTCCCCAACCTTTTTTGAGCCGCGGACCGGTTTAGTGTTAGAAAATATTTCCACGGACCGGCTTTTAAAGTGTGGCGAATAAATACGTCAAAATAAATGAAACCAAGTGTGATATTTTCTACGTATAATAATAAAAAACGGGAATCCACTTTGTATTCGTATGCAACTCTATCAGCAGCGTTCTCGTAACATCCCGCCTCAACATGAATAACAGGCTCTCTGCCCACAGCGCTCCCTGGTCAGCTGTTAGAGCCATGGTAAAACATGCCTTCAAAATAAGATACACCGCAAAAACAAATACAGTAGAAATCACCTCAGTCGGATTCAAATGGCCCAGTTTGGGGTCTATTATCGAATTTCGCTGCAATGGCTTCTGCTTCATCTATGAATTTGCTTCTGCAAATTTTATAATCTGAAATTTTACTCGTAAGTGCAAGTTTGTAGCTTACACTTGCCACGATTATCCCCGGTGAAATGAACTGATATTAACACTAAAACAATTTCCAGGCGTTGTTAGTGTGTGTGTAGTTGTGCACGAACGAGCCGATGCATGGAAGTGGGCGGACAGGAGCTGAGGAGGGTTTTAGCGCTAAACTCATCCAGTTTATGCGATCACATTTAACTGGAAATTTATTACAATGGGACCAGATTTTTCATCCGAGGTAGGTGAATATCCGACGGATTTATGTGATGATTTTATTGGAATTAATGTTAGGAAAAATCAGGACCTGCAGATGCCATCCAACTAGAGCGAAAACCCGATTTGTGCGACTTCGACTTAGGTGATTTTTACTGTATAAAGCGCATGAAAAATACAACTCACCATAACACTGAATCAGTGTAAGCCCCCTGAGCTTGTTTCTCTGATACTCATTTTTGCTGGCTTCTGGTTTGACTGGGTTCGGCCGATTTCACATGGAGCGTGGCTGCAGAGCCGCGGTGTCAAGCGCTGGAGAGTCAGTTTGATGGCTGGGTCTACCTCACTGCTATTCCCGGTGTTGATAAATAAAAATGGTAAATGGACTAGTTCTTACATAGCGCTTTTCTACTCTTGTTGAGCACTCAAAAATTTAAAGAAGCGTTATGTAGGTCAACCAACCGATTTCGTTAGACAGGCCTGAAGCTTCTGGGTTTAATTTTAGCGGTGACGTATCATGTGAGCAGAAACGTCTTGACACGTCAAGAGGAAGTCATGGAGGGTAGTAACGGAGCGAATCCGCCCATTTTTTAAAAATAAAATATAGTTTAGGCGCAGATAAGTAAAACGGAAATAATTTAAGTTATTTATTCTTTATGTGCGGCCCGGTACCAAATGTCCCACGGCCCGGTACAGGTCCACGGCCCGGGGGTTGGGGACCTCTGCTTTACGGGACGGGAGGAAACTATCGCTGACATGCATTTCCACGCCTCCGCCTCTGCTCTCTGTGAGTCTGTGTGTGTTGTGCTCGCTGAGAATTTCAGCTGTTATTTTTGTCTTTACTTCAGCTGTAGCTACCAGAACTGGTTTGTTAGCGAGCGCGGGCCATTAGCACTAGCGATGGTTCGGTACCGGAAGGCCCGCCCCCAAAACAGCTGGAGGTCCTTCATCAACCACCTGATCAGCAAGTGTTAAGGTGAAGAAAAGAGAATTTTGTAGCTGCTCCATCCATCGCTGTTTATTCACACGCAAAAAACTGCAGTACGGAAGTTAAAATATGCAGATACACTGTTAATAAAAAATCCGATTACTCGATTAATCGATGAAATAATCGATAGAATACTCGATTACTAAAAAAATCAATTTATGCAGCCCTACTAGTGAGTGTACCTTAAGGGTGCTTTCACACTCCATACTTTGTGCCACACTCAAGTAAGCTTTAATCTAAATTCAGTATGTAATACCTGTACAGTATTATAATCTGTGCTTGGGTTCTTTTCAAAATGGTAGACTTGGGACAAGGTCAGATTACACTGTATGTGAGTGTAGCTGCATGAAAATGAGGAGCTTTATTGGGGTAGAGATTTTCTTATCACTGGGCCATGTTTTTGTTTTCTTTTGGACTAATATTTGATTTCAGAATTGGGAAACCACAGATTAGGTTTTATTTTAAAGGTTGTCACTGTGGAAGTAACGATTACAAACATGGAAGCTGGAAACAAGAGCTGAGATTCTGTAGCTCAGGAGGTAGAGCAGGTCATCTGCTAAAAAGAGGGTTGTTGGTTCAATTCCTAGTTGCCCCAGTCTGCATGTCAAACTATCCTTTGGCAAGACATTGAACTCCAAGTTGTTCTGTGTGTTCAATGAATAGTGAATGTTAGATAAAAAGCACTTATTTGTAGCAATGGGTGAATGAAGACATGTTTTATAAAGCGCTTATCAGGCACAGAAGACAAGTGCTATAAAGAAACCAGTACATTTATTACTTTCTTAGGGCTCTGGATGTTTTGGGGCACTCCTAGCTCCCTTTTTAGAGTTAACTCCCTCTATATGATCAAGGGCCCTTCCCTTGATCAGCTGTGCTGTGCTCCAAAAACCATTGTTCTACATGGCTTGCACTGAGCAATAATCACTTATGCTGGAGTGGTTTACTGTAAGTGACCTGGAGGATTACTACCTTCAAATCTAGAAGTTATTTATGCTTTTTGTTTCATTGGAATTGACTGATCAGATATATTTTACTTGGACTTTGAGCAATACTTCAGCATCTAATGTTATTTACAATGATGTTTTGTTTGAACAGGCCAAAAAACATATGGAAAATGTTCCAAGTCATATGAGAACCTTGGCAAACATCTACGTGTGTTTCATCATGTCCAAAATGAGATAGAAAGAAAACTCCTTTTGGCATATGGTTCTGGAAGGCAAAGTTAGTTTTTGTTTAATCCCAAAAAGCATTTTACAAAGTAATATACTGGCAAATAAATGTGATATTTCTTGAAACATGTCTATAACATATTGATATGTTTATTTTTCTCTAATACTTTTACTTGTCTACAAACAATGTTTTCTTGTCTTTTCATGCAGGGTAAATGGGAACTTTCATTGCACTGTCTGCGACAGACAAAATGTTGTGAGACTGGATAAACACATGATCAACGATACACAAGAGTCTTGAAACCCTGTTGTTCAACAATACTCAGAGGGTGCAGACCTTGGATATTGAAGTTAATAATGGCTTCATCAACACTTCTCTGTGACAGGTTCTTGGATTCCCACAGTTTAAGCTGCTTGGATGAAGGGCCTTCATCTAACGTTGATCTCCTCACAGCAGTTGAAGTGAGGCTTTTGTACCTCTCCAGGTGATTCACATGCTTTCTCTAGCAGTAACAAGATTCCCATGAAGGCCACAGAAACACAACAAAGAATAGAGGACAATTCAGCATATTACATTTTGAATTTACTATCATTTGAAACCCCTTTTTTTTAATGTTCATAGTCTGCTGATTTAAATTTATAATTTAAATGCACTGAAAATGCATTCAAATGACTAAGGTTTCATAATATAAAGTCGCTCTGTTCATAAAATAAATAAATTTTAAACAATGATGCACTGGCACACAAAACTATATACAGCAATGGCCCATATATTCAGGCAGGTTAAATTGAGGTCTTCAATCAATTTCAATACCGAGTTAGCACTAGCTTAGCCTTACTTTTTTCAATGTTAGCAAACAAACAACATTCTCCCAAAGCATTCCTGACATTACAGACAAGTTGATATTCAATAGGTTCTCTAATAACAATAAAAAGACTCTTCTTACGTTGATATGTTATATTCGACAGGGAGTTCTTAAACGCTAGCAGTTCATGTTTTTTTGGGAGACATAACTCACATTGGATTCTCCATGAGTCATTTTTGCTGCTGATGATTTGGAACATCTCTCGCAGGTAAGGCCACGGATGATTTAATGCTTCTTGCTGTCTGTCTGTTGAATCATCGTCATTTTCATTTTCTGTTATGCCATTGCTAATCGTACTATTCTCTGTGACTGACATGCCATAACCTCTTGCTCATGCTTTGTGTGCCTTTCCTCTCGACACTGTCGATGTCAGTCATGTGTACATCAATAACCAATCGGATTGTCTTTTGTGTGTTATTGTTCCCTCTGTTTAGAATCAAATCGTTTTGACGTTTGAGCACACACAGTGACACGAATTTAATCAATAACTCTTTGCTAGTGTAACCGGTGGCTTCTACAGCTCTCTGCGTTGTGTGCATCAATGATCAGATCAGGCCACCGACGTGATTTGGAGGCGATCTCCTTTTATTTCTGACCAAATAGTAAACAAAACATCACAGTCTGGTTGGTGACGATCGCTTTAAGCCCCGCTCCCGCCGAATGCCACAGGAAGAAGGGGCCGTACACAGCAACACATTAAACACAACAATCGATCATACAAAACATACCTGACCAAATAGTAAACAAAACATCACAGTCTGGTTGGTGACGATCGCTTTAAGCCCCTACACAAACAAAACACACAAAGACATTGTTGTCTAGTACAGCTGGATTTACGATTACTAAACTTCCTAAACTTTCACTCACCGCTCCCGCCGAATGCCACAGGAAGAAGGGGGAGAGTGAGCGCGAGACTGCTCCTTATAAAGGAGTTGTCCCAGAAAACTAAACGTAGGGGTACAGAAAACAATAACAAAAGAAAGGTTCCGCACACCAACCGGAGCTACACAAACACGTCAGGTAAATTCAATAAAATAATCTTTGTGAAATTCTACATAAATAAATATGAACATAACTGGCAGAGACAACTGTAAACTATAAACACTATTAACAAAGAACTGGCATTGTTACATTCACCCCCCTAGAATTACACAAAATTATGGGTTGTACAACACACTACGCTCAGTAATACACATAAAAACACAATCTTCAAGCAGAGAAAATCAACATCAAAAGTTTCCTATTAAAAGGATAGGAGAACTAAAGGCTTGCTTGGCGCCCAGCAAAAACCTATAGTACTCCAAAAATAACGTGCGGTGCCTCATACACCGCGCATCCTCATGCCAGACAAAAGAGGGTAAATGAGATAAAGATGTACAAATAGCAGTACATCACTAATGCAATACATGAAAAGTTATGTAATATGCCATGAAACAAAAACAAAATTGCTAGATATGCAACTTTAGGCTTTACACATGAAGAACAGTAGGAGAACTTGGCTCCACCCCCAGAACAGACTCAAGTTGTGTCATGGACTCGATTAAGCGGCAAACGGGTCGAATAACCCTGCCAAAACTCGAGGTGAGTCGGTCTACTGCATCAAGTCCCCGAGGAGGACCATGGTAGACATGCAACGGTTGCTGCAGGGGGGCAGGGGCAACAGGTGACTGATCCACAGTAGCAGCAGGACCAACTGGAGCTGGGGCGACCACAGCGGAAGAAGGAGATGGACTTTTCAAACCAAGTGGTTCATCTAAAGATGACTGTTCGCTGACCCAAGCAGCAGTTCGGCCACCATCCCAGTCGTTAACCCCAGAGAGAGAACCAGCAAAGGAAGGTTCAGCTGTTGCTGCAGCAGTGTTCAATCCAGACATCTCAGTCACATTCCAGTCAGATGGACAGGCACTGCTCACACTACAGGCAGGCAAGGGCACACCTGCTTCATCACCGTCTGGAACTCCACTGAGGGGTAAGAAATTGACCTGTAGTAGCAGATTGCGATGGACTACCCGTTCGTGCCCATCCTGATCCCTGATCCGATAGATGTGCAAAGCAGGCTTCGAAGCCACCACAGTGTAGACAACCGGCTCCCACTTGTCAGAAAGCTTCCGTTTCCCTCGGGCAGCTTTGTTCGCCAGCAGCACCTTATCACCAAGTGACAGAGGCAGACCTTTGACCCTTTTGTTGTACTGGTCACGTTGATGTTTTTGCTCAGCTGTGCAGTTCTTTTGAGCCAGAGTCATTGCCCAGCGCAGGTCTCCCAAAAGAGACTTAACATAAACATTATAGTCACACACAGTCTCATCACGGAGTACATTCTTGAACATTAGGTCAACTGGCAGTCTAGGAACTCTCCCAAACATCAGATAGAAAGGTGCAAATCCAGTGGTCTCGTGAATGGTGCAGTTATAAACAAAAGTCATTGTGTGGATCATCTGTGGCCATTTCTGTTTAGAGCGAGGGGGCAGTGCTCTCAACATGTTGCCCAGGGTTCGGTTAAACCTTTCTGTATTGCCGTTCCCCATAGGGTGGTATGGCGAGGTATGCGACTTATCAACCCCTGACAACTTCAAGAGCTCGGCAATAAGCTCGCTTTCAAAGCTCGCTCCCTGGTCAGAGTGCAAGCGCTGGGGAAAGCCATAAATGCAAAAAACATTGTCCCACAGCTTCTTGGCAACCCCTTTTGCGGTCTGGTCTCGACAGGGAAAGGCATGAGCCAACTTGGTAAAATGGTCCGTGACAACCAGAACATCCACCGACCTGTTGTTGCTGTCCTCCGCAGACCAAAAGTCCACACACACAAGTTCCAAGGGAGCAGAGGTCTTGATGTTTTCTAGTGGGGCTCTGGCAGAAGGTTCAGGAGTTTTACTGAGAACGCATCTTTGACAGTTCTTCACATGATCTCGCACATCTTTCTCCATACCAGACCAGAAGAAGCGCTGACGAGCCAGAGAGAGTGTGCGAGGCTGACCCTGGTGACCAGCATGATCATGAACACCCGATAACACATCAGCCTTCAAAGACTCAGGCACAACAAACTGAAACCTCTTGTGTTTGGTTAAAGGGTCCTTTGTGACCCGGTAGAGAATCCCACCCATGAGTGTCAACCTGTCCCACTGCTTCAGGACCTTCAGGGTTGGCTGACTCTCATTACAACGTTCCCGTCTGGAGGGTCTGCGCTTTCTCTCAACATAATGAGCAACCCTCGAGATTACTGGATCCTTCTGTTGTTGTGCCTGAAGATCAGTGAGAGGCAAAAAAGGCCACATATCCTGACCAGCAGGTTCCAAGGAGGTGAGGTGGTCAGCAAGGGAGGCTGCTCGTTGTCTCGAAGCTGCGTCCCACTCCTCAAATGAGGAGAGAAGGGAGGAGACATCATCCTCAGACAGTGAGCCATGAACTGCAGCAGAAGTAGAGGGGCCCCCCATTGACTGTGGCTGGCAAGTAAAGCGGAAAGTGTCCTGTACTTGTTCGTCACTGACATCATGAGCCTGTCCCAGCAGCTCAGAGTAAGGGACACACAACAGCTGGTCCCGCAGAGGCTTCACAAAGGGGTCCCTGCTGAGAGCATCTGCCACCACATTCAGACGTCCGGGAATGTGTTTAATCTCAAAGCAGTAAGGGGCCAGTTTGGAGACCCAACGCTGCTCACAAGCATCAAGTTTAGGTTTTGTTAGGATGTATGTCAAAGGGTTATTATCAGACCACACAGTGAACCTGTGACCCTTGAGCCAGTGGCTGAATTTGTCACAGACAGCCCACTTAAGGGCTAGAAACTCTAGCCTGTGAGCAGGATAATTTGCTTGGCTTCGGGAGAGAGACTTGCTGGCAAAAGCAATTGGCCTTGCTCTCTCCTCGCCAGCAGGCACTTGGGAGAGAACAGCACCCAGACCATCCAGGGAAGCATCAGTGGAAAGGATGAAAGGCCTGTCAAAGTCTGGGTGTGCCAGCACCACACTGTTGAGGAGGGCACTTTTAAGACCCTCAAATGCCTCCTCACAGGCAGGTGTCCAGTCCTGAGGAGACAGTTCCCGGAAGGTACCCGCTCTCCGCCGTCCGGGAGAGCCCTTAACCTTCCTCTTCTGCCCAGCAGTCAGAGCATAAAGCGGCCTTGCAATCGAAGAACAGCCAGGAATGAAATGCTGATAATACAGCACCATCCCAAGGAAAGATTTGACCTTCTTCTGAGATGGCGTGAGCCCATCAGAGTCCATGAGGTCCTCCTTCCTGAAAGCTGAGATGACCTTAACTTTGTCCTGGTCGACTGAGACACCACTGCTATCCACTACATGGCCAAGAAATGTCACAGACCTGCGAAGAAAGTGACACTTCTTTTGTGACAGCTTTAGATTGTTTGCTCTGAGTCGTGAAAAGACCATGTCCAGACGTTTCAAAGCCTCCTCTTCAGAAGGGGCAAAGACGAGCAGATCATCAAGGTAGCAGAGGAGACTAGAAAAGTTCAAGTCACCAAACACACTGATCATCATCCTCATAAAGGATGCAGGACTGTTGCACAGACCCTGGGGGAGCCTGTTGTATTCGTACAGGCCCAAAGGTGTTGTGAAGGCCGTGTACCGTCTGTCAGACTCATGGAGGGGGATGTTGTAGAATCCCGATGTGAGATCCATAGTGCTGAAGAAGGCGTTCCCACCAAGGGCAGCAAGGCAATCAGCCTGATGGGGCAATGGGTGGGCATCCCTGACAGTTTTGGCATTGAGCCAGCGAAAGTCAGTGCAGATCCTCAAGTCACCTGACTTCTTCCAGACAAGGACCAATGGCGAAGCATATTCACTGACTGACTTACTGATGATGCCTTTCATTTCCATCTCCGATAAAACCTCTCTCAGCTTGTGATAGTGCGCTGGAGGGACCCGACGATAGGGAAGCCGGAAGGGGCGGTCATCGGTGAGGTGAATGCGATGGACAAAACCCTTGGCCTCTCCACAATCCAACTTGTCTTTAGAAAAGACATCCTGGTAGGTAAGTATCAGATCAGCCAGCCGCTGTGTCCACTCCTCTGACACCTCACACGCCTCCAGGTCAATATCTGCCAAACCACATTCCTTCAGCTGTTGGGATGGGTTTGATGTCCGATCTGGGATAGATTCAGCAGTCCAATTGGTCTGTGGTCTACTGACACCCTGAGAGATGGGCAAGTCCTCAACAGCAAGACATGGAAAGACATCTGCCACCTTTGCATTGCGACGCAGCGTCACAGGAGTCTTTGTCGGGTTCAAGATTTTCATTGGTACCCAGCGATCACCCCACATGGGTGTCACCACCCGTCCAACAATTATGTCTCTAGGGGCTGAACGGGAGGAGGTGGGCTCCACTATGACAGTGCTCCCAAGTGATAGATGGGCATTGTTGGGCAACTTCCCCCACACAAGATATTCCTGTTGAGGTGCAAGAGTGATGGACTGTCTTAGCTTAACTGTCCCAACCTTGTCAGGCATGTCAGACCCAGACCAACGGGTTGTGCAACAAAGCAATTCGAGAAATTGCTCACAGTCAGGATTAGAGGTGCTGGAGCCTACAAGCTCCCAGTACTTTACATCAGACCTCATCTTTTGGATCAAGGGTCTGATGACATTGCTTCCAATGATCAGCTCATCTCTCTGCCCTGGAACAAGAAACATAGGGACAGAGAACTTGGAGCCATGAATCTCAATGTCGAGATCATAAATACATTTGGGCTTTGTTACAAGGCCACCACAGCCAACAAGGACCACCTTCTCAGGCACAGGTTGAGGAACAGTGAGAACACCTGCTGCTCTTAGTTTGGACTCCCCTTCTTCACTTAGCGTGCATGACATGCTTCCTGAATCAAGCATCCCTCTCAGAGTACACTGACCATTGACTGTCACTGAAGCATAAAACAGGTCACTTGCTTCAGCTACTCTGTGTGAGCCCACAACAATCACTTCCGTGTCATCTGGGAGAGAGCTACAACAGTTCACATAGACTGACTGCAAATCATGTTCTTTGTTGAGGGTGTCTCCGGCATCGCCCATGTTACCCCTCTCATCACACAGGCAGGCTAGTTTAAATCAGCACTGGAGGGAGGAAGAGTGGGAGTGGCACCATAACGGGTGGAACGTGAACACTGAGCCCTAATATGACCAGGACTGAAGCAGTTATGGCATAACCTATAAAGCCTGCAGTGTGCATGTGTCGAGTGATCCTTCGAACTACAGACTCTGCAAGGCTCAGGGCACCGTTTGTTACCAGAACAGGCAGGCTGACGTCCGATAGGCTGGTGGTTGCTTGGTCTTGCACCGGCAGTGAGAGAAGCATTGCACAGAGAAAGAACCCTGTCAAACATAGTCACAACTTGTGTAAGGCCATTGTCAGCAGCAGTTGGAGTTACTGCAACAGGAGGCACATCAAGAACAGCAGGGGGCACAGACAAGCGAGCAGATTGATTTTGGCCCGCCACAATATCATCAGAGTCAGGCTGACTGCAGACCACAGTGACTGCAGGTGGAAAGTTACAAGGAGTCCTTGGCTGGTTCGCTACTAGGGCAGCCTGAGAATCACAAGGGTGAAGAGAATCAGCCATAGTGTTCTGGATCAAAACTGACAACCCCACTGAGGTCTGAGGCTGTGAAACAGTCTTCCTCTTGTTCCTTGTGTGATTGTCGAGACGTTCCTTAACCTCAGCTGCGGTCCACTGCTCAGGTGACTTTAGCTGGAAAGTCAAGGCAAGAGTGGGGTCAGGACAGTGACTAATGAACATCATGACCACTTCAGCACTCGGGTCCTCCACAAATTTGCCTCGCCTCCGAAGACATTCATCAGCAGCATCGATGGATTTGTTAAGACGAATCCAGTAATCAAGAGCACTTTCATGTGCCCGGGGAGTGGTTCCATAAAAGTCTTTCATAGGCAGATTAGAGTATGCCAGCTCACTGAAGTTCCCCTTTAATATCTCAAACACAGCTGTGGGTAGATCAGACGTACACAGCTCAGGACGACTGCGGAGAGATACTTTAACCACATCTCTAGCTCTGCCTGTCAGTCTCGACATTATCAAGTCATACATTTCAGCATGACTGTCACACTTAACCCTCTTCAGGTAAGTTTTCATCATGTCTTCCCATTCATGAACAGAAAATGTGTCTGTGTGATCACCCCTGAAATAAGGTGGAGCTCTGGCATCAGACTGTACAACAACCTTTAGCTGTGATGTATCACTGGTAGACTGACACAGAGTAGGCTGAGGCTGGACAGCACTTGGTTGATGTATAGCACTAAGGCTTGCTGATATACTATCCCCTATTTGTTTAGCAAAATCACTAAACAGACTACCGAGAGCCTCAACAGGAACCACCTGTGTGGGCTCACAATTTGGCTGGGCAATGGGTGTGGAGCTAGCAGTGGGGACCAAAGGTGAGTTGACAAAAGACTGATCAGATGCATATTTGGGGACACCAGGGGACACAGACCCACCCCTACCAAAACACTGTGAAGGCATCTGTTTGCCCCTTCCCACCCCTAAGGTGACACCACGCCCACAACCCACCACAGACTGAAACTTAAAGGGGTCTACACCTGACATCATGAATAAAAATTATCAATGGCAAAGGAGAGAAAAAAAAAATTAAATTAAAAAAAAAAAATTTTAAAAAAGGATGATCAAAACACACAATCAAATATGCAGCAGAATGTAAATAAACACACACAAACCCTCAAAAAATTCAAAGCAATAAACAGAAATAAAAATGTTTTCACTTTTCTATGTAGAAGTCCAATATATACTCTTCATTCAAAATACACATCCCTTATTCATGTTTATCACGTCTATTTCAAAACAGAAAAAGAGGGTTGGATTGTCGGGAACGTCCTCTTAACGTGCGGCAGGGCACGAGCAGTTCGATATAACAAACACACACAAATGAAATGAGGGAGAATGTGTGCGAGTCTCTCTTTATGGTGACGACACACCTTGCGTGCACGGCGACCGGAGGGCGCGCGCGCGGGCTGCGCCGCCCAGCAGGAGAGGAGACGAGGGTGACTGCAGCTACACCTGGGAGGTCAGACGAGCGCTGACCGGCGATGCAACGGGTCTCACGGCACCAAGTGTAACCGGTGGCTTCTACAGCTCTCTGCGTTGTGTGCATCAATGATCAGATCAGGCCACCGACGTGATTTGGAGGCGATCTCCTTTTATTTCTGACCAAATAGTAAACAAAACATCACAGTCTGGTTGGTGACGATCGCTTTAAGCCCCGCTCCCGCCGAATGCCACAGGAAGAAGGGGCCGTACACAGCAACACATTAAACACAACAATCGATCATACAAAACATACCTGACCAAATAGTAAACAAAACATCACAGTCTGGTTGGTGACGATCGCTTTAAGCCCCTACACAAACAAAACACACAAAGACATTGTTGTCTAGTACAGCTGGATTTACGATTACTAAACTTCCTAAACTTTCACTCACCGCTCCCGCCGAATGCCACAGGAAGAAGGGGGAGAGTGAGCGCGAGACTGCTCCTTATAAAGGAGTTGTCCCAGAAAACTAAACGTAGGGGTACAGAAAACAATAACAAAAGAAAGGTTCCGCACACCAACCGGAGCTACACAAACACGTCAGGTAAATTCAATAAAATAATCTTTGTGAAATTCTACATAAATAAATATGAACATAACTGGCAGAGACAACTGTAAACTATAAACACTATTAACAAAGAACTGGCATTGTTACACTGACGCATTAGACTGAAAGTAACGAGCCTTTTTTGAAAATGTAAGAAGTAGAAAGTACAGACACTTGTGTAAAAATGTAGGGAAAGAAAGTAAAAAGTAATCCAAAAAAAAATATTCAAGTAAAGTACAGATACCTGAAAAATCTACTTAAGTACAGTAACGAAGTATTTGTACTTTGTTACTTCCCACCTCTGGTTATCAGAAGGCACTTCTGATCTAAGGCTTTCCTTTTCAGAGGAGCCACAATATCAAAGTTGTAACAAAGCTGTACACAGTGCAAATGTAAAACTATAGACCCTTTTACTGTTTGTAAACAATGATGACGTAGGCAGTGATGCGCGCACATTTTGGAAACGGAAATAAGGCGGAGTTCAATAGCGTTTCAGTCTACAAGAAGGGATTATCAACAAAAGATCGTGAAAACTACCTGCAAAATTAATTTTGACCAGCAGCAACCGACTCCGATCCCTGTGGTACGTTAGCAAGTGGCCCAGTATCCGTGGGTGGATATATATACACGTGTATTTAGTGGAGAATTATTGATTTACAATGAAAAAAAAATATACTGTTCCAGTCACACTGAGACACGCTCAACCATTCATATGTGAGTCTGCTCAGACTTTTGGCTGGCACTGCATTTTGTAATCTATAGTGCGATTAAATATTAATTTAAAAATGAGGATTCTCTGAGTCCAGCGATGCCTCACCTGTAAATAGCCAGCCACACTACAGTTTAAAAGCCAAATAGCCTACCAGCTAATACTGTTTACTTTAGATACCTGACTTCCCGGTATAAACAATGGAAGATAAATAACTTTACCTGATATAAAATGGGTGCTTCAAACGGATTTCTGATCGTGTCCTCAGTCCTGATCGTGTCCTTAGTCCAATTTTTATCAATACATATGATGGCTTGCAACCACAGACACCTCCGTTTTCTCTCAAACAGCCGTGATCCTGTGGGATTCGGTACATCAGTCCAGTTTTGGTAGAGTAGAAATTCTGACAGCCAAACACGCAACAGCCAGACATTTTGATGCTGATACCGCTTGTAAATCACGTTTAACCCTTTGACTCTGAATGTATCAGACTTGACACAACATACTTCAAAAGTGCGGCAACAAATACTGTAATACCCCTATATGGCTGTGACGTCCAATTTCTGGGCTTTCAGGAACCGCTTGCATTTTTTCGATAGGACAAACGGTTGCGGATGTGACCTATGTGTATCTGGTGTCCTCTCTGAGTGTAGGAATAAATCACGAGAGCTGCTCAGGCTGTGGCATCAGTTGTCTTTAATTCTCCACCTGTATCTGCAGTTTCACAAAATGAGCACAGAGGTAAGGTGTCTCTGGTCAGCAAAACAAGCGCTCCTTCTCATGAGTGATCCTCGCGACTCTGAGGATTACCCACAATAAAATAATAAAAACATTGATTACAGTGACCGTATAGTGGATATTTTTCTCTTACAATCAATTCAGTGGAACTAACCTCTCAAAAAAATAAAGCAATTAAGTAAATGTTCTGAAAATAAAATAAACTGACATTTTATTTACTGGATGCCATTTTCTTAGAGTTTATAACTTAATGCAAAAATAAAGGAACTTTTTTTATATATAAAACTGAATATATAAAACTCAGTAAAGTTGAGTATTAACCATCTGCTACAATGATAAAATGCTATTTGATAAAACATACCTGCAGTTTCACAAAATGAGCACAGAGGTAAGGTGTCTCTGGTCAGCAAAACAAGCGCTCCTTCTGCAAGGAGGAGCGATAGCGTTACTGCGCGGGAATTTCCCACGTTTTCACACAACTAGATTCTTCTAAGGCACGACCATAACGACAGAACAACAGAACGATCGTGGCCTACAGTACACATAGTTCAATAATATACACAAGTGAAAACCATAAACATACTCCATAAGCATGACAATCATATTTCTTTGTCAGACATCGCAGAGACATGTTACCTCATGAGTGATCCTCGTGACTCTGAGGATTACCCACAATGCCTTGCTCCTAAGGGTGAATGCAGTATAACTTTTGACCAGCAGATGGTGCATTTTAGCAGGATTTAACACGAACCATTTTAACTATGTTACACGGAGTTATGGTAATAAGCCAGCTGATCAACGTTCCTTTGATCAGCCGACTCCGCGCTGATACGCCACGTCTCAATCAGCTATTGAGGGCAAGTAACTGGCGCTTCAGCAGCGATCGCCCGGCGTTAAAAGGCTACACCCTGTGCAGTCTTCTTGTGCTGATATCGCTTTTAAATCATGTTTAAACCCTGTAAAGACTCGTTGTTCTTGTTGATGTGAATGGAGTAGCAGTTCACTTCTGTTGCCAAAATGCGCGCGCATCCTTTGATGACGTAGGCTGTCAAAAGGTCTATTGTCGAGATAATCTACTTCACTGGAAGCAGAGTTTAGGCAGCTACTCTGCACTGTGTTAGCACATGGCACCGAGGAGCATAATAATCAAGGAATGGGCTAGTTGCACTAGGGCTTGTGACGTACTTCCATTTCGAAACTATGCTGCTGCATCGTTTCCGGTATGTTTGTTTTAATGCTTGTTAGCTGTTGTTGTCTGGTAATTCAGCATGAGTGTACGCAGAAAAGTATTTAAAACGGTACATTTTCAAAGACAGGAGAAGAAATACTCCGAACATTGCTGTGTCCCACTTTGTTCGGCTTCGTCCAAATTTAACGGTGTTTTAAGTTTCCATAGTTTTCCGACTCAGTCCGACTTGAGAAAACGATGGCTGATAAACATACGCCGGGATGATTTCACTCTTACCACTCACACTAAGGTCTGTAGCAGACACTTTGCCACTGATCAGCTCGTCTCTGGAGCTTGAAAAAGGCGACTGGACTTCTTTTTGTTTCTTGAAGACGTTTCACCTCTCATCCGAAAGGCTTCTTCAGTTCTCAACCAAATGGTGGAGAGACCCAGGTATTTAAACCCCTGTGGGCGTAGTCCCCTGGAGGTGGTTATGACCCTCTATTGATCATGTGCTTGAACACATGTGCCCAGGTGTGAAGGGGGCGTGGGTCATATTTAATCAGTGGTTTCAGTTGAAACCAATTTAGGACTCCGCTCCATTGTTTCCTGTGGCCTATTGAGGTCACTGGAACAAAGGTGTGAATGG
The DNA here is from genome assembly GCF_007364275.1 of Archocentrus centrarchus. Taxonomy (NCBI): domain Eukaryota; kingdom Metazoa; phylum Chordata; class Actinopteri; order Cichliformes; family Cichlidae; genus Archocentrus; species Archocentrus centrarchus. Next base: position 3,588,887 of record NC_044363.1, on the reverse strand, counting down.
GGGTTGAGACGTCTGGGAAGGGAGCTCAGGACAGCACTGTAAGCGGGGGAAAGTTGGTGACGTAATCCACCTCCTCTGTTCAATGATGGTTGTTCACAGTGGACATAGATGGCTTCTTTCACTCCTCTTTCAAACCATCTGTTTTCCCTGTCCAAAATGTGGACATTGGCATCCTCAAAAGAGTGCCCTTTTTCCTTCAGATGCAGATGTACTGCTGAATCTTGTCCTGTCGAAGTGGCTCTTCTATGTTGTGCCATTCGTTTGTGAAGAGGCTGTTTGGTTTCACCAATGTAGAGGTCCGAGCACTCTTCACTGCACTGAACAGCATACACTACATCGCTGATCTTGTGTTTGGCGGGTTTGTCCTTGGGATGAACCAGTTTTTGTCTTAGGGTGTGACTTGGTTTGAAGTATACTGAGATGTCATGCTTGGAGAAAATTCTTCTGAGTTTTCCTGAGGCCCAATAGGCCACAGGAAACAATGGAGCGGAGTCCTAAGTTGGTTTCAACTGAAACCACTGATTGAATATGACCCACGCCCCCTTCACACCTGGGCACATGTGTTCAAGCACATGATCAATAGAGGGTCATAACCACCTCCAGGGGACTACGCCCACAGGGGTTTAAATACCTGGGTCTCTCCACCATTTGGTTGAGAACTGAAGAAGCCTTTCGGATGAGAGGTGAAACGTCTTCAAGAAACAAAAAGAAGTCCAGTCGCCTTTTTCAAGCTCCAGAGACTACTATGACCTGGATAACTGAGAATCTACACAGACACACTGATCAGCTCATAGAGCCAACGACCCCTGATGGTCGAAGAAGACTGATTAAAGGTGCTGTACCAACGCTTTTTGAGTGGAATGGCTTTAAAGTTGAGCCACTGCGGCGTAGTGTTTGGGAGAGAACAGAGCGACCCACTGAACTTGTCCATCTTGAGGAGCAGGAAGAGCAGGGTCTCTCAAATGATCATGACTACTGCTCAGTCCCTGAACCGTCTGCATTGGACATGTCTGCATCAGCTGCAGAAGACCTGTGTAAAGAGGTAGAGGATCTGAGGAAGGAAATACAGGAGCTGCGTGTCCAGCGTGAGTTTGGATTACAGCGGTTTGCTGGCTCCGACACCGACATCAGATTCTATACCAGGTACACCTAAGTTCTGTTCAAGCTAACTGTTTCAAATATACAAATTTCAGCATCACTTAAATCAGTGATTCTCAATCTGTGGGATGCAAACGACTTGGGAGAAAAGTAATGTTAAGTTGAACATAAGATTAATTTTCATGGCATAACTGGGAAATCCCATCAGTATACGGCAGCAGGTACGTTAGCATAGCGGCTAGCGCTATTTTCCACCGTCTTTTGTTTACATAGAGCAGCAATGTCGTTTCGACCTGCAAAGTGGGACATGATGGAAAAAGTTTGAGAACCACTGAGTTAAATTAAAGTGTTTCCTGTCATAATAAAAACACTGTATCTAGACACACACACATATATATCTCATGTAGATGCATTAGTATTTAAGCAATATCCTAACGCTATAGATAAAATACAGAACCAAATAGCTTCTTAATCATACTATCTGAAAGTTAAATAGCATACAATTTGAGACACTGGTTTAGTTGTCAAAGCTGACATCATTTTGCTCAGTGTGTGGAGCATTAATTAATGATTGAAATTATGTTTTTCTTTTTTGTGAATAGATTTCCAAGCTATGACCATTTGATGGCATTTTGGTTTTTGATTGAGCCTTGCATTTATAAAATGGTCAGGGTCTCAAGAGCCAAATCAGCTGCCAAGAGGAATGAAGAAGTGGTGACACCTGCACGTTCATCAACAGTAAGTTATGCTGGTACTCAGATCTATGCATTTATATAGGTCTACATCCTAAAGGACTCAGCCTCCCTTACATACACCTGTGTGCTACAGTCCCCCACTGTTTACCCCATGGTATGGTATACATAACCATTAGAAAACATTCAGCCAAAAAAAAAAAAAAAAAGCATAATCTTTCTAGTTTGTAGCATAAGAAGTAACATTTTCTCTTTTATTTTAACCTCCCAGAGGCAGCTGCTCCAGCCAATCGATGAGTTCTTTCTTTTTCTCGTCTTCCTGTCGGTTGGTTTGAAGGAGAGGGACCTGGCACATCGATTCAACATACACCAGTCCACAGTGAGCCGTATTATTGCAACATGGACAAGTTTTCTTGCCACTGCACTGGGGTCTCAATGCATCTGGCTTACGCGTGCAGAAGTGCAGGCTTACCTCCCTGAGGAATTTAAAGATTTCCCAGACACCCAGGTCATCCTAGACTGTACAGAGCTGAGATGCCAAACACCATCCTCACCACTACTCCAAAGTGAAATGTACTCCTCATACAAATCCCACTGCACTATGAAAGCCCTGGTTGGCATAGCTCCACATGGTGCAGTGACATTCATCTCTGATCTGTATGGTGGTTCGATTAGTGATAAGGAGCTATTCAAGCAATCAGGCATCGCTGAGAAGTTGACCGAAGACATGGCAGTGATGGTTGATAAGGGCTTTCTAATCAGTGACTGCTGTAAGTGCAAAGTGTACTGTCCACCTTTCCTGTCTAAGCAGAAGCAGATGCCAGCATACCAGGTTAAGGAGACACAGGCCATAGCCAGACTGAGAGTACATGTGGAGCGAGTCATTAGGAGGATAAAACAGAACAAACTTTTTGATGGCATCATCACTTTATCACATGTCTACAACATCAACCAGCTGTTTGCAGTGGCATGTATGCTTTCAAATTACCAGAATACAGCTTTAGTTAAAAAATGGGTTAAGTGAGCCACAAGACACCAGAATGCAATGCAAGTAGCTTATTGTCACCATCCTAAAATTAATTTTATTTTTGCCTAAATCATCAAATTTTTAATATTTGGTTCAGTTTTGTTTTTTGAAAAAAGTTACTTAGGCTATTATTTTAGGAGGGTGACTTTATGGAAATTGGCCTGCAGCTGAAGCCCCTACAGTCAGCTGACAAAATCTGATTACAGAACTTATACTTGGATGTTGATAGTTGAGTTCTAGTTATTGATAGTTCTAATTTTTTGCAGATGTTGAATATTAATACTATATTATGCTACTGTGTTTCTATACATGTTCCAGATTATTTAAAATCTTGTTAGTCTTTTTTTTTTACATCAAACATTTGTCATTTTCTTCACTTGTGTAAGTTTAACTACATCAGTATGGGGTTGTTTGTCCAGAATATAATACAAACTCAGTATCTTAATGTGTTTTAAAAACTCAATCAGTGCCATTTCTAAAATAATTTATTTCACACAAACGTAAACTGTTGAAACAAATTCATAAAATGTTTAAATTGCAAATAAAATGTAACTGTTACACAAGCAAACCTGAAGAATCCTTTTTACCCTTATGTGTTCAGTGTTCATTTTTCAGACACAGGTATCTTGGCATATATGTGTAGAAAAAAAAATGGTCAGCTCTCTTTTCTCTGATTGCTCTTTGCACCTCTGCATCTGTGTATATTCTCTCCACAAGGTAGTCCTCCTGTGCCACACAACAAAGTCACACCACTGCATCCCGCTGATGAGCAGTTGTCCTTGTACCTGCCAGTAATATGCATGGCTCTTCTTTAGTGCAGGAGAACCAGAGTCTATTTGTACATATTTGCAGTCAATGAAGTTTTGTACATTTGGGCATTTGAACTCAACAAGACCAAACTGGGGGTATTCATTGGGGTCAAATACAACACCATCAGGAGATGCAGCAAGCCAGGGGGCAGTGGGGTGAATGACTAGACCACAGGGTGAGTAGTTTACATTCATTAGCCTACTGTACTCAGTTGCTATTGCTGGCTCCATCTCAGCACCTCTCCTCATGTCTGCTGTTTGCCTTGTTCCCTTCATGATGCGTTCAGCAAGTGACTCTGCAGAGCTCTGGCCTCTGACATGACACACTTCGCGAAACCTAGATGCAGTCACTCTGGGCCTGCGGAGAAGATGCCACTCAGAGCTGGAACTTTGCTCACGTGTAGCTGCTTCTATTTTCTGAACCATTTCCAGAGTTACAGACAAGCTCTTGAGATGTAGGAGCTCCTCTTCTGAGCACACAAACGCACAGTCTAATGGCAAGATGTCGTAACCCTCCAGAGGCAAGTGTGGTGTTGGTGGTGCATCATGGTGTAGTGTGATGTACCGGGATTTCAAAACTGGCTGCTGATATGATAGAACACTGCCCTCCTGCACCAGGCCAAAGGCACTTTCCACAAGGGGCTTATCAGGTCTCATGTTCATCGTGGTCACAAGTGGCCTGTCCTCAATTTTAAATTTTGCATATGCCTCTGTTATTCTGAACATGCAGTGATCTGGTAATGGACCCACCATGCCTCTGTAGAATCCACTCCTAAAGGAAAAACATAATGATAACAATACAAGGGACAAAGTTATTATATTGAAGTAAAAATAAAAAAACTGAAACAGTGCATATATTTGAGACTGGGATGTATGTCTAGATATGTGAATCTCTGAATAACTGTAATAATAATCAGCTGCCTTCTCATATGTAGTGTGCTAAACAACACATATGTAAATCAATGCATATTCTGAACTTATAGAAACTTGCTTCTGGCATATTGTATATGCATGAACAAATACACATATGCATTTGACACATGGGAAACAAAATTTCATAAATCTACTTACCGTACTCCAGTCTGGACCATCCTATTTGGTACCGGCTTAGTGAAGACCATAGAGTTGATGGGTCCTGTCTTCACACCCTAACATAAGACATATTTACTATGGATGGTTCTACTGTCTATATGTAAACATGGACTAATACAAAAACTTTAATGTCATTTAAATTACCATTGTGCGTGGCTTGTGCCATTGCTGTTCAGATTCGGTGCAGCTATGGACAGGAGGGACAACAGGAACTCTGAGTTCTGAGTAGTGCGCTGTTTGGAAGAGCAGTGCCACTGTGTGATTGCACATAACAGTGCCTGCCACACAGGAGCACTGGCTGGATGTCAGCGCCACTGGTGATGAATCCAGAAGCTTAATCTAAGAACAAGAAAGAAAATTAGAAATGTAACATCACTTTCTGGAAAAAGAGCCAACAAGGAGCATGGTTCAGTGTTATGGTTACTGACCCATGCTCATAAAACAGGCATACCCTCCTGAATGCTTAGTGTTGCCTTCTCTCCCTACTGAAAAAAATCTGATTAACCATCCTTGATAACTGAAATAGCTTTGCTGTATAGTATTAACTTAATGTAAATTTGTTTCTGATCACCCAAACACACATTGATCAAATGATCTGACCAGTCAAATTATGTGTGATAAAGCAGGGAGATAAAACATTCAAGTTGGTGGGCCTTTAATATTGAACTGAACTGAACCCCATTGAACGGGGTGAACAACATTACACTGCTTCCTGCCTACACTTAATCTGTGTGGTGCCTCACTCTTCCTCATTGACCTGTAGCACCAGGCTCTCACGCTGACCTCGCCTGACAACCTGTCTTTATTGGACACTGAATAAAGGCCTATTGAGAAAGAAGCCATCTATGTCCACTGTGAACAACCATCATTGAACAGAGGAGGTGGATTACGTCACCAACTTTCCCCCGCTTACAGTGCTGTCCTGAGCTCCCTTCCCAGACGTCTCAACCCCCATTCACACCTTTGTTCCAGTGACCTCAATAGGCCACAGGAAACAATGGAGCGGAGTCCTAAATTGGTTTCAACTGAAACCACTGATTAAATATGACCCACGCCCCCTTCACACCTGGGCACATGTGTTCACACACATGATCAATAGAGGGTCATAACCACCTCCAGGGGACTACGCCCACAGGGGTTTAAATACCTGGGTCTCTCCACCTTTTGGTTGAGAACTGAAGAAGCCTTTCGGATGAGAGGTGAAACGTCTTCAAGAAACAAAAAGAAGTCCAGTCGCCTTTTTCAAGCTCCAGAGACTACTATGACCTGGATGACTGAGAATCTACACAGACAATCCATTAAAATAAATGCAAATGAGACTTCCGCTTCCAGTATGGCCATCTGGAGACACTTGCAGAGTGCGCTCTGACCATAATATATTTTAAACTGCCTGTTTTAACCTGTTAACTGGCTGCTCCAAAATCACCAAAAATGCCTGAAAAAGCATACCCAAATTAAATCAGCTGCTGTTCCTGATCTCTTTGGAGTAAATGCAAAAGCTTGGTGTCTTTGTGAAGAAGACAAGCTATATTTTTCATTTTTGCAGTCAAAAATGCTGTAACTGTAATGAGTATGTAGCTATTAAGTTTGGAACACAGAAAAATTTGAGAGTTTTTGCCTCGCCTGGATTTTTCCTGTTTGTTTTTATGTTACTACACACTGAGTGTAGAAGGTATTGACTGGAAAATATAATGAAGCTGTAGAATTAAGTATTTTAAATTTTATCAACAGCACAAAAACCTACTGTTTTGTAAAGGTTTTTGTGTGCTGGCATAAAATTGCCTAGTATGTGAACATTGCTTGTTAATGGTGAATAAGCTGAGCTGTTTCATGTTTTTTTTAATTGTAATTGTGTTTTTAAGTCCAATCAACAGCTCCTACTGAAGTAAACTGAGTTTATATTACTTAAACAGATGCTATTTCACAACATTACTTATTAATTCTGATTATACTGTACTTTTTGATGGTCTATCTTATTGTAATTGTGTGTTTGAGTTCAAACAACTTAATATCAGGTTTTGCACCTGCTAAAAATCAAGTTTATACTGGTTTTAACGGACTTGATTGATGAGTGGCAGCAGGGTGGTGTGGTGGTTAGCAGTGCTCCCTCACAGCTAGAATGACATATAGAAGGCCTCGGTTCAGTTCCACCTTGGCTCAGTCCTCTTGCTGTGTGCATTTTGAAAGAGCAGATGTTTGGTCTTTTTCTTCGTTTTTTTGTTCACCCTCTGGTTCTCTACTTGTACAGTTTTTTTTAATTGTTCTATGGACAAATGTTATTTGTAAATGTTAATGTACCATTGTTCAGCAGGGCTGAGTTTAAACATGTTTGTTTATTTACCAAATTTAAACAGACACAGTTCACCATTGTAAAAAATATTTTTGCTACAGGCAGCACGGTGGCACGGTGCACTCTTAAAACAGATGTGTTAATATCAACACAAGTGGTGTCAATTTATAACACATTACTGTGTCAATATAAGGACCACACAACCTGTGTAACATTTCACACAATCATTGTGTTGAAAATTTAACACAAGGTTTGTGTTAAGATCGTCAACACAGTAATTGTGTAAAATGTTACACAGGTTGTGTGGTCCTTATATTGATACATTAATGTGTTTTAATATGTGCTAATTCTGATCGGATTTTAAATAAACCAACACCAAACTGTACAAAAAGGTTAATATTTATTGTTCAGTTCTTTTACAACCATGGTCCTGAACAAAACATTTCATTCAATTTTTCCAGGCATAAAATCACCAGTTTTAAAGGAAAAACATCCTTCTAAAATTCCCAACATACTGTAACAAAATACACTTATAATACATTCATATTGTCATTTTTTTTCCCAGCCTACAATGTTAAACTGGATGTCAAATTACTTCCAGATTTTGAACATGCAATTCAGAATGATCTACAGAATTTTGTACCTGGGATTTAAGTAAAATCTGTCTCCCTCAAGACATAACAGGTTTAATGGTCTGACATCTGCAAGGTCACTTATGCTAACCACTTCAAATACATCACTTCTATCAACCAAGTAAGCATAGAAATGATCATCAAAACATTCAACTGATAAAACTCTGACAAACAGCAATACCTCTACGTTCTCACATTGTGGAAGGATGTGAACTATTTCACCAAACAGGCGTTCACCTCTTATATCATAGTTAAGAGGGACAACACTGCCTGTTCTGTAGGTCTGACCAAACACACTGACTGTGTGTGCGACATGGACTGTGCTTAGAGTGTCAAGATCAACATTCTTTGCATGCAGCTTTTCAAGAAGCAGTTCACCATGTTCCAATAATCCTACAATGACAGGAAAAGCATTTGGAACGCATATTTTTCTCTCAAGTGGCTTCCCCAATTTCCAGTTGTACATACTCTGTATTTGAGTCTTATAAGCCAGTGTTTTTGAAATATTTTTAAAGTTACAGACTACATGAGCTTGACGTTTCAAAGGACAGTGTTTACTTTCAAACCTCATGCACCATAGCTTCACAAGTGGCCCAAACTTAATCATCATTCTACCATAGTGAATCATAAAATGGTGCTTGGGGATAAGTGGTCTGTCTGGATACAGTGTCTTAAACAAGTTGTGGTGGTCTATTATCAACTGCTTTAAAAACACACTTAGTCCATTTGTAACTACAGGTGCAAATATTATGCTGCAGATTTCTCTAAGAAGAAGAAACAATTTCCAGTGTGCACTTTGCCTACTAACTAGGTTCCCTATCATGAGTGGTAAAAATAGGAGGAGGCACCACATTTGGCTGGCTGTCTGCTTAACAGCATGTTCACTTGTTCTTAGATTCAGAATTACAGATGGCTTATCCCTCTCATTCATGTAGCCATAATCAAAGCTTGATATTCGATTGTTAAGCTGCTCTAATGTAAACTGTTTGTCCACATATATGAACTGTCGCAACATCAATTTTACTTCCAAAGGCGCAACACCTTCCAACACATCATGCATGATGTCTACACAAACACCTTCTGTCACATGGAAATATTTAAGTGTGTTCAAACAAGAGTCATCTTTGATGCCTGTGGAACTGGGATCATTCACCATTACATGTTGCTGATAATTGACTCTGTCACGTGTTACAAGCTTATCTTCATCAAAGACATATTGAGCAGTTTTTTTGTCTACTAAGCAGAAGTGACAAAATGTTTTAGCTGTGAAACTCTCCAAATAGCCACAAAGGGAATGACAAGCAAGGTTGTCTGCAGTCAATAGGCAAATTGTACCATAAAACAAGTAATTTTGACCTTTGACATTAACTGCAATACCTTGACGTTCAAGATACTTAATGTCTTCTAGCAATGGCTGTAGTATCTTGCTAAAGCCATATTTTTCTCTATCGATGGTATTAAAAAGAAGACACAAATGAACATTAGCCAGAGATGAGTTGTACTCTGCAGGCAGATTTCTCAAAGAAAAATACACAGCACCCATTTTGTGTATTTTCGTCTTAGAACCTAAGGGATTAGTGGTTTCAACATCATCAAAATAGAGCTGTATCTGTAATGCATTTGGATTTCTACTGTACAAAGGATGTGTTGCAAAATGTGCCCCATCGCAGTAGTCTCGCATTTTAGCATCCATACTTTTATTAGACTTCATGTAATGACTCTGAAAATTCTCACAGCTAAAAAGCAGTCTGATGGTGTCAAGAATAGAAATATATTGACATGTTTCTGAGATCAGCACTTGTGCCACTTGTCCATTCTTTCTGGCAGTATCTGCCCTGTGCCCCAAAAATATCTCTGTTGGTTTCACAAGAGACATTTTACCAGAGAAATATTTACTCATCTTATAGGGAGTGTCAACATCCTCAAACATTTTCCTCCCACTTTCCAAATCCTGCATCAAAGTTATGAAAGCATCATCATCTTGAGGTATGGAATGGGTATCTATGAAGGTCAGCATTCTCTCTTGAACCTTGTCCATAGTCCTGTCTATAACTTCCTTTGCACATGTAATGCTCCTCTGCACATCACTGAGAGTTGTATTGGGTGAGGAATACATTTGGGCTACAAATGCAGCAGCACAGTCTTTAAGACTTGGTGAAACAGCTGTTACATCTTCATTTTCAAGAGCTGCTGTAGCTTCTACTCCAACAGGTTCATTACCAACGTCATTTGACATATTACAATGTTCCAATTGTCCTGGGACATAGTCAATTTGCTCATTTTTCAGCACTGTTGAATGGACTTTCTTGAGATGCTTTGCATAAGAGTTTAGATTGTGATATGTTCTTTGGCAGCTGTTCTGGCAACAAATAAGTTGAAAGTCATTTGAATCTGATAAGGCATGAAAGGCTCTGAGATGCCGAATAAGGTTCCTGACTTCTCCTCCAGTTTTACGCTTACACTTTGGACACACATACATGGTTTACTTATGAAATAGCCTGGAGTTTGGAGATGAGCTCAACAACTTTGGATCTCTTCTTACCAGAAATGGGAATCTCATAAATGTGCTCCAGAAAAGAGAAGAGAGACTGCAGCTGGATTGGATAAACAAGGTTGCAAACCCAATACATCTTGAACAGCTTGTCAACTGCACTTGTCAGCCCTTCGTCTCCAAGTGGAAGAGCAATCTTGTCACTTCTAGCGATGATCACATACTGTTGGGAAGTTCCACTAGGGTGTCCAAGGCAAATGATGACAGGCTGGTGGGTCTTTGAATCAGGATTTTCAAGAAGAGAAGAGATGCTTGTTCCAGTCTGTAACACAAAAAGTTTGAAAAACTACATTACAAAACCAGCAAATGGACACTAGCATTACCAAAAATCTGGAATAAGATGAATTATGTTCTACATTCAAAAAGCCAGAAACAGAAAGATTAAGACAAAAATAACATACTGGTACAAAGTCCAAGAGGTAGGAGATGGCTGATTTCACACTGCAGCGACTCCATCCTGCTCTCTGTCCCGAAGCAGTTGGTGGAAGAAGTTGCGTGAGCACCTGAAGGGCTCTAAAGCAAAGCATGTCTAAAAGAAAACAGACCTTTACCTTAGTCATGTTCAACAATTAAAATGACTGAAGTATATATTAATTGCATTAAAGCTATTAAATGGGTGCAACACAACATACCATCACTGTTGTTCTCAGGAGCTGATGAAGGATTTACCAGATCTTGAGGCAACTCCAAAGAACCAATCTTCATCAACCTGGGGATGATGTTTGTCTCCCATTTGCGAAGAAAAATATCAGTCTTCCCCTCAAACAGTTTTCCAAAATCTGCATCAAGCTAAGATACAGAAGAAGATGAAACCGTTCTTTAGTCAGTTTCAATACATTTTGCTCTTGTTCCACATTCACTGAGGCATGGCTTCTTACAATCAAATATTCTGGCTGTGCTTCAAAAGAGTGACAACTGAAACCTGTATTCAGAAATTAAAGGAGATTATAGCATCAATGAGTTTCCTTACCAGAAGTGGCATGTCAATAAAACGTGGATACTGATGAAATATCTCAGCCAATGTTGGTGACTGTGTTGTTATCCATGTTCTTCGATGTGTATAGGTCTTATCCATAGCATGCTTGATTGTTGAGAAGTTTTGAGGGGATGGCTTCATTCTTTTAGCCAGGGTGACCCACTCACTAACATCTTCATCCGTGTTTGTCATTATCAAAGTTACAGTGCTCGCTGACTTGCTCTTCCTGCGATATCTTCTCTGGCTCTCCTCCATATCCCTTCGAAGGTTTCTTAGTTTCATTTCAATGAAGCCACTGTGTGAGTCTGGATCATAGTAGTGCTCCTTGGCATAGTTCAAAGGAAGAAGAAAGAAAGTGGGAATGAGGCATCACTCATTACAACACTGTGCAACAGGAATGACAATTTATATTTACTTACATATCCTTCATTCTGCTCCTGGATTTTAACACTTAGTTTAGGAAAAATGGTGACAATATTCTTGGCAAGGCGCATCTTTTCATCACTGGATGGATAACTGAAAATAGCAGACAGCAGCTTTTACCAGTCAGATCACTAACAGTCTCCAATCACGCTCACACACTGACTATAAAGTATAATACAGAAAATAGATTTAATTCCATTGCCATGTGTTTTTTGTGTGTCTCAAACTGATACAGTAAAAACTTACAATCCTTGTCTCTCCACAAGATCGCTGACACCAATCCTAACAAGTAGCATTCTGGATTTTGTGCAGATGGTGCCAGATTCCTCATATTCTTTTAATATGCCTGGAGCCTTCTTTTGGATCAGTGCTCTAAGTGCTTCCCATCCACAGTCATCTTGATTCTTGCCATCACAGGCAGGTAAAACAGTAGTCCATCTTGGCTCGCTGTTTGACAAGGGAGCAGGCTAGAGAACATAAAAATACAACAAAATCCAAATTTTACAAGCCATTCATGCAGATTATACCTCCAGACAAACATATGATATGTCTTATTAAAAAACAAGACTACAGTAATATTGAAAAACTGAGAAGTCTTCTATTCTAACAGTCTTACCAAACAGATCCCTTCACTTGGTGCATTCCCGAACTCTGAATCCGACTTAAAAAAGATGTGGAATTTATCAAACTCTTTAATGTCTATGTCAAGATCTGAATCAATGAATTCATTGAAGTCTGTGTTGTACTTGAGAAACCTATCTAATGTGACTGCACAAGGCACTTGGGATTTGCTTGCATCAATTAATTCTGCAGAATTATGAAGTTCATAAACTTTTTTGCAGATCTCTTTGCCATCTAGAAAAATTGTTGCAAGGATTTTCTTCATTGTAGCATCCATTTGCTAAAAAAAATAGAGAAAAAAAAATTCAGTAATTTTGACAAAAGTTTGAATAAATCTGTATAATTTGTATACTAAAACAGCTACTTCTCTCTGGAGTAACAACTCTGCAGTGCAGAAACCTCTAAGATAAAATTGTTTAACCCCATTTTCAAACAAAGGTTAAATAACTAGGTACAAATGGGTTTTTAAAAATATTAAAATAAAACAGGATTAATACTGGAGATGTGTTTAACACCCTCAAAGTCTGAGGTGCAAAAAAGCATACAGGTTTTTACCCCTGGGCTTACAGCACTATTGCTGAATGCTGCTGAATGCTCCTCACAACAAGGCACACGCGGCTGCTGCGTTCTACACACACTCGTTGTTGAATACCTGCGCTCGCGGAAAGACATTTGCGTATATTGTTTTCTCTCACGAGTGACTTCTGACCAAATTATAATTCCATACTCATCTATCCACAATTTTCCAGCCAACACTCAAAATGGTGGCTGTCTGTCTTCGGGGGAGGGGTGGGCTCACAATCTGACAGGTCAAATGCAGACGTGCAGACCAGGTGGAGAAATTTTAATTTTAGATTTTCCAATGCATTTTCTTTCTCTGTTTCATAAGTGAACTATTAAGTCAATTTTATTTTAAAAAGCAATTACAATTTTAAGCACTTTCAAGCACTACTATATCCAAAATTTAAGCACTTTTCAAACCTTGAAAATACAACATTAAAATCCAAGCATTTTTAAGGATTTCCAGCATCCATACGATTCATTTAAGATATAGTATTCAAGCCTATGGTTTCTGTAACACCACAAATAACAGAATTCTGAAATGGAGGCAGGGGCACGAACTTCCCGCTGTTGAATTTCAACCCCAGCCCGCCCCTGAATGGAGGTCATGGGCATGTTGCTAAAACAACATCGTTTCACAAAAAGCTTTTAAGACAATTGCTGCAGCACAAATGTGACTGAAATAAAGCTAAAATAAATATGGGATCAACTTCGTTTCAGCATAGTCACCATGCAGTTTCAAATCCTTCTATCAGTGTAAAGATATAACTGGGGTAACTCAAGAATTGTTAAGTAGGCCAGACTAGCTCAGCCATAGCCGCATTTGTTGGGGTGTATATAGAGAAAGCCAAGCCTACTAAACGGTTAGCATGATTTCTACTTTATCTAAGCTTTCAAGTTTTTCTTAGCTAATCTATTTATGCAAACAAGTTTGTCATGTTAAATTAGCTAGGCTGCTCCGACCTCACATAAGCGTTACATACTAAACATGTCAAGCATGCATGTAACATGGGGTGAGAGCATGATGATATGTATAGCAGAATGATCAAGTCTCCTTCTTAGTTATGCTTAACTACCGAAAACCTAAAGGGTGTTCAACGCTAACATTACATTCAGCAATAATGGTGAAAACTTGTCTAACCAAAAAAAAAATTAAGCTTCACATCAACAAATACAATCCCTGTATAAAATACACTTACCTTAGTTATTCTTCTTTGTTAAAATTGCCGTGACAGTTACCGTGCGTCCATTTTCAAAAGGAATTAAAAAAGAAAAATAGGCGGGCAAGTAGGAGTTAAAGAAGCAATGTGATTGGTCAGTGGTTTAACACATGATATGTGTGTCCCAGCATTTAGACCAGTCAACGCATACTGTGTAGAAAATAACACAATATGTGTCTACTTGGGAATAACACAAAACTTGTGACATCAAACAACACATCTGTTCTAAGAGTGTGGTTAGCACTGCTGCCTCACAGCTAAAATAACTGTCTAAGAATCTGGGTTTGATTCCACCTTGGCCCGGGCCTCTTGCTATATGGAGTTTGCATGTTCTCCCCATGTTGCAATCCGAAGACATGTAGTTATTGGGGTTAGGTTAATTGGTCACTAATATACCCAGCTTGATTGATTAAAAGACATTTTAATTTTTAAGAACTATAAAAGATAAGTTTGGTCAATTATAACATACAATTTATTTCAATTGGTAGTGGAGTAGTGGTTACGTAACAAGCTGAGTTCTATAAATGGGTGGTGAATAATTGCTTAAACTAAGTATCTTCAGTTAGTGAAACTCTGTTATTAGTACATTCAACTTAGATCTTTCATTCCATTCCAAAAGGGCCTCAAGTACATTGAACATAGTCCACTGCACTTATTCAACTAATGCTTCATTACTTAAAAAATTTAAGGCAACGAGTTACCTTGTTTTTTTAAATTAGATTCAACTTACCCGGGTTTACAGTGTGACCACTAAGTAGATTTTTTTGACCCGTAGTATAAAAGGAGCCACCTTTAGGTTCAGGAGCTGTACCTTATCTCTGAAACCATTTTGTATGTTTAGGAGCAGCAATACAGGGGCAGCACAAAGGAGACAGAAAAGGAGAGGGTTGCACTGGGCTCGAGGAGAGGTCTTAAAATAAATGAGTGGAAACTTTTAATGTAAGGGTTAGGTGATGCTGTTAACAGAATTGACAGCGTTTGAGATATAATGTATACATCTTAGGGCTTGGCAATAAATCAGTAAAAATATGTATTGCGATAGACGTGATCAATATAGCATTTTTTGTATGCTTTGCTCAGAGTATTTACTTATCTGTCAAGTTTCTGATATGTGGCCGCCCCCCAATACTGAACTCATTCCTTCGCCCTTTATCTCGATACATCTTAATTCTTTCCAATCTTGTTCATATCATTTAATCCTTGTACAAAATGGATCAAAAACTGCTTAAATAAATGAAAGACATTACTAGTATTAATATAAATGTTTAAAATAAATACATGATGTCTGCATAAGTTCCCTCTGTTTTGATTAAAATAGACATGTTTCTGTAATTGCTTGTCTGTCATGTAGTGGTTTAACTGGTCATTTCTTTTTTGTCATGCAAATCACATATTTGAATTAAATCATCTGACAGTGAAAGGTAGAGTGGAGCTGCAGTCACAGTCAGGAAAAACAGAGGGAGGAAAATCAGAGACAAAGACTGGTAAGGTAAATGTTTATTTATTATTTATATTAACTGTCATACCAACATTGTTTTTAGATGCAAAATATTGTCTGTGACAGAAATACACTGAAAAATAACCAAAAAATAGTGTTTGGACATTTATTTGGGGAAATGCTTTAATGTATTTTTTTTTCTGTATTTTCCTGTAATCAAATGAAAGAAAATTTACTTACTGTGGGGTCCATAACATAATTCAAAAACTTTGACTTAAAATATTTAAGGAAAAATATATTAGATGGGGCAGGACATTAAACAACATATTTTAGGCAGGATGTTTTCAATTTTTTTTATATAATACGTATTATTTATACATTTTGGATGATGTCTAGAAAATTGTAAGTGTGCCATTTACAGAAGAGCAGTCTCAAATATTCCACAATATTATAACATTATCAACAAATTGAGTTGTTTTGCTTATCTTGTCTATTTACACCAGGGGTGGTGTATTTCAAGTGGATAATCCATTGAAAGTAATGCAGTGAGCCATTATTATCATCATCATGTGTGGCATGTGCAATTTGAACATGTTGCAATTTGTCAGCTGTCAGGCTCTCATAAGAAAGAGCAACAGAAAAAAAACATTTAATATAATAGAATATTGGAATATATGCAATCAAAAACATCCAGTATATACTTAACTCAAAACATAAACAACAGAAACTTACAAACAAAAAGTAATAACAGACATCACAAGAAACTCAGTCCTTGTTTTAGAACAGTTATTTAATCAGTATGTTTGTGTTTTTATGTTCCAGAGATGCCAGTTAACATCAGTCTGAATGATTCTCTTCTTCCAGAACACCTTTCCTCTATAGATCTCTACAAAAGTTTTGACATTGATTGCATACTTTTTAGACCAGGCTCCATCATTTTTATCACGTTCAGCACCACCAGCATCTCCCTCCTCCTTCCTCTCTCCATCCTCATCCTCCACCATGGTCTCCAAGAATGGTGGCAAAAGCGCTCCACTTCCTCAGCAGTAATGATGAGTCACTCTGACAGCTTCACCTACCACATGGTCATCATGGAGCTGATTGGTCTCGTTGGACGGATTCTCTGCTTTGGTGGTATTTTCAGGGAAGATTTGAATATATTATTAGTGGGGAGCTTCCTTTATTTTGTCACCGGTTATGGACAGACTTTCTTCCACATCCTTACCTGTGTGGAGCGCTACTTGGCTGTTGTTCATCCCATCATGTACCTGAGCCTGAGAGACAAAAGGGGGATCAGGATCAGAAACATCATCATTGGGTGTGTTTGGCCGGTATGTTTTGCATTGACAAGTCTTTTGATGGTAAAAATCACAATCGCTGATCTCTGCCTCTTGATGTTCTCTTCAACGATCATCTCCTTCTGCAGCCTTTCTGTTCTCTGTGTTTTGATTCATCCAAGGCCAGGAGAACAGGGTGGGAAGAAGGACAGGGTTGACCCAACGAAGCTCAGGGCATTTTACACTATTCTAGCCATACTGGGAGTCCTACTGATAAGGTTCGCTTGGAATCTGGCTTGGACTTTTATATTTGCAACAAACAGTGGTACTAGTTGTGTGATTGTGACATGTAGCGACTGGCTTTTTCTTCCTAGCAGTCTGGTCTTACCTCTGCTGTTTCTGCATCGAACGGGGAAATTGAGAAGATCTTAATAATCACTCTAAACGAGTTTGACAAACATGCATTATTAATATACACTGCCTGGCTTAATAAAAAAGTCACCACCCAAAAAAAAAAAAGGTCACATTTCATTGGACCGCCTTTAGTTTTGATTATGGCATGCATTCGCTGTGGCATTGTTTCAGTAAGCTTCTACAATGTCACAAGATTTATTTCCATCCTGTGTTGCATTAATTTGTCACCAAGATCTTGCAGTGATGATGGCAGATTCTGAGCACTGCGCAAAACATTCTCCAAAACATCCCAAAGATTCTCAATGGGGTTGAGGTCTGGACTCTGTGGTGGCCAATCTATGTGTGACGATGTCTCATGTTCCCAGAACCATTCTTTCACAATTCGAGCCCGATGAATCCTGGCATTGTCATCTTGGAATATGCCCATGCCATCAGAGAAGAAAAAATCCATTGATGGAATAACCTGGTCATTCAGTATATTCAGGTAGTCAGCTGATCTCATTCTTTGAGCACATAATGTTGCCGAACCTAAACCTGACCAACTGCAGCAAACCCAGATCATAGCTCTGCCCCCACAGGCTCTAGGCACTAGGCATGATGGGTGCAACACTTCACCTGCCTCTCGTCTGAAAGACGATGGGTCCCCTCTATCCTTCCAGTTTTTAATAATGCGTTGGACAGTTCTTAACCCAATTTTAGTAGTTTCTGTAATCTCCTTAGATGTTTTCTCTGCTTGATGCATGCCAATGATTTGACCCTTCTCAAACAGACTGACATCTTTTCCACAATCACGCGATGTGTGATTTAGACATGGTTGTTTAAGAAATGAGAAGCAACTCATTGCACTTGTTGGGGTTAAATAATAATACATTCCACTTCTGTAACAGATTTAAATGTGAGGTTACATTCTGGTATGTTAAACAAACAACAGTGCCACCATTCTTTAAGAAGAAAAATCTGGTGCCCCTGAATAATTATCGACCTGTATTAAAACTTATAACAAGTTATAGGTTTTAACAAGTTATAGGTTTTAAGTTAAAACAAGTTCTTTTTTATTTAACTGTCTTTTCAAGAGAAAAACTCTTTATACCAGGCTTCCGGGCCTTTAATTGTACAGCTTCTGCAGCTGTTTTATTTGCACTGATTCTGTTTGTTCTGGAATTGCGTGATGTTTTTGACTCTAGTTTTGACATATTTTACTTATTGTAACACTGTGTAGCAGTCAAAGATAATCTTTTATTAAACCTGGGACTTTCTGTGCTAAACAATGGTGTCACCAACTGCTGCTTTTGTAATTTAATACACACACGCACACAGACACACACAAATAAAACAAAACCAAAAAAACCCCTACAACAAAGCACCTGAAAGAGAAGAAACAAACACATACTCTTGTTCTGTTGTTTTTATATATAGGTCTGTGTGTGTGTATGTGTGTGCGCATTTCTCATGAAACATGAAACTTCCTAAAGGTTTTTTTTTTTGCATTTTTGGCCACAGCAGCTTTTATTGACAGTAGAGAGAGACAGGAAATGGGGGAAAGATACAGGGGAAGACACGCAGGCAAACTGGCGACAGGCTGCGACGCCAACCCGCGCCGCCCGCACCGCAACGCGGCATATGTATGTGGTCGCCAGCTTCACCACTAAGCCACCCAGGTGCCCCTGAAGCTTCCTAAAGAGGCCACCACAAGAACCAACATAGCCAGAGACAAACACAGGTAGACTCAGGAAACCCAGACCGCCTGTAGCCCCCCATGAGCAATGAAGTCCCGAGAACAGACATCCCAGTGATATCCACATGCCCAAACCTGGAGAAGCAGAAGGGAGGTCCCAGGTGGGGTTCCCACACCCAAAGGGCAAGAGTCCCCCCAGGGGTATGTGTGAAGACTTCTGATGTACTCGCTGTACACCCACGTCAGAGTCCTACATAGTCATAAAGTTTACTGACGACTTGACTGTTGTGGGACTGATCTCCCACAATGAAGAGACTACCTACAGGAGGGTGGTCTCCCACCTGGAGAACTGGTGCCGGGAGAACCGCCTTCTACTTCTTTAAATTTCTTGAAGACATTTCACCTCCAATCCACAAGGCTTCTTCAGTTCTCAAACCAAGGTCTATGGAATTATATTTAGGTCAAAAGTGCACAAGCAAACACAATCTGCTCAAATAATTAAATTTCACTGGCACAGGAATGCATTCACATTCACTCAATGAATTTCCACATGCGTAGAACTTAGCAGCCACGTGCACAAAGAAGCCAGTGCACAGGTGAGACTGCCTGCTGTGCACATGCTGCAGCAGTTTCATGCTCCCGCGGGTGATTCTCTGCATGTGGTGCAAAATTCTGCGCAAGGAAAGAGACTTTTGACCATTTGGGGTGAAGCCCCAAGGATTCACAAGCCCTCATATGATTGGTCACTTTTATCACCCTCACAGGATGAGGGCTTAACCTTGACCTAATATAAATCCATAAATGTCTCTCCTCCTTTTGGTGGGTAAACTGGAGTTATCCAGTTCTTCTTCTTCAAGCTCCAGAGAATCCTTAATGCCTTTTTATTAAAATACAGTTTAAATTTTTTGGGATAATTAACACAATTTTTAAATTTTGCAAACAAATAAAGCTCAAGAGCAGTTTGTTACTCACAGTGATGTCAGGACTAAAATCTTGTATAAAACCATCAGATTAATGAAGGGGTGTGCTTAATGTCTGAACAGGAATAGTGCAATGCATACAAACACAGCAGAGAATGGTGGAGGTGTAGAAAAACATGTCAGCGATGATCGCTCAGTGTCAAAGGGAATCCGTCGCAGCGACGGAGAACTTTATAGAATGAGTTGGGTTTTTTTCTAACTCCTGATCCCCACTCCATTTCAGTAGGTGGCATTGTTGCCAACTCCTCAGTAAGGAAAGTAGCTATTGGCTGTCCTAAAAGTCACTAGAAGTTGCTGTATGACATCATCACCTAATTTGCATAATTGGTTATTTGCATGTAGTTGCAATCAGTGCTGTAGGAGAGCGGAATAACATTTTTGGAGAGACAAAAAGTGAAGAAAAAACACTCTAAATATGTTTAGAACTACTAGGGCTGGGGAATATAATATCTCGATATTTTTTACCCAAATGGCAATTTACGAACTGTATCTTGAGTCGAAGATACATGTCCCAAATGTCACACAGACACTTTTATTAACATTCAGCTGTAGATGTACATGAGAAATTGCTCAAAAATAAACCACTGGCATATTTAAATAATAATGCTCCTCAAATAAATTAATGCTTTTTTCCTCCATAACAGAAGAATTGCTGTTAAAATGTAAACAGAAAAGATACAGAACAAAAATAGCAAAAGACTGACTTAATCTTTTAAAAGCCAGTCTGTAGTGAAGTAGACTTCACCAAAGTGCTTCCTCCTGTGTAAGATAACAAACATGTAAACAGACTCAATGAACAAACTTCCATCCTTCAGTCAGCAGGATTTCAGCCAGCTCAGTAAATCCATAGACATATACACTGACGTATCACAGCAACAGGCCCACCCGCTCAGTGCGGCATCATATCCACTGGCTGCATCACTAGGACACAAACAGACCCACTTCCGTTATTAAGGTCACGTGACTTACGGTGCATACCAACAGCCAGGTACTCTCGGGCTGTGTGCACACAAAACACAGCGATAGCGGAGGATTTAAGGTTAACAAAAAACTCTCCAAAAGTCGCTGAGATCATTGAGAAAACTCGCTAAATTTGTCACTAGTCCCTTTTTGGAAAAAAAAACTCGTTAGGGGGGCCTGAAAAACCGCTAAATCTAGCGACAAAGTCGCTAAGTTGGCAACACTGGTAGGTGGTGGTAATGCAGCTCTAAGCTGGTTTGGTCAACCGCAGACCCACAAGAAGAAGACGACGACAGAGAACTGTAGTGCAGCTAATGTGGGTCAGATCGGATCGGATTGCATTTTTTATTTCTTTCCGATATCCGATCCAGTAATTTAGGCCATGATCGGACCGATACCGATACTGAATATCGGATCGGCGCATCCCTAAAAAGTACCTCATTTGACGTTTTACTTGCTTTGTTGGAATTTGGTGGCAGAATAACTGTGAAGTACTCTTGGGCTAAAAAAAAAGAAAGCCACCATAAAAGTGCAAAACATTCTCTGTGATAGGCACTTGGTTCCAAGAGCACACCAGCACTGTTTGCTGCATTTTCATTGATTTGCACATCATTTGAATTCTTTCCTCTTTTCATCCTAATAGACTGATGACATGAACTGCAGGTGGACTGACATTTTTAAAAACAATATTAACTGCACAATTCTATAGTAGATAATAATAGAAATAATAATAAAATTCATTTTAAATGATTGCTCATGACATAAATTTAAATTTTGGGATTAGAACTCAATACTTTATTTATTAGATTTCTAACTCAAAAAGCAATTAATAAATGCAGCTCATTGGAAAACAACACAAAATGCTACGCTGCCACCCAATGTTGTCACATACAATGCTAAATTACTAGATCACAATGACTACAAATTTATGTTATTTACTTTTAAAAATGTTTTTAAAAAGTTGATCCACATGAACAGATAATGGCACATATAGTGCATAAAAGGCTGTCCTACTCTACTCAGTGCCTGTTCACGTCCTCACCACCCCAGATGGATGAGCTACTCCAGCACGCAGAAATGCTCTCGCAGGTAGACACCATCCCACATCGGTCAGTAAAATAAATGTATTAAATAAATAAATAAATAAATAAATAAAATAAATAATTTATTATAAATAATAAAAAAAAATTTTCAATATATTTTACTTTAAAATATCTAACTTTTATTTGAAGATGAAGTCCATGCACCTATCTATGGAGGACCAAAACTGACATAATTAGAAATAAAAGCAGAAATATATATATATATTGTATATATTTTGTTTTTCCTTTTCCTTATACATGCGTTTTCATCGGGAATTGTATATATTTTCTTTTTCCTTTTCCTTACGCATGCGTTTTCGTCAAGAAATATATATATTTTGTTTTGCCTTTTCCTTATACAAGCCTTTGTTCTTTTTACATTTCCTCATCTCCTTTTCCTTTACCGTGTGCATTTCTGCCTCCTTTTCTGCCTCAGTATGCAGGGCAGCCTTCTTGCTCCAGCTCCTCTACTATTGGTCAATAAACGGGAAGGAGCAGGATTCATGTGCAGGTTGATTGTGCATGCCTGCGCCTTTGGCCATATGCGTATGGCCATGGAGTTTACACAGTCTAATACGGTTTTAGGATATACTATGACATGCAGACAAGTTAAATTCTTCATCGAACGTTATGGAAGTACGTGTTTTTGTCTTTTCTAGCTGCTAATTAATAGACTAGGATAGCATTAGTCAATTTGTTTGCTAGCTAACATTACGTGACCTTAATGTTTTGCAAATAGAACATCTTTAGGCTCTAATCTTGAGTAGATCCTTATAGTATAGACTAGCGTTGCTGCCCGTCACGAAAAATATGCAATCGTTTGTTATGTGGAAGTTAAATGTGGTTTCCCGGTGCTGCCTGAGCGTGCTGCAGTTTCGGTTGCCTACAGACAGACACCACACATCTGCGCCTTTTTTTTACTGTCCACCCGCTACTGCACCATGTCCTAAGAAATTAAACTCTTGCAAAGATACAGATGTGAGTAGGAAGACGCTCATCCCAGGCTGAACAGCTTCAGCGAGGATGAAAGGCGCACAGTGAGCCGTCTGATGTCAGGAGATAAAACACTGCAGACAAACAAGAAACTAGAAGACCCAGGCAGCAGTCACATTTATTCATCCCCCAGTCATCTAAATGGCTATTTGAAGAGCAAGTTATGCTAATAGATTAACAGTAAATTAATAAATATTGTCGAAACATATATATGAGCCCCCAGCTATTCAAAGATGGTAATGCATTTCTAACATAAGAGTGAATAGTATGTATGTAATAGTCAGGGTTCGTACGGGTGCTGGAAATCCTTGAAAACCATTGAATTTTATATTGTCCTTTCAAGGTCTGAAAAGTGCTTGAATTCTGGATATAGTGCTTGAAAGTGCTTGAAATTTTATCTGCTTTTTTTTGTAAATAAAAATATAACTATCTGGTTGAACAGTTCGCTTATGAAACGGAGAACTAAAATGAGTCTAAAGTCTAAAATGAAAATTTCTCTGCATGGGTCTGGCCTGCCCGTCTGCATGTGACCTGTCAGTCTGTTTGTGACCACGCCCCTCCCCCGAAGACAGAGAGTGGCTGTTTTAATGAGTGTTCACTGGAAAACTGCAAATTCCAATTATGGATCAGAGGAATATGGAATACTTCTAAGTCAAAAGTTATGCGCGAGAAAAAAACAAACATAATCCCCGCAAATAATGTCATTCCGCGAGTGCAGGTATTCATTTCTCGCGAGTAAATTCAACAGCGTAGAACTCAGCACATCCACGGAGGCGCTCTAGTTCACTTGTACACCACTGCGCAATTGCGTGGTCTGCAGCGATATGGCCTCCGATCTGGCGGATCAATTCAAAGGTTTCATTGAATTTTCTAAAATAGGCCATCATCGATTGACAGACTCAATAACGATATTGGATAGGAATAAGCTGTGAGTGCGGCGCAGCAGGTGTGGAAAGCAGCCAAAACCGCCGAAGATAAATTCAACAAGGAAGGGGGAAGTAGTGTTCCAAAAAGCTGAATCAAAAATGTAAGCTGTACGCAGTAAACCGCAGAAAACCATGATGGATTTTATTCAGAAGGTATGTACATTAATTCTATATGTTCCTGGTGTGTTGTCATCTATGCTTATATTTGTACACAATCTGGTGATTGGCGGCTGGCACTGTTGCCAAGTTTTGTGTAAGAAAACTCACTGTCGGCTGTCTCAAAACTCGCTAAAGGACGAATCGAGGTCTGGGGGTGGGGTGTCCCCCTCTGTGCCGAAGAGAGGTCCGGGCGATGCCACAGCGTAGGAAGGGCCGCAGTATTGCTGTATGTACACAAAACATGGCAACAACGGAATTTTCATGTTTCCGGTGTTGTGCCAAAAAGTGAGTTCCGATTTTATTTTTATTTTTTTTTACTGTATTATCTTTGCTTATATCGGTAAATAGACTGTGGCACACAGGATTTATGAAGGGCTTATATATAAAATGAAGAAATGACTTGTTTTGCAAATATATTTATGACTGCATTATTGTAAATGCATTATAATCAATCCAGTCGTTTTTGGCTACCCTTTATAGAACTGTAATGTTATATTTGTTGCAATTTCTGCAGCCCTCTTGGCAGATCTCTCAGGAAAAAAGCCATTTTTAATGTCAATGATAATTTTTACCTTCATTAATAAAGAATTATGAAAGGCACTTTGCCAAGAAGTGATTGCAGCTTCTACCTGTGACAGGAGTGTTGTTTCTCGCTAAGAACGACATATCATTCATGAGAGATATGTTTGACACATGTTTCACAGATTTTAAGATAAGATAAGATAAGATAGTGTTTATTTGTCACATGCACAGTTATACACAGTACAATGCACAGTGAAATGTATTTTGTACCTGCAACCATATATACACACACATATAAATAAGAAGAATAAAAATAAAAATAAGTAATTCACACTATACACTATACTCTATATACTATACACTATACACACTTTTATGTGGAATTATAGATTATAAATTATAATATTTACATTGTGCAATAATGGTCCAGTTAGGGCTCAGAGTTGAGCAGACGGATGGCTTGTGGGTAAAAACTCTTCTTCAACCTTTCAGTCTTAGCCCTCAGGCAGCGGTAACGCCGGCCTGATGGGAGCAGGGAGAAGAGAGAGTGTCCGGGGTGGCTGGGCTGTTTTAGGATCTTCATGGCCCTCAGCCTGCACTGCTTGGTGTAAATGTCCTGCAGGTTGGGGAGGGTGGTTCTGATGGTCCGTTCAGCTGAACGAACCACCCTTTTTAGGGCCATGAAGTCCTGCTTGGTGCAGTTTCCCATCCAGGTGGTGATGCTCCCACGCATGATGTTCTTGATGGTGCAGGTGTAAAAGTTCCTGAGCACCTTGAGTGGGAGCTTGAAGTCTCTCAGCCGCCTGAGGAGGTAGAGACGCTGTCTGGCCTTCTTCACAGTGATGTTTATGTGATGAGTCCAGGGCAGGTCCTGTGAGATGGTCACTCCCAGGTATTTGAAAGTGTCCACTCTTTCCACCTCAGCACCACTGATGACAAGTGGATGGTAGTCCCTCTGCTGCTTCCTGCTGAAGTCCACGATCAGTTCCTTCGTTTTGCTGACGTTGAGCAGGAGGTGGTTCTCCTGGCACCAGTTCTCCAGGCGGGAGACCTCTCTCCTGTAGGCTGTCTCCTCATTGTGAGAGATTAGTCCCACAACAGCAGTGTCGTCAGCAAACTTGATGATGACGTTGGACTCTGACGTGGCCTCGCAGTCATGGGTGTACAGTGAGTACAGCAGAGGGCTGAGCACACAGCCTTGGGGGGATCCAGTGTTGAGGGTGAGGGAGGATGAGGTGAGGTGACCCACTCGTACCACCTGTGGTCTGCTGGTCAGGAAGCTGTGAACCCACCTGCACAGGGATGGGCCCAGGCCCAGGTCCAGCAGCTTAGAGACCAGCCTGGAGGGAACTACATACTGTTATTGTTAACCTTACCTTTCGCTATATCATAAAGACGATGAGCATCCGTGAATTTTCCAGGCAGGTCTCTGACAATTCCAGGTCTTGTCTCAGACAATTGCAGAAGAATTAAGTCACCTTGCTAGCTTAGCTCAAAGCAATACTGTCAGTGATGACTGTTTTTTTGTTTGTTGTAGATATTCTGAATGAGAGGCTACTTCATTTAGCTGCAGACACGGATAATGAAGCTGACCCATTAGTTATCCAGATTTTGGAGGAGGTGGTGTGTCACTTGCACAAGTCTGTGTACCACACAAGAACTGTTGGGAGACCTGGATATTTGCCTTGGAATAGATTTTGTTTGCGGGTGTGTCAGTTAAAGATACTGCCGAACTTTTCGGGGCTGCTAAACTGAAGTCAAAGGCGCAGGCATGCACAATCGACGTGCACACAGATCCTGCTCCTTCCTGTTTATTGACCAATAGTAGAGGAGCTGGAGCAAGAAGGCCACCCTCCTCATTTGCATACTGAGGCAGAAAAGGAGGCAGAAATGCAGAAGGTAAAGAAAAAGGAGATGAGGAAAATGTAAAAAGAACAAAGGCTTGTATAAGGAAAAGGCAAAACAAAATATATATATTTCTTGACGAAAACGCATGCGTAAGGAAAAGGAAAAACAAAATATATACATTTCTTGATGAATACGCATGCGTAAGGAAAAGGAAAAACAAAATATATACAATATATATATATTTCTGCTTTTATTTCTAATTATGTCAGTTTTGGTCCTCCATACCTATCCTTCTCCCTATGGGGCAGCACTGCCATAGCACTGCCCCCTATCAGTGCGGCACGGTACTTTCTGTCTCACCATATGCATTTTCACCGTGCATTTATGACCGACTAACAGGAATAAACATGTCACACACATTCATTCAATATATTAGACAAACTGTGGAACATCAGCATGTGCAGCACATGTGTAATCAAACATGTATATTGGCGATATAAAGAGAGACAGCAATGGGCATGTGCCAACCGCCTGCTTCATTTACTGTATGCAACACAGCGCCACCAGAGGTGAGCCACTGCACTGCACTGCCTCACTCCGCATTTCTTCCATGTGTTTGAACAGGCAATGTGTAAATTCCATGATTTTGACCATTAAAGTGTTGAAATAATCCAGAAAACAGTTTTATAGAACAGTCAAGTGGTCAAATGTATTTTCTGTTATCATTTTTAGTATTTTACTTGTCATGATGACAGAGGAGGCACTGCCTCACCTGCCTCCCCTGACGGCACGTCACTGCTCTTGGAGGTCGAGGCCATCCTGAATGCAAAACCTTTGGGGTACGCCTCAGAGTGTTGTCAGAGCAGAAACATTCATCAGAGAATACTTCCCTAACCTACAGATAAGACAGAAATGGCACTCTTCATTAGTCTGCCAGAGCCTCTACCCTTGGCCACTGCCTAACACACATTGCATCCGACCTCTACTATGTTTCCTGTGGGTGTGGGGCCTATTGAAGGGCATGACAGCAGAAGACAAAATTCCATATTTTATATCAACGTTTTATTCTGTCTATGGTGATGAGAGAGTAAGCCAAGCCGATTAAAATGACTTTTCTTCCACCTGTTTTTTTAAGATAAATATGGTCAGCACTGACGTGTTCGTATTCATTGGTCCATTTGATTAGGTGAAAGGTGGAGCAAGGCTGTATTGATGTTTGCATAGATTCCCTTTGTTATTATTTTATCATGTGGTGGTTTATCTTACAGTGATTCTTTTTTATCATGCAAACTGGATATTTGAATTAAAATAAGTGACAGTGAGAGGTAGTGAGGCTTCAGCCACAGAGGAAAGGCTCAGAGCGTGGAAAACCAGAGACAAACACTAGTAAGCTTAATATTTATTAATATTATATTTTTTATTACCTTTTAAAGCAGCTTTATTTTGAATGCAATATTGTTCCCTTTATAAGGTTTATAATTATAAGGTTCTATCTGACATTTTTTAAATTGATTTATTGTCATATTCTTATTCGTTGACCGCTAATCAACAATATGTAAGAGATTTTTTTCAGTTATATACAACTTATTCACAAGGTTCTATCTGCAAAATCAAGCTTTAACTTGGTATTATAAGGTTTTATTATTTAATATCTAAAAAGCTGGTCAGGATGCAGATAGAACCTTATAATTCTAAGGGAACGGTATAGTGTGGTAACAGAAATTCACCAAAATGCAAAATAAAAAAATAGTGTTTGGACCATTATTTTGTGCACAGTTTTCCTGTATTTTCCAACAGTAGGTAGGAAAACCACTAATCAAATAAGAGGATTTACTGTGAACTACAGTACTTACTGTGGGTCCATAACATATGTCTAAAGAAAATTTTTAAAAAGTGATTATCTTGAGCTGCTTGGGTTTAAAATATTTGAGGAAAAATATGTTGTATGGTGGCGGGACACCAAACAAAACATTTTAGGCAGGATAATTTTTAGAATTTTTTATTCATAAATAACACTAAAGTTACATTATGGATGAAAATTGAAAGTGTGACATTTACAGCAGAGCAGTCTTAAATTTTCCACCTTATTATAATGTTAAGATTATTAATAAATTGAATTGTTTTGCTATATCATTAAAAAGATGCCTATCTATATCAGGGGTGGTATATTTCAATTCAGTTTTATTTATATAGTGCCAAATCACAACAAACAGTCACCTCAAGGTGCTTTATATTGTAAGGTAAAGACCCTACAACAGGGCTATTCAATTAGCGGCCCGGGGGCCACATCCGGCCCGCGAACCCCCTTTGACTGGCCCACCCCCTGACTGACCCAATGTAAGCTGCAAAAATGCATTTAAATCATATTTGCTGTGACAGTTTTAAAAATTCCCACCCTTCCTCTTGTACTTGAATGCACCACTAGCAACGCCAGCCCAGAATATTGTCTCCAAGTGTGACAACCGCCAAAATATATCACTGACAGGTCAAAAACGTAAAATTGACAATGAAAATCGCCGTTTTAACCCTGCTTGGACTGATAAATCTGTTTATTTTACCCCAAAGACTGAACTCTAAGACTGAACTCATTAAGTCAGCATTACTTTGAATATGCAGAAGAAGCTTTAATTTTACAGTTATTAAGTGTTCACTTGGTGCAATTTCTTTTGTTGAAATATTTAATGCACTGCATCAGTTGGCCGTTCTAGGTCAACAAATGCAATTTTGCAAATACATCTAAAATGTTATAGAAGACTTTACTGTTGCAAAAAGTTGTTGTTATTATTACATTTTTTTTATTAAACATATGTGTGGTGAATAGATGCCTTGTTAAAAATATTCTGGTCAAGGTTTGGACCAAATGTTAAAATTTGCAATGCACTTGAATTATTTTGCTCATCAATAAATGATAAAGCCTTTATTGTGAATTCCTTTATTTATTTTTATGACTTAGTTGAGGTGTTAGCATATTTAGAGTTAAATCTCAAGAAATAATATAAGTAGGGGTCTTCGGCCCAGTGGCATCTCAAAATTTTCAAATCTGGCCCAGAAGAAAAAGTAATTGAATAGGCCTGCCCTACAATAAATAAAAAGAAAACCCAAGAGTCAAAAAGACCCCCTATGAGCAGCACTTGAGAAGGAAAAGTTCCCTTTTAACAGGAATAAACCTCTGATAGAACCAGGCTCAGGGAGTGGCAGTCATCTGCTGTGACCAGTTGGGGATTTCAAGTGGATAATCCAGTAAAAGCAATGCAGAGTAAACCATTATTATTATCATTAGTATGCCTTTCAAATTGTCATCTTTTTTTAGTGTTAAAGCCTTAAGATGTAATGATTGCATTACTGAGCCCTGTATTTAAAAAAAAAACATGACACAAATGTCTCATTTATGCAAATTAAACAATAAGTTTCAATTTGTCAGCTGTCAGTCTATCATTAGAAAGACATAAACAGAAACAAAACACATTTAGTGTAATTTGGACCTGGTTTTCTGTACACAATATCACAATATAATATAAAGAGTGTCTATCCATGTGGTTTTAAAAAATGTTGAGAAAACAGCATCTTAACCTTTAGATGTTTCACTACTCTAAGTTTTGATCTGTGTTCGACAAAAACATCCAACACATACTTAATAACAAATTCAGAATAAAAAACAGAAGTCACAAGAGACTCAGGGGAACAATCCCTGTTTTAGAACAGAGATTTCATTTAATCAGTATGATTGTGTTTTGCAGTTCCAGAGATGCCTCTTAACACCTCTCTGAATGACTCACATCTTCAGGAACCCCCTTCCTCCATGGATCTTTACAGAGGTTTAGACATTTATTGCATAATTGATAGACCAGGCTCCATCATCTTTATCACGTTCTGCATCACCAGCATCTCCCTCCTCCTTCCTCTCTGCATCCTCATCCTCCACCATTTTCTCCAAGAATGGTGGCAAAAGCGCTCCACCTCCTCAGCTGTAATGATGAGTCACTCTGACAGCTTCACCTGCCATATGGTCATCATGGAGCTGATTGGTGTCTTCGGACGTATTCTCTGCTTTGGTGGCATGTTCAGGGAAGCGTTCAATGTATTATTGGTGGGGAGCTTCCTTTATTTTGTCACAGAGTATGGACAGATTTTCTTCCACATTCTTACCTGTGTGGAGCGCTACTTGGCTGTTGTTCATCCCATCACGTATCTGAGCCTGAGAGAAGGAAGAGGGATCAGAATCAGAAACATCATCATTGGGTGTGTTTGGCTACTGTGTTTTGCACTGACTGGTATTGTGATGTTACAATTCATAATGATAGATCTCTGCCTCTTGATGTTATCTGTAACCATCATCTCCTTCTGCAGCCTTTCTGTTCTTTGTGTTTTGATTCGTCCAAGTCCAGGAGAACAGGGTGGGAACAGGGACAGGGTTGACCAAATAAAAATCAGGGCATTTTACACTATTCTGGCCATACTGGGAGTCCTGCTGATAAGGTTTGTTTGGAGTCTTGTTTGGGCTTTTATATATGTGTCAAACAAAGTTAGTAGTTGTGTGATTGTGACATGTAGTCAATGGATTAATCTGCCCAGCAGTCTGGTGTTACCTCTGCTGTTTCTATATAGAACATCAAAATTAAGAAGATCTTAACAATCACTCCAGTCTACTTTGACAGACATACATTCTTAATATACTGATGTGTCACAAATGTGTCATGGGTTAAGATAAAGTTAGTGGACTGAAGATAGCAGATTAATAATTGTCATTTAGCATCTGCAGAGTTTAGTGGCAATTCTCAGTGCTAACATATTGTATATGACACTGAATAAAAGATATACAGGATGAAAGAAGCTGAGTTGGGATGGGTTGCAAAATCGCTGACAGTTGTAGGCAGGCTATAGGAAATTAAATAGTGTGCTCCATATGAGAATGGGTAGATGAACTGTATTTATTGATATCCTCATATTCAAGAAATTATTGCATCTGGAAAGTAGCATACTTTTCAAAGGTGGTGTAATTCAATTAAAAAAAAAATCTGTATAAATGATCAGATTATTGACTGGGACATAAATAAGGGACGACATTACTCTGGTGTTATCAGTCTTGGACTAGTGCAGTGCATTAGAGAATTATGTGGATATAATCCATGAATCTAACTCATGGATTATATCCATTAGAGAATTATGTGGATATAATCCATGAATCTAACTCATGGATTATATCCATTAGAGAATTATGTGGATATAATCCATGAATCTAACTCATGAATGGCAGCCACAGCATCACAGGATTGTGCTGATATAGTTCCACCATCCACTCTCATACTCTCATGTTATTAGCTGTCTTTGTAGTTCCAAAATTTAGTAAAAGCAGTGATTATTCCATGGCAGAAAAATGTTTTATTCAAATTTATAATGCTATTATATAACAATGTATTTTGATTTTTATGTACTTTGGTAGGCAAATATGTAATATTCAGTTAATTTCACTTGCTGTATATGTCCTGAAGACAGCTACTTGTAAATAGCAAAAATTCTTATTAATAAACAATGATCAACCAATAAAACATTTTGAATTCATAATTCATTATTCATAATAGTGTAAAATTAATTGTAAATCATTACTACATGGCATCCAGAAAATTTGATTTATGCAGTTTTATCTGTTTTGGTTTAAACATTTTATTTCAAGATTTACTTTTCTGTCATTATAAATAAATAAGCTAATTCCAAAGCTGAAGTCACTAGTCAGAGAACTATACTTACATAGTTTACACACATAGTTTACACATTGCTGATGACTGATTGATTTGAATACAAGCAACACTTTGTCTGCAAATTTATTAATTTATTTCCACTTTTAATCCTAATAGACTGATAACAAGATCTTTTTTGGCATTCTTTGGATAATGAAGATTAACAGGAAAGTGGCGTGTGTGTGTGTGTGTGAGGGGTGGGGGGTCAAAGGGCTCCAGGTTGGATGCAAACCCGGGCCAACTGCACCATGGCTATGTTGTACATAGGGTCATCTGCTCCCCCAAAGAGCCACCCCAGCTCACTTACAATTGGTTGTGTTGTTGTTAACAATGTTAAGTTTACTAGATTTACGCACTTTTATACAATACCAGTCAAATGTTTGGACAATGTATGTGCTTAAAATTTGCAGAGCTACACTTGTTAGCATATGTATATTCTACCCAGTACTACAATAGATTTAAACAAATTTACAGAAGAACAATTGTGGC
Source organism: Archocentrus centrarchus (assembly GCF_007364275.1). Classification (NCBI taxonomy): domain Eukaryota; kingdom Metazoa; phylum Chordata; class Actinopteri; order Cichliformes; family Cichlidae; genus Archocentrus; species Archocentrus centrarchus. The sequence continues at coordinate 3,556,397 of NC_044363.1, read as the reverse complement.
AAATTCTGAAATTAGTAAGTGGTGCTATTGATGAATGGTCTTTTTTTGAGCCCTAATGTATGTGTCTCTAGAAAACCCAAAGTATATTAAACTTCACGTAGGCTATCAATACTTCAGTTAGTGGTCTTTTGTTTTCATATTAATGAAATGTATAGATAAAGGTGTATTAAGGGTCAGCATACAGCCAATAATATATATTTGGAGTAAATGACCCACATGATTCCACAGAGGGGAGACACAGAAGAAGAATGTTCAGAGATAAAGACTGGTGTTATCATTTTAACATATAAACATTGTCATAAATGCACAATATTGTGGCTAAATGTGCAAGAAAAAATTAATTATAGTAAGATTAGAGCAACTATGGGGTCCAGCTAGTACCATGTCTTACACATCAGTGTTATATCTCTCTCCTGACCACTTCCATACACACTGATGATGAGTTGAAGCAAAATTTTCAAATTTGAATTCATTCCTCTGTTAGACCTGTTGCCACATATTTTTCAGTCCAGTTCTGGTACAATTTGGCATTACAAAGTGATGTACCATGTATTTGGTACACAATGTTGATGTCATAATCTTGAATCTTTACTGTTATTCATGCCCCCCCCATTCGCACAAGACAAAAGAACACATATAGAAATGGTGTGCTTCACATTTTTCTCATCCAAAATATTCATAAGACATATGACTCCAATAAGCATTCTGTTATGCGGTGGGAGTCCTGCTAGTAAGGTTTGCTTGGAATCTGGTTTGGTCGATTACAAATGTGCCGGTTGTGTGACTGAGACATTTAATTGATTAATTTCACCATCAGTCTGGTATTATCACTGCTGTTTCAACACAGAGCAAGAAAATTAAGATTATAATAATCACTCCAAACCAGTCTGACATATCTGATATCTAGAAGCATCTTTAAAAGACCTGTAAGAAATTTCAGCATTTCTTTCTTGGTAGAGTTGCAAACATTACAGCTAACCCCTTTGTTATTCAACCTCCATTTGTTTGCCTTCTTGGACAATTTTGAACATTTTCTTTTGTCCCTTTGTCAGATTTGGCTTCTCATGTGATAAGTTCAACGTCTGGAAAAGATGTAAATGTGAGGTAAGCTTCTGGAACTATTCGTGGGTGTTTTAACCACATGGTAGGACTGATATTTACTGTTTTATTGTTTAAAAATTTAGAATATTTGTTAAAAATAGTCAAAAATCTGAAATTCATCTGCAATATTTTGCATAAATTTGCCCAATGAATACTTGAAAAACTTGAAATACTTGAAAAATCCAGCCAATAAATAAGGGACAAATAGTCACTGAAATTACACAATGTATTGTTTATATTCAAAATGTTGTTAAAAAAAAGAAATAAACAATTTGAAAACAAAATAATCTGAAACAATTTGTAAAGTTTTGCACATTGAACACTCATAACAACTTTCAAAAGAATTGGCCTACGAATAGGGGAGGGGTAGGGGTTAAGACTGAAAATCCATCTCCTCTGTTTTGTAGAGCCTTTACCAAACAGTTTCTGTGCCAAGTTTCAGAAGATTTGAAATATAAATGACTGAGGAGCTAGCAATGGATGCTGCATGGATGCTGGACAGCTCTTACTGGATAAGCACTACAATACAATCCCAAAAGTCCTATCCAGAACTACAATAACAATGAATAGCAGTTGTGGGAAATTATGAGACTATTATGTGGTAGTATTGATAGGTGTTTTTTTTTTTTTTTTTTAATGTGTAGCCCCAGTGTGAGTCTCTGTAAATTAATTAATAAATGTTGACATTTTTCTTGCCTTATTGCAACTGGAGCTAAAAAATAAAAGACACCTTTTGCAAAAACAGTTTCTGTAATAGCCATTTGAAGTTGGTTCCAAAAGCATATCATTTTCCATCGACATTCGTGTTTAAGTATATTTTCACGAGTGCTGTTTAGCCCATTTAAACATCAGTTTTCCCTAAAAATACACAGGCATTAATGATAGCATGATTACAATTGTAAATCATCACTAAACTGCACCTGCAGGTGTGACTATAATAACACAGACCACACTGCTTGTGACTGTAATTTGGATACAAGCAAAACTTGGTCTGCACATCATTTGAATACATTTCCCTTTTAATACTAATAGACCAATAACATGAACTGCAGGTGGACTGACATTTTTGAAAACAATGTTAAGTTTTACACATACAGAAATATGTTTAAAATCTTTTGAGGTTCTTTAACTGGACACAAGTGTGAGTTCTACATATTTAAATACCAGTATGACACACTGGTACTCACATATGTAGAAACAGGAAACTAAGAAAACAACCATAAAGGATTATTGATGCAAGGTGATTTTAAATTACACAATTTCATTTTGCAATTGTAAATTTATAAAGCGGTTATCTGTTTGTCAGTTAGTGATAATGTGTTGATTTCATATTTTCTAAAATTTTGATTTCATCGAGGCTTTGGATAAAAACAGATTTGACAGATTTCATGAATAAGGATTCATTTACTGATTAGTATTAAATAAGATATAATACCTCGTGTTGTTCACTGAGTAGAACTCTTTTGATATCTATGATTATAAATAGTTTTCTGGGCATCAAACGTAACAGAAAAGGAGTTAAACTGTGGACACAGACATGTAACACGTTTAAAATGCATCAAAGATGCTTTAACCTTGACAAAATGTGGAGGACATAATACATTTCTTTCAAGTCTCCCAACTTTCTCTATGTTTACTATATCACAATTAACTCTAAATTTGGACTGATTTAATCTTATATCATTCTTTTTTAAAAAAGAATCCACTTTAAATGTTTATTCATGACTTCAATTTATTTTTTTAAAATTTAGAATAAATTGTATTATTTCTCAAACTCAACAAACAAACAAAAAAAAAACAGCCTGCTGGAAAACAACATAAAATGTAAATATAATATTTACAAATTAAGTTTTGAAAAGGTTAGCAAACCATCAAGTATTTACACATCAACCATACTAAAAGAAATATTTATGAGACCTCAGGACTAGTGGCCTCATTTTTTTAGGTGTAATTCCATGGGCATGAAGAGAACATGGCATCTGCTGAAAGTGAAATGTAAAAACAGTATTCAAATAGGTAAGGCCTACTTTTAGATCTCATTTTGATTTTCTTTGTTTTGCTATATTATGCAAGTGCAAAATTAAATTAAATAGTCTTTAAAAATCCACTGGCCTGTTCTCCTCTCAAGAAGATTAACATCTGGATTGTATTTAGTGAACTGAATAAAGCCAAATCTCGCAAAACAGGTGGACAGCCACCTCCACCATAATTGAGGCACAAGAGCTTGACGGCTAAATCCATAAATAATAATTATTTCCTACGAATACAAAAGCAACAAAGGAGAACAAATGACATGTGAATAGGAAGTCTTTGTTTATCCTCTGGGGGAGCAACACCTGCCACAATGATGTCATATTTTCTCTCAGGCGTTATCCTGAGTCCACTGGGACTGGGATTTGAGTATGCTGACTGTCAATCTCCACCCAGGCACGAGTCCTACAGTGGGCCACATTGAAATGCTTTTCGGGGCCTGGCTCATGGAAAGCAATGATAAACTCCCAGAAAAAAAGAATCAGATGTTTTTATTTTGCAAAGGTTTATGTGAAAAAAACTGTTTTTTTAACAGTGTTTTTTTATGTCCCTCTGGTACAGTAATAATAATGCTTTTGTTGGTCTGTATCACGTCCATGTAAAAAGCAATTAATACATTTATACTGTTTTTGCTATACAGTAAAATCATGATTTTATAGTATAATTTAAATGTTTTGAAAATTTGATTCAACTAATTCAATTTTCTTGAATTGAAAATAAACAAGCAATAATTGATGAGAAATATTACCTGCAGTCACTGGTGTGACTCACTTGATTTGAATACACAAAAAACTTTTTCAATCATATGACTTCTTTCAGCTTTTTTAGTTCAAAGAGACTGAAAATAAACTGCAGCTGGATTGCTATATTGCTGTAAAAAACTAGTAGTATTAGTAAGTTTCATCATTTTTTTTGTTTAGAATTTGTTGAGTGACTTTGGCTGTACCAACAGAATATGTAATGAATAACACTGATCATGTATTACAGTAAGAAAAGAAAGCAGGGAATTACTGACACTAATAAAATTGGTACATACTGTTTCATATACATTTCTTTAATATGTGCAGCCCTTACAGGTTGTTCGTGCATCTGGGAATGTATTTGTAATATGTTCCTGAAATAGTGCCTTTATCAAGTGGTAGTTCATTTGTCATTTTGAGATATATATTGTTTATGTAAATAAGACATATTTGAATTAAGCTTTGAATTGAGGGAGAAGGAGAGGTGAAGTGACGTTACAACACATAGCCAGTAAAGCATATTTGGAGCAAATCATCCACAGAGAATTCGCACAGGCAGGAATATTCGAAAAGCAAACAGATCAGGTTGGTGTTTTAATTTTTTTTTTAACTTTTGCTTGATCTTAAATAATAACCGCATTGACAGCTGAGGAGCTTTCCAGGTGACCTTTGGAAGAAATTTTGAAATGGCAGATTTTTCAAATGAAGAGAAGTATACTTCTCATGGATAGCACCAGAAACATACGTACCTGCAGTTGTGTGCACATCTTATTCAGAGGATCTAGATGAGCAGGCTAAATATTTGAACTGCATTTGGAAAGTGATTTAATACTACTGCAGCTCATAAACAATATTTTAGTTGAAAAGGTAATTATTGATCAAACTGAAGCAGAAGTAGATCTTGAGCTATTTTAAACTTCATAATTTTGAATCACTCTAGTATTACTTAGATTTTGAAATATGTTAACAATTTAGTAAAAAAACAAAACTTTAGTCACAAGCAAAAAATGTAAACATCAAGTTGTTTTTGCAAGTTGTTGTCACATTTAAATAAATACATTAATTTTTATTGTGTCCATGGAAGTGCAGTTTTCACAGTCTTTGTGAAAATTAGGCATTGAAATTAACTGGTTATTGAAAAGACCTACAATCTCAGTCTTTGTGCATGTGATTATTAAAGGCAATACAATGAGGAGGTATAATGCTATCTTACAAACAAATTTTTGTTGGGGTAGGGGTACAGTAGTGGTCTTCTATTTGTGTCTTAGGCCTGCTTAACATTTCAGATTGAATAATACTACATTAAAACATAAGGTTTAGGCAGTCTTGCAGCAATGTTACAAAACAGTGTTGTAGACATGTTACATAAATGCTTTAATAATGTATTATTTATTTATTATTATTTATTAATAATGTAATAAATAATGTTATCCCAAATTTGATATAAAATTATAGTTACTTTTAAATGATACATTGGTAATGGCAATTGTATTTATATAGCACATAATCTGGTAATTTTGTGAACATAGAGCAATGTTGGAACAACTTTAAAAGTTGGGGATGTTGCAGGTTACTGAATCATACTGTATACTGTATTTATCTCCAAACCAAATAAGTTGTGACTGACTAGGCTGATGTATTTTGATTTTAAAACTCTTGTTACTAGTAGAAAATAATGCTGTCTGCCCTTATTAACACAACTGAAATAAGCGTGTTTCCCAAAAAAAATCAACCCAGATATATGTGACATGTAAATATTGACAATGTTTTGAACATGAGCACAAATCTTTCTTGAATACATTAAGTCCTATTACATTCTGGGGTTAATGAATGACTATGGATGAATTCATTCATCATGGCATAGAATTGAAATGACACTAAATATTGGTAAATATTTCCTCAATTTTCCATGATTCTACTTTGTTTTGTTTTTTTCACCATAAACTGAATCAGGAACTCTTCCCTTGCAGGAAGGATTGCCAGGTTTGTGCACTTGAAAAACTAACTACTTTTACAATAATATGTATGGAACTGCAAACTGAATTAGTGCCAGATCTGCATGAGCCACTATGTAATATATTTTTAAAAGTATAGAGGTATCTTATTTTTTTTTTAGATCAGCAAAATCTATATCTGTGATATATTTACTGAGAAGGTTAATATAAATTTGATTGTCATATCTTTTTTTTCTCTTCCAGACATGCCAGATATGTCAGACTTCTTGTTAAACGATCCCTTTCGTCATCCAAACATTTCCTTCATCAATCACAATTTTTTTGTAACCGTAAACTGCTTCCTGTCCAGTCCAAGCTCCTTCATCGTCATAACATTTACCATCACCAACATCTTCATCTCCCTCCCTTTTTGCATCCTCATCCTCTATCATGGTGTTCAACAGTGGCGGCAAAAGCGCTCCACTTCCTCAGCAACAATGAGTCACTCTGACAGCTTCACCTACCACATGGTCACCCTGATGCTTATTGGTGTGCTTGGCTGTATCCTTTTTTGTTTTGGTACCTGCAATGTTCACGTGAACACTTTACAAGCAGGAATCATTCTCTACTCTTTCGCCTGCTATGGAGAGGTTTTCTTTCAATACCTGACCTGTGTCGAGCGCTACCTGGCTGTTGTTCATCCCATCACGTACCTGAGCCTGAAAAATGAGAGAGGCACCATGATCAGAAACATCAGCACTGGCTGCAGCTGGCTGCTGTCCTTTTTATGGACAGCTTTAGTGATGATTCAAGAACTGTTAAATATTTTGAATTTCTTCATCTTGTTTTTATCTTTAACAGTAATCCCCTTCTGCAGCCTTTCTGTTCTGTGTGTGTTGATGCGTCCAGGCCCAGGGGAACAGGGTGTGAACAGGGAGAAGGTTGACCGATCAAAGCAGAGGGCATTGTACACCATGTTGGCCATACTTGGAGTTCTATTGTTGAGATTTACTTGGGGTTTTCTTTGGACTATACTGTCAACAAAATACACTAATTGTGTGGCAGTAACAACTGGTCTGTGGTTTAATCTGCCCTGCACTCTGCTGTTACCTGTGTTGTTTGTCCAGAAAAAAAGGAAAATGTGTGCATGTTTCAAAAACAACACCCAATGAGGGGTATATTTTATTTTATTTTAATTTTTTGCCACTTGGTGGCAGAATAAGTCCAACCCTGGGTCATTGGCACACAGTCCTAACACATTCAAGTTTGTACTGAGAATGAACTAAACTGTTCACCAAAGTGAATGATCTGCATTTTAATTGCGACCCTTTCACTTTAAAGATTTCTCTCATAAACTGTAAAAATCAAACCTAGTCCAGCATTCCTCCTGATCCTGGCTGCACTCACATGTTTGAAAAAATTGAAATTCTATTATGAATTGGATTTTCTTTCATTGAATTGGTTTGTACTTCCATAATTTTGTAAAAAGCAATCATTCCATGACAGATACTAATGTAACATTTTTATATGAAAAATATCCGACTCTTGTGTGCTTCTGTTACATAATGCTTTTTTTTGTCTTAATTTCACTGTTTTCTAATCTTTGTTTTCTTATAAACAGATAAAACCTGGTTGTAAAACCTTTTCATAATAAATTGAATACGGAATGGTCTCAGAAACTGAAAACACTGATTAAGTTTGTTTGTTATTGTTTAACACCAAGATACACAAATCCCTCTTTCGCATTGATAAATGGGGTTTGTATAACTGGAATTAGCCTTTCATCATTATTTAGAAAGAGTATGGAACATTTTATATTGTAGCCAAGAAACCGGCCACATAGCTCCATTTGCTGCATTAAGTTTGGTATCCTAATGGACAGCCTTGTTAGAAAAACTATTAGGTCGTCAGCATACAGGTCTTGATCTCCCAACTGAACACCAAATAAGTCCGTCTGAATTCTAATTGTCATCTTTAACCAGAATAAGTAACACTGGAGACAACAGGCAACCCTGGAGTGTTACTTCCAAATCCATATCTCGGGAGAAAATTAAATAAATATGACCACTCTATTCTGTCAAAGGCCTGCCGAGCATCGCGTAATAGTAAAGCTGTATCCTTAGCATCAAATTTCTCATAAATTATGTTTACAACTCTTCTTATGTTGTGAAATCATTGATGTTTTGGTACAAAGCCATTTTGATCATTATGAACTAAATGTGAAACATAGGGGTCTAATCTTTTCGCTAAAACAGTATTTTAGTGTCAACCCCCATCAAACTTATTGGTCTAAATGAATATCACTCTATACAGCACTCTATGTTATGGAAGCATTAATCATTTGTACACTGATCATCCTGTAACACTAATTTCTTTACACTCAGTGAGTAACTCCAATTTTAAAATCATTGCTAAATGTAGCTTTTAATTAATGGCATGCTGGATATATTTCTGTATCAAAACACTGAATATAATCATAAGAAGACATTTGTTTTATATTCATGAAACATCACATCTTTTTTTTTTTTTTTTTTTTTTTTTAAAATGGTATAATTCTAATGTGGCATAGGAGAAAATAATTACCACAGATCCAGAGTGGCTATCAGTGGTAACCAGGAGATAGTTTGGTTACCACTGATAACCAAACTATCTCTTTCCATTATCATCCTCTACCATGGTCTTCAGCAGTGGTGCAAGGAGAACAACACCTTTGTAGCAATGATGAGTCACTCTTGACAGTTTCACCTACCACATGGTGATCATGGAGCATATTGGTGTCTTAGGGTGTATCCTCTGCTGTTTTGGTATCTACAAGGACAATAGGAAATTAATAGAAGTGTTTTTTTTATTTTTATTCTCTCACATTGTATGGACAGATTTTCTCTCACACCCTGACTTGTGTGGAGCGCTACCTGGCTGTTGTTCATCCTATCACCTACCTGAGCCTGAGAAAAGAAAGAGGGATCAGAATGAGAAATGTCAGCATTGGTTGTGTTTGGTGTCTTTGCTTTGCAGGGATGTGGTTTTGGATGACAGATTACTTGCTTATTGTAAATGCCTGTTTGCTGATGTTAACATTAACCATCACCTCCTTCTGCAGTCTTTCTGTTCTCTGTGTTTTGATTCGTCCAGGCCCAGGAGCACAGAGTGGGGACAGTAAGAGGGTTGACCAATCAAAGCAGAGGGCATTTTACACCATTGTGGTCATACTGGGAGTGCTCTTGTAGAGATTCTCCTGGAGTCTATTTTGGATTCTATTCTATACTTTGGGTGGACGTTTTAGCTGTGTGATTGTAACATGTGATCTACTGATTAATGTGCCCAGCAGTCTGGTGTTGCCTCTGCTATTTCTTTACAGAAGAGAAAAATTAGTGTGTAGTAAGAACACCAAACAACGAGCACGAGGGCTAGACTGACACAAATAAAATGAACTCAAATGTCAATATTATTACAAGAGTGATAATAAATTGGAAAACTAAAATGCTAGATTTTTTTCCTTTTGAAGAAAAATACCAATTTGATATAGAAAAAAAGCATTTTTTTTTGTTTACGTTTTATTTAACATTGGGAAAAATAATTCTTCATACAAATGTTACCTGCTCATTTTTTAACCATTTGTTAAGCCACATTTGTCATTAGTGTGATGAGGCTTTTGAATAAAATGAGACTTAACTAAATTATTTCTGGCACCCCAGTTTTAAAAAAAGAGAACAAAGTAGACAACATGATTTGTGAGTTTTGCAGAGCTCAGAGACAACACATTAAACTTAGTCATTTGATTCATTGCCAACTTCTTTATATAAACCTTGTCAATGATAACTGTTGTAGAATTGTTTAAGAGTGGGTTTTATTGTAGCCAAATATGCTAAACAGGCATATATTCAGAAACCACTATATGTTACAGTAAATCGTTTTGTCATTAATAGACTTTCTAGCGGGGTAGTTCAGACATGGTAATTGCAAATAAAGGGGTGGACATTATTCAAACCCTGTCCTCAGGCAGATCCTAATGCTCACCCTACATGGGTGGTTTATGTATCTATTTTGTTTGTTCCTTCTGAGGATTAATTGTTGTTTTATGAAACTTCCATGTTTTACACCTCTCATTTCTGCTTCACTAATTAGACAAGAAATAGGTTTGATTAGTTCTGTTTCAGCAATTGTCAATATCTTTATTTAAACATTTGTTGTGTACACTACCTTTTCTCGAAATTATAAAAGCAGTAGTAGTGTGATTGTAATTGTAAAGCATAATCAAATTTTATTCTCTGGTGTGGTTAAAATAAGACAGCCACGCATGCACAGAAAGAGCCAGAGAGCACACTGTTAAGGACTGATTTGATTACACAAACTTTGTCTCAACATGATTTGAATTTTTTTCACTATCCATCCAAATGGACTGATAAATAAACTGCAGGTGGATTTATATGTTGTTGGAAAACAAAGCAAAACAAGAAAAAAATACCTCTAAGAGACTTTCTGTGATGATGAAGTGAAATTATACAATATTTTCTTCAAAAAGGTTGAGTAATACAGACAATTAATAACACTGTGTCTGTGGATGTGCTTGGTACATTTCTGTAATAATTAAGTTGTCATGTGATTATTCATTTGTCATTTTGTCAATGTTTAGTCATGCAAATAAAACAACTGAGTGAGTGAGAGAAGTGGGGCTGTAATGTTAATCTAGTACAGAGTCAACAGAAGGGAGAGACGGAAAAAGCTCAGAAATCATCAAGGTTAAGGTTGGTTTTGGTCTTAGTAGTCTTTAAACTCAGCTTCATCTGAAATACTTGATACAATTGAAATGCATGCAACAGTGTTTTTAAAACATAGAGCTATGGGCGGGGGCTCAGATCTTACCCATATAGACCACTTTGTCATGTTCAAAATCAAAATAAATAAATAATTCTAAGTTTCTATGGTCAGAGAAAAGAATACTGATTAAAATCACCAGGATTATCCTGGTGATTTTATCAACTTACACCACATTGTAGTCAATGAGACTACAATATAGTGTAAGCTGCGGCCGAGTTCAGAGACATTTTATAAATGTTATGAAATTATATTCAGTAATTTATAAACAATATGAATGTTTCTATTTAAAAGACTACATTAAAGGAAGTGAAAGTGCAGTATACAGTATAGTACGACTTTATTTTTTGGTCATTATCTCTATTTTAAGGAAGTACCTAATATTCAACATGTGTAGCAAATTTGCACCTGAAGCTTCATTTGTTACTGCTTAGTTACTCTAAGTTACTCTTTTATCTTAGTTACTTAGTACGTCAATAGTCAGTGGGACATACATATACTGTATACAGTACTCCACTTATAGTATCAGCAACAATCCTGAATAAAACCACTTAAAACATTTTATTGTGTACAAAGTGATGTTATGCAGGGATGTATCCTCACACTAACCACCTTCAGCATTGTTTTCACTGCAGTGCTCCAGTTAGAATGGCATTTTCCAGTTCTCTTTTTATCTTGTCACAGTCAAATTCTTCCACACCAAACTCCCTCATCCATGTCTTTATGGACTTTGCTTTTTATACTGTTGTGCTGTCATGTTGGTACAGGAAGGGGCCATCCCCAAACTGTTCCCACAAAGTTGGGAGCATGAAATTGTCCAAAATGTCTTGTTATGCTGAAGCATTAAGAGTTCTTTTACTGGAACTAAGGGGCTGAGCTAAACTTCTGAAAAACCACCCCACACCATAATCCCCCTCCAACAAACTTTACACTTGGCACAATGCAGTCAGACAAGCACAGTTATCCTGGCAACCACCAAAACCAGACTCGGCTATTGGACTGCCAGACAGCGAACTGTGATTTGTTACTCCAGAGAAAACCTCACCACTGCTCTAGAATCCAGTGATGGCGTCCTTTACACCACTGCATCCAACACTTTTCATTGAGCTTGGTGATGTAAACTGCTCGGCCATGGAAACCCATTTCATCAAGCTCTGTATACAATGTTCTTGAGCTTATCTGAAGGCCACATTAAGTTTGGACGTCGGTAGTGACTGACTCTGCAGAAAGTTTGTGACCTCTGCACAGTGTGTACCTCAGCATCCGCTGGCCAGTTGCTGTTGTTTCCAATCACTTCCACTTTGAGACCCCTGTGTTAGTGGTATTATAACAAACTCCCAATCCCCTCTACTTCTGGCTGGCAATTTGATGTCAAAAATATAATACAATTTGGACCTTTAAGTTAATTTTTTATTGTTGAGTTTGGTAGAAACCAATCTGCTTTATGTGTAAGGAGAAACTTGCCATTCTGAAGGAGTTTAATCTCAAGCATCCTTATGCAACTAAATGCGGAGCGCATAATTAGAAGAACGAGGTAAAACTAGCAGAGCAGCTACAAAGAGGACTGCTATCCCAGCAACAACCTTTCCACAAAGCTGGAGAGGACAATGATGCTTAAGCTGAAGCAGGTGACGTGGTCAGTGAAAGGGACTGCAAAGATGTCTAAGGATTTAACTTTTCCTTGTGGAGAAGAGGCCAGGTGGAGAGGTAGCCAGTAAACAGAATTCATGAGTGTGGGCTCAGTATTATGTGTAGTTAGCCTTGGAAATTCCAGAACTAACGGTGTGTCAGGAGCATTGATAATAATAATAATAATAAAAAAAAATAAAACTCAAGTATTCACAGTGGTTTCCTGAGGAGGTCTGATGGATGGGGACTGTGCAGTGAGCGATGAGATCCAACTGTTTGCCATTTAAGACTGTGAATGTAGAGCTGTTGGGAGAGTCTTTTTGGTAGGACTATGTTTAATCATTGGCTATGCCGTGATCCATTAAGTTCTTTTCCGCTCCAGAGTCTATCAGGGCTAGTATGGCTAGGGAGAGAGTCTGATTGTGGAGCACAGCAGAAATTACTTTTTTTTTTTTTTTTTTTTTTTTTTTTTTTTTTAAAGCCTGTCATGTCTGGTAGATCTTGCAAGCAGAACTGTGATCTGAATGCGTTGTTGTGCCAAACATATTTGCTATTTCAAGATGAGCTCTATAGGTTCTCAATAGGCTCTTCTTGTTGATGTTTTAACCCTTTATTTTATTTATCTGAGTTATTTTTCCACATACTATGTAACAGCCAGAGCTGACAGGCTGAAGAAGAGGAAAATAAAGAGAAGAAAAAGGGAGAGAGAAAGGGAGCAAAAAAAAAAAAAAAGGGGAAAGAGCACAAGTCTATTAATCAGATACTTCATCACTTTAACATATAAAAAAATACTATCAATACTTGCAAAAATAAATTTGTGTGTGAAAAACAAAACTAACAAAGCATGTTACGCACACCAACAATTTTGTTGAGTTGTGATTGAGTGGGCGTTTGTGTCTGTGTCATGTTTGTGTCTGTGTCATGGAACGTACTTACCAATGAGGGCAAAACGCTGCAGCTCCACCCATCAGAAGCCAGAGGCAGGTACGGAAAGCCCCCGGAACCCCAGGCCACCAGCAGCCCACCAAGGGCCAGGAAGACCCCCGGCCACTCAGTCCAAAGACAACCGCATACCTACCCCAGCAGACGGGAGAGGGTGGTCTCAGACGGAGCCCCCCCAGTCGAGGAGCGAGGGCTCCAGGGAACCCAAGGCGATGAGAAGCCAGCCCCCCCCCAGCGGCCAGCCCCCTGCACTGGCCGGCGGCAGGGCTCCCGGGCCCACGGCACCCAAGGACCGCCCGACCCTCCACAGAGCCCCCCCCCACGCCGAAGAAGCCAACGCAGCCCCGCACCGCACCCCCAAGGGGGGCAGGCCAGCACCCACGCCAGACCACCCAGCCCCACCCAGGAACCCCGAGGCACCCCCATCCCAGGGGGGTAGGGGGGAGGAGGCAACCAGCAAGGAGCGGCCAGGAGGCAAGGCACAAGGCCCAGACCCAGGTCCAGCCATAATAATAATAATAATAATAATAATAATAAAAAAAAATAAAACTCAAGTATTCACAGTGGTTTCCTGAGGAGGTCTGATGGATGGGGACTGTGCAGTGAGCGATGAGATCCAACTGTTTGCCATTTAAGACTGTGAATGTAGAGCTGTTGGGAGAGTCTCTTTGGTAGGACTATGTTTAATCATTGGCTATGCCGTGATCCATTAAGTTCTTTTCCGCTCCAGAGTCTATCAGGGCTAGTATGGCTAGGGAGAGAGTCTGATTGTGGAGCACAGCAGAAATTACTAATCTAGACAGGATGATTTTAACATTGCTCTTGCCCTCCTGGATCGCCAGCTTCACTGATGGGCCATGCCATTTAACCACTCAGGGCAATTGTTAGCAAAATGGCCTCCCTTACCACAAAAAAAGACAGTTCCCAAAAGTTGCTTTTTCCTAGGCCCAGAAGGGTTCAGCCCAGACCTGCCTAGCTGCATGGATTCTTGCTGCTCTCCCCTTTCAGTGGTGTGACCAGTCTAGGGCTAAAGTCTAAAGAGACTAAGTCATTGAGAGAAGCCAGTAACTCCCTCATCGCCAATTTGTCCTGATTATAATCCAGGGTGAAGTCTGCCACACTCTTATTTCCCTGGTGAAGGTTGAGCATTCTGTGGGCAGAAACATAAGCACTGCTATATTTGTCAAACACTAATTTACATTTCTCAAGAAAGTCCATAGAAGTGATGCTTTTGTTTCCTGCCAACCAGCGATGTCAGTAACCCGTTACTTAGTAACATGTTACTCTAATCTGACTACTTTTTTTCGGTAACAATTAATCTAACACGTTACTATTTGCAGTCCAGTAATCAGATTAAAGTAACTCACTGTGCATTACTATTTTTGTCATTTTCCTCAGTACAAAGATATATTTTTGCTTTCTTCTTGCGGCTTGGGGAGTGACATCTGGCAGATGTGACAATTAAGTCCCGTTTTCAGCATGAGGACAATAATAACACACGACGACACAAATGGCAACAATAGAGGGAGGAGAGAGATGCGCATTTTCTAGCTGGAAATACAGGCACTATTTTGAGTCTCCGTCAGCTAAAGATGTCAACATCAATGTTAGTTGTGCACTCTGTGTTGGCGACAAAGTGCTATCTAGCTTCAAAAACACTATGTCAAATATGAGGAAACATCTGGAGTCATGGCACAGTCAAACTTACAGAGCGAGTCGCAACAGGTGGACCGAAGCAGAGCTGCGGCTAATGCAGGAGGCCTCCCAGCACCCAAACAATAGAAGCTGGACTTCGGTACAAACCAGTAAGTGGGGGAGAGTTGAAAAAGTTGAAAAGCCCTTTCACCAGTCTAGTTTCATGCTCTTCTAATGTGTCGGAGAACACAATCAAGTCATCCAAAAAAACGAGCACATCGTTGAAATGGAGATCACCTACACACCTCTCTATTAGGCACTGAAAAGTGCTTGGTAATGTTAGTGACACCCTGTGGCATTCTATTGAACTCATAGAAAACAAGGGGACAAAGGCGGTTTTGGGCTTGTCTTCTTTGGCTACTTCTACCTGATAGTACCCCGACTTCAGGTCCATGACTGAAAACCATTTAGCTTGCCATTTAGCTGTGAATGTCTTGTCAATATTTGGAAGGGCATATGCATCGCGTATAGTTCGCATGTTCAACTTACGGTAATCAATGCATAGTCTGATTGAGCTGTCCTTTTTTCCAACCAATATGATTGGTGAGGTGAAGGGGCTGTGAGACTCTCGAATGATTCCTGCATCAAGCAGCTCTCTGGGTGTATCGGCCTTGGCCATTCCTTAAAAGGTGTCTCATCATCTAATCTGATTCTGTGTTTTACAGCGGTGGTATGGCCATATGTCATGTCATCAAGAGCAAAAACTTCAGAAAATGATTGTAGCGTCTTTCGAATGCGCTCTTTCCATTGTTCTGAAATGGGTGACTCATCCAGATTGAATAAGAGTTGTCATTATCTTTATTGTTTTGATTTGAGGGATTCTGATCAGGTGTTAAAGGTGAAACATGCTGAGCTGCACAAGCTTGAGCAACAATGCTTCTTGGCTGCAAAGTAAGACAATGTTCAGTCACATTATGTACAATGACAGGTACTTTATTCCTGGCTTTAAAGGGAATGTCAACCAAGACTGACTCAAGAAGCAATCTGCCAGGCAACCTGTGATGCTCGTGCGGCTCAAGGACAAAGCTCGTGTTTTGATTATTTTTCCTTAATCTCACATTCCGTATTAGAAAAAACTTTTAACAGGGATTTTAACTGGCTTTTTACTGTGCAAAAAGACAGGGCAAGGATGAGTGTCATATCTTTGGGCTTGGGCAACATGTCTCATGATCATTGCAACTCGTTTAGAATGCAGCTTATGGATAAACATGGGGCCGTCCTGTTCTAACAACTGTTCATAAAGCCGCAAAAGTACATTTGTCCCTATCAAGTGGAATCTTACTGTTGAAATGACATTTGGGAACCACCACTGCTAACATAACTAGTTGCTGTTCTTTACCAGCAATGTTATCAGGGAATGTGATGCTTGTCAGAACATAACCCAAGTGTGGGACATTCTGCCCACCAGCTCCCTTAATCTCAAGTAGGGTATGAATTGGCTGGATAGGGATGTGAGACAAGTGCAGTTGGTGGAAGGACTCGGAAAGGGTTGTGACTTGTGAGCCTGAGTCCATTATAGATTCGCATGGTATGTATTCAACGTGTACTGAAGCTGCACAGCGTGGGCCTATGAGACCTTGAGGTAAGAGGAAATCAGAATTAAGGCTGTCTATGGGTTGCATTAGCTTCGTGTTTTGCACCGTAGTGTCACAAGCTGGGGTTTTGGGACTGAATTAATCTGGGGTCTCAGCTCCTGGTTGTCCCATGGCAGGAGCTGCCACTAGTTTAAAGCAAAAGGAGCTGTGACCTGCCGTGCTGCAAAGACAGCTTGTTTCTTTTTTAATTCAGCGTTCTTTTCACAGACTAGTGACTGGTTGGGCTCATTGGTGCAGCGGGCTGCTATGCGATTGTCCTCACCACACTTAAAACAGAACCATACCCGTGGTATACCAGGAATTTTGGGAGGGCCTCATGAGGGCTTGGTACGAACGGCAAGGGACTTTTTTGGTTCAGCATTCTCAGGTTTGGTTATAACCCTTGGTTTTGAACAAGCATTTCGACTTGTTTTGTCAGTCCAGCTATTTGACTTCCGAGCTTGGCAGCTTCATCTGGTTTGTGTTGCACTGCTTTTGCACTCATAGAGGGATTACTATTTGGAGTGGTATTCTCTGGCCCTTGACTTAGCTTCTCCACCTGCTTTATGAGTTGGTCCACTTTCTGTTCAAGTCTAACTGTTTCGTTCTCTTTTGAGGTAGGTGGACATATTTGAGTGGGCATAAGCAACAGCTTTTGTTTCCCCCAAATGTCTTTTCATACAATCTAACTTGGCTGACTGACGATCCTCCTCAGTTTTCAACATGAGAAGAAGTTTGGGAAATGGAGGGGTGAACTCTTCTTTGCTTCAAGCTGGAGACTTACTATCAAGCTCTGATCCCAACAGCCTCGAATGAACTGCTTAAGGAGCAGCTCGTTGACATTTTTGGCAGGAGCTCCCCCTCTAGAAACTACTCGTGTGAGGAGACTGTGAAGGCCACTCAAGAACACAGAGGGTTTTCTCCATTGTTTTGGTTAGAACCGAGAAATGCAGTAAAAAGTTCTTTACCATCCTCAACAACTCCAAAAGCAGAGTCAAACTGAGTGACGTAAGTGCTTGGTGCTGCAGTGACCCCTAGAGGCTTTACAACTTCAAAGGCAGGGCTGAGCAAGCTCTCAAGTATCTTCCTCAGTAAAAGATCAACCTGCATGCGCCACGTCTTGTAATCAACTTCACCATTAGGCTGTGGAAGGCGGCCTGAGAAGGTGCGTATCTTTGTAGGTGTGAGTGGCAGGTGACTCGGCTCATTACAGATAATGTGCTCAACCACTACTTTCTGAACATGTGAGGGGTTGTAAATGCTCTCATCTACCTGTGTTGGGCCTGTGAAAGTGTCAGCGCATGGGCTAGAAACACTAGTGGGCTCTACAGGTTCACTCAGATCTGTGTTGTCACATAGGGCCGTATTTATGTTCTGGTTGGGGAGTGGTTGTGTCTCAGCTTGGTGGGCTGGGCCTACTTGTGCCTCACTTTGAAGGAAGCTCAGGAAGCCTGCTCTACCACTACCCCCAATAAACTCAAGTTCACTCAGATACCGGCAGGCTAAGTCCTTGCCTGCTTTTTCCTGAACAGTATCTCTGATGGTCCTAGAGAACCATTGCACTGCAGGGTGTACAGGGCTTTGCAGCTCCCCTAAGTTCGCAGGGTTTATCTTTTCAATAATCCGGTCTGTGCTATACACTGCAAGTGTTCTGCCCTTAGGCTGATTTAGTTCATCTGGGATTCTTATGATTCCAGATATTTTACCATTAACAGCAAAAACATTAGAAATGTCATCATCAGTACAGCTTGTCTCAACACCTGTAATATGCAGGGTTCTTTGACTGTTAACCCCAAACTGCTCACAAAGATCCATTTTCTGTGGTGCAACAAAGTGTGTGTTGCATAGGTTAAAGGTTACAGACCAATAAACCAATCTCCTGGCTGGTTTGCCACTAAATATGTAACCCTTCAAGAATGCAGCACTCCAGGCTGCAAGAATCTATTAGTCTGATTTGTTGTCATAGCCAAAGTATGCACAATCAGGGTTACTTCTCTTAGATCCATAGGAGATTGAAATTTATACAGCTGCCATCACCAAAGGAAAACCCTCTAACCACAATAAACAACACTCTTTGTTCTTAGATAAGAAAACAGTGTATTTTTAGAACAACAAAACAATAATTAAATTCTTCAGTTTTTCTTGATTCCGTTCCTATAATGTCCTCTGAACACACTGTCCATACCAGTAAAGTTCACTTGTGTCAGAGTGTTTAGAGTGAGTTCAGTTACTCCCAATTTTCTGATGCATCAGTTAGTTATGGAACAAGTTCTGACCAAAAGAAAAGTAGCAAATAAAAATGTCTGAGATCTCAGGCAAAATAAAGGAAAATTAACAAATCCTCTGAGGAAGGGGAAAAAAAAAAGGAAAATCGTTTCAGGTCCTACCACCCTCCTGGGAACAGGTGGCCTTGGGTAGATATCTCCAGCATCCAGCCCTCATTTGTCCCAGCTCAGTCCTTAGAAGTGGATTCTATCAGCAAACCCCTCCCCCCAAAAAACAGCCTGTACACAACGTGCAAGCAACTCTTAATTCCTTGAATAAAATAGTTCAGTAAATGAACCATCTCTTAGAAAATGTCTTTTCTACTTCCACATATTGTTACTAGCCAGTTAACAAAATAATTTTGTCAAAGAAACAGCAACAATAATAGTAACAATAGAAATCCAGGGCACAATCAAATTACCATGGAAGCTACGCACCTGTTGAGCTCACATCCAGCTCACAGTGATACCCGGAAAAAAGTTACAATCATGTGGCTGCACTAGCTTACATTACACAGGCTAACACAGCTCACAATTCATTAGCAGCTTGTAGCTTCCACATTTCATACAAAAGCATATCCTGACTGTTTTTCTCTTTTAAACTAATAATGAACTCCAATCTGCACCATGTTCACACAGGAAAAAAACACAAATGCACATTGCAAATAAATGTACTGACTTGCCAGGAAATTCTCCATAACTTAATCCATTCTTAGTGGCATTTACATGTCACTGGACCAAATATATGGTTTCCGTGCTTACACAATGATGACTAAATTCCTCACATTGCTAAGTTCTGCTCTCCCGACCGTGAGAAAAAAAAAGTTTTCCTCTGTTGACGAGAGGTACCCTGGCAAAGAAAATGGTGCATTCATGGAACATGGGAAAAACAATTCTTATCAAGCAATGATACATTCACTGGAAAGACCTATACAATGGCAAAAAACAACCTGGGTTACGTGTGTATTGGAACAACACAAAAAACAGAAAAAAAGCCAAAAATTCATATAATTCTACGCAAAAGTCCAAAAATGGGCCGGGCAAAATTACTGGCAACCTCAACTTAATATTTGGTTGCACAAATATTTTTCCTTCGGAAAAAATAACTGAAATCAACTGCTTCCTATAACCATCATCAAGCTTCTTACACCTGTCAACTGGAATTTTGGACCACTCATCATTTGCAAACTGCTCCAGGTCTCATAGATTTGAAGGGTGCTTTCTCCCAACAGCAATTTTAAGATCCCTCCACAGGTGTTCAATGGGTTTTAGATCCAGACTCATTGCTGCCCACTTCAGAACTCTCCAGCACTTTGTTTTCATCCATTTCTTTGTGCTTTTTAAAGTATGAGATCATTGTCCTGCTGGAAGACCCATGACCGTGGACGCAAACCCAGCTTTCTGACACTGGGCCCTAAATTGCAATTCAAAATCCTTTGGTAATCTTCAGATTTCATGATGCCTTGCACACAGTCAAGGAATCCAGTGCCAGAGGCAGTAAAACAACCCCAAACCATCTTTGAACCTCCACCATATTTGACTGTAGGTACTGTGTTCTTTACTTTATAGGCCTCATTCTGTTTTTGGTGAACAGTAGAATGACGTGCTTTACCAGAGAGCTCTATCTTGGTCTCATTTGTCCACAAGACATTGTTCCAGAAGGATTTTGGCTTACTCATGTACATTTTTGGCACTCCACAATCCCAGCGGCGGCGACGGGGCATACGGACAGGATGGATGACCTCAAGCCACAAGACTCTCCAGAGCCCTGGCTGTTGGAAGGCTCGGGTCATGCGGGACACTTGGAAGGCTTGGGATGTGCGGGACACTTGGAAGGCTCGGGACACACAGCCTGAATGGGACACTCTGGCTCTGGACATGCAGACTGGGGCTGCTGAACAGGGCGCGCAGCAGTCACCTCAGACGACTGGGGCTGCTGAGTGGGGCGCGCAGCCGAATTGAAAGGCTCTCATGCTGCAGGCGAGGATGAAGCAAGTGCAGGTGATTCTGGCGGTTGTTTAGGTGAAGATGCAGGTTGCTCTGGTGGAGGCTCTGAAGGTTGCCATAATGATGACACTAGGGACTGGCGAGACTGACGAGGTGCAGCAGCAGCCTCTGATGAGCGACACTGAAGAGCGGCGAGGGGCTGCAGCAGCAGGTTGAGATGCTGAAGCCTGCTGCAGGCTGAGATGCTGAAGGATGTGGTGCTGCAGCAGCAGGCTAAGGAGAAGGCTGGAGCCTGGCTACCTCCACCCTAGAGTTAAAAACGGGTGCAAGGTGCCCAGCGTCTAACAAACCCCAAGGAGCCACAACAATCTTAGGGGCGGCAGGCTTTGAGGTGTGAGCAGTCTCTGGGGGAGCTGGCTGAGGTGGGGAGCGTCAGCGACATGAGCCCCACTTCCTTCTGGAAGAGGTGATGATGAAAGCGGGGAATGCAGGTTCCTCATCCTGAGCTCACATCGCTGCCAGCAGGGAGGCTGGTGATGTGTAGGATGAAGGACCAGGCAGCTGGGCCTCTGGTGGCCGAAGATGTGACAAGGCAGGAAGTGAGTCCAGGGGAGATAAGTCCAATACAGGGTTATAATAGTTTTGGATTTTACATTATAGTTTAGTTTTAGTTAGTTTTTACTTTTTTTTCTCTAATTCAGTTAGTTTTAATTAGTTTTCAGAGTGTTTTTTCTCGTTTCTATTAGTTTTTATTTTTGGTTTCATGCTTAGTTTTAGTTAGTTTCAGTATTAGTTTTAGTATTTTCATACCTAATCAGGTGCAAGATTCAAGGCACAAAAGTGACTTTTGTGTAATGAAAACTTGACAAAAGATACCATTTAAAGAAATCTATTCAACAACCAACTGTTCACAAGACATGCTAAATTTGTGTAATATTAAGGACACACATGAACATCAACAGGGAGAAACAAAGAAAAACAAACTCCCAAACTCAATAAATTCTACAATAAACTTCAGCATCAGTGCAGCAGATTAACAACACCTACATGTGGTGTTTGACAAAAACAAACTCTTTGAAGGAGTCAAAGCTCAAATCCAGCTGCATCCTGATGTTCTCACCACCTGAAGCTGCTTCTGTTTTGGAGCTAGCTTGGTTAGATGCTCCTAATTAGACTTGCAGGGTCTTTGCGTCCTCTGTACACAACCTACGGAAGTTGCCGACCTCATGTCCACATTTATGCTTGTGTAGCTGGATTGTGTGTGTTAATTACCTTGTGGTCGTGTGCAGGTGTTTGTACTCAAAGAACCTCCATACGGGACTCTGCGGCTTTCTCGGCAGACCGCAGCCATTACTTTGCGGGCCAGCGCGGTGAGCGCACGCACATGCGCACACACTCACACAGTTGTCCTGTGGCGCTCCCAGCTTAAACTCGGAGAGTGGAAAAAATGATTTCATATCAATCCACAAGGCTTAAAAAAAAAAAAACAAGTAAATGAAAGTCAGTTTATCGATAATTTCAGTTAGTTTTAGTTAGTTTTGTAAACTCACAATTCAGTTTTTGTTAGTTATCGTTTTTTCCTTTTAATTATAGTTTTTATTTATTTCAGTTAATGACAATGTTTTTTCAATTTCAGTTTTCGTTATTTCGTTCGTTTTCGTTAACTATAATAACCCTGGTCCAATAATGGAGTAGTCTGTTCAGTGGAGGAATTAATGTCTGTATGGAAATGAAAGAACTCATAAAATGTATTTAAAAAACTAATCAATTTAACTGTCAATCTTTTTTCCAATTTAACTGTGTTTTTTTTTTTTTATTTGACTTTCCAGACATGTCAGTAAACTCCTCATCCTCCAATGGCAGCCTTCTTTCTTCCATCACCTTCACCTCTAATTCACTGGACTGCTATGTTTCCGGTCCAAGCTCCATCATTTTAACCACATTCAGCATCACCAACATCGTCCTACTGCTTCCTCTTTCCATTATCATCCTCTACCATGGTCTTCAGCAATGGTGCAAGAAGAGCTCCACCTCTGCAGCAATGATGAGTCACTCTGACAGTTTCACCTACCACATGGTCATCATGGAGCTGATTGGCATCTTAGGGTGTATCCTCTACTGTTGTGGTATCTACAAGGACAATAGGAAGCTAATACAAGTATTTATTTTTTTTAATTCTCTCACATGGTATGGACAGATTTTCTTTCACACCCTGACTTGTGTGGAGCGCTACTTGGCTGTTGTTCATCCCATCACCTACCTGAGCCTGAGAAAAGAAAGAGGGATCAGAATGAGAAATGTCAGCACTGGTTGTGTTTGGCTTCTTTGCTTTGCAATGATGTGGGTTTGGATGATAGATTGTTTGTTTATTGTCAACTCCTGTCTGCTGATGTTAACATTAACCATCACCTCCTTCTGCAGTCTTTCTGTTCTCTGTGCTTTGATTCGTCCAGGCCCAGGAGCACAGAGTGGGGACAGTAAGAGGGTTGACCAGTCAAAACAGAGGGCCTTTTACACCATTATGGTCATACTGGGAGTGCTCCTGTTCAGATTCTTTTGGAGTCTATTTTGGAATCTCTTCTATATTTTTGGTGGAAGTATTAGCTGTGTGATCATACCATGTGATCTACTGATTAATGTGCCCAGCAGTCTGGTGTTGCCTCTGCTATTTCTTTACAGAAGAGGAAAATTAGTGTGTAGTAAGAACACCAACCAATGAGCACGAGGGCTGGATTAAGACAAGTATAATGAACTCAAATACCAGAAGATAAAAACAAACAAACAAAAACAAGATAGAAATGAATGATTCAATATTATAACAAGATTGATAATGAAATGAAAAAATAATATGCTAGATTTTTTTTTTTTTTGCTTCTTTTGAAGAAAAATACTAATTGGTTTTGGAAAGAAGTTTTTTTTTTTTTTACATTTTATTTAACATATGTTTTCATTGGGAAAATAACTCTTAATGCAAATATTATGTGCTCATTTTTTTAACCATTTGTTCAGCCACATTTTGTCATTAGTGTGATGTGGCTTATGAGTACAATGAGACTTGACTAAGTTGTTTCTTGCACCCCAGTTTTTAAAAAAAAGAGAACAAAGCAGACAGCATGATTTGTGAGACAACACATTAAACTTGGTCATTTGATTCATTGCCAACTTCTTTATATATACCTTGTCACTAATAACTGTTCTAGGATTGTTTAAGAGTGGGTTGTATCATAGCCAAATATGCTAAACAGTCATATATTCAGAAACCACTGTATGTTACATTAAATCGTTTTTTCATTGATAGACTTTCTAGCGGGGTATTTCAGACATGGACGTTATTCAAAACCTATCCCCAGGCTGAATCCTAATGCTCACCCTACATGGGTGGTTTATTTATTTTGTTAGTTCCTTCTGAGAATTAATTTTTGTTTTATGAAATTTTGATGGTTTATAGCTGTCATTTCTACTTCACTATTTAGACAAGAAATTGGTTTTGGTTTGATTAGTTCTATTTTTGCAACCATCAGTATCTTTATTTAAACTTTTTTTTTGTGCACACTACCTTTTCTTAAAATTATAAAAACAATAGTAGTAGTGTTATTGTAATTGTAAAGCATAATCAAATTGTATTCTCTGGTGTGGTTAAAATAAGACAGCCACATATGCACAGAAAAAGCCAGAGAGCACATTGTTAAGGATTGATTTGATTAGACAAACTTTGTCTCTACATGATTTGAATTTTTTCATTGAAGTACTAAGTCCAACTGTGGAGAAGGTAGTGGCTGGGCAAATGACTACTTTCTTGGAAAATAATAATATCCTTGATAAGTTTCAGTCTGGTTTTTGTAACATGCACTCTACTGATAGTGCCTTGTTAAAAGTATCAAATGATATTGATGGTTGCAGACTCTGGTCAGTGCTCTGTATTGGTTCTATTAGATTTGTTATCAGCTATCGACACAGTCGACCCCAAAATTCTGTGACTGCAGGGTGAGATAGGAACTTCTGGAAATGTTCTTAAGTGGTTTTCCTTTCTATTTGAGCAATAGAACCTTTTCCATGTTTGCAAATAACATAATGTCCTAGGCTTTATACTTAGCTTTAATAAGGTGTCTTACCATTTGTATGCTGATGACATTCAACTGTACAGTTCCTTCAATGATTCAGAATTACACAAGCTTGATGACTTACGTAACTGTGTCTCTTGTATGAAGGACTGGCTAGCTAACAACTGCCTTCAGTTAAATTCTAGTAAACCTGAAACCCTGATCATTGCTCCAGAACAGAAAGTTTTTTGGATCAAATAACATCTTGGTCTCTGGGCTCCTCTTCCCAGCCCAGTCTCAGAACCTTGGTGTTCTGTTTGACTTGTCATTGTCTCTGGACGGACATTCAAGCCATGTCCGTCCAAAATGTTGCTCTTATCACTTGAGGAATATTTCTAAGTTGAGGGCAATGTTATCTAAATCTGACCTGGAGATGATTATTCTTGCTTTTATTTCCTCTCGTTTAGATTATTGTAACTCTCTTTTTACTTGTTTTAATAAATCTGCTGTCATTCGTCTCCAGCTGGTCCAGAATGCTGCAGCGAGGCTTTTGACAGGAACCAACAGAAGGGACCACATCACACCTGTTTTACCCTCTCTACATTGTCTACCTGTAAAATTTAGAATTGATTTTAAAATTCTAGTCTTGACTTTTAGAACTTTTAATGGACAGGCCCCCAATACATCACCGAAATCTTTTGTTCAGGCCACATTCTTTGGTCTTCAAGCCAGAACCTCCTGAGGGTCCCTAAGACCAGTTTAACACTCGGGCTGACCTGTTCTTTCAGCCCCCAGGCTTTGGAATGCCCTGCCCCTGTCTTTCTGTGTGGCCAATTCTGTTGATTCTATTAAAAAGCAGCTAAAGACACTTTAAGTTAAACGTTTTACTTTGTTTTATCAGCTATTGTTATTTATTCTACTTGCACATTGTAAAGCACGTTGTGATTTTATCTGTGAAAGGTGCTATATAAATAAAGTTTACTTCCTTATGTTGGAGATTAATTTTTACTCAACGAATAAAAGGACAAATGTTTAAAAGTAAACTTCAGTAAGTTAATTAATAAACAGTAGATCAACCAAATAATAAACAATTAAATAATACATTAGACAGAGATCAACAGATAGAAAGTGCCAGGCTAACTTCTCTGTCTCAGTTCATCTTATCTTGGAGGGTTGGCCACAGTACGTACAATTGAAACATCACCAACATCACCATGGTCTGTTAATAATCTGGATAAGATTGCTCTGTATCACTAATTAAAACATCAGGGGAGAAGATGTGCTTCATGGCTTTATCGCTGATGAGAGGAACCTGGGTCATGAAAAACCAGCTTGGACAAGCACAAATGATGAAGGCCAACCTGCAGCACCCAGACTCTGTTCGTGTGTAGATAGTGGCAGTGTAAAAATGTTATGGTTAGAGAGGAACACGGGCTCCGAAAGAGGCGAAAGACAGAGCACACACAGGCCTGTCTCTTCCTCTGGGTCCCACATGCGCATGTGTGTTATAGCTTGTGATTCTTTAATGTATTAAATGTCTTACTTTTTTAATTAAAATGTCTGCCATTTTGGCAAACTGCAGTCGAGCTTTTTTTTATGTCTCTGTGTCAGCAGTCCTCCTGGGTCTCCTGCTATAGCGTTTCCTTTCATTCAAACGTCGACAGATAGTTTGCATTGACACTGATGCACCCTGAGCCTGCAGGACAGCTTGAATTTCTTTAGAAATATCCTGCGTTGCAACCTTTCATCGATTTTCTCTTCTCTCCACGTCCAGGGAGGTTAGCTACAGTGCCGTAGGTTGTAAAAGTCTTGATTATGTCGCACAACATGGAAAAGGGAACATCAAGATCTCTGGAGATAGACTTGTAACCTTGATATTTTTCCACAATTTTGGTTTTCAATTCCTCAGACAGTTCTCTTCTCTTTCTGTTCTCCATGTTTAGTGTGACACACATCGACACACAATGCAAAGACTGAGTCAACTTTTCTCCTTTTTATCTGGTTTCAGGTGTGATTTTTATATTGCCCGCACCTGTTATTTGTCACAGGTGAGTTTAAACGAGCATCACATGCTTGAAATAAAGTTTTTTTACCCACAATTTTGAAAAGGTGCCAACAATTCTGTCCAGCCCATTTTTGGAGTTTAGCATGAAATTATATAAATTTTGACTTTATTTTTCTCTTTTTTTTTTTTTTTTTCCAATACACACAAAAGAAATGAACATGTGCATAACAAAACGTGTGATTGCAGTATTTTTCTGGGAGAAATACTTCATTCTCTGGACAAAATTCAGGGGTTCCAACAAGAGGCAGAGGTGAGATGCTGGAGTAGAGAAGAGAGTGTTGTAAGGTCAGTTCAAGCAGTGGTGCTCACGTGGACATCGATTTACTCCCGTTGTGGAGGGTGTATTGTCTGTTGGCCGACAACAGATGCGTGCCGGGATTCCAGAGGAGTGGGTTTTGTCTGTAGGGTTTGTGTTGTGTTTGATAATTTTGTTTAGTGGTAACCCTTCTTATTTTCTCCCCTTGTAGTGGTGGTGTCACCCGTTTGGAGATTGTTTTGAGTTCTGGCTTGTTTTTAGCATTTTCTTGTAAATAAACATAATTTATTATACTGACGGTTTTGCTTTCCTTGTTTATTTTTTTATCTGATGTTGCTCCCTCGTTGCCTAGATCCATGGGATGTAACATGTCCAATAATTGTCCACTAGCACTTACATACTCAGAGACCACACAGGAAATGACTGGTTCGAGTACACAAAACATCATGTCAGTGGAATGATGAACTATAGGTGGCTTGATGTATTGCTTGATATAAATTGTGTGATGTTTAAACTGTTAATATTAGAAATGTAACAGTGTTAAAATATGAAATGTTCTGATTCAGTAGCAGGAAACAAAGTTTATGTACATGCTGTTCATTGCTACACTGATAAAGTATAACGATGCAAATTAAATAATGCATATTAGAAATAATAAACACTTTGTGTTCAAGGGGATATATCATGCTTTTAAATCCTTCCTTTTCACATGTAAATCATTCACTTGTGGTCTATATAAAGTTTGGTCTGAATTGCTCGTTATTGTAGCTCCACAGACCCCTCGTTTACCTGTGTTCTGAGGCGCGTCTTAGAGCAACTCATTTTGGTGCAGCCTTTTTAAATGTGAATGAAGACGCGTCCATCCAGCCTTACAGGTTCGAGCCACAGTCTGACCCAGAGCAGGAGAACAAAAACAATGAACCTGCAGAACCACGTCTTCAAATGAATGCTGTATTTTCACCCTCTCCATCCATAATAACTACCTACAATATGTGGAGTAGTTTAACTATAACCAGGGACTTCGAAGAGGCTCTGATGCCGGGGCACAATGTAAGGAATTTTGACTTGCCTCCTTGCAACTTTGGCATAACTGAACTTGGAAGACAAAATCGCTGCGAGAAAAAAATGGCGGATTCACGAAAAAGGTAAGCCGAAAGCCCATGCCCTTGTTTAGCAGTTCAACAGCAAACACTGTGATGTAACAGAAAAGAAATAGTAACAGGGAACAGAGAAAACTGAACAGACTGAAAAATTGGACCCAAAAAGAATATAAATATATCTATGCAGCACTGGGAGAGAATAAATTAGAATTTTCTGCACTCCTAGACACTCAAAATACAGGGTTAAAAAGTGGATTTTGCATGCTATGTTCCCTTTAATACTTTGGTGATCTGTTTGATGTGCTGTGCTCATAAATATTTGTGTCCATGAAACAATTCACGTTAAGTTATACTTTGAATTGAATAACCAATTATCTGTGTATCTGTCAGTGAATATTTGTTTTTATGCAAATAAAACATGTAGAGAGACGGTGATATAAAATGGAACTGCATTATCCAGCCATTGCAGTGCATTTAGAGGAAATATTCAAGAGTCCACAGAGAAGAGACACAGAGGGTCTCAATAAGGTTGGTGTTTTTTTTTTAACTTTTTAAAATAAGCACCATCAAAAAAATCACACTAATGTGGCAAAGAAAAAAAATACTTGGTGTTTTCACACTTTAACACTTACTTTGCCTTTTTAGAAATACATAGATTTGTAAAGGTCCCCTAACCACCAACACACACACACACACACACACACACACACACACACACACACACACACACACACACACACAACACACACACACACACACACACAAACAAACAACAAAAAAGCTAGTAAACTGACTTTAAACAGTAGGTAAAATAATGTATTAAACACAATGTTTACATTGCATTATGGAAAATGCAGATTATTAAGTATGTGTAAAATTACACAGCTCAAGTACCTCTTTAATGTACAATAAGTTTATTCGGTTAATATTGCTAATCTTAAAGGAATGATTACTTTAGAATCTAAAGCTTCTTTTATGGATGTGTTTATTGCTAAAATATAATTATTATTGTTATCCATGAATTTTCAAATTTACAGTTTTCCTGTTCTGGTCTTTGAAAAAGCAGTAAAAAAGTAACACACATTATTATATTTTTGATTAAGATGCCAGTTATTCACTTGCATTCCTGAACAGCAAAACTAGCTTTAAGGGGCTGAATGTTATGCTTGATTAATTTTTGCCTTCTCAGATAAGTCCAGTGTGTGGGCTCAAATTTGTTTTGAGCCAGTTTACCAAATTCAGCAATTTTTAACAGATTTCTAAAATATGTATGTATATTTTTTATGACAGTTGGTCTAATAAATTTGTTAAGCACCAGTTTTAATTTCGTTAACGAAATATTTTCATCATAGTTTTCATCAACGACCCCTTTTTTCATGACAAAAACGAGACGATAACTAAATAAAAACTACCTAAAAGGATAAAAACGATGATGAAATTAATTGACACTATTGTCAACGAATGAAAACGAGACGAAAATGCTTGGCAGGGACGACATCCAATCAGAACTGATAGGAAAGTTAGGAAAACATCCAAACGCACAGTTGCACAAATTTGCTCTAAACCCAGGAAGGCCAAACTAGCCTGTGATTTCTCTTTACTTCTGATAGAACTAAGTTATGTAAACAATGTCAGCAGGGAGAAAGAGAAGAGCCGATGTATGGACACATTTGTCCTTTGATGCCGTGACAAACAAAACGATGTGTAAACCATGTGGGGCGACTATCTCGGGTAAAAACTCAACAAATCTTAAACGACATCTGCAAACCAGTCACCCAGACCTCCATGCAAAGGTAATCATTTTAATGTCATGCAGGGTAAAGTGTTTTTCCCAGTTTAGCGTTTGTGTTCAGAGAAAATCTCCACACCGCGGTGGATTAGCCTTTCCTAATCTTAGTCCTGAACACTGCCCTGTACCTTTCAGAGCGTCCTGCTGTAAAACGCTCGTATTATCTCAGTAAGGTGGTGTTAATGATCAGGTGTGTGGGAAGCAGGTGAAACACTAATGTTAATATTATTAATAATATTCCATAACTTTTAATAAATGTTTAATTTTGTGTAAGTGTGTATAATGAGTAATTCAAGGGAACTGAAGAAAAAGCATTTACATTTTACACCCTTTATATTTTAGTCACTAAATCGACTGTAGATTTAGTCGACTATATTCTTACAAGAATTTCGTCAACTAAAACTAGAGTGAAACTAAAACTATTCAGATGACTAAATTATGACTAAAACTAAATTACATTTTTGTCAAAAGACTATGACTAAAACTAAATCAAAATTTGCTGTCAAAAGTAACACTGTTAAGCACTGTAAGTTATTGAAACATTGTTCATTTTTTCATTTTGAAACTCTTTCTTTATATTCAATGACTAAATGCAATAGTCCAAAATCATTGCTAAATAAAGTTTTAAATTAATAGCATACTGGATATTTAATGATGAACAGATTTATTTTAAATTCAGCAAATATCAAATCTGCTTTTATTGGTATAGTCCTAATGTGGGATAGGGAATATGAGAAAAATAATTACCACATATCCGGAGTGGCTATCTGATGCCTCAACTCCCCGAGCTCAGCAAACCAAGAAATTCACATTTGTCTCTAAAAATAACTGCTGATGTGCTCGCAAGCCTCTTTAGGGTCATCCATGCCATTACTAATGAAGCTTATGTAATATTAAAATGTACACATAATTAGGAGTTGAGGATTTTTAGAATCTCATGAATCAACAACAGAAAATGGAAATAAAAGAATGTAAAAATCAAATCCATGCAACTGTTTTTTTGGTTTTTTTTGTTTTAAAACTTTCCAGACATGTCAGTAAACTCCTCATCCTCCAATGGCAGCCTTCTTTCTTCCATCACCTTCACCTCTAATTCACTGGACTGCTACGTTTCCGGTCCAAGCTCCATCCTTTTAACCACATTCAACATCACCAACATCGTCCTACTGCTTCCTCTTTCCATTATCATCCTCTACCATGGTCTTCAGCAATGGTGCAAGAAGAGCTCCACCTCTGCAGCAATGATGAGTCACTCTGACAGTTTCACCTACCACATGGTCATCATGGAGCTGATTGGCATCTTAGGGTGTATCCTCTACTGTTGTGGTATCTACAAGGACAATAGGAAATTAAAAGAAGTGTTTTTTTTTTTAAATTCTCTCCCATGGTATGGACAGATTCTCTTTCACACCCTGACCTGTGTGGAGCGCTACTTGGCTGTTGTTCATCCCATCACCTACCTGAGCCTGAGAAAAGAAAGAGGGATCAGAATGAGAAATGTCAGCACTGGTTGTGTTTGGCTTCTTTGCTTTGCAATGATGTGGTCTTGGTTTATAGATTGCTTGTTTATTGTCAGTATCTGTCTGCTGATGTTAACATTAACCATCACCTCCTTCTGCAGTCTTTCTGTTCTCTGTGCTTTGCTGCGTCCAGGCCCAGGAGCACAGAGCGGGGACAGTAAGAGGGTTGACCAATCAAAGCAGAGGGCATTTTACACCATTGTGGTCATACTGGGAGTGCTCTTGTTGAGATTCTCCTGGAGTCTATTTTGGAATCTCTTCTATATTTTTGGTGGAAGTATTAGCTGTGTGATCATACCATGTGATCTACTGATTAATGTGCCCAGCAGTCTGGTGTTGCCTCTGCTATTTCTTTACAGAAGAGGAAAATTAGTGTGTAGTAAGAACACCAACCAATGAGCACGAGGGCTGGATTAAGACAAGTATAATGAACTCAAATACCAGAAGATACCAAAGTTAAAAACAAGAACTACAAAAAACAAAAACAAAACCAAACAAAAGAAAAACAGATAGAAATGAATGAGTCAATATTATAACAAGATTGATAACAAAATGAAAAAAATAGCAGCCTAGATTTTTTTGCTTCTTTTCAAGAAAATACTAAATTCATACATAAAAATAAGCTTCTTTTTTTTCATTTTATTTAACATATGTATTCATTGGGGAAAAATAAAATGCCTTCTCATTTTTTTAACCATTTGTTCAGCTACATTTGTCATTAATGTGATGAGTCATTAATAGACTTTCTAGCTGGGTATTTCAGACAGATAGAAATTGCACAAAAAGGGGTGGACATCAATTATTCCCTATCCCCAGGCTGAATCCTAATGCTTGTTAGTTCCTTCTGAGATTTAATTGTTGTTTTATGCAGCTTCCATGGTTCACACCTCTTATTTCTACTTAACTGGTTAGACAAGAAATGGGTTTTGATTTGATTAGTTCTATTTTAGCAATTTTCAATACCTTTATTTAAACTTTTTTTGTGTACACTACCTTTTCTCAAAACTATAAAAGGATTAGTGGTGTGATTGTAATTGTAAAGCATAATCAAATTGCATTCTGTGGTGTAGTTAAAAAAAACACAGCCACACACGCACAGAAAGAGCCAGAGAGCACACTGTTAAGGATTGATTTGATTACACAAACTTTGTCTCTACATTATTTGAATTTTTTTCACTATCCATCCAAATGGACTGATAAATAAACTGCAGGTGGATTTATATGTTGTTGGAATACAAAAACAAAACAAAACAAGAAAAAATACCTCTAAGAGACGTTTTGTGATTATGAAGTGAAATTATACTATACTTTCTTTAAAAAGGTTGAGTAATAAAGACAATTACTAACACTGTGTGTCTGTGGATGTGCTTGGTACATTTCTGTAACAATTAAGTTGTCATGTGATTATTCATTTGTCATTTTGTCAATGTTTATTCATGCAAATAAAACAACTGAGTGAGTGAGAGAAGTGGGGCTGTAATGTTAATCTAGTACAGAGTCAACAGAAGGGAGAGACGGAAAAAGCTCAGAAATCATCAAGATTAAGGTTGGTTTTCTTAGTAGTCTTTAAACTCAGCTTAGTTATAGTTATTACTATAACTAATTAGTTATTACTAATGCAAAGACTTTAGATGCTACCAAAAAAAATTTAGACCTGTCTAATCTCTCCTCAGAGGTCTGAGGGATCTTCCAGGAATAGTGACGCTATTTTCTGGAGAACTGATTGAACACTTTGTGGTAATGCTTTGGTGGTCTCTTTGATGTGCAGAGCTCAGAAGTTTTTGTGCCTATGAAAGAATTCACATTAAGTTATACTTAATAATGAACTGAATAATCAATTATCTCTCAGTTAATATTTGTTTTTATGCAAATAAAACATGTAGAGAGACAGATAAAAGGGGACTGCAATAAATTAAATTTATAAAAAAAAAAAAAAAATCACACTAATATGGCAAAGAAAAGTACCTGGTGTTTTCATACTTTAACGCACATCTTCCCTTTTTGGAAACACACACACACACACACACACACACACACACACACACACACACACACACACACACACACACACACACACACACACACACATATATATACAGTGCTTAAGAAATGTATCAGACCACCACCCAGTGTGAAGTTTTTGCCACAGCTGGCCTAAATTAACAGTACTATTAATTACTAAAATCATTTTTATGTTATGTAATGGCTTATCTGCCCATATGTATAATATCTTAAATTATAGTTTTATTTTTATTTCTAAAATATAATTATTGTTATCCATGAAGTTTTAAATTTACTGTTTTACAAAAAAAAGTAACACACATTATTAAGATGCCAGTTATTCACTTGCATTGCTGAACAGGAAAACTGGTTAAATTTGTGGATTTTTTAGTGAAATTTAGTGAAAAATTTGTAAATGTTATTCTTAATCAATTTCTGCCTTCTCAGGAAAGTCCAGTGTGTGAGCTCAAAAATGGGTATAAAACCATGAATTCAGAAAGTTTGAGTTTTAAACCCATCGATAATATTTGTGTTATTGAAAAACACTGTTTATTTTTTTCATTTGGAAACTCTTTCTTTATACTCAGTGACAAAACCCAATATAAACCATGAAATACCATACTGAAACATTAATCATTTGAACATTCTGTAACACTATTTTGAAGACTCTTTCTTTGCAGTCAGTGAGTAAATCCAATATTACTAAATCATTGCTAAATGTAATTTTTATTTAATAGCACACTGGATGTATTTCTGTGTCAAAACACTGATTTTAGTGATAAGAACAGTCCTAATGGTATAGTCCTAATGTGGGATAGGGAAAAATAATTACTACAGAACCGGAGTGGCTATCAGTAGTAAACGGGAAATGGTATGATCTGATGTCCCAAATCCCCAAGCTCAGCTGTTCATTCAGCAAACCAAGAAATACCTATTTTCCTCTAAAAATTAATGCACAAGCATCTTTAGCCTCATCCTCATACCAAGAAAGCGTATGTATCATTTATAATCAGGAGGTGAGGAATTTTATAAAAATCATGAGTCAACAATGGAAAATGTAAATGAAAGAACTCAAAAAGAGTAGGAATTTGAAAATCTAACCCATTCATCTGTTTTTTCTTTTTACTTTCCAGACATGTCAGTGAACTCCTCATCCTCCAATGGCAGCCTTCTTTCTTCTACCAACTTCACCTTTAATTCACTGGAATGCTATGTTTCTAGTCCAAGCTCCATCATTTTAACCACATTCAACATCACCAAAATGGTCCTACTCCTTCCTCTTTCCATTATCATCCTCTACCATGGTCTTCAGCAATGGTGCAAGAAGAACTCCACCTCTGCAGCAATGATGAGTCACTCTGACAGTTTCATCTACCACATGGTCATCATGGAGCTGATTGGTGTGTTAGGGTGTTTCGTCTGCTGTTGTAGCATCAACAAGGATGATTTGACATCATTAGAGTTGTTTTTGTGTTTTTATTCTCTCCCATGGTATGGACAGATTTTCTTTCACACCCTGACCTGTGTGGAGCGCTACCTGGCTGTTGTTTATCCCATCACCTACCTGAGCCTGAGAAAAGAAAGAGGGATCAGAATGAGAAATGTCAGCATTGGTTGTGTTTGGCTTCTTTGCATTGCAGGGATGTGGTTTTGGATGACAGATTACTCGCTCATTGCAAATACCTGCCTGCTGATGTTAACATTAACCATCATCTCCTTCTGCAGTCTTTCTGTTCTCTGTGTTTTGCTGCGTCCAGGCCCAGGGGCACAGGGCGGGGACAGAAAGAGGGTTGACCAATCAAAGCAGAGGGCATTTTACACCATTGTGGTCATACTGGGAGTGCTCTCGTTGAGATTCTCCTGGAGTCTATTTTGGATTCTATTCTATACTTTGGGTGGACGTTTTAGCTGTGTGTTTGTAACATGTGATCTACTGATTATTTTGCCCAGCAGTCTGGTGTTGCCTCTGCTATTTCTTTACAGAAGAGGGAAATTAGTGTGTAGTAAGAACACCAACCAACGAGCATGAGGGCGGGATTAGCACAAATATAATGAACTCAAATACTGAAAGATACAAAAATTGAAAAAGAAAAACAAACAAAAAAGAAACCAGATAGAAATGGATAACTCAATATTATTACAGAATTGATAATGGAAAAAGCTGTTCTTTTTTATTTTAGATTTTCATTCATTAGATTTTCTGGTGATTCAATTCTGGGAGGTGGAAAATACACAAAAAAGGGTGGTCATTATACAAACCCCGCACTAAGCCAACCCCTTATCCTCACCCGAGATAAGTGACCCTTGACCCAGTGAATGTTAAGAAACCAATGTCATTCTTATTCTTCATACTAGTTCATAAAAAATGCTTATATATTTTTTAATTTATTTAGTTCCTTCTGAGAATTAATTCTTTTACACAACTTCTATGATTTAATTTTTACTTCACTACTTAGACAAGAATTGGCTTTGGTTTGATTAGTTCTATTTACACAACTCTCAATAACTTTATTTACCTTTTCTCAAAACTATAAAAGCAATAGTAGTGTGATTGTGTTTAAAATAACACAGACACACACACACACACACACACACACACATACAAAGAGCCAGTGAGTAAAAGTTTGATTTGAATACACAAACTTTGTCTCTGCATGATTTGAATTTTTTTTTCACTACCCATTGATATGAATGACTAATAAAAAAACTGAAGGTTCATATGTTGTTGAAAAACAAAAACAAAAGAAAAAACTTTTATGTAGTGATGAATTTTGAAATTAGATAATACTGTGTTCAAAAAGGTTGATTAATACAGAAAATGAGTAACACTGTGTCTGTGCTTGGTACATTCTGTAACTATTAGGTGTCATGTAGTTATTCATTTGTCATTTTGTCATTGTCTAGTCATGCAAATAAAGCAAATTTGAATAGAAATTGAGAGATGTGGGGCTGTGATTTTAATCTAGTACAGAGTCCACAGAGGGAAGATCGACGGAAGAAGCTCAGAAATCATCAAGATTAAGGTGGGTTTTCTTAGTAGTCTTTAAAGTCAGAATCATCTTAAATACTTGATGACAATTGAAATGGATGGAACAGTGTTTGGGGGGGGGGGGGGGGGGGGGGGCAGATAGCAGATTTCGGATAATCCTGATGATGTTATCAGCTTACACCACATTGTAGTCAATGAAACTATAATGTAGTGCACATAAGCTGCAGCACAGAGTTCAGACATTTTATAAAACAGAAAATCTAGTAAGCCTTTTATTGTTTAAGTATACTACAAAGTCTCTTACTAGTCTGTTTAATGTTGTGAAGCACCTTGTGATCTATGTCTTGAGAGGTGCTATATAAATAAAATTTTACTTACTTACTTACTTACTATTGAATATATGTAAAACAACCAATGTCCTTAAGAGCTTGATTTAGATAAACAACAAGAACAAGTTTAAATCATGAAGAAAGGCAAAAATTCCAGGATATATCTGGGGTGGATAATCACAATTACTTCAATGATCAATGGACATCCATATACTGTGTATGGTACTGCATATATAGTACCAGCAACAATCCTGACTAAAACCACTTAAAAAGTTTTGCTTTGCAAAATAGTGTGTAAAGTGGTGTTAAGCAGAGCTATGTACTCCCACCAACCCTCTTGGGCACTGTTTCACTGCAATGCTACAGTGGCGCAAACAGCAGTCATCAACTGCTGCCTCTGCGAGTTCTGCCCAGCCCCAGCCTGGAGACATCGCGCAGCCACAGATCAAAATGACTGCCAACCCTGCTTGTGATTTTCTCGAACTATCCATGAATGTTATGAATGTTATGAAACTCCTACAACTCAGAGTAAGGTAAAGACTGATTTTGTGGACATTAAGGTGAAGCAGGCTGTTCTGGACTATGTGTTTGATTTGGGTGACAGTTGGCTAGACCATCCCAATGAAGAAAGTAGGAGAGCCATTTCCTGCAGTTTATGTGGACTGCTGTCTAGTTTTCCCTGGCTTTTGGATTCATTAAATTAGTTTAATGAATTAGTTAAAGATTTTGTGGCTGGGATCATTCAGTCGGAGGCACCAGTGACTTGCCCTGCACCTGTTTCATTTTTGCGGGAGGGAGTGGCCGTGGACTGGCCCGCTTCAACTCCTGTTTTGTTTCCGTGGGTGGGGGCAACAAAGGACTGTTTCGGGTCTCAGCCTCACAGGAGCCTCTTTCTCACCAACAGGGTTCCGGTGCCGGTGCCTTTATTTGAACCGTTAGGCGGGTTTTCCACCACGGAAGCACTCGGTGCTTGGCCAAAAAACAGGTTCAACTCCAGCCCCTCAAACAAGCTGGTCTCGAACCAAGAACGCGTGATGAAAGCGGCAGAAGGGCGTGACTCAACATCAAGTTTTCTACCATATTACATGTGTATTCCATGTGAAAAGCGAAGCGATTTTCACGGCTGTGAATTAGGTTGGGCTCTAAGGCTGAACTTGCTGCTTTGTATCCGTTCATATCACAGATAAAAAGACGCAAAGTGCGTACTTGTTGTCTTGCTCTAATCACTGTCTGTGTTTCCCTCTGTGCTGCACACAGATGCTGCAGTAGTTTGGTTTGGACTGTAAAACGTATTTGCAGCACAAGAAAGGGGAGCATGTTCTCCCACGTTTGTGCACTTTGGCTTCCATGTCCACATGAGGACCCGCCCACACTCATACGTAAATGAGTGAGCAAGCTCCAGCCGCTCATGCAGGTCAGCTGGTCAGATTGCACTGTCACGGTGCGTGAGCAGACCCTGTGGCTTGTATACAGAGGTTAGGACCCAGATGCAGGACTCAGGAGAGAGCCGGTAAGAATGATGAAAAATGAGCATTTATTGAGGCTGAACAAGAAGTGGCAAAATAAACCAAAATAAAAGAACAAACTGACAAATAACGTAGACTGAGAGTTAAACTAGAAACATAAGGGATACAGTGAGCCAGGGAGCAGAACACATGCAAGGAGGCAACAACAATCCGACAAGAAACAAGGGGAAGACTGAGACCATAAACACACAGATGAATAATTGGGAAAGAGGCAACAGATGAGGGCATACAAATTTATGCATTTGTATGACTCACAGAAACCTCCTTTACATATGAAAGCCTGCCCTAGACCTGAAGAGAGGGGAGTGATTGGGGGACACTGACACAGAAAGTCCATGTCAGCTCCTGACAGTTCCCAACAGTTTTCTGTTCTGACAAAAGCCTCCTGCTGACAGCCTTAAATCTCAAGGCGCGTGGGAATATTACATGCCAGTAACTGTCGAAAAACCCACTTTTCATGCAGTGCCAGGTGCAGCCTGTGCAGAGTTGGCCCTGAGAAAATCTAGCGTATAACAGCAGGGCACAAGATGCTATCAGACACTGCACATATGGAATGCCATAAACAAGTGGCTGGCAGAGTATCCAGGAACATCTGTGCTGAGTATGACCTGAAAGTCCTGAGGTCAAAATGGGACACGCCCCCGCTGGTGGTTGAGAATAACTGAGCTAAGATCCTGTGGGATTTCCAGATACAGATGGAAAAAGTGTTGGTGGCCAACCAACTGGACATCGTTGTGGTGGACAAGCAGAGGAAGAAAGCTGTAAACCTCGAGAAATACCAAGGGCTGAGAGCAGAGCTGGAAAGGATGTGGAAGGTGAAGGTAACAGTGGTCCCCATGCTAATCAGAACGCTTGATGCAGTGACCCCCAAACTGGGACAGTGACTTCAAGACCAACCGCAGGGTGATGAGAAATTTATATATAGAAATATCTGTGGAGAAAAAAAAACACACTATCACCGAAAATGCCTGTGTCAAAAAAAATGCATCCCCATTAGTGCAAATGAGAAGCTGTGGATGACTGCTGAGGTGCAAGCCTTGCTAAATTCAGAGACTCTGCTTTCTAATCTGGAGATTCAGCTCTCCTCAGAATTTCAAGAGACAACCTGAATAAGACAATGAGAGTGGAAAAAAAAGTCAAAATCCAAGATCACAGAGATACTAGAGCTGTGGCAGGGTATCAAATCTGTTACAGACTACAGGATCCCCCTCCATGTTACAACAACATTGCATTCCAAAATGATCACAATAACTACACAGTTTACTTCTAGAAACTCAACAACACACCAGGAGCATAAACCACCCAAAGGCATGATGAGCAGGTGGTCTGTCTGGACCTGGCGAACATTTGCCAGATGAAAATGCACTAGTCTGAACGCTTCTCTTTTCAGCTTTGCCTTCAAAGCAATAATCCCTCAATATCTGATCACCAAACTGGGGCCACTTGAAATAAACACCCCCTGCAAAACTGGATACTATACTTCTGATAGATAGGCCTTCATTTTCGCAGGGAGAACAAAAGAAATCATTCAGGCTCTCCAAAGGGGTTTGTCTTGAGCCCCCTACTGTACAGTACTTTACACCCTAATGACCCACAATAGTTATGTAAAGTTTAATAATAAGCACATCATAATGCACGCAAATGACAGAACACTGGTGGGTCTCATCAAGGACACTAAT
The DNA here is from genome assembly GCF_007364275.1 of Archocentrus centrarchus. Taxonomy (NCBI): domain Eukaryota; kingdom Metazoa; phylum Chordata; class Actinopteri; order Cichliformes; family Cichlidae; genus Archocentrus; species Archocentrus centrarchus. Next base: position 3,516,431 of record NC_044363.1, on the reverse strand, counting down.
GACAAGCACTACTGGGAGGAGGTGAAAGGTTTTTCTGAATGGTGCAGTAACAACAACCTAATTAGGTGTGTAAAAAAAAAAGCAAAGCAAAGGACTAGTATTCAACTTCAGAGTGGTGATGGCAGCTGAGCAGATTTTTGGTGTCTCACTGCCACCTGTTGGGGGACTGGCCCAACAACACTGCCTGTCAAGGGCAAAAAGGATCACTCATCCCTATCACAGACTGTTCTCCCTCCTGCCTTCAGACAACAGCTATCACAGCCTGAAGTGCAGAACAGTAAGGTTCTTTTACCTGACCATCATCAGATTGTTAAATTCAAATCAAAATCATAACTCCATTTTAAGTGATTTCTTTTTTTCCCCCTGTGCTTGTGATTTTGTGACAATAACAAAATCTGAACCCATTTGACTTTCTGTTTTCTTCTGTTCCAGATATGTTGGTGAACTCCTTCTCCAATGGCTCCTTTCTTTATCCAAATCTTTCCTCTATCAACTCTCAGACCTCTTTAGACACACAATGCTTCATCATCAGACCAAGCTCCTACATTTATACCTCGTTTAACCTCACCAACATCTTCATCCTGCTCCCACTCTACATCTTCATCCTGTACCATGGTCTCCGACAACAGTTGCAAAAAAAGGGCTCCACCTCCTCAGCAGCAACGAGTCACTCTGACAGCTTCACCTACCACATGGTGATTATGAAGCTGGCTGGTGTCTTTGGGAGTATCCTTAGCTGTTTTGGTACCTACATGGTTAATTTGAGCATATTAGGAATGGGAGCACTCCTTCTCTATTTCACCTGGTACGGGGAGATTTGCTTTCACATCCTGACCTGTGTGGAGCGCTACCTGGCTGTTGTTCATCCCATCACCTACCTGAGCCTGAGAAATAAGAGAGGGGTCAGAATAAGAAATGCCACAGTTTTCTGTGTCTGGCTGCTTTCCTTCATAGGGGTTGGTATGGTGATGATACAGTCTGTCTCCACTGTTGTGGATTTCTGTGTCTTGATTTTATCTTTAAGCATCATGGTTTTCTGCAGCCTTTCTGTTCTCCGTGTTTTGATCCGTCCAAGCCCAGGAAAACAGGACAGGGACAGGATGAAAGTTGATAAATCAAAGCAAAGGGCATTTTACACTATTCTCATCATACTTGGAGTGCTGGTGTTGAGGTTTTCTTGGAGTCTTTTTCGGGTTTTAGTAATGTATGTAGGCGAAAGAGGTGGTTGCGTGCTAATATCATGCGAAGTCTGGTTTAATCTCCCCAGCGACCTGGTGTTACCTCTGCTGTTTCTACACAGAGCAGAGAAATTAATGTGTTGCAAGACAAACATACAATGAGGATCAGGGTTATTACGTAATCTGTAGAACTATACCGTGTGTCTTTTTAAAAAATATATATATATTAGATGTTTCTAAATGTTAAACTTTCTTCACCTTGTTAAATTTTTCAGTCAGGCTTCAGATGAAGCTAATGAGAGCACTGATCCTGACCCATGATGTCACTGAGCTGTAAATTAAAGATAACCAAGGCTTTAAACTTGGGCAGAGCTGCAGCGTAAAGCAAAATTCTTCCACTTTAAAGAGAGTCATATTATTAACTGGCAAATGATACAATCCACAGTATAACAAGACTTGCTTTGTGAGGATGTACTCTGGCCCAGCTGTGCTTTGAGCTACTGTAAATGCTACCATTAACATGCCTACATGACCATGTCATACATATGTAAGCTTGATGTTTAGCTATGATTGATATGGACTGTTTTTTGTTCTCATTTTGTGTTCAGATTATTTTTATGTTTTAATTGATAATCTTTGGTTCTTGAATATTCCTGTCATTTTATTTTCTCACTTTGTTTTTCTTCCTTTGTCATTATCTGCCGTGTCCTCATTAGTATCACCTGTGTTTAATCTGCCACAAATGTTGCCAGTTAGGTTGTGCTTCTGCTACACATTCCTTGTAAATAATATAATTTCCTGTTACTTTTCTTGTGCTTGCTTTATATAACTTTAAAAGGTTTTATTTCAAGAATTGTATGGACACCAACTTTTAATTTCCCAATAAAGAACATAATAGCCACACTGGCATGAAAGTTACTGCAAAACATTATCACACTCCAACCACAAGTTGGACTGACAATAAATACATAAATGAAATAAATAAATACACAGAAACACTGACAGAGCATGTAGATGATAATAGTTGATTATACAATACTACATAAACTGAACATACAGAATGATGAGTGGGGATAAAGCACTGGCAGAAACAAGAAAGAAAACAGAAAAATCATACAAACTTGTTTGTTTTATACTTCATTAACATTTCTGTGTGTGTGTGTGTGTGTGTGTGCTAAGAATGTGTTGTGTGGATATGCATTATCTGGATATGTGAGGCTCTATTCAGTCCAAAAAAGTGATGTTATTGAGAAAATAAATAGATAAATAAATAAATAGGTGGGGGTGCATGTTGGTGAATATCTATGATCTGGCCTTCCTCCCGACAACAGGTCGTACTTGTTTACAAATAAAATACAGAAAAAAAAACAGTAAAGCACATTATATATATTTTTTTTAATTAAGAGGCCAAATTACAGCTCTTTACTCATATTCATGAACAGAAAAAAATATTTTTAGAGGTTGACTGTTATGTTTGATAGATATACACACATTTATTCACCAAAATTCAACTGCATATTACACAGGATACTCAAAGGTAGGGATGTCACAAGAACTGATACTTTGGGAGTCACTGCCGAAATATTTTGTTGTTTTTTGAATTGCTGTTAACTTTACATTACCATCATGTAGGTTCAATATTCATATTCTGAAGTTTTATTTTGTGGAACTGTAACAGCTGCGACCTTTGTATCAGGTACACAGGTATGTTACAGTAGCTTGTGTTGTTTAACATAACGATCTCTAGGTAGGTTACTGTCATGACCGTTCAGTATAAAAAAAATTGTCTGTTAGTATATGGTTTGCATTGCATTCATTTGATATAGTTTAACATAGAGCTATATTTAGAGAGAAGCTGTTTCAAGTCATACACTATGATCTTGAATTTACTTTAACCTGAGAAGAATAGGCTGATATTCTGCTAATTTTTTGGATTAATCACCGGTATGTGGGTATCCAGGCAGCCCTCTTGCTTCTGAAAAAAAATGTTAAAGAATTTGTTGATGCGTGCTACATTATAAAAAAGGAGGACTGGTAAATGTCTCAAGCTGTCTCAATGGTGAGTGCGCTAGAGGAGTTTTTTTGTTTTGCTATCATTTATTTTCAGTCGTAGTGGCAACTGACGCTGTGACATTCCTGCTGTGCTGTGATCCTTGTCCTGCATCAGTCCTGCAGCACAGTAGTTTACCTGCTCTGTGCAAAAAGAGCAGAGGTAATACCAGACTACTTGGCAGAGAGAACCAGATTCCTGACATCAGTACGTTACACCTGACAAGCTCATTCACCACTGGGGAGAAGTAAATTGCAATTACAAGCACATGCCCACTAAGCCTCAACATCAGAGTTGCTGTTATGGCTGTGATGGTGTGAAACGCTCTGATCTTTGATTTGTCAGCTCGCTCCTTGTCTTTGCCTCCGTCCCCAGGTCCTGGACGAATCAGAGTGCAAAGAACAGAGAGGCTGCAGAAAGAGACGGCAGCGGCAGAGAAAACCAGGACAGTAAGCTGTGTGATGAGGAATAAAACGGTAGGCAGAAGCAATAGGCCCAGTGATGCAAGTAAAATCAGCCAAATGCATACAATTAAAATATTTCTGATTCTGACCCCAGCCCTGTTTCTCAGGCGCATGTAGGTGATTGGATGAACAACAGCCAGGTAGCGCTCAACACAGGTGAGGCTATGGATCAGAATCTGTCCATTTGAGAAAGCATTGATAATAAACAATCCTATCATGTTGAGCCAGACCACACTGGAGAAGGTGCCACCACAGAAAACTGCACCACCGAAGCTGCAAATGATCTCAATGGCAGCCATGTGGTAGGTGAAGACGTCAGAGTGACTTGTAGATTCTGCTCTGGAGGCAGAGCGCTGCTGTCGCCATCTTTGTAGACCCAGGCAGATGACGAGGATACAGAGCGGAAAGATGAGGATGATGTTGGTGATAGAGAAGGTGATGATACCAATCGAACTAGAGCTCTCAAAGAAGCAAAGTAGTGAAGCAGGAATGAGAGACGAAGTGTTAGAGGATGTTGAGGCGTTGACAGACATAACTATTGCGAAGAGGAGAAATACATAAAATATAAGAAGGGGGGAATCAAAAGAGAAAGCAAAGAGTGAGATATGATAGAAATTCAAATTACTAAAGAAAATTTACAAAATAATAAAAAAAATTAAATGACTATTGTTGTTAGTGCTTCCAAATTCTCTAAATTTACGTGTTTTTAAATTTTCTTTTAATGAATATTATTAAAATAAAAGTAAGAGAAAAATACACTTACCTTTCTAGAAGTGTTTCTTAACCTTTTGACTAATGCTCTTAAAACTGGACTGCAGAGTGCCGATGCCTCTTCTCCGTATTTATTAGTACTTGTGCATGAGGGCGTGTGTGAATGTTTGTGTGTGAATGGACTACAGACAATTTCTTTGCATGTTACAAAACCATTAAAAGTATCTTCTCTATGTAATTATATTTACATGTAGGGTCCAGTAGGCAAATTCACATTGTAATGGAAATTGAATTGAAACTGAAGCTAAAAATTAGAACCTCTTTCTTGTATTTTATGTGGAAAATGATGTATGCAAAGGCTTCATGAAAAACTAGAAAAACTAGAAAGCTGGAAATAACAGATTAACATCTTTTTAGGTTGCTTATTTTACTCAACTGTTGCCAATAAGCCCACTTTCCTAGAATTAAAATAAAATACAATACAGTCTACCTTTTTAAAGTAGAGTCCCATTAATGCAAATTAAATCTGCTAAGCCTGATAACGTGAGCACATTCTACATAAATTGATAATAATGTTAGTTTTTCACCTTGCAATCTGCATATTTTTTTTCTAACCAGAACCAGCGATTAATAGTATTATGGAGTAAGACACTGGAATGTCAATAAATAAAATCAACATTTGCTTTCACCAAGACTAGCAACAAAACATCCTTATGAATGACTGCTGACTCACCTTGGGTTACAGTTAGGGTTGTTTTGCTTTAGCCCATTGCTAAATCAGCCAATTTTTGGAAACTCAAAAATGCTACCATTAGATTAAGTCTGCTATATTTTGCTATAGTTTCCATTTTCAGTTTGGTGTTTAAAAGAGGTAGGTAGGAATTTATAATAGTAAATGGGTTGCCAGTGACCTGGTGGAAGAGGTTAAAGATTGAAGACAAACTGGCTGATCTTGGATATGCTGATTCTGCTAATCCAAATCTGGCTTGCTGGGATATTCAAAAATTGCAAGGGAAATAGATGAGAGCAGTTGGAGTAAAGTATCTCAAGTGACAGCTCAACTTGGCGATGCCATAACTAATGCATTTCAAAAGTCAGTCAGGTAAAACGTTTTCTCTTTACTTTTTTGTTCCCTTTAAAACTGAAAAATAAGAAATGAAAGCATCATTCATGACAGCAAATATGAATGTTCACATATCAAGCCCTAAGTCTGTAATTAGTACTCAGTGAGACTGAAGAGATAAATATTAAATGTTCATCATCATAATCAAAGAAATCAATCATTGCTGTGGTCAGCGTTTCAGACTTATCTTTAACTGCTCACTACACTACACTGAACATGCATTTGTCAGAAGAGAGAAAAATGAATGGAGTGTAGTGTGGATTGTGTTACAAGTCAAATGCACAGGACATCTGGGCTGTTTGCATATGTCAAATGCAGTAATATTTGCTTCTTGTTTAGTTTTGCTATGGCTGTGGATGTGGTTTGGGGGCTCGGCTACAGGGGAGGATGGCTGGCGCAGCTGGCCGGTGTGATCAGTAATTATGTGATTCTGTCTTTGTATCCAGTAGCGTGCTGGCAGTGGAGAGGGGTGTGTGAGAGACAAGAGAGAGCTGGCTGGGCAGCATCTGCTGGAAGCAGAAGACAAAGTGGATTGTGTAAAGTCCCAAATAAAATGTGAATCTGTGTCTGTGGAAGTGTGTCTGGGAACCAAGAGAGCAGTTTTGCTACATTTGTGATGCTGTAGGAAAATTATATCCATATGAAGAGTTCAGATGTAAAACCCTCTAAAAATCCACCTAGACACATGTCTTTTAAAAGAGCATTTAAAAAAAACAAAACAAAAAAAAACCTGGCTCTTACTGTATGTTATAGTTCAGTTTTATTTTACAGGCAATGGTGAGGTCATTATTGAAATAACAAACTGCCTTTTTTTTTCAAAAATGTAAATATAGGAATTTATCTACTTTTTAACAAAAAATATTTTGTTTTGCAGCAAAACCAGCTAAATGCAGAGGTTCTTTTTTTTTTTTTTCCAAAAACCTCTAAATCCACTTCTTTCACATAAACATAGTTAAGAGTGGCAAAATCACCTTTGATTGAACAGGAAACTTTGAAAATGATGAAAGAACAGAATAAATTAGAAATTCATCACTCCTGGGGATTAATTGGAGTGGGTAGGTTCATCCATATCCATACCTATGTGCCAATCATTTTTGAATAAGACATGCGATTATCCTTTTCAGTCCACCCTCTGCCCAGCATGAATGAAGGCAAAAGGCCCAAATATATGACTACCATTAAAACATTTCTACACAGATACACACAATAAAAGTGCAATAGCAGAGAATGGCAGCATATTTGTTTTAATAATAACAGAATAGTAGATCCTATGCTTGAAAATATTTTGCAATGACAATCTGCCTTTTGACATTTGGTGAAATACATTGTTGTAAGATGGATGTTCAGTGTTCTGTAACATGTAGCAGTTTTAAAGGACGCCTACTGTGAATGTAGTGGCTATTTTCTGACTTTCCTTGTGCTGTGTTAAGTGTCAGAACCTGTTGTAAAATTATATCTTATTCAGATATACTTGAAAATATTAATGTGCATGTATAAGGAGGAAGTAGGACTGTGGGGAGGTGTGCACATTACAAAAAAAAAAAATGAACAGAGTGCAAACTGGGCACCATAACACAGGCCCTTGCAGAAAAATGTGTATTTGCTTACACACAGATTAAAACACCATAGTACTGTCATGGTTGCTGTGGTAGGCCAGAAAGGCAGACCCCAAAAGCAGGACTCAAAAAAGGTGCAAAAATGAACTTAAAGGACTCTACTGAAAATGAGGACTGTATAAACAAATAAACTGGGCTGGTCTGTGGGCAGAACTAAAACTTGGGGGAACAAGGAACAGAGACACATAGCAGGAAAATAGACAGCAACATGACAAAGAACAGAAGAAAACTGAGGGCTTAAATACACATTAGGTAATCAGGGTAAGAGGAAACAGCAGGGCACAACAGGTGAAGCAAATGAAACTAATAACAGAGGAAGCAAAACTAAACTCAAAGCATGGGGAACACAAGACTGTCAAAATAAAACAGGAAGTGACTAAGGAAGGAACGCGGCACAGGGAAACAGAGACACAGACATGGGACAGAAACGCAGACTAGTCACAACACTGGGAATAAAACTCAGTACGGAAACATAGAAGGTCAGGGGTAAGACAAAAGGACAAACAGACACAGAACACAGATGCTGGGGAGACAGGGATGAAGGAACAAGAAAACCACACATGATAAAGACTAAGAACACTGAAAACCAAAACAAACTGGGAAAACACAGGGAAAATAAAATTAAACACAAAACGCTGGGCAGACGGCCCAGGACCATGACAAGTACAGTGTGTTTATATAAAACCTAAACGATATGCCACCAACAGTGCATTATCTTATGAAAAGCATTCAAGGTGCTGTTCAAATAGTAATCACTGGCAAACCCTAAAGTTTTATTTCAAGATTGGATACAGTCTCTCTATGTCTTCAATGTGCTGTACAAATACCATACAAATTTGTAGCACAAACACTATACACTGTTTTATCTAAATACATGTTGAATATTTTTAATAGAACATTACTGATTAACAAATGCTCACCACAAGGTAAACTCTATCTTACTCTTACACACAAAAACACAAGCATGCAAATGTAGCTCATTATGACGTACATTAACAAGACCATTTACAAGAATTCAAATAACATGCACATCAACAATGACTAATGGGTATTAAACTCAAACAAGGCAGTTTAGCCCAGAGCAGTATTCCTCATAATGTCATTCAAATTTGAGCAATGTTTTCTTTTAGATATGGGTTGTCGGACTAACATGCAAATGATCATGAAAAAGCACAAAAAGGGCAAAACCACAGCAACATTTGCAGTTTAAATATCATTATTATTATTTTTGTGTATTTATATAAGATAAGATTAAAAGAAGACAACTATAAAGAAGAAGAGTTTTATACAAAGACTCAACTGTATACATCCAGTCTATGCATCGATCTGATCTATATGACATATGAAAATGTGGCTTCTGAGCAATCACCCCTGGCAGAGAGCAAAGTGGAGTGCCCAGTGTCATTATTGGACACACACACACACACACACACACACACACACACACACACACACACACACACACACACACACACACTCTTTGTGGGGAAAGAGTGTGTGTGTGGGGAATTTCCATTGACTTCCATTCATTTCTACAGCCTAAACCTTACCTTTACCCTTTTCCTAACCCTAACCATCACATACCTAACCCTAACCCTAACCTAAACTCAATTCATACCTTAGCCCTAACTCTGACCCCTGTCCCAAAAACAGGGTTTCCCCTTGTGGGGACAAGGCTCCAGTCCCCACAAGGAGCAATTGGTCCCCACAACGTAGTATATGTCAGGAAAATTGTCCCCACAAGGTATTATAAACATACGCACACACACACACACACACACACACACACACACACACACACACACACACACACACACACACACACACACACACTTGCCTGGGTCTGCCAAGTGAGCAATCCCTCTTAAAAAGATGAGAATAAAATCAGTAAAATGCCACAAACTCTTTTGCCAATGTCAATAACTTCTGTATCTTCATCTTACTTTATTTGTAGTCATTTTACTGTTGTGAGTCTAGATTTTAGGATTTGTTATTACATACTACACAGTAATTTTCCAGTTTTGTGTACAAACATGAGCGGTAACACTAGGCTAGAGGGTAGACTAAACCATAAAACTAATGTTGTTATCATACAATTACTCAATTCTCTTGAGTCATTCATTACAGTCCAAACCAGATTCCAAGCAAACCTCAATATTAGCACTGCCAGTATGGCTACAATGGTGTAGACTGCCCTCTTCTTTGATTGGTCAGTCCCCGCCTTCTTCCTACCCTGTTCTCCTGGGCCTGGATGGATCAAAACATGGAGAACAGATAGACTAAAGAAGGAGATGAGGATTAAAGAGAGTATTAAGAGGCACCAGTCCAAAAATAAGTATCCCTTTGTTGTCAGACTTGCTGGTGCCAAGGAAAACAGCCAAACACAGCCAATGCTGATATTCCTAATTCTGATCCCTCTTTCATTTCTCAGGCTCAAGTAGGTGATGGGATGAATAACTGCCAGGTAGCGCTCCACACAGGTCAGGACATGGAAGCACATCTCTCCATACCAGGTGAAAGCTATGAAAACGCTCGCCGCTAACACTATGTTGAAATTTTCCCTGTAAATACCCAAACAGCAGAGGATACACCCAAAGAAACCAATCAGCTCCACAATGACTATGTGGTAGGTGAAGCTGTCAGAGTGAGTCATCGTTGTTGCTGAGGAGGCAGTGTGGTTTTGCCACCATTGCTGGAAACGGTGGAGGAGGATTAGGATGCAAAGAGGGAGGAGGAGGAAGATTTTAGTGATGGTGAACGCGATAAAGATGGTGAAGCTTGGCTGGGAGCTGAGACAAAGCATTGCAAAAATGAGATCAGTATTGGTGGAGGAAAGGTTTGGATAGGAAGGTAAGTTGTTGGAAGAAGAAATGTTTCTTGACATCTGGAATAAAACACAAAGAACAATAATCACACAGTTAAACCTAACACTCTCACCAGTTACACAATGTAATAAAATGTAAAAAATATATATATATATATATATATAAAAGTAAATAAAATAAGGATGCAAATTGAATAAACTCTTATATAGTAATAAATCATTTTTCATAAATACAGTTACTTTAATGGCTGTGGGATTTAATATTATACTACAGTATATTTCTAACCAACCAGGCAGCTCATTGTCTTTCTCTTGACAATTTTTTCTTTAAAGCTGAAACACATTTTGGGGTCAACTTGAAAGAAAGGCAGATGTGAAATATAAAAGTGAGGTCAGAGGTCAAATGTGACATGATATTTGGATGCAAACTATAATGTGATGTTTAGAATCCCCACACTGGTATCATTTCCTAAATGTTGTCAATACATTTCTAAGTTATCAGGCTTTTTCAATTTTTGACCAATAAATGCTGTCACAGCACTGCCCCCTATTGGTGCAACAGCATAACGGAGATATTTGTGGAGAAGATAGGTGCGTGGACTTCATCTTCAAATAAAGGTAAGATAATACATGTATTTTATTTATTTAAAAAAGAGGTTGAACTTACATTAAATATTTTGTTTTTCTTGCCATCATCGTTAAACAGTATGGAGTTGATTAAAGCATAATTAATCATTAGCATAATTAAAACTGAAATGTAAGCTTCTATTTTGGGTCCGTATATGTGAACATCTGACTCCAGACGAGTCAGCGCCTCACCCGTCACAAACCTCACTGCACGTCACTGCCTACACCCCTGCAAAGTTTGATCAGAATTCATTCAAAACTTGCATGCATGCAAACACTACCAAAAACATAACCTCCTTAGTAGAGGTAATAAACTACTGTACAGTCAAATTGAACATGCCATAAAATTAAAAAAATATATATTTTTTTCTTTCTTATTCTGCTACAATCTATTCTTAAATTCAAAAGAGTTGTAATGGTTATAATATTTCAGCTATGCTGTAAGTGCTTTTGACTTTGATCATAGCGAAAAAAATGGGACACTGAATTCAGGTTTCATGAATTATTTTTCATTACATGATTACATGAAAGGCTGGGAGGTACTTTTTCAGTAACATAACAACTAAACAGTGTTTTGATTAGTATAAATGATGATAGCTGAACTTGTCAGTTGATGCAGATAATATTAACTAAAATATACAAAGAGGTTTATATGAACTCACCTTGTCAGCCATCAGATCCTAAGATGTCACCTCCACCTCCACTGCTCAAAACAGACACTGTCATAAACTAATATGTGCTCCAAATATACAGCACTTTAAAACATCAGTGCGCATGTTTGGATAACAGATGGAAGGATGGATCTGCACGAATTTTGCATGTCAAAAAAAGAAATTGTATATTTGTAAATCTTTTGTCACAGTTAATTTCTGTAGGAAAATATATTTTCTCTCTTCCAGAAGATATCAGAGCACGTACCCTTGTTGAAAATGCAAATGCAATGCAAATGAAGTGAAGTGATAAAGTGATTTACCCCAGAGTGTCTGTCCTTGATAGCTCCTTTTAATGAACCTGCAAATTATTACAGGCAAGATAAACATGTGGTTCTGCTTTCTTGGTTCATGCAGGAGAGGGATGTCCACTGTCATGAAAATATTACCAGCAGACTTATTGCATCTGCATCCTTGTTTACAGTTTAAAATCACTGAGGATTTTTTTTTGTTTTTGGAGGTATAAGTCTAGAAAACTGAGTGAAGTTGCTGTACCTGAACCTACCTGAAATTATAGAGCAACTAAATTAATTAAAAAGAAAAAAATAATAAATATTTTTATTTTTTAATATTTTTTAAAAGTATTTTCCAGAAAAAAAAATGTATAAAATATAAAAGCAGAATGATATATTTTTATACCATGGGATTTTATTTTTCATGACTTTACATAACTTTTTCATTCATGTTGACCTCTGGCGTTTTCTTATTGTGAACTTCGGTTGCATTCTGGTTAGAACTTGAGGATACGAAGCATAAAGAGCCTTGTTGTCTCCAGTGCACTCTGTGCACATTACAACAGTCATGTTTACAGCAACACTTATCCACAGAAACTAAATGAAAACTGCCATCATTCTTGTTCATTTGTGCCCAGTATTTTTTAAGATATTGTTGGAAACAACTGATGATTTCTTCAGGAATTCTTGAAATCTCTTAGATATTATCTCCAGTTTTAAATGATGGGAATTTCAGTTAGCCCCAGATATTCATGGCTAACCTGGCAAAAGACAAGCCAGATTTTCCTGAATCCAGTGATGTTCGACCATCATCCTCCATTTAATAAGCTTAGAGCTACTGTCAGGTGTGGACTGGCTCTCTGCTCTGCACTCTGGATGGTTCATGTGGTGAGGAGATGGTGAAATTATGACTGGAATTTAATACACAATACAGTGAAATTTTGTTGGAGCCATCTTCCAGGTGCCAAAATAATAAATAAATTATAAAGAGATAGAGAATAAGAACTGTAAATACAATAAAGACACAATATTTACAGTGAGCAAAGGGAGTATGAACAGCAAAATAAACAGTCTATTTAAAACTGTATGCAGTATACCAAAGAGGGCCAGTGGATGTGTTCCGTTTAGCTGACTCTGTGGCGTCTTTTAAAAAACAGCTGAAAACTTTTCTGTTTAACCAGGCTTTCTGTTGACTTTATTTATGATCTTTTTCTTATAATATGGTAATGTTACTATGTTTTTAACATGGTGTTTTGTCTGGTTTTTTTTTGATATTGTGTTTTAATTATTGTACAGCACTTTGTGACTTTTTGTCTGTGTAAAGCGCTATATAAATAAACTTTACTTATTTACAACAATCGGTCTATCACCTGAATCCTGTTGCTCCTATGTGAGAAGGTGATGCATTGGCTTATGGGATGTTGCAAATTTAATTAGGGCTGCAACTACTGATTATTTTAGCAGTCGAATATTGTATCGATTACCCGAGTAACTGGATAAGAAATACATTTTTCATATTAACAGTTCATTTGCATATTTTTTACTTCTGTACTGCAGTTTTTCTCTGTGTGAAACAAACAGGGTGGATGGAGCAGCTACAAAGTTCTCTTTTCTTCACTTGCTGATCAGGTGGTTGCTGAAGGACCTCCAGCTGTTTCCCAGTAAAGATTTAATGGCGGTTGTATATGCCTGTACAGGTTGTTTGTGGAGCCTACTTGATATTAATACATTTTGAATTTGCAGTCTACACTCTGTGTATCACATTAAACCTTTAACGCCAGGTGATCTTTACTGAAGCCTCGGTTTCCTGCCCTTAGTAGCTGCGAACAGCTGATTAAGATGTAGAGTCACCGCAGAGTCAGCTGATCAAAGGAAGATTGATCAGCCAGCATTTTACCATAACTCCGTGACCGTTTGTCCTATCGAAAAAACGGTTCCTGAAAGCTCCGAAATTGGACATCACATTTGTTACATTTGTTACCGGAAGTCCGCAAACGGCGGCAATTTTGAAATACCCTGTTTCTTGTTGGACACCTTTGGAGGTATAAGGTTATAATGTGTCCAGTCTTTACTACGTTTTCCGTCACTCATTTTCTACACCATTGCTGTATGTAGCCTCTATGTCAGGGATCCTTGAATCCAGGCCTCGAGGTCCGGTGTCCTGCAGGTTTTAGATGTGTCCCTGATCCAACACACCTGATTTAAATGACTGAATTACCTCCTCAGTATGCAGTCAAGTTCTCCAGAGTCCTGCTAATGACTTCTATATTTGATTCAGGTGTGCTGGCTCAGGGACACATCTAAAACCTGCAGGACACCGGACCTCGAGGCCTGGATTTGAGGATCCCTGCTCTATGTAAATCACAACTTCCTCTATCACAGGGGTGTCCAAACTTGCGGCCCATGGGCCGCTTCCGGCCACGCCCACTACCGGTCCACGAAATGTCAAAAATAACATACAATTTGGCCCTTTAAGTTACTTTTTTTTAACATTTCGCCTTCCCCTCCAATTAAGAGGGTAAAGCGAAATGTCAAAAAAGTAACTTAAAGGGCCAAATTGTATGTTATTTTTAACATCAATTCGCGGACCGGAAGTGGGCGGGGCCGGAAGCGGCCCGCGGGCCGCAAGTTTGGACACCCCTGCTCTAGCATTTTCTGGTCTCAATTTGGCAGGAGCCCCTCCCTCTCTGGTATTTGTTTACTCACTGTACAGTGTGTCCGTGGCCCCTCCCCTCCCGCTCAGTGTAGACGCTCATATGCTACCATTCATCTTAACCAATCACGTGCGGCTTCCACAAAAAAAAAAAGAAAAAAGGAAAAAAACGAACAAAAAGAAAATAGAGACAGAGAAAATCAAAAATGAAATCAGTAATCCATGAAATATTTTACTAAAACATTACAAATTAGCAAGAATGTGACAGAATACAAATGAGATTTATGTACATAGTGACTGGTCTGTATTCAAATGAAATAAAATTTAGCTCAGAATGACTGTCCTTGTGGCTGGGCCTTCAGATTATTGATTTATCTGAAAACTCTGTGGTTTTGTTTTCTTGTTTATGTCTCGCAGTTTTTGGAATTTAGCTAAGATAACAGTAACGGCTGACTTAATACATTAACAAGTTTATTAACTTAAGTTTCTTTTCTTAATCTTGTTTCTATCTATCTATCTATCTATCTATCTATCTATATCTATCTATCTATCTATCTATCTATCTATCTATCTATCTATCTATCTATCTATCTATCTATCTATCTATCTATCTATCTATCTATCTATCTGTCTATCTATCTATCTAACGAGCAGTCATATTAGCTAAGAAACAGGTAATCAAGCCTATAGATAAAAATTACAGGATGCAAAATAAACATGATAAAGCACTTTACTTAATAATTTAAAAAATCAAAACCTTTACAAAACCTTTTTTGTTGTTTTTTTTTGTTTGTTTGTTTTGTACCTGTAGCTTTGTTTTCTTACATCTGTAGTTGCTTTATTTATCTCTTAACCTCACTGGATGTTACTAAACATTACAAACTAATTTTCCTGATTTGTATAGGAACAGCAGAGGTAGAACAAGACTGCAGGGCAGATTAAACCAGATGCTACAAGACATTATAACACATTTAATAGTTCCGCTTGACTTAAGGAGCACAACCCAGACTAGACCACTTGCAAACCTCAACAACAACGCTCCCAGTATGGCCACAATGGTGTAAACTGCCCTCTGCTTTGACTGGTCAACCCTCTCCCTGCTCCCACCCTGTTCTCCTGGACCTGGATGAATCAAAACATGAAGAACAGATATGCTAAAGAAGGAGACAGCTGTTAACGATGATATCAAGAGGCAGAAATCTACTGCTAGCATTACATCATTCATCATCCCCAAACCGATTCCTCCAAAGGACAACAGCCAGACACAGCCAATGCTGATATTCCTGATCCTGATCCCTCTTTCATTTCTCAGGCTCAGGTAGGTGATGGGGTGAATGACTGCCAGGTAGCGCTCCAAACAGGTCAGATTGTGAAATAAAATCTCCCCATATGCAGTGAACGAAAAATGAAGCCTTCCTACAAATAATATGTATAAGTCATGGTTAAATATACCCCAGCAACAGAGGACACCCCCAAAGAGACAACTCAGTTCCATGATGACCATGTGATAGGTGAAGCAGTCTGTGTGGCTGATCGTTGCTGCTGAAGAGGTGAAGTGATTTTTATGGTATTCTTGGAAGCAATGGTAGAGAATTAGGCTGGAGAGGGGGATGAGGAGGGAGATGTTTGTGATGTAGAATGCGATGAAGATGAAGGAGCTTGATCCAGAGATGAGGCAGTACAGGTCTAAAGGAAATTCTGAGCTGAGTGAGGACAGGTTTGGCTGAAGAAGAGAGTTAGAAGTCATATCTGGAAGAAGTAAAAGACATGGAAATCCTTAAGACATTTCTGAAAGAAACGAACCAGAATATTTTGTAATTTAGAATAGAATAGAATAGGATGCCTTTATTGTCATTATACAGGATGTACAATGAGATTTCAAATTCAAATTTTTTAAAATTTCTTTTTCTCTGTCATGCATGTAAAAAATTGAATTTTGGTCAAACACAAGTTGACAAAAGTATTATATGATAGAAAAACTTTTTAAGCCTGATTCAAAATTACACTTATACTAATTAATTAATAAAAATAAAAATTTAAAGTATCAAAAACGAAAAAAACACACACACACACGCACACACACACACTCCTAAAAGCTTTAAATGAAACCCACCTTATCAGTTGTATTCTTATGGTATATGTCAGATCTTCTCTCTGCTGTGTGACGAGTCAGAGACTGTTGAGACTGATCCAAATCAGTGTTTGTGTAACAGGTGGCAGGAGGGCTGTCAGGGTTTTGCATATTGTAAAAAAGATTGACACAGAATCGTTGCTCACGGACAATTTCTGTTGCTCAATTTCCTTGTTTGGGGAGACCAGAGCACAAACTCTTGCTAAAGAATACATCAAAACAGAATGACGTGAATCACTTGAGTCAGACTACATAACACACACGCACACACATGTGTGGGTGTGTGTGTGTGTGTGTGTGTGTATATGTATATATATATATATATATATTATATATATATATATTGCATGTCTAACTCATTTTATGGTTGGATTAATTATCAAAATAAGAATGTCATTCATAATTATTCATTGTATTCATAGACAGTTTTATAGATTAGTCTAAGTCTTTGTGCAGCAGGTGAAAACAGGGCTGTTTTTGCATGTTGCACAACAAGTTCAGATGTTATGAATCTTTTTTCACAGTTAATTTCTCTAGGAAAATTTCCTACTGCTCTGACTTTTTCCAGGAAGACCAGAGCGCAGCTCACAAATATCCATCCATCCATTTTCTTCCGCTTGTCCAACTCAGGGTCATGGTTGAACTGGAGACCATGCTAGCTGTCATAAGCAGGGCACACCCTGGACAGGCCCCTAATCTATCACAGTGAGACAAGCAATAAATCAGCAATAAACATTACATGTGTGTCTCCAGACTGTAGGAGGAAGCTGGAATATCCAGAGAAAACCCATGCAGACATGGGGAGATCACTTTTGTGTGGGCAAACCCTGAGATATCAAATATGAATTTGATAACCAGCATCACGATACTCATTATCTCTGACTGAGGTTTTAGATTTTCTCAACTAACACAAAGAAAGCCTGTCCATGTCGAGACCCAAGAAATTTTCTATGCCACTGTTTGAACTATATGTTTTTTTCTGCTGCAGCTGAAGAATACGTTTTAAGCTTTTATAGTCATTGAAACATTATTTTAATGCAAATGCAATCAGATTCTTCAGTTTCTTAATGACAGAGCTGAAGTATATCAGCTTCAACAGTTGTGATTTCTGCAAGCTTTGCTTCTCGACTTCAAAAAGACACACACACACACACACACACACACACACACACACACACACACACACACACACACACACACACACACACACACACACACACACACACACACACACACATTCATACAGCACTTTTAATGTTAGGCTTCTCTTGTCATACACACACTCAACCACTGCTGCTTTGTCTTCGGCTGCCGTGATGCTTTCAGTCTGTAGTTTGTGTTTATGTTTTTTCTGGTTTCTGTCAGTACACTTCTCCATGTGTTTGATGGTTCAAATGTTGTCAGAGGCACCTCTTTCATGTGAATATGCTCATAGCTAGATTGCGAAAACCACCATTTTGTGATCTGTTGTCCTGATCACTGATGTTTGATATCCTGGGTATGCTGAACTTGCTTTGTAGCGCAGGCCCCTGTAAAGTCAAACCATGTTTTATAGATTTATTTATTTATTTATTTTGGAGATGCAGATGTAAAACACTAGGTTTAAGGTTTTATATGTTTTTATTTGTATTTTTTAATATATGAAATTTATGCCAAAGAAATACAGTGCCTTAAAATGACTGAGGCAAACATAAATAAATAAATGCAAATCATTATTAGATACACTCTTGGAATACTACCTAAAAATGTTTTTTTTTTTCTTCATTGTTATTTTCATATGCATGTTATACACTGTTTATACAGATAGTGATTTTTGTTCATACAGTACACAAATCTGCCCGATCTGTGAAGAAATAGCAGAGGCAACACCAAACTGCTTGGCAGATTTAACCAGACTTCACTTCCCATTGTAACACAATTACTATTTTCTTTTAAAATATATTGTATAGCCCAAACTAGACCCCAAGAAAACCTTAACACCAGCAGGCAGAATATGGCTAAAATGATATAAAATGCCCTCTGCTTTGATTGGTCAACCCTTTCCTTGCCTCTGTCATATTCTCCTGGGCCTGAATGAATCAAACCACAAAGAACAGAATGATTGCAGAAGGAGGCCACCAGGAGCAATAATATCAAATGGCAAACCTCAAAAATGACAAAGGAATCACTAGTAAGCACCCAGGCTATCCCTGCAAAGCAAAGGAGCCAAATACAACCGATGGTCATGTTTCTGATTCTGATCCCTCTTTCTTTTCTCAGGCTCAGGTAGGTGATGGGATGAACAACAGCCAAGTAGCGCTCCACACAGGTCAGGGTGTGAAAGTAATTCTCTCCAAACCATGTGAAAGTAAAAAGAGAGTCCCCAATTACTAACAGGTTCACATTTTTCTTGTAGACACCACAACAGCTGAAGATATTCCCAAAGATACCAACCAGCTCAATGATGGCCAAGTGGTAGGTGAAACTGTCACAGTGACTGATTGTTGCCACTGAAGAGGTGGAGCACTTCTTACACCATTGCTGGAGACCATGGTAGAGGATGAAGACGCAGAGAGGGAGGAGAAGAAACATATTTGTGAAGCTGAATGCAGTGAAGATGAGAGAGCCCGGTTCCGACATGAGGCACTCAAGGTCAAACCGAATGTGGGAGTTGATGGAGTCGTTGATGGAGTCGTTGCAACAGGAAGAGTTTACTGACATCTAGAAGACAATCACACTGATTAAATGTTTATATTACATCAGCGGCATGTCTGTTTGTTCTAAATTTAAAAATGTAAAAGCAAAAATGATGTATTTACACTCTCAGAAGAATATGTTTTCATATGTTGACATAAACTGAAAATTATCCTTGCAAACAGCAAACACCTTTTAATTTAAAGAAAAACACAATTTTATCAATTGCTACTATATCTACATATATAAATAACACAGTTAGTTTCAGTTAATCTAAAGAAGAAATATTCAATAGATTTTTTGCTTTGCTTTTGTCGTTCATTGCTACAATTTGTGTGTATTTTGGAATTTGGACAGGTTGAATAATACCTACACAAAACAGTGTAACAGTGCCAAAGGATACCCACCTTTTCAGTAATGCTTATTTCTGATCTTCCTCCTGTGGTGTTAGAGTCTGTTGTAAACTGATCTCTGATCCAAATGTACGGCACTTTGAATCATTAGTGAGTTTGTAACAGGTGGAAGGAGGGAAGGAGTTGGAGGTTTTGCATGTTGCAAAGCAAGCTGTGACGTTCTGAAAATTTTTATGGAGACCAAAATGTTAACCAAGCACCAGAGTTGCTGGTCACTTGCTCAGCATTATATTATTATATAACTGACATTTTGCTCACATGGGGATTAAGACAGGCTGGCACAGATTCATTTGTGTGTGCGTGTGTGTGTGTGTGTATATACAGTGGTATGCAAAAGTTTGGGGGCCCCTGGTAATTTTCATGATTTTCCTTTATAAATCATTGGTTGTTTGGATCAGCAATATCAGTTAAATATATCATATAGCAGATGAACACAGTGATGTCTGAGAAGTGAACTGAAGTTTATAGGATTTACAGAAAGTCTGCAATAATTAAACAAAATTAGGCAGGTGCATAAGTTTGGGCACTCCAACAGAAAATTGACATAAATATTTATTAGATCCTCCTTTTGCAGAAATAACAGCCTCTAAACGCTTCCTATAGCTTCCAATGAGAGTCAGGATTCTGGTTGAAGGTATTTTGGACCATTCTTCTTTACAAAACAGCTCCAGTTCAGTCAGGTTTGATGGTTTCCGAGCATGGACAGCCCGCTTTACATCACACCACAGATTTCCAATAATATTCAGGTCTGGGGACTGAGATGGCCGTTCCAGAACGTTGTACTTGTTCCTCTGCATGAATGCCTTCGTAGATTTTGAGCAGTGTTTAGGGTCGTTGTCTTGTTGAAGTATCCAGCCCCGGCACAACTTCAACTTTGTCACAGATTCTTGAACTTTGTTCTCAAGAATCTGCTGATGTTGACTGGAATCCATGCGACCCTCAACTTTAACAAGATTCCCAGTACAGCCACACAGCCCCACAGCATGATGGAACCACCACCAAATTTTACTGTGCATAGAAATTTTAATTTCATCAGTCCACAGCACCTTATTCCAAAATGAAGCTGGCTTGTCCAAATATGCTTTAGTGACTGTTTGTGGCGTGCGCACAGAAAAGGCTTCTTCTGCATTACTCTCCCATACAGCCTCTGCTTGTGCAAAGTGCACTGAATAGGTGAACAATGCACAGTGACACCATCTGCAGCAAGATGATGTTGTAGGTCTTTGGAGCTGCTCTGTGGGTTGACTATGACTGTTCTCACCATCCTTCTCCTCTGCCTATCTGAGAGTTTTCTTGGCCTGCCACTTTGGGCCTTAACTAGAACTGTGTCTGTGGTCTCCCATTTCCTCACTATGTTCCTCACAGTGGAAACTGACAGCTGAAATCTCTGAGAGAGCTTTTTGGATCCTTCCCCTAAAACATGATGTTGAACAATCTTTGTTTTCAGCTCATTTGAGAGTTGTTTTGAGGCTCCCATGTTGCCACTTTTCAGAGACGATGCAAAGAGGAGAAACACTTGCAACTGGCCACCTTAACCCTTTCTCATAATTGGATTCACCTGTGTATGTAGGTCAAGGGTCAATGAGCTTACAAAACAAATTTTGTGTTCCAATAATTAGTGCTAAAGGTATTCAAATCAATAAAATGACAAGGGTGCCCAAACTTATGCACCTGCCTAATTTTCTTTATAGAATATATATATATATATATATATATATATATATATATATATATATATATATATATATATATATATACACACTACCTCATTTAGGAAACAATCATCATAAAGACACTGAAAAAGAAAATGAAAAATCATAAAAGATTGTAGTGACCCGTGGACACTAACGAGAGAAAGCTCTGACTCATGGTTAATGTTTAATTCCAATCAACCCTAATTGGGAAAAGTTGTAATGGTTAATTATGTTGCTTTTCTTTCTTTTGATTGATACAGATATGTGTGAAGAATGCAATCCAGCCCATGCTCAGTTCTGAATGATTTTAAAATTAAATAAATGAGTACTATTTGTGGAGAGAACACCACCAAAGCTTATTTCAGCTTACATCAGGAAAAAAAACAAACAACAAAAACAGACACTAAATTCAGGATACTAATGTTTATGTTCTATTGTAGTTCAATCTACTCTCACTTTACTTTGAAATACAAGTGTTATATTGTAAGGATCATCATTCTACAGTACAGTTATACATTATAGAGTAAAAATAGTGGAAACACAAAATAAGTGAACAACTCAACAGCTGATTGTCTTAGACTATAATGTTTATTTTCTATAAACAACTATATACAATACAGTGCAGTAACACACTTTTGATGTAGATTACAGTACATAGGTCCACACTGTACTTTAACAGTTTTGTGTTGATAAATGAACTGCCTGTAGATTTAGTGTGAGGTTTTCCACACGAGGGATTCGTCTTCACCTAAGTTACAGTCTAACCAGTCTATTTTAAAGCGGCGAGTGCCTTTTTTATTTAACAAAGTATGTTTGTTTGGCAACGGTATTAATGTAAATGTAAAAAGTAAATAAATACACTAACAAAAAATCTGATGTGTGTTTTAACGATCAAGTTAAAACATGTTCACACATGTCAAAGACATTTTTATTTGTTGACAGGGTCAGGCCTGGTTAGTACTTAGATGGGAGGTTGTCTTATATGAGACACTGTAAGTTTGGGGTAGCTGTGACTCTGGTAGTAGAGCGGGTCATCTACCAGTCAGAAGGTCAATGGTCATTGATCTATGTAAATGCCAGACCATAAAAGTGTTTTAATTGTTACAGATGAATAACAGAGACCTATATTTCTGTTTCTTCTTCTCTTACACAAAGTATAAGACCATCCATTAATCCATCCTCTTGCACTTATCCGATGCGGGGCCCAGGCCAGCTGAGAGGCATAATCTCTCCAGCATGTCCTGGGTCTGCTCTGGTAGGACATGCCAGGAACACCTCACCATGCTCAGGAGGCATCCTAGTCAGATGCCTGAATCAGTCTCCTTTCGATGTGGAGCAGTAGCAGCTCTACTCTGAGCCCCTCCCAGATGGCTGCGCTCTTCACCCTATCTCTCAGGGCCAGACACCTTATTTCCACCACTTGTATCTGTAATCTAGTTATTTTGGTCACCACCCAAAGAGTAGCAACATAGACTAACTGGTAAATCGAGAGCTTCATTTTTACGTTCAGCTCCACTGGGGTGTTTGAGCAAATCTCATCCGCTCCAGAGGCCTTACCACCAGTGAGTGGTTGAACTACCTCAATGACTTCACCCCCAGTGATGGACAAGTTGTTCCCCTTGTCCCCAAATCCTGCCTCCTCTAAAGAAGGTGTGTCAGTGGAATTAGGAAGGTCCTTGAAGTATTCCTTCCACTCCCCGTCTATAACCTCAGTTGAAGTCAGCAGCGCCCCACCCTCACTATACACCGTATGTGTACAACACCACTTTCCCCTGCTGAGTTGCCTGTCTCCCCTGTGAGAGGTTGTTGTAAATTGACCTTGGGGAAACTCATGGGTAACATTAGTATGGGTGTTTGTCTAACAAGTGGAGTTTTGCATGTTCCCAAATTCACTTTTTCAACCTTTTTACATGGTTAATTTCTTCAGGCAAATTTTATCATCAGTCTCTCAAATACTAGATCTGAATGGATATTTGCATATATATATATATATATATATATATCCCTAATAGTCTTTCAGTGCCTCTCACTGTTAAAAAAATATATATATATATAACAAGGCAGCCATAGTGTGGTTTTGCTATCAACTTGCAATCCAGTGGTAAGATTTTGTAGCTTTAGCTTGAATCTGCAGTGATTCTGACTATGTAAAACTAGATGTTGCCCTCAGTGCATTTGATTTTCTCTCTTTTTTCCTGTTCTGTGTAGAAACAGCAGAGGTAACACCAGACTACTGGCAAAATGTACCCAGACAGAAGATGTCATTATCAGACAATTACTATCCCTGGAAGTATTAAATATAGCCCAAGCCACAATGCTGGCAAACCTCAACACCAGCACTACCAGAATGGTGACAATGGTGTAGAATGCTCTCTGTTTTGATTGGTCAACCATCTCCCTGTTCCTACCCTGTTCTCCTGGGCCTGGACGAATCAATACACAGAGAACGGACAGACTACAGAAGGAGTTGATGATTATAGATGATATATGGAAACAGAAGTAAACAGGAAAGAAGATGTCTTCTTTCATTGCCAAACCTGTCGCAAAAATGGAAAACAGCCAGGTACACCCACTGCTTATATTTCTCATTCTGACCCCTCTTTCATTTTTCAGTCCCAAGTAGATGATGGGTTGACTGACAGCCAGGTAGTGCTCCACACAGGTCAGAACATGAAAAACCGTCTCTCCAAACCAGATGAATAAATACATAAGGCCTCCGACTAACAGTACGTTTAAATCTTGGTTGTAGTTACTAAAACAGATGAGGATGCACCCCAAAATGGCAATAAGCTCCATGGTCACTATTTGGTAGGTGAAGGTCTCTGAGTGACTCATTGTGACCGCTGAGGAGGTGGAGGGCTTTTTCCACCATTGTTGGAGACCGCAATAGAGGATGAAGATGCAGACAGGGAGGAGGAGGAGGATGCAGCTGATGCTATATGAGATGAAAATGATGGCGCCTGGTCTGTAGATGAGACATTGCATGTTCAAAGGTAGACGAGGCTTGATTGAAGAAAGGGAGTCATTGGAAGAGTTTACTGACATATCTGGAAGAGAAAAAGCCATGACAGTCACGTGGATTAAATGTATTTTATTCAGAACCCCAATTCCAAAGTAGTTAAAACACTGTATGAAATATAATACAAACAGAATGCACTATGAATCTCATGAACCCACATTTTATTGGCCAGTTCAGCACCTGAACTGTTCTACTATGAAGCCATGCTCTTGTAATTGATGCAGTACAAGTTTTAGTATTGTTTTGCTGATATGTAAACGTTATTCCCTGACAAACACGTACCTTTCCAGATGTGCGAGCTGACAAGTTGACACTGATGCACCCCCACGCCACCAGAGATGTAGGCTTTTGAACTGACTGCTAGTTAAAAGCCTGCTGGTCCCTTTTCTTGTTTCTTTAGAACACAGTGTCCATGTTTTCCAAACATAATTTCACATTTTGATCTGTCTGACCGCAGAGCAGTTTTCCACTTTGCCCTGGTCAATTTTAAATCATTCCACAATTTGTCAATGCAGTTTTTTGCTGATTGGTGAAACTCTGTCTCTCCAAAGTGCTCTAAGAGCTGCCAGTTAAACTAATTAGTTGCAAAATGTTCCTCCAGCTGTTTCTTTTTAGTTTTTATCACTTATCACAATTTCTTTATGTTCCAAAGACTAATTCCTCCTCTGTTAACCACCCCCTGCAGTTATCAAACTACAAGCAAAATATGTCTTTTTTCCAACAATTTATTTTAATATATCAAAAAGACATTCAAAAGAAAAATTATAAAATTAGAACATTTTAACAGTTACATAACTGAAAAATATTCTGTAATTGATGTGACAATTGCTCAATCAAAATTTTCTTTCCCTTTTTGTTATTTTTACAGAACACTCACCTTGCAGTGGAGGAGGACACGCAGAGGGTTGGTGTGACAGAGGGGGATACTCTCTGGCGACCTCTAGAGGGCGCAGCTGAAAGAAGAGTACTCACGTTGTCAGCAGTTTGATCTTTCAGACTCTTGGAAACGTCTGATCCACCTTTAAAATATTAGTGTTTATGTAATAGGTGAAAGGAGGAGTATGGAAGAGTTTTGCATGTTGCAAATCAAATTCCCCCTCTGACTCTTTTTACACGGTTACTATCTATAGGCAAATTCGTTTTTCTCGTTTTTATTTTTCTTTCCCATTGCTCTCTTTCCTTTTCCTTTAAGACCAGAGAGCACATTGTGACACATATGACTTCAGTGTATTTGTCTCAGCGTGGCACGCGGGATGTGGACCCAAATGCAGGACCCCAGAGTTGAAGGGCAAAATCTAAGCACACAGCTTTATTGCTGATACTGACAAAATGCACGGGAACATGGAGAGCTTTTACAAGTGCAAATAATCTAACTAAACCACACGGGGAACTTAACTAGTGATGGGACTGCTGCGCTTCGACATCAGCTAAAGAAAAATACAGGAAGTCTTATATGAAGCACATATCGAGGCTTGCTTCTTTAAGACAGAGTGAAAAAATGTCTTAATAAAAATAAATACAATCCCCAGCAACACAATCACTGTCCCATCAACAGTTTTAACTTATTTAAACACTGGCTGAAATCATAATGACAGGTTTTTAACACTGATAGACCTCTGTTACCATCACACACACACCAAAAACAGATGAATGAATAAATCACACAAATCAAGTTAAGATGTTTTATTCCCATGCTGCAAAATAACCAAGAGGCCATCACAACCAGCTGCAGCAACAATTGAAGTTTTGCTCAGGGGGGCTCAGGGCTTAAATAAACACATGAGTTCATTAGGGCAAAAGAACACAGCTTGGAAAGCAGGACACAGGTGAACAGAATCTGACTAACGCGACGAGGGGAAGCAAAACCATACACAATGCACACAAGATGCTACCTGGCAAAATAAAACAGGAAATGACTAACATGACAGAAACACAGATTTGACATGGAGAACACGGGGGAGCCAGGAATTAAGAGAGCTCAGAAAACTAAACTAAGGCCTGAGGAAACAAACAAGGCAACCAAACAGAAACTGTAAGAAAAACGTACAAAACTGCAAAAACCACAATAACTTGAGAAACACTGGGAGACATTAAATAACAGAATGTGAAAGTCCAAAGAGCTGAAAATGCTGGGTCACAGACCCAGGACCACGACAATGGTCCTGATGCAGCCTTCCCAGGACTCGTTTCTCTTTCCTAAATCAAAGTAGGGATCATAGGACACACAAATCTTGGGGGTTCAAACACAAAGTGTAAGAGAACTTACTGCTTTGGTTCCCCCTGTGTGTAATAAATAAATAAATAGATACATAACTAAAATTGTATGGATATTTAAATATTAACTATAAGACCATTTTACATAAAAATAAAAACAATTCAAATCACATTTCACTCATTTTATTTGTTCAGCAAGTTTTATGTCCTGATTTTACATCTATGTCCTTAGAGAGGTAGCAGTTACATTAAAGGAAAACAAATGAAATATAACTGAGGAACTTATATTAACTACATACACACATGTATGCAGTGCCAGGAAAAAGTACTGCTGTTAAAAGTAGTGAGGATGCTACACAGTGGTAAACACGGCCCTTTCCCAACTGTCTTGAAATGTTTTGCCATTAAATCCAAAATGACCTTGTTTTCATTAAAATTGTACATATAT
This sequence comes from Archocentrus centrarchus, assembly GCF_007364275.1. NCBI lineage: Eukaryota > Metazoa > Chordata > Actinopteri > Cichliformes > Cichlidae > Archocentrus > Archocentrus centrarchus. The sequence goes on along the minus strand of NC_044363.1, from coordinate 3,489,650 downwards.
ATAATCTATATGCTTTCTATGTTGTGAATAAAATATGGGTTCACGAGTTTTGCGACTGGGGTTGTAAATCGTTTTATCGGCACATTAAGAAGAACATTTGCCAGAATTCAAATGATTTACGTAAACAGCGAGTGATGTGCATTCAAATCAAATACAGCAATTTAGCCGGGAGCAGCTGCCCTTATTGCTTCATTCAAATATGAGCTCTTTTGTTTTCTTCCTGGCGGGGTTTGCAAATGAACACGTACAATAAAGTAAAAAGAGAAAAAAAAAAGACTCACTCACTCTAATGATTCATTTTTCATGTGGCCTATTGCTACTTTTCACAGATAATATTGTTGTGCCCTCACAGTTGTTGCTCTTGAAATTTTATTTTCTGCTTTATTGTAAAAGGAACTAGAGTATAGATTTATTTAGTTCTACATATACCACACAGAGTTCCCACCCATATTGTTGAACAGCTGCTCTTTATTTTCCAAGTAAAAGGAAAAAACTTTCTTAAACTGGAAGAACTTTGTACAAGACGGCCTCTCAGCCACACACTTCCTCAGTCACAAAATGGAGTAACTATTCCTGGTGCTGTTCTGTTGTGTGTGTTATATTAAACCATGTGACTTCATGTAAATAAGACAAATCAAACAATGTAGCTACAGTTAGTTAAATAAACCGTTGTGACTGCTACATCACAGGTCTCAGGCTTAATGCTGGGAAGAGTGGGTACCCTGTACTGATGAGACTGATGAGTCAAAGGTGTGCAGGAGCAAGCCCGGGAAAAGAGCAGCTCCGCCCACCTCTCCACCTCAGACTGGGAAAAATAGACCCAGAGTGAGAGAAAGAAAAATGCCCCAAATCCTAACACAAAAACCAAACACAACAAACACATGTACCAGCTACCAAATACTGTGGAGGAGGGGGTGATGATTTGGGCTTGTTTGGGCACCTCGCAGTCACTGAGTGGACCATTCTAGAGTCAAGTGTGAGGTTGTCTGTCTGACAGCTAAAACTTGGCTAAAATTGGACAGTGATCCCAAGCACAGCAGCAAATCTACAACACAACGGCTGAAAAAGAAAAGAATCCACGTGCTTCAATGGGCCAGACCCCAGCTGGACTGAAATGCTGTTAAAGGACCTTAAGAGTGCTGTGAATAAATAAATAAATAAATAAAAACTGAAGCAACATTGGAAAGAAGAGTGGGTAAAATTCCTTCACAATGTGAGAGACTGACATAAAAATTAATATTTCAAGTTACTACTGTTGAATCAGTTTTCAATGGGACAGCATAGAGTCTTGAAAATATTATTTTTCATATTTGCTTCATGAATGTTAATAAAGTCGTTTGAATTAGCCTTTTTCTTGTCTTTCCACACAGATGCTGAGTCAAATTTTTATGTGTAAACAAAATGGTAAATGCAGTTTGTTCAGTGAACTAAAGAAGCCATAAGACAAGTTGAGGCATCATACAGATCATATCCTCATGTTGAACACCTTTTAATGATTTTACATTGAGCAAAGTCTCCTAAAACAACCCAGTATTACAGCAAAGCGTGCAATAACGCCACTGTGCACACTTCACACTTTGCCTGTCATAGGCGTGAATTTCCAACTCTCTTCCACCTTTACACATATTGTTCAACAACAACAAAGACAAAGATAGGGGTGTGTATGGAAGACATTTTTACAGGCATATCAGCCATCTAGTTTGTTGGCTTTAAGTAAAATATCACACCCTGGTGTTACTACAACTACAACTTGTGTATATATTCCATGCATAGTACAGGCAAAATGCGACATCCACGGCTTTTCCTGGAGTGGAACAGGCGTCTCTATTACACACAGCTTGCCGTGATACTGGGGGCTTTTTAAAGGAATTCAGTCATGAACGATGCAACAGCCGCCCAAAAATCCAAATGCCAAGTTTGAAACACAAAAACTGGCCTGTATTCAAATGAAAGACGTCAGCTTCAGGCCCAAAGCAGCTATCTGTGCAAGTTCATTAAATATGATGCTTCTGGTTTTGTTTCTGGCAAATGTCACTCAAATTACAATTAACAAAAGAAATAATACACAATATTCAAGCTTCTATTTAATTGCAATGACAAAAAAAAAAGAACAAGATAATAATATAATTAAATAATTTAAAATAAATAGATTAATAATAATAACAAATCAGCATGAAGGCAGGTTTTATTTAAAAAATATATATAAAAAACTTATGCAATTTAAAAATACACATTATTGAACTAATTGAGTCAACTGACCTACAGGAAGAAGTTCATCAAGCTTAAGATATTTAGAGGTTAAATCCGGGTAATGTGCTTAAGGTTTAGAGTGATAATTAGCAATTCCAGGCTTCTCAACTCATTTTCAAGCTAAAAATAATTTTGTTGCTATTTTCATTATTACAAGGTAATAAATATTGTTATTAACAATTATTAATCATGACACAGTCTTACACAAGGACACAGGCAGAATGTGAGCAGGAGTTGTCTGTGCAGAAAGTCCATCTACCGTGTACCCAGTGTGAGACTTTCAGCACTGGAGGGTGCTATAGCCTCCCTTTTAAAACTAAAATATACAGTATATATCTTCAATTTTGAGCGCACCGAAACTCTGCAAACTGACTGAGGGTTAAGCCTAAACCCTTAACTACTTTTAACCCCCGTTCACGCAAGATTTCTCTCACCTTGATGAACATAAATCTGTGTCAAAACAATTAATGTGTGTTTTTTTTTTTCTTGTTTTGTTTAAGACATTTTTCCTTTTGTGGATATCAAAGGTCTGCTCTGTTATTGTAGACCTTTACTCCTGTTTAATACATTTAGAAACTGATTTACTCATCAGTTTTCCAACTTATCTTCATGCCATATTCACTTTATTTGAGAGTAAACATCTTTTCCCCTGAACATTTTCCCCCCAAAAAACAGCATGCATATCCACAGGGGGAGTTTCCTGTTACACAGAGCAGGAGGAGAATGGGAGGAGTGAGGAGGAGGAGGAGGGAAAAGTGGGAGGAGAGGAGAGAAGGAATGCTGGAGCTGAGGCATTGTGTTCAGTTATCACACAACCACAAAGAGAGAGAGAGAGTGAGAAGGAGGGAGGGAAGAGTGACTGCTGGGAAGTTGAAACCTTCTCGAAAGGAGGTGTGACTCAGGCGTCGACGGGTGAACAGAAGCTCTTCCATGTGTGGATAGAAAGTGCTCAACTGATTTATTACAGCAAGATTTCAAGAGAGAGCCTGACTGGAAATCTTAACTTATAAAAAGTCTGACTGACAAATGGAAGCCTGACCCGCACGTATCCAGCTCAACGGAGTGGACTTCAGATCGATGTGATGCTTGGTGCTTGGATGCCTTGTTTATTGATTTAAAGCCAGATCAGCTGATTTCAAATCTGACTGGAAGCCTGACTGATCAGTTTTAACGAAACAGAAGACTTAGTGAAATGGTTTAACTGATGTGACACTTGTCTGGAAATTTACGCTAATCACCTAAATGTTTACCTGTTTGGAATCCTGATCAACTGAGGTACATCTGATTGGTTGATTGATAATTAAGAAGCACTGTTGGAGTCCTGTCTTTTGCCTGCATCAGGATGAGCGGAGCAGGGGACGTGGTGTGTGAAGGGTGGCTGCGAAAGTCGCCACCAGAGAAAAAGCTGAGGCGCTATGTGAGTACTTTGTTTTAATTTGAGCACAAAACAAAGCATACGAAATATGTATATCAAAGGTATATACCTCAGCTTTGTGATGTTCAGTGTAGATTTTTGGCAGGTGAAGTAGCCTAAATCTGTTTAAAGATTTTTCAACAGGAGTATCACCACCGAAGTACTACTCTCTGTTCATGGGTGCTCTTCTCCGTAACTTTTAATTAACTTTAAAGATTAGTCTCAGGTTCATCAGTGTTTACATAATGAGTCATTTCCGACAGTAACACAGTCATGATTATAAAACAATAAAAAAAAGCTTTTATCACAACACATCTGTCATCTAGACAGAAACCAGCTCTACCATTCTGTTTGATTTTAGACCATAACATTATAAAATATAGAGAATATTATTTGCACTGCTGCCTGGTTATTAAGGTTGGGTCCATTGTGTACCCAACCTTACACATTATGACAGCTGGCCACGGCTCGTTTACCACCATGACTTTGAACTTGATTTGCAGTTAAGAAAACAGGTGAATGGATAGATATTTATAAAAAAAACTCATAAGATCTGTTCAGAATACAGCTAGCACAGAAGTTGACAACATAAAATGCTAGCACATATGCTATATATATGTGTGTGTGTGTGTGTGTGTGTGTGTGTGTGTGTGTGTGTGTGTGTGTGTGTGTGTGTGTGTGTGTGTGTGTGTGTGTGTGTGTGTGTGTGTGTGTAAAATAAAAAATCCCAGCTGTGTGTGGTCTTTTGTCCTCCAAGCTCGGGTCCTCTACCAGAGGCCTGGGAGCTTGAGGGTCCTGCGCAGTATCGTAGCTGTTCCCAGGACTGTGTTCTTCTGGACAGAGATCTATGATTTTGTTCCAGGAATCTGCTGGAGCCACTCTCCCTGTTTGGGGGCCACTCCCCCGAGTGTTCCGATTACCACAGGGACCACTGTTACCTTCATCTTCCAGCTCTTCTCTGAGCCCTTGGTATTTGTCAAGCTTCTCGCGTTCTTTCTTCTTGATGTTGCCATCTCTTGGTTTTGCTATGTCTATCACTACGACTTTCTTTCTCTGTTTGTTCACCACTACGATGTCCGGTTGGTTAGCCATCACAAATTGGTCTGTCTGTAATTGGAAGTCCCACAGGATCTTAGCTCTGTTATTTTAGACCACCCTTGTGGGCGTATCTCGTGACTTCCAGGTCATACTCGGCACAGATGTTCCTGTATACTATGCCAGCCACTTGGTTATGGCATTCTATGTACACCCTGCCTGCTAGCATCTTGCACCCTGCTGTTATGTGCTGGATTGTCTCAGGGGCATCTCTGCATAGCCTGCACCTGGGGTCTTACCTGGTGTGATAGACTCCAGCCTTGATCGATCTTGTGCTTATAGCTTGTTCCTGTGCTGCCATGATTAGGACCTCTGTGCTGTCTGTCAGTCCAGCTTTGTCAAGCCATTGGTAGGATTTTTCTATGTCAGCCACTTCTTCTATCTGCCGGTGGTACATGCCATGCAGAGGCCTGTCCTTCCATGATGGTTCCTGTTCTTTGTCCTCTTCTTTCTCAGGTTTCTGCTGCCTGAGGTACACACTAATCACATGATCCTTTGTGGTCATCTTCCTGATGTATTCATGGATCTTTGTTGTTTCATCTAGGATAGTGGTTCTAAAACTCACTAGTCCTCAGCCTCCTTCCTTTGGCTTAGCGTACAGTCTCAGGGTGCTGGATGTGGGGTGAAACCCTCCATGCATGGCCAAGATATCAGTGGCTTCTATGTCCTCCTTTGGCCAGCTTATTATCCCAGCAGGGTATCTGACAACTGCCAGGGCGTAGGTGTTGATTGCCCAGATCGTGTTCTTCCCATTCAGCTGACTCTTTGGGACTTGCCTTACTTGCCTGTGGAATTCCAAGGTACTTGTAGCTGTCCTCAATGTTGCCTTCTAGTTTGTGCAATTCCCTCAGTTCTGACTACCTTCACTCTCTTTGTTACCATCCGACTGCACTCCTCCAGTCCAAATGACATGTCATTGCTGTAGATCCATGTGGTGTGGATCAGTGAATCAGTGTCTCGATCACTCCTGACATACAGCTTGATGTCATCCATGTAGAGGAGGTGGCTGATGTTTGCTCCATTTTGTAGTCGGTATCCGTAACCAGTCTTGTTGATGATCTGGTTGAGGGTGTTCAGGCCTATGCAGAACAGTAGTGGGGACAGAGCATCTCCTTGGTAAATCCTGCACTTGATGGTGACTTGTACGTTTGGCTTGAAGTTGTTGTTCTCCACATTCCCATTGAGGTCTTGTTGAAGGCTCTTGATCTTGCATAGTTCTAGGAATTCCAGAAACCATGTGTGCGGCATCGGGTCATAGGCTTTCTTGTAGTCAATCCAGGCGGTGCACAGGTTGGTCAGTCTAATCCTACAGTCTCAAGTCACTGCTATATCTACCAGTAGCTGGTGTTTTGCTCCCCTGGTATCTCTGCTAAATCTGGCAGAGATACCAGAGATAAATATTTCAAGAGATAAATATCTGGAAATCAATCAAATATCTTGAAATCAATCAACAAGGCAACTAGGCTGATATAACAGTTTATCATCAATTGTAATTGTAATGCTCATTCTCATTACAAACTTTGTTAACTTAAAGATACTAAAAAAAAACTACAACTTTACTTCTGAACTGATAAATATGTGAAACGAATAACTTGAATAAGTATTAAGAAATCTGCAACTTCTTTATCATTTGTACACGTGCTTTTATTTAAGAAATTAATCTTGAATAACAGAGTTATGGTTTTTGTCAAAAGGAACAACTGTTTCTAACTAGTTAGGCCACAAAAATGTTAATGGAATTTAGCATTACTCAAATCCAAAACCTGACAGCCTGGCTCTGTGCCTGGAAGGAATACCAGAGACTTGGACCAGTTTAGTTTTTTCCTGTATTCTCTTCCAGTGTGTAGAATAGGTTTAAAGATGGATGGAGACATTCAGGAACAAATCAAATTCACAAATCAGTACAGGGTTTTTTTTGTCCAGTGGCACCATGGGAGCTGCTTTCCTGTAAAGAAGCAGCTTAGGCAGTTAAGCACACATGCACATGCCACATATTTGGCATGCTTTACCAGTGAGTTGACCTAATCTCATCTCTCCTTTCCATGTTTTCCCTTGATATTTCATTCTTTCCATTTCTAAACAAACAAGTGTTTCATGTACTCTGTCTGTTTCTCTTTCATTCTTGCACTCTCTTCCTCTTCTACTGTCATATGCTGTCCTTTCTCTCTGTGTGTGTGTGTGTGCATGTGCACATAGAAAGTGAAGGAAAAAAAAAAAACATAATAGGAAGTGAAGCTGCCTTTACTACCAACATCTGCTTTGCTGCCCTGAACAAGCTGAACTTTTTCCAAATCTGAAACATCAGCCTATTTTGTGAGAATGTCAGCTTACTAATGAAATAGCTGAAACAAAGCAGGCGCGTTAAAAGTGCAGTTAAACTATGCCAGGAGTAATTAGGAGGACTTTACTTTAAATCTTCTGAGCTTACATCAGTAAACTCATCCTAGCAGGGAATGTTTTTAAGCGGGAACAACCAGATTCCAAAGAAACTGGAGTGCTGGAGTTGCACTTTCTTACTGCTCAGTTTAGAAATGAAGAAGGCCATACTGATCAGCGGAAGGAGACTCATAACAGAAGAAGAGCTGGAGGAAAAGTGAAAAGGATGAAACAGAAGCTGGAGCAGAGAGGCGAGACGGCAAGAAAAAGAAAGTTTCTCCAGACAGAGAGAGGCCATTGTTGAGTCTGTGTGTATGTATTCAGTCATGATGGCGTATACAACCAAAAGTGTATGTAGACACGCTGCCCGGCCAGCTGTGACTCTACTATCAACACACTAACACACACAGTCCCCTATAATGGCAGCAGCAGACTGTGTGTGTGTGTTCATGTATGGTGGATAAAGTTCATGGAGTGTACTTCATCACACACTCCCTGCTCTGTTGAAAGCTGTGTGTGTGTGTTATGTAATAAACTAATCACACTCAGCTGTGCCTGACTGGAAGAGGGGGGCCTCCCTGAAGATTTAGAAGATTTGGAAGTGCGTGCGCACACACACACACACACACACACACACACACACACACACATTGGAAACAAACCAGGGATAATGATGAGGTAAATTCTGAAACCTTGAGTACAATAACAAATGTCTTGTACACACACACACACACACACACACACACACACACACACACACACACACACACACACACACACACACACACCCAGAAGGTCAAACACAGTTGAAGAAAATGTTGGATCTGCAGAGGCCCTCTGTTGCATATTGCAGTTTGGATACTTCAAAAATCCTGTTTTCCATCAGAGCAATGATGCACCACACACCAGCTGAAAACCTAACCTCGGAAAAGTTGTTAGAACAGCTCCAATTTTATGCATCTCACCATCACACCTAACACCGCTCAAAAGCATTTGCAGAGGTGAACATTACTTTACCACATTCTCTGAAATATGTAGCATTTACAGAGCTTGATAGGATAATAGGATACAATAATCTCTCTAAAATGCTGGCCTGAAAGGCTCTTGGATTTGCCATTTATTCCACTCCATTTTGCATCCGATTGAGCTCTGCTGACGTGTTACAGGATATTAGAAGATATGTTTGAGTCAACCATGTTGGTCACTGACGTTTCAGCTCGAGAGCCATGGAGCTATTCATGAGTTCTCAGTTTTTCAAGTTGGAAAATTTCTAACCTGTGACTTGAATGGAATACAGCATCACTACACACACACAAAAAAGGAATTCTGGTTCACTCTAACGTGGGTCCTACACCTAACATTTGTTCAGTGCATGAAACTGGTGGCTGAGCATGGGCAAAGGAAGAATCACTTTCTTTAAAGCTGTGAGACAGAGTTTTGACCTTGGCTGAGGATGTGCTCTTCAGTGCAGTTCCAGTTTCTTGTTTCCTGGCTGTTTCTACTGGTAATATTGAGATCTGGAAATGATGTGGCTGGCAAGCACCACTAAAAAGAAATCGCAAACAATGAAAAGACCAACAATTTAGTTGTACTTATTTGGATTAGAAAGCAAATGTAAGCAGGAAAATTATCACCAAATTATCATGGTTAAACTTTTATCTCTTATAAAGTTTTAACTGTTTCGCAACACAGAGCCCGGAGCGCCAAGGAGCATCTGAGGAAATGCTGGACACTTAACACACTAAATTTGGTACTGGTCAGGTGTCATTATTAATACTGAGGAGGGGGGGAAACAAACAAACAAACCCCCCAAACATATAAAACAGACAAACAAAACAAAAAGAAAAGAACATAAATCAATATTTACATCCCGGAGTTCCACTACGGACGCTACTCTTTCACTTCTGTAATACCAAATAATCTTATTTTTCTATTTTATTCCATAAGTTTACATCTTGAAAGTACCTGTTCATCCAAAAATCAAATTCAGTTATTTTCTGAAGCGATTTGTCTACATCTGCCAAACAAAAGAAGCAGCATCGCTGCAGCTTATAAGGGGACAGGGTGTGAAAGGGACACCACCAATGTTTACATCCTGTTACACATATCAAAAGCAAGGACCTCTATTAATGGGTCCACATACACTTCCTTCTGCACAATCATGGAGTTCGAGGGTGTAGTTCAGTGGAAAGAAAACAGTTCCCACATGAAACTGCTCACAATAAGTTTTGCAAATATATTTTTTGGGGAACTGAGTCATTTGTGGTGAGAGATGCTGCTGATGTTTTTACATGTAATTTAGTTCTATTATTTAAAAAAAAACAGCAGACAGGCTCCTTTTCTTATCCGCTATCCAGACAGCTTCAAAACTGGGCAACTGACACCAATCTATATGGATAAATAAGAGCACAGACCAAAGAGGGGAAACATGCAGATTTGACTCCATTTGAAGCCTCTAAAATCTACTGAATAAAGCAATCTAAGAAGGAAACACCTGAACAGGAGCCCTGATCCCGCACTGCTATTACTGACTTGATATGATTGATAATGACGAGCATTAATCGTCTTATCTTTTGTCTCGGTTGCAGTTAAAACTATTTTAGAGATAAGTAAGTGAACTGAAACTGTTTGTATGAAAGCTTTGTATGGAATGAGAATGAGAAGATTAGGGATTACAGTTCAGTATACGAGGAACTGAACAGCAGGAATATTGTTATTCGGGTCTGGTGTTAATTTTGGCTTGGAGACAGGATGGAGGAAGTGTTATTTTGGATCCATTGTGCCCTCTTCCTGCTGAGGTCAAAGGTCAAAAGGAGGAAACAAAACGAAAGGAGAGGATGGGAAAACTGTTAAAGGAAAAGAGGTTATCTTTATTACTTTAGGTGGCCATAAGGCTGTTGCATGGGGAGTTGTGAATGATGGCGAGGAAATACACAGTGCAGAATGAACATAAGCAGCAAACAACAGATCAAAGTTCATGCTGGAAATGTCTCAGAATAAATGCAGTTGCTCCTCTACAGATTACATGTGAAACCCTAAAGTGTAGGCTTGCAAACCTGGAACAAACAACAATCATGGTTTGATAGTGTATCTGAATTGTTCTGACCGCTGTCTTGGTGATGATACCACAACTTTAGATTCAAATAAAGAAAATATGAAATGTGAGATAGAGGAAAAATGTGTAATTTTTGCCTAAAAATTTTCCATCAAATTGGCAACTAAGATGATGATGAGTGGAAAATACAAACTGTGAAATCAGCGTTTGTGCAAGTAACTCCTGTGAGCTAAGAGCAGAGGCTTCAGACTGATCTTAATACTTTGTCTCAGTTTTTTCTCCTTAATGTCGGCTTTGTGTGGTGACAGTGACAACAGATATCCCTAATATGATCATCTCAAGTGCGTAACAGAGGCTGTGAGTGGTAGAAAAACCACCCACCTGCTGTTCAAACTTTCTGTTTGTGATGGGCAGCCAATCAGAAGAAAGTTGGCATTAAGATAATAAGAATGGATTTGAACTTTGAATCATGGAAAAATGAGGTTTTAGAAATGAGCATAATAGATTTCCTTTATCGAAGAAGAAAAATGATCGTAAGTAGCTTTTTGTAAAACCTCACAGTGACAGGGAAACAATCTGTGCTGTGGACTGAAAGCAGGTGTAATGATGACGTCGCAGACTGCCGCTGCATGAAAGGCATCATGTGTTGCAAATCACAGTTGAGCTTGGCCAGAAGTTGCAAGAACAAAAAAAAATTGCAATACAAGAATAACATGTCTGGAAATGCAGCGAAACATTTCCGGCCACATCAAATTTTTTATTTCATACCTGCTTCTGACTCTCAAAAAAGGAAAAGATATGCACAAGAGTGACCTTTTGTGAGTTACATCAAGAGCATGACATCCCTCAGTCTCAACTTGTCACATGCTTTGTGTCACCTTTAACCCCAATGGATAAACACAACTTTTCAATGTGCAGTACCGGTAAATGTTGTGAAGGGTCGTATTTTCACCCAAACCTACACAACGTAGTTTTTTGTGGCTAAAGTGCAAACAAGTGCAAATCAAACTACCAGTTGGCAAGTCCTAACAAAGCAGAACAAAGACTCAAAAAGGTCTCAAACCACAGGCGAGCAGCCTGTTGGCGTCTCCTACCTTCAAAAAAAAAAGGACCATTACGTCTGGACAGCCAATACTGATGGTGCGTCAAGGCACTAATGCCAAAGGGAACCTTGTGTTCACCTCTGTGATGCCAGCAGCATCTGAGAAAAAAAAGCAGTATTTGACACCCTTTTGCATGCCAAGTTATAAAAGAAATACTTTATAATGTGATCACCTTTGTATCCCTTTGCTTTACTAAATGTGGTTGCTCCATTATAACTTATTTGAGCAGTAGCCTGGGTTATAAAGCACCTGAAATGATTTTGCACACCATGCTGGCGATGGATTCATTCTGCTGCAACTTGTTCCTGTTGCTTTAATTAGAACAAGACAAAGAATATTTTCATACTGGCTGCTACCACCCTGCTGCTTTTGTCTCACCAGCAGCCTGAAGACCAAGATCATCAAACAGATCGAGGGAGACGGGGCATAAACACACACTCATACTGCCATCTCCTGCCGGCATTTCCTGTTCAGCTATTTCCTTTTCCTGTCTGTGTCTGAAGAAAAAAAGAGGGGTGAAATACACTCTGCTTTTATTTGCTGTGCACTTTGATGGGACACATACAAACCCACCCTCTGAGGCTCAGGCCTGAGGAGTCCAGGTTATTTTTGTTGAGCGAGGATCACAAAGGATGGATTTAGCTTGTTGGGCTGGTGCGCGTACACACACACAAACATAGGACACAAACACACACATACTGTATTTAAACAAAAGCCCAAATCTTAGCCCTGTGTTTTAAATCACCTTTGCTCACATGCTATAAGAAAAATCTCAGGTTCCCTTAAACTGAAAAACTGAGATCTGTATGTGGACTTGTGCATCCACGTGTCCGCATGCTGTTATTACACTGAAATCCTTATTTTTGCTCTGCTTCACACCTTTAAAAACATCATGACTTCTCATTCACACTCTGCCTACACACTAATGCCAAAAACACACACACACATACACACACTGGTTGTGAGTCATGTATGAAGTATGAGATGTCTTCCTGTGGCTCACTTGTGGGAGATGGACCCGACCCATAATGCCCAACACATAATGGCAGAAACCGGAGGCGAGTGTCAAACATTTAGCAGTTTGGTACACGTGGATCTGTGCGTGAGATGATTAGTTAATGTTCAAATTCACTGGAGTGTAAAACTTAGGTCATGGGAGGAAGACACCAGCATTAACTTTAAAGACTGCCTGTAGGGGGAGAGAGACAGAAAGCATGATATAATCAGTAAGCTATTCAGGAGGAGCACCGAACTTCAAAGTCCAAAGTAAAAGTCTCAAAAAGATCTCAGCAGTTGACACTCGGGGATTGAGCTCCTGCATTTTGTGCTGAGGGGAGCCGACATTATCCCTGTTTTTACACAGCCATAAAAAAACTTTTCAGTAGTAACTGTAATTTTCTTTCTCCAGGCCTGGAAGAGGCGCTGGTTTGTTCTGCGAAGTGGTCGGCTGAGTGGAGAACCAGACATCCTGCAGTACTACAAGAACCCGCAGTCCCGCCGGCCGATCAGAACCATCAACCTGAATCTGTGCGAACAGGTAAGCGGACAGACACAACTGTCCAACGTGATGTTCTATTTATGTTCATAAATCTTTTTTCTTTATAAATATCTTATTCACAAAATAAAGAGAGAGTACGGTAACACTGCTTTTGTAACTCGACTGCGCTGCTGTTGGTAATGCAGTCAAGTGCAGCTCTGTATATGAGGCGCTATCAAAAATGTTCCATAATTTTGTCCATGAAAAAAAAAAAAAAAAAAAACTCCACCAGAGAGCTGCAACTTTTAGTTGACTCCCTGGAAGCCTTGTTCAGTGCACACTGGATCTGCTACACACTGTCAAAATGGCAACACTTTAATATAAATTTCTTTTTCGGTTTAAAAGAAAAGGTTGCAGAGAATAATTAAGGTAGTTATCGACTGAAGGTTGTCGTGGTTGGACAAAAACATTCTGCATGCCAGCATAAAATGCTATGGAATGTATTTAAGGTTTCTGCTAAATGACCTTCCTTAGTCACCTCAGGACATTGCAGTAAAAAAAAAAACAAGTGTCTTCTAAGAAGCAATCCAATCATAGTGTGTTTCTATGGATCACTTTTGTCACCGCACAAAGAAATGACCAAATTTAAATTACGTATGATTTTAACTTTTTGAGAGACCCTGAACAACTTTCTGATCACATATCAGTAACACTGTAAGTCCTTGAAAAGGTTTTACCTTAAAGGCTTCAATTTCTGTACTTAATACCACGTGCGAAATATACATCCATATATGTATATTTAGGGCAGCACGGTGGCATAGTGGTTAGCACTGCTGCCCCACAGTTGGGTTCGATTCCACCTTGGCCCAGGCCTCTCCCTCTCTCTGTGTGGAGTTTGCATGTTCTCCCCGTGCTTGTGTGGGTTTCCTCCGAGCACTCCGGTTTCCTCCCACATTCCAAAGACATGCACTTACTGGGGTTAGGTTAATTGGCTACTCTAAATTGCCCATAGATGTGAATGTGAGTGTGAAAGGTTGTTTGTCCCTCTGTGTTAGCCCTGCAACAGGCTGGCGACCTGTTCAGGGTGTACCCTGCCTCTTGCCCTGTGACAGCCTGGGATAGGCTTCAGCCTCGCCGCGACCCTGAACAGGATGAGCGGAAGAGAATAGATGGATGGATATGTTTATTTATTTATTTATTTTTGTTGCATATGGTATTTTTCAAGCAAAATCTATCAGAAGGAGTGCTTGCTTGTCACTTGTATGTGCCACTTCACCCCCTGAATCCACCTCTCCCGCAGGTGGACGCTGGCCTTTCTTTCACAAAGAAGGAGCTCGAGAGCAGCTTTGTTTTTGACCTCAGGACAGAGGAGAGGATCTGGTACTTGGTGGCCGAGTCTGAAGAGGACATGAACCGCTGGGTGACATCCATCTGCCTGCTCTGTGGCTTCAACCCGACTGATGACAGTATGCCAGAGACCCAGTTATTAGACAAATGAGAAATACTTCATGTACCTTGCTTGTTTTGCATTTGAAGTAGATAGATGTGCGCCTGTGTGGGCTGTGGTTGAGTCAGTGTGAAAAGCTGTAGGAGGAGAGAACATGCATAAAGAAAAATGGACAAATATGCCTTCAGGATTGTGCATGTCAGTGATTCAGATGTGAACAGGAAAATACATTGAAACAATATAAATATTATGATATTGTTATGTATAACAGCTTTGCCTTGTTCATTTAAACTTTTGGTTTACACCTGAAATTAGTCCTTTAATTTAAACAGGGTCATATATTCTACTAATAGGCAGATATGGACATTTCCTCAGCAGATTTATATTTAAAAGAAATTAGACATAACCAATAAAATCCAACAAATCTGGTATCAAATTAATTAATTTCCTTGACAAATTTGTGTCCATATATTTACCTTAAATTCCAATCACATCAAAGGTCATTTTTATTTAATATAAATAAATCTCTGTAGGATCAAACTTCTAACGGAACAAAAGAGAGCAAATATAAAATGTAAAGGCTTGCACATACAGTAAGTGACCACTTCAGCAGAAATATTGACAAATGTAATCTAATCAAACAGAGTAATTGCAAAATCAACTTTTGCATCATTTATTCTAACCATACTGCACCACACTGCAGTTTATTGAGGTTTTTCCAAAGCTTTGGCCACATAATTACCGACATTAATGTCAGCAGATTAGCAGCAGTTTGGTATAATGCACTTCAGTACAACAGTAACAGACCACTGGTAAATAAACTGCAAAATTATTGTAGTGGTGTACCTAATAAACTGGCATGCCAGGTTTGGGCTCTTGGAACAGATCGTTTACAGTTTTTAATTTCTGAATGATTTGTTTTATTTATTTTAATTTTACAGTTCCAGAAAGACCTCTTGTCTCCTCCTCCACTTCGACAACATCCATGACCCCAGTCAGTGGCACCACCACCTCTACGATGACAGGGTCAGTCCCGCCACCGTATCACCCAGTGAGTCTTCAACACCTGGAGCCCGACGGGAACTCAGAGGAGGATTACCTGTGGTTATCACAATGCCAGAGTCACATCAGGTAAGACAGACATGCAATAAGACCAAAAAAACTGCAAGTTGTTGACATGCTAAAGCTCAGTTTCACAGATTAGTCTTTTCCCGTGGATCCATGTCTGGAAAACTGGCCAGATTAGAATAGATAAAGTTACAACATCAACAATTAACCCTGAAAAGGACAAGCGGAAGAAAAAATGGATGGATGGACGGAAGTTACAATCTCGACTATCTTTTATTTTTTTTAAAGTTTGCCAACAACTTGGTAATGGTTAACTGGTGAATTCTTCTGTGAAGAGACTTTACTTCTCTTTTCAAGGTTCGTTTTTAAATCTTGTGGGAGGAGTTTTTTTCTGAAGACTTAAATTTGCTTGTTGTGATGATGACTGTATCCAACATGTAGTAGATGGGAAAGGAAAAATTCAAGTACGGAACATGTAGAACAAACCGTACACTAAAATATAAAATATAGATGTTGGTTTTTCAAACCAGACGTCTTGAGTGCATGGGGGGCCACTGCCCATTGAACGACATGTCAATAACTGAGTGAAGCAGAGGTGAAACGTCTTCAAGAAACAAAAAGAAGTCCAGTCGCCTTTTTCAAGCTCCAGAGACTACTATGACCTGGATGACTGAGAATCTACACAGACACGAAGCATATCATCCTTTATCATCCTTCTCTACACCAATGAGGACCATAATTTACAAGCTGAAGATCATATTGTATTCAGTATCACTTGAAACTAGCGATCGAGACAGTAAAGTCAGCAAGAAAGGGTTTACTGAGGACCACAGCTCAAGTGTGCTTGGGGCCAAAAGCCTTTTTGCAATAAGAGTCGCCCCCTCCTGGCCACTAAAAAGAATGCAGGAAATGGTTAGCTTATGCTAGCAACAATCTGTAATAAAACTACTGTCAAGTATCTTTCTATCATTAGGTAACTTTGAAAGTGTACGACTGAGTTCCTAACTTGCTATGTACTCAACAATACTCATTACTTTATGTAACGGAGCAGAACAGTGTAGCCAACATCTCAGTTAAAAAAAGTAGCTATTAGCAATCCTAAAAGTCATTAGAAGTCGCTATATGATGTCATTTGTAGTTCCAGTCGAGGCTGTTGGATGAAGAAATAGTGAGTACTCTAGGCCACTGTGGGTTAATCGGAGGCCTGAGTGCTTTGTCTCCGAAAGTCTCCAATAAAAAAATAACAATAAAAGTTGTTACATTTGTTGCTAGTTGCTTTTTTGAAAAAAAGTTGCTAGAGTTGTCTGAAAGCTTGCGAAATATAATGACAAGACTGCTTCAAACCTCAAACCTCAAACACATAAAAAACTTGAACTTGAACTCTTTTCTGTAGAAAAGAGTTCAAGTGCCAAAATGTGTCTTGAAGCTCCATCAAAACTAACACAAACACATAAAAAACAGAATTATAGAAGACACCCTGTCAGTCATGTGATCTTTCTTTAACATATCCAGTTAGTTTATATTTTATTTGTTTTATTGTTAAAAACTGAATCCTAAAAATGCATCAGTCTTTTCCACTCTGGCTCCAGTTCCACCCCAGTTCAAACTAAAGAGGACCAGCTGAAGTTAAATCTACTAAACTACCAGAGTTACGGGTTCAGACATGTTGACTCTTTGGAAGGGGATTGAAGGTTTATCTTGGATCACACCCACGGAAAAGGTTGACTTCACAAAACTTCATGGGACAGTTCCTCAGAACAGCACAATAAAACCCATTTTCCTCCTCAGTCGGAAAATTTTTGATCTTTCCAGATCATTTATTTGCAGTTTGTTGGGATTTGAGGAAAAAGCCTTGAATGGACTATGATGGGAAAGTTCAACAGCAACTTATTTTTTCTAAACATAATATAAAGAAGACCCTGCTGTGTTATTCAGCACTATTGACCAAACTACACCCACACACTATGTACCGTCATTAAGAATAAAGAAAAAACTCTTTATATTTGAGTGAACTGTCTCTTATTTTATCTCTCTTTTGTTTTTCAGGCCTCCTTTAGGTTCCTCCACATCTCTTGAAACCGATTACAACGACAACCTCTACCCTGCTCCTTCTGCCACATCCTCCTCCTCTTCTACTTCCTCCTCTCCTTCCCTCCTTCCCAACAGCCTCCCAAATCCATCCTCCTCTTCTTCTTCCTCCTCTGGCTTTAGAGCGGTACCTTGGACGAGCCCTCTCAGCCAGTCTCTCGATGCCAGCATGACCCCTGACTCCCAGAAACGAGCCGGTAAACCCCGCTGTCACCCCTCGCCTCATCCCAGAAAACACTCCTTAGATTTCCACCTTCGGCCTGTAGCAATACCTCTCAGCGATAACATGCACTCCAATGTGCATCCAAGCAGGCGCTCATCCGCCACCAGTGGTTACCAGATCCCCCGTCCAGCTACCACCCTACAACCGCCTCCCCCTCGCCGCCCATCTTCTACCCCCAGTGTGGAATCCCTAACCCAAGCAGAGCTTCACGCTTCCACCGCAACTCCTCCTCCACGCCCACCGAAACCTCCTGCAGCCCAAGGAGAAAGCTCAAAACCTGCCGCACTCCCCCGGACTGCCTCAGAGCCAGAGAGGAGGGATGACTGTGCGGATGGAGGAGGACATCTGCCGAGGAGCAACACTGTCACTACACCAGGACGGATGCAAACAAGTAAGGAGACAATACTGTCCTGACACTAATAATTTAAACAAATAATCTAGATTTTCATGCCAAATATCACATTTCATTCATTTCAGTTTTATTTTTCACACATTTAAAAAAATCTAACTTAAGAAGTTCATTAGGGAGCCTCTGAGGTGCCAGTAGATGTATTCAGTTACTAATCTCTGCAACAGATACCTGATTATGAATATGCAGAATCTGTAAAGAATAGACAGGGAGATGATTTTGTCTGAGTGTTTGTAGCCACTGACCAATCATGTTTTAGCAGGTGCTGATTGCATGCAGGTAACTAATCTTTGTTACCTGCATGCAACGAGAGATTGCATGTGCTAAAATGCAATCATGAAACTGCTGGGTGTCATGTGAACACTTGTTTTCTTAAATTGGTCTGCAGTCATATGTTGTATTATAAAACACCTTTGGGATGAATTAGAGCAGAGACTGTGAGCCAGGACTTCTCGTCCAACATCAGTGTCTGACCTCACAAATGTGCTTCTGGAAGAATGGTCAAAAAATCCCATAAACACTCCTAAACCTTGTGGAAAGCCTTCCCAGAAGAGCTGGAGCTAATATAGTTGTAAAGGGTGGGCCGACATCATGTTAAACCCTCTGGACTAAGAATGGGAGGTCACTCAAGTTCATGTGTGCGTGAAACCAGACGAGTGAATCCCTTTGGCGATATAGCGTATATTGTATATGCATTCTTTTCACATAGCAGTCTTTTTATGTGGATATTAATTTCTCTTCTAATAAACTAACCCATAATAGTTTTATTGTCTGTCCTTAATGTAATCATCAAAGCCTCAGATTTGAAATAACTATACAAAAGGTGCAAACTGCCAGAGCTGCTCACACAAGAACACCTTTAGGTACCAGCTGTGGGTACTCAGTAATATTCTATCATAGACAAATTCACACACATAAATACTGTAGTCAGTTCAATGCTAAATATTTTAAGGAAGCTGGAATCACTGTTTGCCATCAGATTTTTAAACACCCGAGGGGAGATTACGCAGCACTAAGAGGCTTTGTTGTGCAGACCTAGCAGTTCTGAGGGATTATAGTCTTACAGCTGGAACTGTTTGTGCAATAATTTGATTGTCTTTAGTTTCATTAATAAGACATGAACTTTGCCCAACAACAACACAAGGAGATTTCTTTTGTTTGTTGCTTTTTCTTTCTTTCTAAGTCACGTCTCTACTTTCAGTATCCAGTTCCATTATGGAGACACAGCTGCTCACGAGTATATCTGAGATAGATGTCTCTACGGTCATGCAGGCTCAGACTTGATGTTTCGTGCACTTTGCTTGTGCCACCATCTTAGAATACCCTCCCTGCCTATTCACTCTGAGATCTGGTCAAACCCATTGTACAAATAGTGTTTGTGTGAGGTGAACGCATGACAGCAGAAATCTAAAAATAGTAAAAATGCATGTAAGTTGTTGGCAGTTTAATGGAAGGGCTTTGCCAAAAGTTTAGTGCAATCACTTACACATCTGTAGACATAAAAACAAAACCAGGTTTGGCTATTATCATCCCATCGAGGACTGAGCTCCTCACAGATTTTGTCTCTATACCTTCTGTTTCAGGCGGCGAGTCTTTTTACATTCCTCGGTCTTTGTCTGAAAGAGCAAGCATGTTTGAGTTCAGCGAGAGCTTCAACAGTTATTTTGTAAGTTGAAACCTCTGAAGCATCGGGAATGAAATAAACTAAATGCTACTTTTCAACAGTTGTTTTATGTTTGATCTCTCTGTGTTTTCACATGTATTTCTTTATCTTTTTAAAGTGAAAATCACTTGCAGCCTTCATCTTTCTCTCTTAGTTTAATAAAGGCATGGTCCCTCTGGGTAGTGTTTGTTCTGAAGATGATGATGTGGATGAAAATTACGTTCCCATGAGCGCTGCCACCACTGAGCCACCGGTTGCACCCAGGTCTGTAAGAATTAAGAAATGCAAAATAAAGATAGCTGTCTTGCCCCTCAGGTCATCCTCTGTCTGTTTTAGCTCCTATCTCTTTAAAGTACCCCTCTCTGAACGCCTGCTTTCTTCATATTGGCTGGCCCTTGCCTGCCCTCACAAACAGACTCAACACAGAGGCGGCTTCGCCTGACATGACCATATAAAGAAATCCATCATCCTGACATCAGTTTAGCACGACAGTAGCGAGAAACTGGACAGTGAATTATATTTATTTTTTACTTATAGACCTCAAAGGAATTGCTTTTCCCATCCATCAGTTTTCTTCCGCTTATCTCATTCAGGGATGAAGTAGGGCTGGAGCCTATCGCAACTGTCATAGGGCGAGAGACGGGGTACAGCCTGGACAGGTCACCAGTCTGTTGCAGGGACAACACAGAGAGACGCACAACTCTCATTCACACTCACATTTACACCTACACCCAATTTGGAGTTGTCATTTAACCTAAAATGCATGTCTTTGGACTGTGGGAGGAAGCTGGAGTACCAGCAGAGATCCAACAGGCACAGGAAGAACATGGGAACGCCACACAGAAAGGCCTTAGTCGGCCACTGGATTCAAACCCAGGTGGAACCAACCGGCCCAACACGTTTAATTACTGTTTTTATACTATATTGCTACAATACTTTCAGCCGCTCCCTTGCCACAGGGGGTTTCCACTGGAGGAATTTCTGCATGTTTGATTTGGCAGAGTTTTAGGCCGGATTCTCTCCCTGATGCAACCCTAAAGGAGATTCTCCAGCTGGAGAAAAACGGCTTTTTTACCCCTGCTTTAAATTTCGTTATTGTAGAGAGTTTTAAACCTTCCAAAACATAATTAAAGCTATCAACAGATGGTGGAAAAAAAAAAAAATGCTGGTATGACGGTATGTCCAAAGCATCTTTATAATACATTGAGAAGATATCAAATGAGGATAAACTAGAGTCAGGCTGTACTTTCATGTAATATCAGTTTGTACTCCCACATGGCCCAGTGAGTCAATGTAACCTCTATTTAACGAGGCAAGTCATAATGAGTACGTTTATAATTACAAAAACAAACAAAGCCTCTTGAGCAAATTAGGGGACAGGCTAAAAAGAAGGTCAAAGGTTAAACAGCAGCACGCACCTGAAAAAAACCCACACCCACTCATAAAATTCTGCCCCCTGGTGGTGGTTTAAATTTTGTTGAAAATTTGCAGAGGGTTGTTACAAAAAGCACTTTTAATCTTTGCACTGAAACACAATCAAACATCAACTGAGATCTAAAAGACCAAAGCAATGCTATTTGTTTAGATTTCCTTTAAGCTCTGTCAGGAAACAGAGAACATTCAGGAGAGTCAAGTCATCTGAATTTAATTCATACTTCTGTTATGTTTGTTCCAGAGTGCCTCCACCCTCAGATCCTTCTGCCCAGCTCCAAGATGGCAACTACGTCCCCATGACCCCCCTGCCATCTTTGTTGCCCACTCACCCCACCACTGCCTCGAGTGACATGGCATCTCTCGGGAGGCAAGTGCCTCCACCTGCACACATGGGTTTCCGTAACTCCCCGCTGACCCCCGTTGCTCCTCTCACTCCACCGCTCAGGAGGAGCACCGTGAACGCTGCCGCTGGAGGCGAACGAGAAGCCATGCCCCCTCCGATCCACCGCAACCTGAAACCACAGTGGAGAGGTTAGCGGGAACTTGGTGGGAAATGAGGTTTCATGTTAGCTGTAGCAGAGCCTCAACAGGGGAAAAAAATATCTTTACATTAAATTAGATATGTAGCTTTTTTGCTTCTGGTTTTTATTAGTTATTGAAGTTTCAAGAGTTTTAGTGAGTAATTAGTAAAATTCATCTAAACTTTGTTGCAATCATCTCTCAGAGGAATCAGACTAAATACTAAAAGCCAGATTCTCTCTGTTCATAGTAAACATTCACACTGATTTGAGTTGCTGCTGTCGCACAGGGTGGTTAATGCCATCTCTTTGGTGGCGTTTGTCTCTGCAGGGGTTTGTGTCAATCAGCCTGTGGAAAGAAATGACAGCCAGACTGCTGCTGCGGAGCCCACAAATAAAGCAAGAGGTAACACAGATTAAAAGCAGCACTTACAGCTTTTTAGTCTTTTCTTGAGATTTAATTCAACGTAAGGTGATGAAATAATGTGGCTGAATGCTTCAGAAAACAAAACAAATCATTTTGCAAAATACTAAAAGTTGTAGAGGTGAAATATTGACTCATAACTAGCTGGAAATAAACATTTTGTCCAGTTTTGTCCGTCCACTGAAGCCTCAGCTAACAGTCTAGCAGAGGTGGAGAAGGAAAAGGAAGTGTGCTAAACAATTAATAAAAAGTCCTGATTTTAAAACCATAAGCCGGCTCCCAGTGCACACATCCAGAGATGGTCTAATTCAAATGTTCTCACTAATGCAAACACCTAAACCGGTTTGTGTGGGTGAGGCTGTTGCCTTGGTTTAGGTTTTCAAGAGGCACTACACAAGACACCTACTTACTGAGTGTGAATTCGCCAGACATTTGCATGTGTTATTCTCACGTAAGTGAAATCAAACCTCGCAGACACGGCCTGAACAGGCGGCTTAACGGCTGTTAAAGGCTGAAGGCAAAGCTCAGAACTGCAGCGCATGTGTGAAAACGCTTAAACACAGATGACCAAAGTCACCTTGTAAACTGAGCAAAGAAGAACTCAATGAAAAATGTAAAACCCTGTTTCAGTTCCTTCTTTTGAAGCGTTTAAGGCAGCAGAGCCATGGAAAATGAAAGTTTAACACCATAAATGATTAATTCGATTATTTAAAAGGAAAATATATGAGGCTGAACCATCGTTTTGGAAGCAAAAAGTTACAGTTACAGTTAACCTACTAAAAAAAAAAAAAGTTAAACTTGGTTTCCACACATTTTGTCCACAACAATTCATTATTTTTTTATGTAAAATATTCATCTTCAGAGTGGCAGCTTTTAATTATTGCCATCAGCTGTGCAGACCAGTTAAAACTGAACCAGCCGGTAAATAAAACTCCGTGTTGTGTTGTGAAAGGGGTTTTCCATCAGAGCTTACTACGCACTTCATGATTCCTCTTTCTGCTTCTCCTCAGGTTGTCTCGTTCTGTAAAACTTTTTTTTTTTTGTTTTTTGCGCAGAAAAAAAATCTGCTTTCTTTTCTTTGTTTGTGGTATCAAGACAAGACAGCCACTGCTACAGTGAAGCGGTTTTAAAGCAGTTAAATTCTGATGCGAGACTGTTTCTGTTCCTCTCTGCCCCTGAAGCAGCTGGACGTTCCTCCCCGATGTTTCTCTCCTTCAACCTTTTTATTTAGTTTGAATTATTTACCTGTTCCCACTTTGCTCAATGGGCCTGCAGTGCGAGAGCACGACAGGCGCGCTCAAACATGCAGCGACAAATACGAGACGCAAAGTTTCACATTAAATATTAAAAAGTTCACAGTCAGGAAACCATTTCTGGACATCCAAAAAAAAAAAAACAACAAAAAAACAGAAAAACAACACCTGATCTTAGATTTTTGATTCAGGTGTCTGAAAATTTCTGCTTGCTGACTAAATATGACCAGATTTCAAGTTACTTCTGAGTTCAGATACATCACTCAAAATTGTAACTTACAGATGCCGAAATAAAATAAATAAAATGAGTGCAAATTAATGTCTCACAGACAGCCGTGAACATGTGGCTGAGATGTGGCCCACACCTGCAGTTCTCATGTTTTTGTGGTCAAAACGTTTCATTACCGCTTTACAACAACTCCGGTGGCCATGAGGTTGATTTTTTTCAGCTTCTGTGGTAAATATTTAATATTTTGTCTCATGAATGCATGAAGCTCCAGCCAGTAACTCTTTTTAATTTTGCTTATAAGTAAAATAAGTAAAAATGACCTTTCTTCTCTCTTCCGTCTCCCAGTAAAACCAGCTCCTCTGGTCATCTCCACAGTGCAGCAGGACTGGCAGGAAGTCCCGCCCCCCGTGCGCTCACCTGTCACCCGGACCTTCACCCGGGGGTACGTTTGTTTGTGTGTGCAATTTTACTGCTGTGTCAACAAACAGCTGCAAGAACACTTAAATATTTACTATTAGGAGGAGTGGTGGCCTAGAGGAGAAGCAGGTTTGTCACTTAGAGAATCCAGGTTCGAATCCTTGGACTGGCATCACTGTGGGCCCTTGTGCAAGGCCCTCATCCCCCCCAGGTTGCTCCTTGGGCAGCTTTCTAGCTGCCCCCTGCTCCACATGGTGTGCTACATACAGCATTTATGAAGGGTTAAAGGCAGAGACTGAATTTCACTGCATGTATGTGACCATGTTGTTGATGTTTCTTCTATCTGGAACACTGGGGGGGGGGGGGGTGAGTTGTGTTGCACTCTGCTCCCACCCTGTGGTACAAACTGGATACTACAAGTAATTGACGTCAACGAAAAGAGCCTGGAGTAGAGTCAGTCAAGATGAGGAAGAGCAGAAACCACAAAGTAAAACCAGTTTTGCTTAAAACCTTTAACATTCATCATGAACTTTATTTTGTGTGTGTGTGTGTGTGTGTTTATCAGATCTTCCTGTCATCGGACAGTCAGGCCGAGCTCTGCTCACAGCTCCTCACCATCCTCCGATTCTGATGACCCAGATGATAACTATGTCGCAATGATGACCTCCGGCCTCAGTTTCAGTGCTGGCGAGCAGGTAAAACACATATTTCCTTTCTAACTTCCCCCTGCTTTGCTCCTTTTTGTTCACAGTGTTTTTGCTGTCCTTGTTTTCTTTTCCTCGTCATTCTTCTCATCACACTTCCTTGCCTCCTGGTTTACCTTTTCTCATTTATTAACCTGAAAATATTCTTTCAAACATTTACTTGTGATGAAGAAGATCTTTCCTAGTACCTCCATCCTTTTTCACATCATACATATCATATCTCCCTTATTAAAAACTACAGATGTTTCTGTTTACAGTCCCTGAGACTTATGATGCACCGGGCTTCAGAGGGCGGAGTCAGCAGCCCTTTGCTACGACGAGCCAGAGGTGACAAACAGGTGGAGTACCTGGACCTTGACCTCCACACTGGACAATCAACACCAACAAGACAGGTAAAGCATCCCTGTCGTTCCCTCTGATAAAATGTCTCAAATTAAATTAAAACGTTCTCTTTTTTTTCTTTTACTTTTATACTCTTTATTGTGCACCTTAATATTTATAATTTCCCCTATAATTTGTCAACAGAGATAGAAATAATAAATTTTGTCTGCTCACTAGAGGGCGCCAATGCACCAATATTTCTTTCCATTATATCTCATGCACACAGATTTTTCTTTTCTTTTCTTTTCTTTCCAGAAAAAAATAGAAATAAACAAATATATAAACATATTTACTTCTGTGTAAACAGAAACGCAGCACTGGTGAAGGTGTAGCTGGCGGTGGCGAGCGCGCCGGAGAGGGTGAGGAGCATGCACGAGGCCAGCGCACACGTGTGGACTACGCAGTGGTGGACCCCAAAAGGACCAAGGCCCTGAGGAACACACGAGAAGCACGGCATGCTGGGAGGATGTCTACAGAGAAGAATAAATTATGAAAAAGGCACAACCACACACAACAATGCTTCCTAACCTGGAAAAGAGTGAATAGGACTAAAATCCACCCAATAGATGGACCACAAGACCGACTATGTTTCAATCTTAGGATCATTAATATTTACATCCTAAAACTGTTTGGCTGATCTCTTAAACTGAGCTTAGAGCACAGAGAAACTCGGCCTACAATCCTGGGATATCAGCTCAAATCCAACTTTTGAGTATCTTATAGGGCACATATTTAAGCTGCTGCACAGCTACAAGCCACTTTGCAAGAGATTCCACTTTTCATGCTGTGTCTGACTTCATCGATGTAAAATCTGTTGTGATAGGTGCCGTTCTGTTCTCCACTGAGGGGCTCACCGCTGATGGGAAGAATCTTTTTGTTGTAATTAAAGTGGTCCTGCCTTTGGGGATCATTTTAAAGTACAGATTCATTTCTAAAAAATATTTCTGGATGATGCACATAATGTCGGACCGTCAAAATGTTACAACCAGGTGGCTTTAAAGTCTTTTTTAATTAGACTGTGGACACTAAAAGGAGCAGAATATAATTGGGGAGGAAAAAGAGAGGAAAAAAGCTTTCCAGGTAAAGGTACTTCTTAGTTAAAATGTCTTTTTTTTTAACCTCTCCTGAAAAAATGCCCATGTGTAGCTTACCTCTGTTCTTCAGGGCCATGAAGAATATATTAAAGGTGACA
Organism: Archocentrus centrarchus; assembly: GCF_007364275.1. Taxonomy (NCBI): domain Eukaryota; kingdom Metazoa; phylum Chordata; class Actinopteri; order Cichliformes; family Cichlidae; genus Archocentrus; species Archocentrus centrarchus. The sequence goes on along the minus strand of NC_044363.1, from coordinate 3,463,430 downwards.
TTTTGACTAAAAGAGTGCTTTGGATTAGACAGCTTTTCTCTCTTTGGCATATTTTGCACTCTAACTTATATCAGGCTTTAAATAAACAGTAAGTTACTTTGGATTTTATTTTGTGTGTGCGTGTGGACATTAGACAGGGATGAGCTGTTGGTGTTGATGCCTTGTTGCAGCCAGTCATACAAAGTTGAACAGAAATATCAGAGACTACAGAATAATAAGTTATCATATAAAATTTAGAGGAGTTAAAAGTAACACTCAAAATCTGCACTTCCTGTCTTTGATTTCCACAATTACAACCATGAACTGGAAATTTCTCTTCTGCTATTAAACCTCTAAATTCCCAGAAATAAAGGATATGACCCAATTGCTCTTTATGGCTGTTGTTAGCCAAAATCTCCAATATATTCTCAAACAGGCTCATCAGTGACAGTTTATCAACTCTTAGAAAAAAATATTTAATGACCATGTTTGGTATGAAGAACCTGGCATTTTGAAGTATCTCCATGAAAGGATAATGATTCGACAGACTGTTTCTCCTTTCACAAAGGGAAGTTGGCATTTCAGGAAATCCCAGTTTTCTAGACTGGAAAACACGGCACGCTTTGAATAGAAGACAAAGTAATGTCACTGATGCTACATCAGCAAAAAGTAAGATCGCCTTATACTAATATTCAAATCAGGTGACATTATTTCTTTCTCCTGAGCATTTGTTGCCTCTGAATAATAAGAAGTGCCCCAAAGCCACAACAGCACACAACACACAACGCATGCAACAAAAAGAAAAAAAAAAAGAATCTGTGCATCTTAATTTAACAACAAGCATCAGTTAGATCTGCTCCTCTGAGGCGGTGATAAAGGTGGTGGAGTGCGGAGAGAAACAGATTTCCTTATGACTAACAAACAATACCTGCCCGCTGTGTTCATCATCCTGACGTGAATGATGCATATCTGTAAACATGATGGATGTAATCTGTTAATGCTGAGTCATGTGATAACAGTAAGAATGCAATAAACACTATTCATCACTGTCAGGCCTTCTGGTGTGTTTTTTTTGTTTTTTTCTCCATTTACAAATAACACAAAATAGATGTCAGTTCAAAAGGCAAACCAGTGCTGTCGACAATCAGCAGAAACTAAAGACTCACTTTATCAAGATGCAAGTGGTTCAGGTGCAAAACACAAAGACTGGACACACAGGAAAAACCAGGGGGTTCACAGTCAGCTGTAACCACTGCAGCTGCAATGTTAGCATATTGGCCATATTCATGATGACCTTTTGGAGTCATACACTGGAATAAAAGCCCTAAAATACTATCCGAGGTATGATACCTCTGCATCCGTCACAGATACAGACAATATCCCAACAAATGCGAACAGGATCTTGTCGGATACGTTTTTTTAGATTTCTAAACGGACAAGATTTGACCCTGAAAAATCCAAACTCTGAATGAATATCCTTTACATATCCAGATAATATCCGGATAACAGATCAGATCATCCTGTATTCTCTCTGGAAACATTACAGATATGTGACAGATCCATAAATTTGGATCTTCCACGGATCATTCCGGATCTTTCCAGATACAGGCCCTTTTTTGTCCAGTGATAAGTGACCATATTTGAATGAGAGGGTGGAGTGTCACTAGCATGCTGCACCCATCAACTATATGGCTTCATCTGACACAAACTTAGCCGACACTAGACAATACTAGGATTTCAGTCACTAAAGCTTTTGGATGTTCTCTACCATGCGGTAAGCCATACAGATGTTAGCCAATTCCAGTACAAAAACACTGCTGACAGATCCAGTTCAGTGATGTGAGCACTTCCTCTCACTTCCTCTCTAATCACTGAGAGCAGCCCCACTGGTAGTCATTAGGACTGATCCAAAGATCAGTACTAATAGGCAAATTTGGGTGTGAGCCTTGAAGGGGCTGCCTCTAAACCATCACACGGTGGCTAAAATCAACCATCCAGGCAGCTGAGCCACTTCCAAGGCAGAAAGCCCAAGAAAGTCCCGTCTGAAGAGAGTTAAGCATGCAAAACAGACCAGAAACTCCACAGCTAATAAAGAATTCCCCTTTAGGCCCATCTTTCTTTCACTTTTAGTCTGGCTGTGGTGGTGTCATTAACCGGCTTCCCATTTATTTTTACTGCACCTTTACACAAACTGATGACACTATCCAGAAATGCTGACAGTGAGTTCCTTTTTAAGAAAAAGAATTACAGAAATCTGCTATTTATGTATGAATCTGGTGACTTTACGGTTTTCCAAGATGTTTTATGTTTGTGTATTCTTGTAATACTCTTATTTGCTCATTTACTGTGGAACAACAGTGTGAGTAGAAAATACATTCCACCTGGGAACAGATAAAGTCACTACGGGACTCTGTGTGGTATTTGCATAGCAACACACAATAATAACACACAGTGTAGCAGGTGCAGTTGTCAAGGGTGGAGTGTCTAACTGATGCAATGTATTCATATCAGATCTGGGAAACAATTTACAATAAGAGGCCAGAACTGGAAGAGTGAGTTATTTAAAAAAAAAAAAAAGCACACTCACCGTGGAACCTTTCAACATAAACATCATCATCAATAATAATAAAGACTCGGGAGAAAAACAAAAATCAAATCTGGCACACAGCTCAGAATGCAAACTTTTTTTACCCAGTTTTGAGGTGAATCTGTAGTTTATGGATGATAAAATGTGTATTTCACAAATATTTTGAAGATTTTCATTATATTGAGTCTTTAAAAAAAAAATACAGACAGACTTCCAATAAAAGCCTCAAGGATAAACAGTCATGCCTAAACTGATGAGTAATGACTCATGTGTGCTTAACAACACTAAACTGTTGCCTTGACAACAGAAAACTACCGTAAGTACCTTCGGTCATGAAATTTTGTGAGTGTCCGCAGACAAACATCAAATTTGCTTCCGTTTTCTTAGAGATGCTTGGAGGGGGCGTGTCTAAGTAATGAAATATGCTTATCTCAGATCTGCACAACAGACAGCAGAAAAAAGAGAGAGCTGGAGGAGCCAAGAAAAACACAACACAGCAAACACTTAACCTGAAGCTCATCAGCAGGTGGAAGATACCTGAGGGAGCGTTCAAGAGAACACATGTGAGTGCTGCTGTGACCGTCTCTGAGCACGTCTGTGAAAACAAAGGCTGTAGTCCTGTACAGCAACTAAATCAAAAGGCAGAGGGTTTTCTTGATGTGTTTATAATTACACAGCAGTGTGTGAGCTCTCTTTGTGTTGTTGGTGCCTGTGTTAGCAGTGTTTTACAGTCCTGTCACGTGTGTCCATGATCTATTTTCGCTCACAGGGAGAAGATGATCTGCGGGAGCCTGCTGCTCTTCATTCTGACTTCATCTATCTGTGGTTAGTTTACACCGTCACATAACAGGGAGGATTTAGTAGCCTTGTGAACTTATATTTTATACTGAAATGAAGTTATAGTTGTTAAAACAGTTGTATTTTAGCTATAATAATAGCACTGTGGAGAGCAGTATTGGCTCAGGCATCATCCCCGGAGAATGAATTGTGATAAATTTGATATGCTGTATTCATACAGTGTGAATTCCCCAAATATGCATTTCCTTAAACTGGCTATACTGAGGCTGGCCTCAAATGTGTGTCAGTGACCAGAGGCGACCATATTTAAATGCCCATCTAATAACAACAGCAGGGTGACTGTTCTGTAAAACTCATTTGATTAAAGCTGTTTCAAGTCCTAAAGTTCTGGAAAATTAGGGAATTGGCCACTTTTATAGCAGAATATCAGCAGAACTAATTATAGCTGTTGGCTAGCTGCTAGCTTCACTTTAAACAGTCTGTGTCTCTGAACTGCACTGCTCAGTGGGGTTGCCTTTTTGAGCTATTTAATGTATTGTATGTGTAATAATTAAATCTGGCAAATAACATGGCTTATTTTGTGGACACTTGTACTAACAGACAATTATGTGCTCCAGTTTAATCATTAGAATGTTTTTTTGTTTACTTGTTTGTTTTGTTTTGTTTTTTATTGCAGGAGCATCATTTAGCAAGCATTTGTGTTTGTAATGCTACACTTCACCCAGTGTTCCAGATTTGAGTGTTTTCAGTTATGGCTCCATAAAACCAAGAAACCATAAAACCAAGAAAAAATGAACTAAAACTAAAATAAATGGCTCAAAACAGAACTTCGCAAACCAATAAGGACAACATTACGGCTACCACCCATCCTTTATATATATATATATATATATATATATATATATATATATATATATATATATATATAACATTCTACTGATTAAATTGGAGCACATAGTACATAATTGTCTGTTAGTACAAGTGTCAACAAAACAAGCCATGTAGTACACTGGTACACATAGCAGAAGTTCATGTCATAGCTATAGGACCTTCCCACATGGAGTCATAAACGTATGTCAAGCTGACAGGTACTATCATACTAATACTGAGCAGGTATAATGTTTATTGTTCACACCACTTAGATTTAAGGCAGCTCTTCTCAAACTGTGGACATTTAGTTACAAATGTGAAGTAAAACAAAGTTTTTTCAAAAGTTGAATGAATATGATTTATGAATAAAAACAAAACTAAAACTAAACTTCAATATAGACCCTTTATTAGTATATAAACAATATATAATGACTCAGGCTTGGGCCTGAGTCATCTCATTGTTTTATCATTCTTTTGGCACTTTACAGCTAACAGCTAATGACTGCATATTGTGACGTGCTCTTTTCTACAGTATGCCTCACTTTTACACTTTTACACAATTGGTACATTTGATCCCATAATGTTCAGAAGTCACGTGTTGTGATACCGACATGCGACATCACGAGCAAAAGTAAACTTTTCCTCTCTCCTTCTCTTCCTTTCAGAAATGTCTGAAGGCCACAACGAGGCTCTGGACTATCAGGCTGAAGAAAACAGTGACGTCACAGTAGAGTGGCAGTTTGCATCCAAAGTCGGCATATCCATCCTATCCCTTAAGATCCACTGCCTGCAGTTACCTCAGCTGAAGGTTTTCTTCAATATGGATAATAGTTTTCATGAGCCGCAGCATGAGCAGTTTGCTGGACGAGTTCGGTGCGATGAAGACGCTCTGACGACAGGACGAGTCAGACTTCACCTGTCCAGAGTCGGGACTAATGACTCGGGTCGATACCTCTGCAGGATGGCCACTCAGTTTGGCAGGAAGGTTAAAGAGTTCAGGCTCAGCATCACTGGTAAGATTTTTTATTTTTCCAGGCGACTCTAAAATCCTCTTACTGCAATTCCTTAATAAATATTACTCTCAGCTTCAAATCATATAATAATAATAATAATAATAATAATAATAATAATAATAATAATAATAATCCAAATTTAGGCCACAAGTATCCTGATTAGAGCACATGCTCCATGTGGGAGGGGAGAGAAGGTGACCACAGCAATGATGTCATGGATTAGGGAAGTGAAACTGAAAGTTACTCTAAGTTACTCTAAGTTAGAGATCAAACCTATGATATATAAATAATATATCATAGGTTTGATCAGTGTAACATATATGGGTTTTGATTGGGGATCCTCTCTGTGTATTATTATATGATGATTTTTTTTTTTCAGTTATGTCTTTATTTTAATGTCATACTGATTTATGTCCTTACTGTCTCTCCCATAATGGGTAGCTTTGGTCAACTCTGATTGTTTTTAAAGGTGCTATAAAAATAACCCTGATTTTAATATATTTGGTATATTCTTTCAATAAAAAAAGAAAACTTTCTTCTACTCATATGTGTGACAAACCGTTGTTCTTCACAGCAGCCGCTGTCAAACCCAAGCCCGTGACACCGAAACCAAACCCAAAATCTGAGCGACAGGAAAGAATGAGCCTCTTTGCTTACCTGGCACTGGGTGCAGGACTAACAGCTTGTCTGGCTGCCCTCATCATACTAATCATTCACTGCTTTACTGAATACAGACGGAGCATATATGTCATGACACAGCTGGGACCGTGACAATATGGCTCACATCATTTTCAAAGTCAGTGGGCTTTCACTGGATGTGGGCCATTGTCCCATTGTCCTCCTGGAAGAGACCACTTCCACCAGGATAAAGAGGATTACTTGGATAAGCAGCAGTGACCCCTCAGTCTCAAGTGGAACCAAAGAATGGAAGCAAAACGCCCCCACAAGAAAGTGGAACACACGTCTTTCTGCGGAGGATGATGAATGTGCTTCTGCTGCCACCTGCTGGTCTGCAGAGAGATTAGCAGGTTGATGCTGAACAGGTTCGTCTGCAAGGCTGCGCTATTTACGAACGATGGGTGCAAATCACAGAAGTCTCTACAGCTGAATTCTCACATTGTTTTCTACCATATTGGTGTGACATCTAAATTTTTTAAAACTATGTTATTATATAACTATATTTAGTACAATCAAATTGTCAAACTCATAGAAAAAGCTCATTTTGAGCAAAATTTTCAATTACTCTGCAAAATGCAAAAATGTTCACTGTGGGAACATGAAAAAAAAAATGGCATGTTCATGAAGTAGACATGATAACTAAGATTGTTGCTTTAAGTGGTGAATATCTGATAGTTCTGATGTAGAGCAGAGCATTGATTATTTTATGGGTCTGGAAAGGAAGCAATAAACTATTCAAGTAAAGCAAGTTAGACCATGTCAGAGTGTCTGTTTGGAACACCGAGTGTTTAATGAATAATAAACTTTAAAAATCAAATATCTGCATTATTCATCTTTCATTAATACACTACTCAAAAAATGAAGGGAACACTCAAATAACATCCTAGATCGGAAGGAATGAAATATTCTAATTGAATACTTTGTTCTGTACAAAGTTGAATGTGCTGACAACAAAATCACACACACACAAAAAAAAAAAAAAAAAAAAAAAAAAGAAATCAATGGAAATCAAATTTATTAACCAATGGAGGCCTGGATTAGGAGTCACACACAAGTGGAAAAACACACTACAGGCTGATCCAACTTTGATGTAATGTCCCTAAATCAAGTCAAAATGAGGCTCAGTATTGTGTGTGGCCTCCACGTGCCTGTATGACCTCCCTACAACGCCTGGGCATGCTCCTGATGAGGTTGTGGATGGTCTCCTGAGGGATCTCCTCCCAGACCTGGACTAAAGCATCTGCCAACTCCTGGACAGTCTGTGGTGCAACGTGACGTTGGTGGATGGAGCGAGACATGATGTCCCAGATGTGCTCAAGCGGATTCAGGTCTGGGGAACGGGCGGGCCAGTCCATAGCTTCAATGCCTTCATCTTGCAGGAACTGCTGACACACTCCAGCCACATGAGGTCTAGCATTGTCCTGCATTAGGAGGAACCCAGGGCCAACCGCACCAGCATATGGTCTCACAAGGGGTCTGAGGATCTCATCTCGGTACCTAATGGCAGTCATGCTACCTCTGGCGAGCACATGGAGGGCTGTGTAGGCCAAAGAAATGCCACCCCACACCATTACTGACCCACTGCCAAACCGGTCATACTGAAGGATGTTGCAGGCAGCAGATCGCTCTCCACGGCATCTCCAGACTCTGTCACATCTGTCACATGTGCTCAGTGTGAACCTGCTTTCATCTGTGAAGAGCACAGGGCACCAGTGGCGAATTTGCCAATCCTGGTGTTCTCTGGTAAATGCCAAGCATCCTGCACAGTGTTGGGCTGTGAGCACAACCCCCATCTGTGGACGTCAGGCCCTCATACCATCCTCATGGAGTTGGTTTCTAACAGTTTCTGCAGACACATGCACATTTGTGGCCTGCTGGAGGTCATTTTGCAGGGCTCTGGTAGTGCTCCTCCTGTTCCTCCTTGCACAAAAGCAGAGGTAGCGGTCCTGCTGCTGGGTTGTTGCCCTCCTACGGCCTCCTCCACGTCTCCTGGTGTACAGTACTGGCCTGTCTCCTGGTAGCGCCTCCAGCCTCTGGACACTACGCTGACAGACACAGCAAACCTTCTTGCCACGGCTCGCACTGATGTGCCATCCTGGTTGAGCTGCACTACCTGAGCCACTTGTGTGGGTTGTAGAGTCCGTCTCATGCTACCACGAGTGTGAAAGCACCACCAACATTCAAAAGTGACCAAAACATCAGCCAGAAAGCATAGGTACTGAGAAGTGGTCTGTGGTCCCCACCTGCAGAACCACTCCTTTATTGAGTGTGTCTTGCTAATTGCCAATAATTTCCACCTGTTGTCTATTCCATTTGCACAACAGCACGTGAAATTGATTGTCAATCAGTGTTGCTTCCTAAGTGGACAGTTTGATTTCACAGAAGTTTGATTTACTTGGAGTTATATTGTGTTGTTTAAGTGTTCCCTTTATTTTTTTGAGCAGTGTACTTTAGACACTTTTCCATTCATTGGATTGTTTATTTACACTGCACACAGCCTCCCACATGACTTGGATGAGCCTAAGATAAACACCAGAAAGATGTTCATCTGAACGCATGCTGTTTATCATTTTTGAATTTTTGGGATACTTGATACTCTCTCAAGACTAAACACATTCATTTTTTTTTTTTAATTGAATCTTTCTTCTGGGCTGGCCCTTGTAATTGCTGAATACTTTTACTGTGGACTGTGAAGACCAAAACAGACTACCATGATCCAAAATGTCATTAAATATTGGCTTAAGGCTGAAGGAAAAAAACAAAACAAAAAACAAGCCAACTGAGCCCAAAGACAGCTGCATGGTTATCACAACAAACACAGCATCTTATTTCAGCATGTTTTATTTTAGAAATTCGTTTATTGAGAGTTCCACTGAATTCACGAATGTTAACGGAGAGAAAATAGTGTATGTTGACGGACTCGACTGTAACAGTCTCCGTGTTTCTCCAAAATATGCGTTTATGGGGTTAGCCCCATTATCAAGATGTGGCGATAGCCAAATTGGCCAGCAGGTGTCACTGTGGAGTTGGGTTTCAGATTGTTTCAAACGCTTTAACAGTTTCCCAAAGCCTCGCTGCGCCCATCACTATCTGCCTCCTTTCAAACAAAATCCTGAGATCACGTGGAAAGTAAGTGGCGCTCTGATCAAATCTACGAGTCACTCTATTCAAATGAGACTCATCGATAACTCTCTTTTAAAATCATTTGACAACAAAGTCATGTGACTGATCCCAGCAGGCTTGGATCAACACCCATAAAAGCATCCAGGTAAAGCTCCCTCCCCTTTTTCCCCCCTTACCTTGCCTCTTTTGCAATCTGCAGAGCTGCAGTCTCTGTTTTGGAATCCACATTTTATTTGTTTTCCTCGAGCTTTCCACGGTAAGTTTTATTTAAATTTAAAAAGCATTGTTTGTGTATTAATTTGGTTCGAGTATTTAGTTTGTTGTCTGCTGTTGGCTGAGCCTTTGGGGAAGAACTGTTTAAAAATGAGTAATTAATTACTAAGTTGGCAATATGTTTTCAGCAGTTTTTTTCTTTAACCACCTGTCTTCATGTGATTGTGCCCACTGAGTTCTGATTAACTGTGTGTGTTGATCAACTAATTGCCAGTAACTGACTGCAACAAGTGGGCTTAGTTTACTTTCTTCTTCGTTCTCACATCAAATGCACTGGAATTTAATTTTGGTTGCTTTTTCTTCAACACTGGTTTTTAACTCATCCAGTTTTTTTGTTTATTTGTTTTCCCTCTTGCATAGCTTGTTTAGCCTAAATCAGTGCTGGGTAATTGATTTTTCTCAAGAAGCCGCATGAGAAACTAGAACTGTTGTGGAGGGTCACACCACTAAGCTGAACTTAGTTCTGCTCAGTATTAATTTAATCCTTTTATATAAGGTCATTGGTGGGGCCGTCCACAACAGTTCCAGTCTCTCGTGTGGGTCTTGGAGGGGAAAATGAATTGCCCACCCCTGGAAATTGTCCCAAAGTGATGGGGGAGGGGCATGCTTAACCTCAACCTATACCTGTGGGCTTGTCTCAAAGATAAGTGAAGCAGGATATATGGTGCTCAGTGACCGGCATTGATCAGTCCTAGCAATTAGTGTGTGTGGTTATCTATATATGCAAGTTTTAAAAAGCTATCATCAGTAAATGAATGTGTGTTATGAAAGAGGCAAATTTTGTATAACACTTTTATTTTTTTGTGTTCATGAATTTTTTTTCTCTGAAGGACTTTAAACCTAAAGTGCTGGCAACATGAAGTCTAGACTATTAGATATGTTTTGCCAGTGTGTGTGCTATAACAGTATTTAATGTTCAATAAGAAACTGAAGGGCTTTATTCTGACAGTGTGCACTGCAGTGGCTGTGGGTAGTTACTGTACTGACTGACCTTTGATCTCCTGTGTTTGATTCTTCACCTTTGTCTTCTCTCACAGGGAGAAGATGATCTGTATGATTGCACGTCTCATCTTTCTGGCCTTTATCTGTGGTTGGTTAATGCATTCAGTTAAAGTTGAAACACACTGACCTTTTTAATGGATTAGGTTGGAGTTGCATTAAATTGGCTGTTTTGGTATTATACTCTTTATGCTGCAGTATTTGTAAAAGAGTCTGTTTTACAAAGAAAATCCATCTAACTCTCAACTCTCTCACCCACAATACTTTTATAGTAGCAGTCCGGTTGTGATATGAAAATGTTTTCAGTGTATCTGCCCCCATTTCCTTCTCTCCTCAGATTGCGACAATGTAAGATGTCAGTTTAACACCACTGGTAAGTTGACTAGAAGTAAACAATTTAAGTTATATATTTTAAATAATGTCCAGCACTGTTTCATGGACAGTTGTTGAGCTAGACCTGGAGTCCAACTTACAAATGCATTTGTTAGGATTGTTTAATAAATCTAATCACAAATATTGCTCAAAAGGCCCACTGTTCAATTTTGTCCTAAAAGTGTAGTCATATTTGTGCCTGCAGGAGAGACTGATCCAGCTGAGAGCCCAACTGAGATGCCACAGACCATCACCAGCCCTTACAGTGCAATCATAGTTGGAACCGTCCTGCTGGCCATCTCCGTTTTGTTTTATGTGGCTTTATTCAAGACAGAATGGAGAAAGAAGCTGTTCTGGAGATGTGCTGATCCAGAATTTGTGCCTGACGATAGAGGACGCCAATTCTATCAAATGGGCCCATATGAGCTCGAGGCCTTGGTGCAAAACCCAATCTCACCAACAGCCTTTATTCAATTTTAAAATATAGGCTGTGCAGACCAACATGAACTTCTTTACCTGAAAAACTGGTGAAATGGATGCTTGGACTCAACAACATTTACAGTACTGTCATAACTATTTATGGTCTTTTTAAATGTGCAGCCTTTGTATACACTTCTAATGTGTTAATTTGAAATAAATTATTTTAATAGTGCTTGTAAAGATTGGACTGCAGAAAAATCCTTTGAATCAAGCCATAGACTGACCAGGCTGGTCTAAAACCTGCCTCTTCCTGCCCCTGATGAGCTCCTCTGTAGTTCTGTTGTGTTTTGGCTCAGCATCTTGCTGCATGATGAAGGCTCTCCCAGTTTGGTTGTGTCTTTCTTTAAATTGACTGCTAAAATGTCTCTGTAGATTTGAGTTCATTGTACTGCTGTCATCACTGAATATTAATGAGCCTGTCCCAGAAGAATCCATGCGAGTCCAAGCCATGACGTTCCCTCCACTTTATTTCACAGTGGAGTTTTAGAACAACCACCTGTCAAAGTCCCATGATACAACTTTCCCCAAGCTTGGGGTAAAATGAGACCTATAAGGGTAAATAACAGCACACTGAGAGCCAAGAAAGATTGGTTCACAACACTGAATCATTTTTTATGTGTGTGGTCAGATGATTACATTTTGTTCATGATTACTGAGATACAAGGCGTGGCACCCCCACATGACTTCTCCCCTGAATGAAAGCTGAAGAGCTCCTGGTCTACTGTGTCAGATGCTGCAGTGAGATCCAGTAACAGTACAGTAGAGTCACCAACATCACACAAGGTCCTTAAAAACTCCTAGAACTAGACTCTGTCCTGTGATAGTTTAAAACCAGACTGAATTATCTAAGACTGCAGTTGCTGGAAAACCTTTTTCTCCAATAATTTAGACAGAAAGGACCAAATAGTCTAAAATTAGATGGGTTGATGTGTAGGGTCAAGATTTTTCTTTGAGAGAACTTCCTAAAACAGAAGTTAAATGTTTTTTGAGAAAGTATTTTAACTCATGAAGAGGTTCAATAACTAAATGACCGTGCAGTTAGGGAGAGTTTCATTTAAGAGTTCAGAAAACTCCAAGATAAACAGAAAATGTCCCTTATTCCTGTCAAACATTGCATTTGTGGACTTGAATGATTTTTTTTTTTTTTTCCTTTGGTCCTAAAATAGCAAAATATAATTTTTTTTTTTTTTTTACCATTTTTGGACACAAAACCACAAACATAAAGCACTGGTAGAAAGCAGCAGGGTATTAAAATTCAGTTTTTCCATCTCAATCCATTAAAAAATAAAATAGAAATCCCAACTGACCATCACAGATTTGCCTGAAAAAAGAAATCCAGGAGGGACTATTCAAAATTTCAAGTGTATTTGTCATTGGTTTTCTGAAAAATAAATACATTAAAACAATATGTTAAGAAATAATAAACAAAATATATGAATATATTTTGGACAGAATATCAACTTTTTCACCTGATTTGGGCTGTTTTAAAGAATATTATGTACCTTGTATATTCATGCCTGAGAGTCAGCGTTCTGAGAGCCATAGATGCCAAATATTTACCCTAAAAAAAACTGAAAGGACCTCACGGAAGCAGGTCCTTCAGGTGATGATGGGATTTTAAAACTGCCTCTTAAAAATCTCTGATAGAAAAATGCCTAAAAGATGCATCACAGTTTACATAACTCCTATGAAGAAGTGGATCTTTATCCTGGAATTCTTTTTCATGTAGGATGTTTGACTCCAAATAACCCATCATCCCAGGTCTCCACACATACTCAATTTAAAGTGTCATGGAAGACTGAAGATTTTTTTTTTGTGACCCTGAACAGGATAAGCCAATGGATGATGGACAGCTTGCAAGAATTAAAGAAAATAATACTTTTTACTTCACAGCTGAAAAGCTCAATTTTCTTGGTGTTGCATTGTGGGAAAAGAAATCTGAATACAACTGTGTTAAATAATAGATCTGGTGCTTTCTCTCTGTATCTCTAAGACATCTGATAAATGTGATGTTGTTTCCTCCCCAATTAAGGGGTTATTCCTATTTAATCAGTACATCTTCTTTTGGCATCTAATTTTATCTATTTTTTTTTTTATATAGACTGCTCAAAAAAATCAAGGGAACACTTAAACAACACAATATAACTCCAAGTAAATCAAACTTCTGTGAAATCAAACCACTTAGGAAGCAACACTGATTGACAATCAATTTCACGTGCTGTTGTGCAAATGGAATAGATAACAGGTGGAAATTATTGGCAATTAGCAAGACACACTCAATAAAGGAGTGGTTCTGCAGGTGGGGACCACAGACCACTTCTCAGTACCTATGCTTTCTGGCTGATGTTTTGGTCACTTTTGAATGTTGGTGGTGATTTCACACTCGTGGTAGCATGAGACGGACTCTACAACCCACACAAGTGGCTCAGGTAGTGCAGCTCAACCAGGATAGCACATCAATGCGAGCTGTGGCAAGAAGGTTTGCTGTGTCTGTCAGTGTAGTGTCCAGAGGCTGGAGGCACTACCAGGAGACAGGCCAGTACACCAGGAGACGTGGAGGAGGCCGTAGGAGGGCAACAACCCAGCAGCAGGACCGCTACCTGTGCATGTGTCTGCACAAACAGTTAGAAACCGACTCCATGAGGATGGTATGAGGGCCTGACGTCCACAGATGGGGGTTGTGCTCACAGTCCAACACCGTGCAGGACGCTTGGCATTTGCCAGAGAACACCAGGATTGGCAAATTCGCCACTGGTGCCCTGTGCTCTTCACAGATGAAAGCAGGTTCACACTGAGCACATGTGACAGATGTGACAGAGTCTGGAGACGCCGTGGAGAGCGATCTGCTGCCTGCAACATCCTTCAGCATGACCGGTTTGGCAGTGGGTCAGTAATGGTGTGGGGTGGCATTTCTTTGGAGGGCCGCACAGCCCTCCATGTGCTCGCCAGAGGTAGCATGACTGCCATTAGGTACCGAGATGAGATCCTCAGACCCCTTGTGAGACCATATGCTGGTGCGGTTGGTCCTGGGTTCCTCCTAATGCAGGACAATGCTAAACCTCATGTGACTGGAGTGTGTCAGCAGTTCCTGCAAGATGAAGGCATTGAAGCTATGGACTGGCCCGCCCGTTCCTCAGAGCTGAATCCGATTGAGGACATCTGGGACATCATGTCTCGCTCCATCCACCAACGTCACGTTGCACCACAGACTGTCCAGGAGTTGGCAGATGCTTTAGTCCAGGTCTGGGAGGAGATCCCTCAGGAGACCATCTGCCACCTCATCAGGAGCATGCCCAGGCATTGTAGGGAGGTCATACAGGCACGTGGAGGCCACACAATACTGAGCCTCATTTTGACTTGTTTTAAGGACATTACATCAAAGTTGGATCAGCCTGTAGTGTGTTTTTCCACTTTCATTTCGTGTGTGACTCCAAATCCAGGCCTCCATTGGTTAATAAATTTGATTTCTGTTGATGATTTTTGTGTGATTTTTTTTTTTTTTTTTTTTTTTTTTGTTGTCAGCACATTCAACTTTGTACAGAACAAAGTATTCAATGAGAATATTTCATTCATTCAGAAATGAAACAAAGACAACATATATGTTCAAACTTATATTTTTGAAAATTTGCTTTTTCAAATTTGACAGCTGTGTCAAGCCTGCTGGTGTTTCTGAGGTCCTGCACAACTCAGACTGTTTCAGCAGTTTTTTTTTCTGTAAAATAAACAAAACAAAGTATTTAGAGCCACAACAGCTGCCACACTTCCCGTTAATGTGTAGTTCATTTACCTCCCTCACTGTTGGCTGGTCTGTTTTCATGTTTTTATTCTGAAAACTAAGAACCGTCATTAAGTATGTGTCTTATTGTGGTGACAGATTTAACTAAAGGAGAGAAATAAAAACAGAGCAGGCTGACATGGCTTTACAGCACAGCAAACAGTCACCACACCCAGTGTGAATTAACAGTCAGCTCAAAATAATATTAGCGGTCAGTCCCAAACATGATGCAGATTTTAGTTGGTTGGCTGGTCTCAGGTGTAGAAGAGAGTTATGATATTCAGTGTATTTGTTGTGTGCTGACACAAGCTGTCCTGTGTTTTCACTACTACAAAATACTAATGCATTTTGTGGGTGGGTGGGTCTGTACTTCTGTTAAATGATGATGAGCGCCACCTGTGTGGAGAGGAAGGGAGGAGCTTTCACCAAAAAACCCCCAAAATCTGCCACTAAACACTTTTAGTGTGTGCTGTTTGCAACTTTTAGTGTTGCTGACAGTGAAGAGAGGCAGATTGGGTCCTTTGGGTAGTAAGGGACTGGTAATTAGTGAGTGCTGCACTGATGGATTCCACCACCACCACCACTGCCTGCTTTGCTGGCAGATCCTCTACTCAAAATCTTCAAGGATATCTTGTTTCCAGGCTGGGCCAGTTAAGCCATTTTATTTATTTATTTATTTTTTGTGTAATGCGGGGGTCCATTCAGTATCATTGTTCTAGCCTCGGGTAAATGGTTCTTAGCTGCAGTTTGGCTCCATGTTTTTTGCTAATGCTGTGATTGAGTCTCTTTGGCTGTGCAGCTTTGGGTGTAATTTAATTAATCTGTTAACTCATGTGCTAAGCTGTGGGAAATGGGCTGTTGTATCAGTATCTATACAACGTACAGCTTTGAAAAGGAGCTGTATGTGGAGCTGTACAAGGTTCTGAAGTACTGCACAGCATGCATGTATTGCTGAAGAGTACCGTATTTTTCGGACTATACGTCGCTCCGGAGTATAGGTCGCACCAGCCAAAAAATGCATAATAAAGAAGAAAAAAACATATATAGGTCGCACTGGACTATAAGTCGCACTTTTTTTGGGGGGGGGGGGGGTTGATAGAATCCGAGACCCAGAGCAGAAATTCCATCTTGAACGGCAATTTAAAATAATAATGGATTAAAGAACAGGACGAACACGGTTACGCCTACGTTATGCTAACGTAACACATTCAGCTACATGACGCACAACGAACACGTGTTCGGTATGTTAACGTAACATTAAGTTATTCAGATAACCATAGCATAAAGAACATACTAACAAGTTAACCAAACCATCAATCCATTGATTTCTTCATCCTCGGTGTCACTTCTAAACAATTCCGTACACTCCGTAGACGAAGCGCCGCTTCCTCTTCTGTGTCGCGTTAGTCAGACTCGTCGTCAGCTGCAGTTCCAATTATTCCAGCCTTTCTGAATCCCAACAGGATGGTTTGGTTGTCACTGAAGCCCATGTTTTCTTGATCCATCCAATGACTTCCAGGAAAGTTGGGTGGCGCATTCTCCCAGTTGCCGTTAAGCTGTGCTCTCCGTCCATCATCCACTGCGCCCACAGGTTACGCAAGACTGCCTTAAAGCTCCGGTTCACGGAGATGTCAAGTGGCTGGAATATTTTGGTTCATGTGTTATAAATGTCACATATACGTCGCTCCGGAGTATAGGTCGCACCCCCAGCCAAACTATGAAAAAAAGTGCGACTTATACTCCGGAAAATACGGTAACACTGAGGTGTTCCCAGGCCGACTGAGAAACAGTCTCTCCAGCTTGTCCTGGGCCTACCCCAGGCCTCCTTCCAGTAGGACATTAGAGGGCATGTCTGAGGTTTTCCCCTCCTTGAATCGCCACCTTATCATGGTGGAGGGGTTTGTGTGCCCCAGTGATCCCAGGAGCTATGTTGTCGGGGGCTTTTGCCCCTGGTAGGGTCTCCCAAGGCAAACTGGTCCAGGGCCAGACAAAGAGTGATTCCAATGACACTTACGGAAGAGACATCAAGGGAAAAGTTTACCCTTCCTGGGATTAGGGTTACTGGCAGTGATGTTAACTTGAAAAAGTAATCTGATTACTCCTTTAAAAAGTCGCCCATGTTTACGGGCAGCATTTCCTCTACTACATACTGTCCAACCAACTTCTTCAGCTCTCCCCCACTTAGTGGTTTGTACTGAAGTTCAGCTTTTGCTGTTTGGGTGCTGGGGGGTTCCTGCATTAGCTGCAGCTCTCTGCTTCACACAACCTGGTGGGACTCGCTCTGTAAGTTTGACTGTGCTGAGACTCCAAATGTTTCTTCAAATCTGACGTAGTGTTTTTGGAGCTAGATAGCACTTTGTCGCCAGCACAGAGTGAACAACTAACCTTGATGTTGTCATCTTTAGCTGACACAGACTCACAATAGTGCCTGTATTTCTAGCTAGAAAACGTGTATCTCTCTCCTCCCTCCATTGTTTACGTTTGTGTCGCTGTGTGCTGTTATTGTCCTCATGCTGAAAACAGGACTTAATTGTTGCACTGGCCAGACGTCACTCCCCAATATGCAAGAAGAAAGCAAAATTATCTTTTTACTAAGAAAATGACAAACGTAGTGACCTTGGATAAGTTACTTTAATCTGATTCCTGGACTGCAAATAGTAACACGTTAGATTACTCGTTACTGAGGAAAAAGTAGTCAGAGTAACGTGATACTGACATCACTGCACCCCCCACGGGAGGTTCCATAGGGGTTGGGGCAGAGGCCCAGGTGGTTCGATCCCCAGCTGCTGAGGCTGGAAACTGCTTTTTTTTCTATTCTAAATCTTTCAGTTTACAGGAATACTTAAAATCACTCTGTGTTCAAATTCCTAATAAATGGGAAGCCCATAACCCACTGCAGTGAAACACCTGATCACCAAAGCAGTCTCTTTACAAGCACCATTAGATTGTATGCTTTCAATTCAGTGGCTGTAGCAATCTTGAAGTCTAAACAGAAAACCCATTAGAAAGGTGTGCATGCAATGGAGTTGCTGCACCCATCCAAGAGAGCTTAACTACTTTATACCCAATCATGAGGCTTGTTAAAGTCAGCCATGACTCAGACCCCTGTTTATGCCTGTTCTGGGCTGTTAGGTTTGACATGGAGCTGTCTGTTACTTCTAGCAGTTACACACCACTCTGTTAAGCTTTGTCTCATCGCACGACTGCTTAGGTTCAATATTAGCCATTAAAAAAAATATATTGGAAGTGTAATTTTTGTCATTTAGTTGATTGGAGGGGGTGTTGGCTTTTGAAATCCATTAATTTATACTTTCTTCTAAACAACCCAACAATAAACAACTTTTCTGTATGTTAATCTAGTGCAATGTTATTCCCTTTAACCCTAATCCAACTTGGATATAAGATCTGGGTCCCTGCAGGATAAGGGGGGGGGGGGGGGGGGGGGGGTTAAACCTAGCTGTACCAAACATGGCTATAAATCTCTTGAACTGTGTTCTCTTAATATCGCAGCCTAGCAGAATTAGATTAATTCTGTAATAATTTGAAGAGGGGGTTACGTCTGAGCATGAACTGTCACAGATCCACAGATCTGTCGTCAGGTGTTCTGTAGAAAACGTTGTTTGTCGCAGGTGTTCTACAATGGCTTCAGGATCAAGTATGTGAGCTGACAGCAACACAACCGCTGATCTCTGTGGTCACACTTCCAGTGTGTAGTTGTAATTTGAGTTCTCTCAGGCTAAAGTAACATTCTCTGCAATCATGGAGATAATAAGACTTTATTAATCTCACAGTGGGAGAATTCACCTGTTCCAGCAGCAGTAGAACTTAAGCAACAAAATATTGCACACACATTTTGCACACAATATTGGCACATGATGTGGTTTCTTTCTTTGAACGTTCTTGTGCTGATGGAGCTGCTCAGGGACTTCAGTGTAGTACAGGGGCGGGAGGGACTGACCATGATGGATGCAAGCCTTGTTAGCATCCTTCTGTCCGGCACCACCTCAGTGGAGTCCAGTGGGCAGCCCAAGATGGAGTCCAGTCCAGTTTATTGTTGAAGTGAACAAAAGACACCTAAATGAGGCCGCTGTCTCACTGCCTGAGCCCTGGATGCTCACCAGTGTGTGACGGGAAAGTTTCCTTTGGAAATCAATTACAAGCTCTTTGCCTTTGCTGGTGTTCAGGGTCAGGTGGTTCTGCTGACACCGATCTATAAAGTGTGAGATGTTAAAGACCATTTCATATAAAATGGAACCGTCTCCATCAGAGGGCCTGAGAATGTCCTCATGTCCACGTGCCCAGCTACATTTAACACAAGCTCGTGTAAATAATGTGAGTTTTCTCACTCCAGAAGCAAATTCTGCTCCAAAATTTCAAACCAAAGGCCTCGTGTGCTCATAATGAATATGGATACAAAAATGCAGGAAAGAGAAACTTTAGCTTTTCACAGCTTGTTGATCCAAATCTGAGTTTTTAAAGTCATAAACTTCATGAGAAAATGCTGGATTTTCAAACTGGGGTAAAGGTTCAATAAAAATTGGGTTAGATATAGATCCTACGGTGCTACAAAATTAAAGCACTTTTTCCTCTCCAATATTCATTTTTTAAAGAGAGAGAAAATGCAAAGAGACCCACAGAAACTATAATCATTCCCAGGAAGATGTGGCTGTTTCTGTTCTTCCAGCTTCTTCCAGTTTCCTGACTCCACACTGGCTTCTGAAGTGGAAGCTGGTTCGCAGCTACTGTAAAGGACAAAAGGTGATCCGACAATATGTGGTGACATTGTGGTGACAGTGACATTTTCCTCAGTCTGATGGGTCTGTGTGCCGTTGATGATGAATGATTCTGTTGGAGACGGATAGGGAGGGGGGATTCATTATATTATACAATTGTTTTAACAAATCACCCCCCCCGCCCCCCCTTTTTTTAACCTGAGACACATGAGGTCAGGATGGTGATCAGAGCTATGCAGATCATCTTCTCCCTGTGAGAGGAGACTGAAAGTGTTGTGATTAAAGTTCAGCCTTTCAAGAGTAAAATGTACAATCATGTTGCAAAGATCCAGACGCAGGTTCACATTCAGCTTTTTGCTGGCACTCTTCTCATCATTTTGTTAATCCTTTGCAGGAAATTATATGGTCACGGCAGCATCAAAAAGTTGTACGTGCACAGAATTGAAGTCTGTATATTATGCAGTCTTTCAGCAGCTGGCATAAAAGACTTCTTGAAGCGCTCTGACTCACACACTGGTCCGATCAGTCTTTGTCTGAAGGTGCTGCTGTTCTCACGGGCCTGGAGAGGGTGTGCAGAGTTGCTCAGGATTTATTTAAGCTTGGTGAACAGTCTCTCTGCTGCCACCTGCTGGGCCGTCTCTATTTTAACCCCAGGCTAAAGGGCCAGCCGCCTTGCTCAGTTTTTTTGTCTGCTCTGTCAGCTGTGCAAATGCTTTCTCCCCAGCAGGCCGCCACAAAAAAACAAACAAAAAACCCTGAACCCTGGCCACCACTGTGTGGTAGCTATTGCACAGCAGAGGATGGCAGATCTTAAATGACCTTAGGCTCCAGAAGAAATGGTCAGCTCTGACCCTTGCTGTATGCCATGTCCATGTGGCTCCCCCAGCTTGCTGTCCTACTGCACACCAAGGTACATGTGACTGGGGACCACTTCCTTTTCTGTGCCCCTCATGGTAACTGTTGTTTTCATTTTTCCCCTTTCTCCTCCTGAAATCTACAGCCAAAGCCCCCTGGTTTTTTGTCGTGTTCAGAACCAGGTGGTTCTGCTCATTCCAGTCCACAAAGCTGCTCACAGTTCCTCTGTATGCAGTTTGTCCCAGGAGTGGCTTCAGGTGTGGGACTCTGGGAAGGTTAATATAGTGGGAGAGTTAATGGAGGGAGGGGGGTCTGACAGCATACAGGAAGGTGTGGTGTGGGACTTTTTTTTTTTTTTTTTATTAAATATAAAAGCTTCAGCTCATCAGCTGGGTTTTGCTCACCATCAATGAACCACCTTTGCTTCATGCCTCTGATCTTGTGCATTCCAGCCCAAATCTGCTCCAGCTGCTGTTCCAGTTTGAGTCTGTAAGTGCCCCGCCCTTCTTGACCTTCACTTGAAGTTCTCTGTGTAGGTCTTTTTGTTCCCATCCCCCTCCCTAAAGGCCTTTTCCTTAAGGAGGGCCTTCAGGCTGCTGGTTTGTTATTGGGAAAGCAGCAAATCTACCTGGGTGGCATGCTGATGATGACGTGACTTAAATTAATGTTATTCATTCTGTTAGTCCATCAATATCACCCTCCATACTCTTCACAGAAAATGTCCCAGTCTGTTGTTTCTAAGCAGCACCTCAGGGCTCCTTCATCCTCAGGATACCAGCTTTTTGATGTTCTAATGGTAACAGGCTGCAGCTTCACATCTGGGATGTAAGGAGAGGTGGACCATGTCATGGTTTGATTGGCCAAGAGGGGGCAGTGCTGTGCATTTATATGCATTTTTCACACGTTCATACAAAAGGTCCACGGTCTTGTCTCCCCTGGTGGCGCAGTCCACAGACTGTTTAAAAGTGGGTAAGATTGATACATTAGTAACCACACAACTCATCCGAGGACCTGGCCTAAATTTGCCCCTGATGTTGACTGGGAAAAAGTTTGGTCTCTACCGCAGAAGTTTCTTTTAACAAACAAAACCAAAGAAGTTTCCTTTAAGCTGCTCCACAGGTTTTACCCAGCGAAAGTGTTTTTAAACAAGTTTAAACAGGACATAGATGTAAACTGTTCATTTTGTGAGTTATACCCTGAAACCATCTCACACTTATTTTGGTCTTGTGAATTTACTTATACATTTTGGAAAGATGTTAAATGTTCTTATTAACAAATGTGTTATCAAAATATCTGTTTATTTTATCACAATATTTTGAGATATTTCAATAGCTAAAAACACTGATGCCTCCTTTCTCAAATCTTATTTTATTTGCTGCTAAATTTTACATACGTAAATGCAAGTTTTCAAATCAAAAACCTAAAATTCTTCATTTTTAAATCTGACTTTGAGAAATATATTACAACCTTATCCCAAATACAAAAAAAGGCTCTCAAGACAATATCTATCTGTAATGCACTTAATGTTTTTATCTGAAAACCCTGATGAGATGCCACATCAGGTCCTGCCTCCCAGCTACCCTCGACCCATTTCAGTTTGCATACAGAGCGAACAGATCAACAGAAGATGCCATAGCAACAGCGCTCCACACCACCGTCTCCCACCTGGAACTGCAGGGGTGATATGCCAGGCTGCTCTTTGTTGATTTTAGCTCTGCTTTCAACACTATAGTCCCAGACAGACTGACTGTGAAGCTAATGGACATTGGTCTTCCATACACCATCTGCAGTTGGCTAAGAAACTTCCTGTCAGACCGTGTACAGAGAGTTAGAGTTGGTTCACATCTCTCAGCATTAACACTGGATCTCCGCAAGGCTGTGTGCTGAGCCCACTCCTCTACACACTGTATACCTATGGCTGCGTCAGCAGCCACTCAGACAACGCCACAATCAAGTTTGCTGATGACACCACCCTGATCGGATTGATCTCTGATGGTGATGAAACGGTATACAGGGAAGAGGTTCAAAGGCTAGTGGAGTGGTGCTCAGAGAACAGCTTGGTCATTAACACCTCCAAGACCAAAGAATTGATTGTAGACTTCAGAAGGAGGAAGTCCAACCTGCAGTCAATTTGCATCAATGGACAGTCTACTGCCCTCACCAGGTGCTGTACCGAATACATGGTTAGACAGTGAGCTAAACACTTGCCCAATAGAACACTTCAGACAGGAGCTGACGTTGAGGTTGTTTATTGGACGTCCTCTTTTTTGAAACTGTTAACATTGACATAACGACAAAGAAATGGATAACAGTGTTACATTGAAATCACTTATACCATGAAACAATCTACATTTGTACCAGTTGCACACCCTGTTCAATATACAACTGATTAAAGACAACTCTGAAACATTAAGAAAGAATCTAACAATAACACAGTTGTTTCTGATTGAACATTGCCATGTGATCACCAGCTCTGATTATGAGGTCATTGAACAATAAGAAATGTCAATCTGCATACAATGAGCTTGCTACTCATCAGAAAAATGTCCAACTGAAAATAATACTCACAATTTGTGCGAAATCAAGATCATAAAAGAGAGGATGGATTTGGATTCTGCCATGCCTCATTACGCTGCTGCGCCCTCAGACAAAATGGAGGACCTACCTCGAACATAAGTTTTAAGTCCCCCCTACCACTAGATGTCAGTATAACAAACTAAATCCACTGGAACCAGAACACTCCCCGCCTAACTTGGTAGAATACCAAGTTAAGTAATAACATAGGATAAGGTGTATCACAGTATGCATTCACATTTCCCTCTAGATTGTTTCCTTAGAAACAAGAAGAACGACCTCTGTCACGGGTCTTAAAAACAGTCTCTGTTCACCATTCTTTACAATCCTTACTTCTATCTTCCTGACTTTATCATCTTGACTAGGAAATGTCCTGGTAACCAGTGCAACTGGCCAGTCATTCCTTTTCACTTGGCTATCCCTCAATAGCACAACATCTCCTTCTTGAAGGTTAGGCCTTTCAGTTCTCCATTTCCGACGTCCTTGGAGTTCGTTAATGTATTCCTTTTTCCAGCGATCCCAGAATGTATTAGCTAGGCTCTGGACACGCCGCCACTGATTTCTGAAAAGGTCCGCTCCATCGAATTGACCAAGTGGTACTGGTGCTGTGCCTACTTTCTGAGTGAGCAGCATAGCTGGGGTGAGAATGATTGGCTGGTCCGAATCTGTAGAAACTGGTGTGAGTGGCCTTGAATTTACTATTGCTGTCACTTCGGCCATAAGGGTCACTAGGACATCATGCGTAAGCTTTGCCGAACCCTGTTCCAGAAGCATGGCGTCAAGGATGCGCCGTGCAATGCCGATCATTCGCTCCCAGGATCCACCCATGTGCGAACCATGCGGAGGGTTGAACAGCCACCGACACCCTTGATCCAAGAGGTAGCTTCCAATTTGTCTGTTGTCACAACCCTTCTTCGTGATCTGAAGCTCCCTGCAAGCACTCACAAAGTTGGTACCACAGTCGGACCTTAACTGCTTTACCGGTCCTCTGATGGCAAAGAATCGCCTGAGAGCATTGATGAAGGAGGATGTGTCCATGGACTCAATGACCTCTATATGGATTGCTCGAGTGCTCATGCAAGTGAAGATAACGGCCCATCTTTTATCATTGGCTTGCCCACCTCTGGTTCTTCGTGTTACAACAACCCAGGGACCGAACACGTCTAAACCCACGTTCGTGAAAGGAGGATCTGTGCTCAGTCGGTCTGCAGGCAGGTCAGCCATGATCTGCTCTTCTTGTCTGCCTCTCAACCTGCGACAGATCACACAGTGAAAAATCACACTGCTGATCAACCTCTTTCCCCCAACAATCCAGAATCCGGCTGCCCTCACAGCTCCCTCTGTAAAATGCCTACCCTGGTGACAAGTTCTCTTATGGAAGTGCCTGACCAACAACAGGGCAACATGATGCCTTCCAGGGATGAGCATAGGGTGCGATTCGTCTGACGTAAGCTGGGCTTGCGTTAGCCGGCCTCCAACTCTGAGAAGTTGACTTACGTCGACGAAAACATGGAGTTTGCTGAGCGGGCTTGATTTGCTGACCGATTGACCATGCTGGAGACATCTGACCTCATCTGAATATGCTTCTCTCTGAACAGTGAAGATTATTGTGGCTTTAGCCTGGTTCAGTTGCTCTTCACCGAGATGCATGTTGCACCTATGCCAGCCGTGACAGACGTCATGCTTAAATCCATGGCTGAAAGACTTTGCAATGTGTTTGAGCAGTGAAACAGCCCTCACAAGAGTCTTCCAAGTAGAGAACCGCTCAAAACGTACACTGCTGAACGTGTTGTGAGCCAGGCTGGTGACACAAGTTGTGCCCTCTGAACGTACCTCTGGATCTGAATCAGGTTCCACTAGGCCGAAACTCTCCTTGCAACACCGACTCTGTGCCACCTCAGTCAGAAAGTTAGGTCCTGTTAGCCATGAAGAAAAGGACAACTGGTTGGCTGGTAGTGACCTGGTTGCATGATCAGCTGGGTTGTTGTTGGTAGACACATAATTCCATTGACTTGCTTTTGTTGACTGCTTGATGCGTTGCACACGGTTGTGAACATAAACGTAAAAGCGTCTTGACTCACTGACGATGTAGCCCAGCACCACTCTGCTATCGGTAAAGAACTGCACGTCATCCAGTGTCATATCTAACTCCTCCTGGAGCAGCTCTGCTATCTCGACGGCTAGCACCGCAGCACAGAGTTCGAGTCGTGGGACTGTGATCTCTGGTTTTGGAGCAAGCTTAGCTTTCCCAAAAATGAACCCGACTTCACTGTGACCTTCTCCGTCTGTTACGCTCAGGTAAGCAACAGCTGCTACCGCCTTGATGGATGCATCACAAAACACAAACATTACTTTCCTTTTAGCCTTTGACAAAGGAAGTGATGTGTACATCCTTGGTAACTTTAGCTCTTTTAAGTCCTGAAGAGAAACTCTCCATCTCTGCCATTTTTCGTAGCTGTCCTTTGGGAGCGGTGCATCCCAATCACAGGCAATAGAAGTGATGTCCCTTAATATCAAGCGACCCTCGATGCTGACAGGTGTGGCAAATCCCAGCGGGTCGTACAAGCTATTGACTGTGGACAGCACCCCCCGTTTTGTAAAAGGCCTCTCACTGAGATCTACTCGAAATGTAAAGCTGTCTGAGGACAGGTCCCAGCCGAGCCCTAGGCTTCGTTGTGGAAGTGCAAAGTCTTCCCCGAACACAAGACCCTGGAGCTCCTTAGCAAGGTCCTCATCTGTAAAGGCTCCCATGACTTCTGCGCTGTTGGATGCTATTTTGTGCAGTCGCAGATTGGATTGTGCCAACATGCACTGAGCTTTCTTTAGCACATCAATTGCCTCTTTCGTGGTAGCAAATGACTTAAGTCCATCGTCGACGTAAAAATGGCGTTCCACGAAGAGTCTTGTATCTGCTCCATATTCCCCTTCTCCTTCCATGGCTGTCCTTTTCAAACCATAGATGGCAACTGCTGGAGATGGGCAATTACCGAACACATGGACCTTCATCCGAAACTCCACGATGTCCCCATCAAGGTTATGTTCATGGAACCACAAGAAACGGAGATAATCCCGATGCTCTTCTTTAACTAAGAAGCTGTGAAACATTTGCTGAATGTCAGCCATCACCGCAAAGGGTTCACATCTGAAACGGACGAGCACACCGATCAGACTGTTATTTAGATCTGGGCCCTTGAGTAGCACGTCATTCAGGGACACATTATTGTACTGGGCGCTGGAGTCAAACACCACCCTGATTTGACCAGGCTTTTGAGGGTGGTAGACACCAAAGCTTGGTAAGTACCAACATTCATCTTCATGTTCCAGAGTAGGAGCTGGTTCTGCATGACCGTTACTGAAAATCTTCTCCATGAACTGCACGTAGTGGTCCCTCATCTCTGGCTTCTTCTTCAAAGTATGTCGAAGAGACATCAGACGTTTAAGGGCCTGTTCCCTATTATTAGGCAGGCGCTGTCTTGGTGACCGAAATGGGAGAGGGGCCACCCAACTGTTAGATTCATCCTTGGAGAACTCTTCATTCATAATATGGAGGAAAAGTTTGTCTTCAACTGACGGCGCCACTTGGTTGTCTTCTATGGTGCGACTAAAGATCTGCTTACCAAGGTTATCTTGACCCAATTTTTCCGTAGGCGCAGTTGCTTGGTCACTTGTAAACCTCTCTTTGACACTGATGTGGTTCACACATGGTCTGAAGAAACTGGGACGACCATTCTCCAGAATACTGGTCTTAAATGCATTCACATTAGGCTTGTGGGCTCCTTTCAGGCACACGTCTCCTATTATTACCCATCCCAAATCGAGTCGTTGGGCATATGGTGCATTATGTGGCCCATTACAATGACTGCGAACTTTGTGGACACGGATAATATCCCTTCCAAGCAATAGGAGGATTTCGGCTACTGGGTCAAGAGGTGGGATTTTGCCAGCAATGGGTCTAAGATGAGGATAATGAGTAGCAGCCTCTGGTGTGGGAATTTCCTCTCTGTTGTTGGGAATCAAGTTGCACTCAACAAGTGTTGGCAATGCCAGAGGCACACCCCCATGTAGAGCTTCTATGATGAATCCCATGGCCCTTCTTCCACTAGTGTTTGTTATGCCAGAGCATGTTTTCAAGGTGTAAGGAGAGACAGGTCCTTGAATGTTGAATACGTCAAAGAAAGCAGACCTGGCCAATGACACATTACTCTGGTCATCCAGAATTACGTACATCTTCTTCTTTTGTTCAGGACAGTCTTTGGGATACACATTGACTAGACACACCTTTGCACATGACTTGCCATGGAGGCCTTCCCCACAGACTTCTGTGCAGCTGGATGTTGTGATAGGGGAGCCGTGGTCGGTTTGTTTTCTGTCATGCTCCTCTGTTGAAATGGAAGACTCTCTTATCATCCATGGTGGAGGACCATCATGAAGGGCTGAAATGTGCAGATCGCTGTTGCACTCTGAACAGTGAGTAACTGCCTTACAATCTCTAGCTTTATGGGTTACTGACATGCAGCACTTGTAGCAAATTGAATGCTCCCTGAGAAAGCTCTTCCTCTCATCCAAAGTTTTCATTCTGAATCCCCTACATTTCTTCAAAGAGTGTGGTTTCTTGTGAATAGGGCAGAGCTTGTCTGGATCCATGCATAGCTTTTTGTTATCCGCAGATTTGGAGGCTTCAATTTCTGTCTTGTTAGCAGAGACGGGAAACTTAGCCTTCCACTGCTTCTCTAGAGTCCTCTCAGATTTTGGGGGTGCTGCACTAGAACTTTCAAGGGAAAAGCTTGGGTCTGTTTTCATTTCCGCATGATAGTTAATAAAATTAACAAAGAATGAAAATGGAGGGTAATGCACCAAATGCTCTTGTTTGTACCTAGTGCCTTGAGCAACCCACGACTCTTGAAGGTTATGTGGGAGCTTTTCCACAATTGAGTTAATCCCTCTTGCGGAATCAAGGAAGTTTAAGCCTGATAAGTAGCCTTCATTTTTGGCGGTTTCTACCTCCAGGAGGAGATCAGCAAGCTCTAGAAGCTGTCGACTATCCTTAGCAGAGAATTTCGGGAAGTTCTCAAGACGCTTGAAAAGTGAAGCTTCTATGACTTCAGGAGAGCCATAGTTTTTATTTAGTCTTTGCCACAGTCTATCAAGACCCACTGCTGGGTTATTGATGTGGACTGCTCTGATTCTTAGAGCGTGCTGAAGTGACTCCCCGCCAAGCCACTTGGTCAGTAAATCCAGCTCCTCGCTAGGTCTGAGATTCAAACCTTCTATGGCGCTGCAGAAGGTGGATTTCCATGATGTGTAATTCTCTGGCCGATTGTCAAATACTTTAACCCCTGTTGAAAGAAGATCACGACGAGCAAGGAAAGCCGCTAGGTCTGAAATGTCTGTGGAAATCTGTGTAGGCTTGCCACCGACTTCATGAGGAGTGTTCATTGTATTCTTGCTGTGGGGTGACAAGGGACCATAGGCTTTAAGGCTGACGTGATGCGTGGCTTCAGTGTCTTGAAATCGGCGAGATGTGTAAGAAGAGAGAGGCTGCACATTGGGTTGTCTGCTGTATGTGGCACCCACAGGCCGAGTCTGAGAAGAATCCTTCATTTCATCTTGCTGATGACCGAAGTGAGTATTAATGTACTCATCAGTGCGTTGTCGTGACACAGCTGATGCTAAAGGAGGCCCAGTGATGCCAACTTCACTTTTACTGTCTTCATTAACTGCAGCAGTCTCTAATACTTTTGCCGCAGCTAGGGCAGCTTCAGCTTCACCTTCCTCTTTAAGGGCATTAAGTGTAGCATCAAGGCGAGCTCTTTCAACTTCCATGTCGATTTGCCGTCTTGCAAATTCTGCTCTGGTGCGAGCTGCTTCCGCTTTTGCCCGAGCTTCTGCTGCAGCCTGGCTTGCATGTGATTTGCAGGATCGACGTGATGACATTGACCTTGCTGATGAAGCTTTACACTCAGACCTGACCTCCAGGTTCGCCGCTTCATTAGGATCTGGCACACTTGACATGTTAGCACTTCACAAGAACGTAATGCATATGCAATCCGCCGTGATGTTCTTGATGTATTTACAAATTTTTCACTCTACTGCCCTCACCAGGTGCTGTACCGAATACATGGTTAGACAGTGAGCTAAACACTTGCCCAATAGAACACTTCAGACAGGAGCTGACGTTGAGGTTGTTTATTGGACGTCCTCTTTTTTGAAACTGTTAACATTGACATAACGACAAAGAAATGGATAACAGTGTTACATTGAAATCACTTATACCATGAAACAATCTACATTTGTACCAGTTGCACACCCTGTTCAATATACAACTGATTAAAGACAACTCTGAAACATTAAGAAAGAATCTAACAATAACACAGTTGTTTCTGATTGAACATTGCCATGTGATCACCAGCGCTGATTATGAGGTCATTGAACAATAAGAAATGTCAATCTGCATACAATGAGCTTGCTACTCATCAGAAAAATGTCCAACTGAAAATAATACTCACAATTTGTGCGAAATCAAGATCATAAAAGAGAGGATGGATTTGGATTCTGCCATGCCTCATTACGCTGCTGCGCCCTCAGACAAAATGGAGGACCTACCTCGAACATAAGTTTTAAGTCCCCCCTACCACTAGATGTCAGTATAACAAACTAAATCCACTGGAACCAGAACAGACAGTGTGTGGAGAAGGTGTCCAGCTTCAAGTTCCTGGGGGTGGATATGGATGCAGATCTCCAATGGGATTCCAACACCTCAGCGGTGGTGAAGAAGGCCCAGCAGCGTCTCTATTTCCTGAGGATCCTTAAGAGGCTGAATCTGGAAAAGAAACTGCTGACCGTCTTCTACCGCTGCTTCGTGGAGAGCGTTCTGACATACTGCATTTCTGTGTGGTTCTCCAGCTGTACCACAGCACACAAAAAGGCCATACAGAGGGTCATCAACACGGGCCAAAAGATCATTGGACACTCTCTCCCCTCCCTGATGGACCTTTACAGCACTCGTTGTCTCAGAAGGGCCTACACTATCATCAAGGACAGCACACACCCAGGACACCAGATGTTTGAACTGCTGCCCTCTAACTCTCTAACTTCAGAAACCTCCCCGACAACAAGCCACAAAAAGAACGTGAGACCCTGCAAACTACACTGCACTTTAAGGGACACTCAGACGTGGATGGCAGAGAGCTTGTGCAGGAGCTGAAGAATTTCCCTGACCTTCCATCAAAGTCCATGTCTCTAATGGAGCTGCTGACTTTCATCCATGAGAAAGAGCTCACAGAAATCTACCCCAATCTGTGGACTGCGCTCAGAATTGGTTTGACCCTTCCAGTGACAGTAGCTGAAGCAGAGAGGAGTTTTTCCAAGCTGAAGCTTATTAAAACATACTTGAGGTCCACTATGTCACAGGAGCGTCTCTCTGGACTTGCCATCATCAGCATCAATCATAAAGTTGCACAACTGATTTCATATGATGATGTAATTGATGATTCCATAATTTGTACTTGTCTCACAATGTTTTAAAATTTTAATTCTTTTATGTTTTTGAACATGTATTTTAACTATGTAATTTTTCTAACAGTGTTTTACTTATATTCTGTTGCTGCCTATCTTGGCCAGGACTCCCTTGAAAAAGAGATTCTTAATCTCAACGGGACCTTGTTAAATAAAGTTTAAATAAAAAAAAAAAAAAAATTTTCCAGCAAAGAAGGCTCAAAGTCAAGTTTTAGATTGCACTTCACATGCATGGTTATTAGTAGCTGAAGGATTTGTGCAATTTATATTGGTATTTATATACTGTATTTCATTTATTTCTCTGTTCTTGTTTCCTTTTTGTATTTAAGATTATATATAATAAAATAATACAAATATGTAATGTATTGGTGGTGGTGGGGTGTCAAGGGATTGTTCGCCCAGGGTGTAAATCTAGCCAGAACCGCCTCTGGACTGCCTGAATATTGTCTATAGGAAATCAGTCTGCTGGAGTAACCGCTAAGAAGACAAGTTACTTTAACATTAACTAATCCTGAAGAACCGACATGAGTGATGACTGAAAAATCACTTTCACCACTATATGAGCTATCTGGTTATTCTTAGCCTCTCTGAAAGGACTGTGACAGTGGGCTCTGTCTCCGGGGCGGGGTCTGGGTCTGTCTGAGGGATTCCCTTCCTCCTGCTGCTCGGGAACCAAGCCTTTTCTTTTTTGTGCACTTTCACGTCTTTAAATAAGTCCATGGTGTTGCCACAGTAGAGAATTTCCTCCCAAAACGCATCACTGTTAACATTGTTTTCATTTCCAGCTGTAAAGTACATCTGCACGACGTTCAGCTTTCTCACTCACTGCAGCCCATAACTGCTCAGTGCCGCTGAGTCACGTGACCGCAGACAACTAATCACAGTGGTGCAGAGACTCGGGAGAGGAGGGGGCGGAGCAAAGAGTTCCTACACGAGAGGAGCTGTGTGTTTGCACAGACAGATCTTGCTCTCTGCACAGGAACAACACACTGAACTTACAGGAAACAAACAAACTAAAGTATCGAGCTTATCACGCTAATATTGTTCGATACCAATACCAGCGTTGTATCGATAATATAGATATTTTGGATCGATCCGCCCACCACTAGTTGGCAGACGGGATGTAAACAACAGGATGTCACCACCGTGAACTCCCTCGGCAGGTAATGCGTTCTGAAACCAACTGCTAGTAGTTAAGTATCCCCGGTGCAGA
This sequence comes from Archocentrus centrarchus, assembly GCF_007364275.1. Classification (NCBI taxonomy): domain Eukaryota; kingdom Metazoa; phylum Chordata; class Actinopteri; order Cichliformes; family Cichlidae; genus Archocentrus; species Archocentrus centrarchus. The sequence continues at coordinate 3,431,593 of NC_044363.1, read as the reverse complement.
TCAGGTCTTTGCTTGTAGTGTGTTTAGGGTAAGTGTGGCTTGTCACAAGAAGAAAATGGATAGACGAGGTTAAGCCGCGACTCGTCTGCTTCCTGTTAACTCTGGTGTCCGTATCCGGTGTTAAGCCAAAAAATGACTTCCGGATTTTTGTTTTTCAAATTATTTTGTGTAATAAGTTTGTTTTATTGGTAAATGGACTGTAGTCACTAGGATTTATGAAAGGTTTGTTTATTTATTTAATTTATATATATATATATATATATATATATTAGACACACACCAATTACATGTTTTGCAAATATTTGTTCTGTCTCCATTATCAGCGTTTAGTTTTTTAGAGGTTCCACCCCGACTACAGTTGAATCCAAATAATAATTGAATAAAAAATTCATTGTCCGACTGTGAATTAACATTCGGTTATCAACACAACTTTTAAAAAAAATAAGAGACCGTCCACACTTAACCAAAAAGCAAAATGAGGACGCCTGGAACAAAAGAGCAGGGTAACACGAGTGGAGAAACCCTCACTACTTAAAAACATCCAAAAACCAGAAAGTGGGAGGAGAAGGCAAAATGCAGTCCCGAACATACAAGTTGCACCTGACAGACCAGCCGGATGGCAAAACACGGAGAAGTTATGGAATTCAGTGAATTATTGCACACACAAATTGTCTTGTCAGTCAGCACAACTTTGAAACTGGGGATGGGGTTCTAACCTCCCAGTGTGAAATGACTGTGATCAATTACCTGAGTTAACTGATGGGCACCACCTGTGTGAATGAGCAGAGAGGCGCCCAGAGCAATGGTGCTGGAGGTGGACCAGTTTCTGCTGGGTTGTGACCCTGAGGGATTTGTGATGTTAGCAACTTTTAATGCTGCTGACAGCGACATTGGGGAGGCTGAAAGAACCTTTAGATAGCAAGGGGCCAGTGAGCCATTGTTTTTCTTTGTATGAGAGCAGTGCAAGTGATTAAACAATTGTCTAATCTGTACGCGGCACCTGATGTACCCGTTTACCTAAGCAGTTATGAAATAAACAGAATAAATTACTGAAGGCTACTGAAACTGCTGCAATTGCAGTTCATATGTTTCAAAGTCTGTTTTTGGAGCTGAGCAGTACTGTAGGTGCTGGGGGGGGGGGCTGCCCTTCACCTGCCACCGTTTGGTGTGCAATCTGTTTCCTTGGTGCTTGCCTAAATACTTTTAATTAACAATATTATTGGGTGCTGGGTCTAGAAAAATTGAAATAAAAGTGCTATCTGTCCCCACCACCCTTTAGCACTTCCATGCTAAATGTCACAGAGGTGGAGAGAGAGTGAACTTTCAGCTCACTATACTCCGGTTTAAAGCATAAAGACAATGAGAAGAGCTCTCCTGTAATCTGACACCTCTAAGCTATCGCTGTTCAACTAGTCAGACTGGGTAAATGAGGGAGGTGCATCTGCACCTAAACACAAAGGCAAAGAAGGAAGTGAGTGAAGTAAACATCAGGTAAGCTGTGAATTATTTTCACTAATTAATGTGTGTTCAAATTCATAAGAATACTTGAACCACACATGTAATCCTGGTATGTGGTATCACAATCTTGAGCTTTAGTTTAGTTTGAAAATCAATCAAAAAATAATGAACCACAAAACAAATGAACATGCTGCTCTATGACAGAAAATGAGCACTAATTATTAAGGACAAATTAGATTTGGGGGGGGGGGGGGCACAATCATCAGTCTAAGATTTGACTTGAAAGCTGCGGTGCTGATTTCTTGGCAGTGTGAACTCCCTGATCATGAACTTGTTTAACTGTAAAATGAAAGGAGAAAAAAATCATAAATGTAAAATGCTGAAGTATTTTCTGTGCTTCCTTTCGAATCTGATATGCGAGATGCATCACAAATGTCGGGACAGCAGAAACACAATGTGGGGGGAAAGTTGTGTTGTGGAAAGCAGAGACCTACCTGTTGACAATGCAAAATCATTCTGCATGTATTATGAGTGAGTGGCTCTTTGCTAAACTAGCTGCTGGACTGGTCTCCCTGCAATCCAGACCTCTCATCTAGTGATAAAAGCTGAGAACACAAAACAAACAGAAGGTAAAAATGTAGCTGTCAGAAGTTCCTAAACTTTGGTGTCAAATCTAACAAATACTTAAAAGTTTCAACCTTTGATATTCTCTTTGTATTATTTTCAGTTAAGTGTAGACTTTGCTCGATTTTGCTTTCTTTCACATGGGTTTGTAAAGGAAAAGTGTGTTTTTGTGCATCTCCAGCTCTCCAAGCACAAAGTCATGAGTGGATGACTTTGAAAGTGACGAACTCAACACAAATCATCACACTCGGCTCTTTTTCACAGGCAGGTCTGCTCCAGACAGCAGAGAGCTGCAGAGTGATGGCATATATGGAAACACATTGAGTAAGCAGACCTTTGTTTTGAGTTTAATAAGAGACTCTAATGTTTCTCATTTTCTGTTGCATTCTTTAAAGAAAAAGACCCATAATTCTTTTTTCTGACGATACCCTAAAGATGACATAATGCTGCAGTAATAATAAAGATTATCACTTTCTGTCTTTGATCAGGTGGCAACTGATTTGTATCAACATGGAAAGGTATCACACTCAATTCCCATTAGTGCTTATTCACGTGTGTTAAAAGCACCAGTGTTGTTTGGGTTTTTTTTTTTAATTTTCTTTTCTAAACTTATCTTTCTTTATAGGTTTGCTTTATTATTATTTACTATATATTTCTTCCTTTTAAACAATTCAGTTTGTCTATCGGTTGTTGTAACTGAAGTTTGTTTCTTCCCCTGATGATTTTTCTGTCTACCAGGAGCTCTCAGAAACGAGCCACCCCTGAACCTGACTCTGAACCTCAGCCCAGCGGCGTGTCTATGAGGAGTGATCGGTCAAAGAAAGACATCATTGACTTTAAAAGACAAGAACTCTCTGCTGTTAAGAAGTAAGATACTGATTAATTTTAAATACACTTTGTGGCTGCCATTTCAAAAGCCTTTTAAAACTTCTATAAAGGAAATGTGCCTTTTATTTTTCTTTAAATGTTTTACTTCAATTCAAAACTGGAAATAGAAAACAGCATTCTCTCTGAAATGTTATTAAATTTGATCCCAGAATTACACGACTCAAATAGTATTTTTTTTTTTGCAGGAACACCACTAATTAAAAAAAAATTCACATGCCTCCTTTAACAATTACCGTATAATCTGGTGTACCTAGATTAATGGATTATTGAAGAATAACTCTTTATGAGAGAGTGAGTGGTGAACACCTGGAGGACCACGCTGCATTCAGTGTGTCAACTTTATGAAAACAGCAAGTTTTAAATGTGTTTACTTTTCACTTTCAGCTGGAACAGTTTTTAGGCCTTCTGTGACCAACAGTAATGATGGCTAATGTTTACTGCTAAAATAAGCCTCAGTACAGCACTCAGCAACGTTTTTATCAATGAAGGGTTCAGCTTCAACTGTCACAGCTCTGTTAGTGACAGCAGCTAACTTTAACAATCAAATGTCAGCAGCACAGAGAATCAAATGAAAACGTATTGTTGCCTCTAACTAGGGATATAATGTAACTGTTTCCTTTGTTTCTCTGTTGTTTTTGAGTGATGGAAACTTAATCGGTAACCTTTTATTTTCACCTTACAGTTAGTGATAACTTAATAAAAGCTAGTAAAAACTTTCATTTTCAACTAATTTATGTAAATCAGGAAAGCTCTTGGAATTTGCTGTGTAATGTGTTTCAGATCAAATTTGAGCTGAGACATAAAATCCAGGTGGTGCTACAGGTGCTACACCTGTACTTGAAAACATGACTGATATGAAAACTGTATCGAGTGCAATAATTATTTATTACCATGACTGTTGCTGCCTTTTAATTTATTAACATCTGGGAAATCACTGAAAGTTCCCATTTCATTTACTATTAAACACAGAAAGACTTTTAGTAGCTTAAAAGGATACAAACAACAAAAATGGCACTTAAACAAAATGTATAATAAAACTGAAAAGAATCTTAAATCCTGGAGGTGTGTATGCATATATATACAGGAGGATTCAAACTAACCGCCTCCCAGTTTCAACCTTAGAGGAAAAAAAAAGCTGTCACAGCTTTCAGAGGGTGTCGCTGATCTGACTGTCGTATACGTTTTATAATGAAAACCAGTGCCTGTACCAACATGAGTAAATTTATTTAATTTGGAAGATCACAACAGAACAAAAACTCTATAATTGTTTGTTTTGTGAGTAAATTAAATTTTTGGCCGTGTTTCTTTGTGCTGTTTCCACAGAGACGATGTTTCCAGTTCTCAGTCTGGCCTGAATCATCAACCTGAACTGGACTCCATATTTAAGGTCTGAGCATGAACAGCAACATCTGTTTAACCTTCCCTCCCTTCACTTACCCCTCTCTCTGCCTTTTAGACCAGTGGATTATTTGTCTGTCTTACACAGACCAAGTCCTCCATGATTTCACATTTTGCTGTTCATTGTGTTCCAGCGGCTGGAGGACAACATTGTTACATTTGTGAAGAATGAGTTAAAGAAGGCACAGAATGAACTGAATCCAGATTACGCAGAAGAGTCAGAGAGTCACTGTGAGGATGAAGAGGTGTTGGACGATGAGGATGAGGAGCAAAGGAGGAGCAGCAGGGAGGCATTTCGGAAGATCATAGTTAACTTCCTGTGGAAAATGAAACAGGAGAAGCTGGCTGCTCTTCTGCTGAGCAGTAAGGATTTCTTTTCAAAAAAGTTTTTATTTATTAGGGGAGTCATTTTGTTCCTTTTTTTTAATATATAAATTTAAATTATAATCCGCTCATTTTGTTGTTTTTCTCTAGAACACCCTGGTTCAGATTGTGGATATAAACTTAAATCTAACCTGAAGAAGAAGTTCCAGTGTGTGTTTGAGGGGATCGCTAAACCAGGAAACCCGACCATTCTGAATCAGATCTACACAGAGCTCTACATCACAGAGGGAGAGACCGGAGAGGTCAATGATGAACATGAGGTCAGACAGATAGAAGAAATTTCACGAAAATCAGGAAGCACAGAAACATCAATCAGATGTGAAGACATCTTTAAATCCACAGTGGGGAGAGATAAACCAATCAGAACAGTGCTGACGAAGGGAGTCGCTGGCATCGGGAAAACATTCCTAACACAGAAGTTCACTCTGGACTGGGCTGAAGATAAAACCAACCAGGACATCCAGTTCATGTTTCCATTCACTTTCAGAGAGCTGAATCTGCTGAAGGATAAAAAGTTCAGTTTGGTGGGACTTGTTCATCATTTCTTTATTGAAACCAAAGAAGCAGGAATCTGCAGCTTTGAAAAGTTCAAGGTTGTGTTCATCTTTGATGGTCTGGATGAGTGTCGACTTCCTCTGGACTTCCACAACACTGAGATCCTGACTGATGTCACAGAGTCCACATCAGTGGATGTGCTGCTGATAAACCTCATCAGGGGGAATCTGCTTCCTTCTGCTCACCTCTGGATAACCACACGACCTGCAGCAGCCAATCAGATCCCTGCTGAGTGTGTAGACATGGTTACAGAGGTCAGAGGGTTCAATAACCCAAAGAAAGAGGAGTACTTCAGAAAGAAATTCAAAGATGAGGGACAGGCCAACAAAATAATTTCTCAAATCAGGTCATCTCGAAGCCTCCACATCATGTGTCACATCCCAGTCTTCTGCTGGATCACAAAACAGGGATTTTCCAAACAGGTGGGAGGCAGAGGACCTGATTGCTGACATCGGAGGTAAACCGTGTGTCTCTTTTCCCCGCTTGCAATGTGCGGGGAAAAGAGCGGATTGTGGGACAGATGCGGAAGAAGATGCACCTGCACAGGTGAACAGCTGACAGTGCATCACTGCATCACACACAATGGGAAGGATGTGCAACAAAGTCCTGAAGACAGAACACACCATGAGCATCGCAACACAAACATGGAACTTTATAGCAGGCAAAAGTTTAAGTCACCGGCAGTTTAAGAGAAAATAGCTTCTGAGTTTGGTGACATGCCTTATACACAGGTGCAATGAGCTACCTCAGGAAATCCATCAACTCCATGAAAAGTAAAGCAAAAGTCTCAGCAGGGCTCCAGGATGACAGGACTGCGTGATCACTGAAAAGCAGCTGTTGCAGTGAATTATGGGAGGTGGTGGGCGTGCCAAAAAAAAAATCACATCAGGTCTCCACTGCTGTGTTTGCAGCTGTGCTTTTTGCTGAAAAACTGGACACACAGCGCAGTTTACGTAGCATTTTTCTGATGGTGAAGCACAGAAATTCAGTTTTTACCTTAACATTTTGTAAATTTTCATCAGCTTGACATATATTAATTTTTCTTGATGTTAATTTTGAAGAAAAATATAAGTTTAGATTTTATTTACTGTGTTGCAGAAAATGTTGCTGTATTCTGGCCATTCAAATTCATATTACTGATTAAAATTATTACTTTTAATCCTGTTCGGCCCATGACTCGGACTGTGTCTTCAATTTTGGCCCTTCCTGTGATTGAGTTTGACACCCCTGGATTAAAGTAATGGAGGTGGTGGGCGTGACCAAAAATAGATGGGATGCAGCAGCGTTACTGATAGGTTTTAGCTTTTGACTGACAGACTTTACAAGCACAATAGGCAGACATGTCATACATTTTGGATGACTGGCGGAACGTCCATTACCTTCTCGTCTAGTTTCGTCTTATCAATGAAAACTCACTGACTTTTTGTCATGTTTTAGTCATCAAAGAGCCACGTTTATCTCATCATCGTTTTGTTATTGTCATGATAAAAAGAAAACAAAATAATTTCGTCATCATCATCATTAACGAAAACAACACTGCTTTGCAGGAGCCTCTCCCTCTGTGGGGTGTCTGTCCGCTCCTGTGGCTGGAAAAGTAACAAGCTTGTTTGGAAAATGTAAGAAATATAAAGTACAGCTATTTGTGTCAAATTGTAGGGAGTAAAAGTAAGAAGTACTCAGAAAAATAAATACCCAAGTAAAGTACAGATACCTGAAAAATCTACTTAAGTACAGTAACGAAGTATTTGTACTTCGTTACCTCCCACCTCTGCTTTTTATGTTACAAAAGTTTACTGCACAAGATTAGAGACAAAGTAGACAAGATAGCAACAAGTGAAACACAGCCAATGCCACACAGATATAAGGACAAAAATAGAAGATGATTAGACTAAAACAGCAGCAAACATTGAAAGATAAGCAGGAAGAAATACTTCTAAGGTTGGTTGGTTGAGAAAAAAAAACTCAAAAGGTAAAAGGTGTGCTGTAGTAGAGCAAAAATAAGTAAACTATGCTCTCTTTTGCACTGCTATGCTGCTTCTTGCTTTTCTGTTTGCAGAGCAAACCCTGAGCTGCTCTACAGTGGGCCATACAACATAACTGAGACTACAACAAAACCAGGACAGTTCACCCTGAGATGGACACCATCTGTGAGTGAAAATGGACAAAGCCACCCCATCTGTTTTGTTGTCCAGGCATTTTCTGGGTCAGTCTCATGTTTCATATAAATTACTGTATAGAAAGTTATAAGTTCAAAGTCAAAGTAGATTTTGTGATTGTGTATATTTTATATAAAGGGCAGTTTTATTGTTGCGCCATTAACAAATTGCCTAATGGATTTCCTTTTAAACAGCTTGTTCGGTCACATAAGGGTTGTTAATTTTCCTTTGATACATTTTACACACTGAAAACAATTACTATTACTGTACACAACTGAACTCTTAAAAAAGAAAACAAAAGACAGAACCACAGCACAGGAAATGTCAAATTTAAAGTAAATAAATATGGATTAGAGAATATGGGCGAGAAAAAGAACAGAGACCACAAAGAAGATTCATAGATTCAATTAAGGAGGACCTGCAGAGGGATGGTGTAACAGAGGAGGATGCTAGGAATAAAGTGATGTGGAGGCAGATGATCCACTGTGACCACCCCTAAAGGGAGTGGGTGAAAGAAAGAGAAGGAAGCAGTGCATATCATCAGGGTTGCCCCTATCTACTACCTCAGTGAGAATCAGAATTGGAAAGCAGCTGGTTTGAAGCATGTTGTGAAAGCACGTTCAGTTAAGATACTAAATATCAATGTTTCAATGACTTGAAGTTGTCATTACATCCAAAGGCCATGCAACCAATTATTAGACTTTATCATTATTTCCTGAAATCTCTCAGTCAAGTTAGTTTTGCAACTCTAAACAGAGTTAAAGTCTGAGGGTTTTTTTTTTTGGTCATTTTGACCACGTTTAAATTCCCAAAAGCATTAGATGCTGGATTCAAACACCTTTTCCAAGATCAAAATCAAGCACCTTTAAGCACATTCAAGGTCAATTTTCAAGATTTTCCAGCACAATAACACTGTGATACATAATTATACATACATACATACTCAAGATTATTTCACATTTTTAATCACATTAAAAAGATGGTATTATGCAATAAGTCACTTGACAGAAAACAATAACTTCTGACAGTAAATTCTGGAAAGTTTATTCCCCAGATTGTGAGCAAAACAGCAACATAAAACAGATCTTATGTTGCTGCCAGGGTGTAACTCGCCCCATAGGCTCCACCAAAATGCTGAAATGTCAGTTTCTTCATGGACGTAGAATTCAGCTTCACTTTCCTCATGGTAGTGAGAACCTGCAGCAACATGGGCACGCGAATTGTTGAATTTATTAGGAATACCTGCTCTCAGGAAATGACATTTGTGCGGATTATGTTTTTTTCTTGTGTGTGACTTTTGACCTAAATAATAAAATATATATATAATAATATATATAATATAATAACAGCCAACGCTCATTAAAACAGCACTCTGTTTTCGGGGGTGGGGAAGGGTCACAAATAAACTGACATGTCACATGCAAACGTGCAGGCCAGGCCCTAGTGGAAAAATTTCCTCTTGGACTTTCAGACTTATTTTCTTTCTCTGTCTAATAAGTGAACTATTCAATCAGATAGTTAATTTTAAAATTTTTTTTTTTTAAAAAGATTACAATTTCAAGACGTTTTAAGCACTATATCAAAATTAAAGCACGTTTCAAACCTTGAAAAGACAACATTAAAATCCAATCATTTTCAAGGATTTCCAGCACCTGTACAAACCCCGTGGATGTCTCTTTACTGTTAACGTACCTTTTTGAGTTCAATGTGTATGTGCAATTTTTTTCTGCTCTGACTCGCCTTTGGGGGATCTAGGTATAATTATCAAACATCCCTTACGGAGTGTTGGGCCGCTACACTTTCCTGAAAAGGAAAGATGATGTTGAATTTTATAAAGAAGAATTTTGTATTGTATTTAATGGAGCAGTTGTATTTATTTATTTTCACAGTGCAAATAAGTATCACTCAGAGTTTCGATGTGTCATTGTGACTGTTGCAAACGGTGAGTAGAGCCCTTTCCCCTTTGACCCACAATTTACTGGATCAGTGTAACTGACATCTAATTCTGACTTTGTACATAGAACCATTAACAACCACAACAACAACTCCTATCAGTACACCAACCACTACACTCGAAACAACGACTCCAACAAGTACACCAACTTCTACACCTGAAACAACAACTCCAACTAGTACACCACCTACTACACCGGAAATAACAACTCCAACCAGCACACCAACTTCTACACCTGAAATAACAAATTCAACCAGTACACCAACTACTACACCTGAAACAACAACGACTCCAACTAGTACACCACCAACTACACCTGAAACAACAACTCCAATCAGTACATCAACTTCTACAGCAGAAACAACAATGACTCCAACTAGTACACCAACTACTACACCTGGCACAACGACTCCAACCAGTACACGACCTACTATGCCCGAAACAACGACTCCAACCAGTACACCACCTACTACGCCCGAAACAACGACTCCAGCAAGTACACCAACTTCTACACCTGAAACAACAACTCCAACTAGTACACCACCTACTACACCGGAAATAACAACTCCAACCAGCACACCAACTTCTACACCTGAAATAACAAATTCAACCAGTACACCAACTACTACACCAGAAACAACAACGACTCCAACTAGTACACCACGTACTACACCTGAAACAACTACTCCAATCAGTACATCAACTTCTACAGCAGAAACAACAATGACTCCAACTAGTACACCAACTACTACACCTGGCACAACGACTCCAACCAGTACACGACCTACTATGCCCGAAACAACGACTCCAACCAGTACACCACCTACTACGCCCGAAACAACGACTCCAACCAGTACACCAACTACTATGCCCAAAACAACAACGACTCCAACCAGTACACCAACTACTACGCCCGAAACAACAACGACTCCAAACAGTACACCAACTACTACGCCCGAAACGACTCCAACCAGTACACCACCTACTACGCCCGAAACAACAATGACTCCAACCAATACACCAGCTACTATGCCCGAAACAACAATGACTCCAACCAGTACACCAAATACTATGCCCGAAACAACGACTCCAACCAGTACACCAACTACTACGCCCGAAACAACGACTCCAACCAGTACACCACCTACTACGCCCGAAACGACTCCAACCAGTACACCAAATACTATGCCCGAAACAACAACGACTCCAACCAGTACACCAACTACTACGCCCGAAACAACGACTCCAACCAGTACACCACCTACTACGCCCGAAACAACGACTCCAACCAGTACACCACCTACTACACCCGAAACGACAACGACTCCAACCAGTACACCACCTACTACGCCCGAAACGACTGCAACCAGTACACCACCTACTACGCCCGAAACGACAACGACTCCAACCAGTACACCACCTACTACGCCCGAAACAACGACTCCAACCAGTACACCAACTACTACGCCCGAAACAACGACTTCAACCAGTACACTACCTACTACGCCCGAAACGACAACGACTACAACCAGTACACCAACTACTACGCCCGAAACGACGACTCCAACCAGTACACCAATTACTACGCCCGAAACAACGACTCCAACCAGCACACCACCTACTACGCCCGAAACAACAATGACTCCAACCAATACACCAGCTACTATGCCCGAAACAACAATGACTCCAACCAGTACACCAACTACTACGCCCGAAACAACAACTCCAACCAGTACACCAAGTACTATGCCCGAAACAACGACTCCAACCAGTACACCAAATACTACGCCCGAAACAACAACGAGTCCAACCAGTACACCATCTACTACGCCCGAAACAGCAACGACTCCAACCAGTACACCAACTACTACGCCCGAAACAACGACTTCAACCAGTACACTACCTACTACGCCCGAAACGACGACTCCAACCAGTACACCAACTACTACGCCCGAAACGACGACTCCAACCAGTACACCAATTACTACGCCCGAAACGACAACGATTCCAACCAGTACACCAACTACTACGCCCGAAACGGCGACTCCAACCAGTACACCAACTACTACGCCCGAAACAACGACTCCAACCAGTACACCAATTACTACGCCTGAAACGACAACGATTCCAACCAGTACACCAACTACTACGCCCGAAACCACGACTCCAACCAGTACACCACCTACTACGCCCGAAACAACGACTCCAACCAGTACACCAACTACTACGCCCGAAACAACGACTTCAACCAGTACACCACCTACTACGACCGAAACGACAACGACTCCAACCAGTACACCAACTACTACGCCCGAAACGACGACTCCAACCAGTACACCAATTACTACGCCTGAAACGACAACGACTCCAACCAGTACACCAAATACTACGCCCGAAACGACAACCACTCCAACCAGTACACCAATTACTACGCCCGAAACGACGACTCCAACCAGTACACCAACTACTACGCCCGAAACGACAACGACTCCAACCAGTACACCAATTACTACGCCCGAAACAACGACTTCAACCAGTACACTACCTACTACGCCCGAAACGACAACGACTCCAACCAGTACACCAACTACTACGCCCGAAACAACGACTCCAACCAGTACACCACCTACTACGCCCGAAAGGACAACAACTCCAACCAGTACACCAACCACTACGCCCGAAACGACAACAACTCCAACCAGTACACCAACCACTACGCCCGAAACGACAACAACTCCAACCAGTACACCAACAACTACGCCCGAAACTTTGACTCCAACCAGTACACGAAGTACTACGCCCAAAAGGACAACAACTCCAACCAGTACACCACCTACTACGCCCGAAACAACGACTCCAACCAGTACACCACCTACTACACCTGAAACAACAACGACTCCAACCAGCACACCACCTACTACACCCGAAACAACGACTCCAACCAGTAGACCAGCTACTACACCTGAAACGACTCCAACCAGTACACCACCTACTACACCTGAAACAACAATGACTCCAACCAGTACACCACCTACTACACATGAAGCAACAACTCCAACCAGTACACCACCTAGTACACCTTTAACAACAACTCCAACCAGTACACACCCTACAATACCTGCTACAACTCCAACAACTCTTCCTATTTCCACTACACTCTCAGCCAGTGGACCAGCTTGTGAGTATGAATAACAAGAGTTGATGATTAGTGAGGTGAGGTTACTTTATATTGTATTCATATCTTTTTTTGAGGTTTTGAGGTATGTCAAGTGAATTTTGTTGCATTGACTAACTGGAGGCAAAATCTAAAGTCCACAAAAAGGAGTCAGCTAATGAATGGTGTCACACCTGATCAGAGTTTTCACCCCGCCACAAAGCCACAAATGTTTGTGGTTGACATAGCTGTCTATATCACTTTGCAATCAAATGTTTGAACTGCTGACTAAGCTGAACTTCAGCAAAATAAGAAATATACGACAAACAAAATGCTACCAAGAAGTAAACAGAGATCACTGATAAAATTTGTTGGGACAGGAGTTAGCTACTGAGCTAACTAACCTCTGGTGGTTACACTCAACTCAACCCAATTTTATTTATAAAGCACTTTAAAATCAATGTCATTGGTCAAAGTGCTGTATACAAGAGCAAACAGGTTTAAAAATACATATATAAAAAGTAAAGCCACAATAAACAATAAGAACCAACATCTCAGACTGAGCTAAAAGCCAAAGAGAAGAAATGTGTTTTAAGAGAGCATTTAAAAGCACAGAGTGAGTCAGCCTGTCTGATGTGCAAAGGGAGATCATTCCATAGTTTGGGGGCAGTGACTGAAAAAGCACGGTCACCTCTCCTCTTCCTCTTTGTCTTTAGGATAGCTAACAGTGACAGATCAGCTGACCTGAGTGAGCAAGAAGGGACATATAGGTGGAGAAGGTCAGACAGATACGGTGGGCATTTAAAAACAAAAGAATTTTAAAATCAATCCTAAACCGAACTGTGAGCCAGTGAAGGGAGGCTAAAATCTCTGTAAAATGTTCACATTTTTTGATGCCAAATAAAAGTCGAGCAGCAGCATTTTGGACCATCTGTAGTCGGGTGAGTAGTGTCTGGTTTAGCCCAACATAAAGTGCATTGCAGTAGTCTAAGCAAGTAGTGATAAAAGCATGGATTAAAATCTCAAAGTGGTGTCGAGAAAGAAATCGCTTCACCTTGGCCATTTGTCTTAATTGATTAAAGTTGGACTTGACTACTGACTTAATTTGAGCAACAAGTTTAAGATCACTGTCCAGTTTTACATCCAGGTTTGCTGCTGTCAGTGTCAGATGTTGACTCATAGGACCCAGATCAACATTAATTTTGGAGGTGTCACTAGGACCAAACAACATGACCTTAGTCTTTTTATCATTCAGGTGCAAAAGGTTTGTGGACAGCCATGCCTTGACATCCCCAATGCACTCTAAAAGATGGTTTGCAGAATATGCATTTTGTTGCTTCAGTGACACATAGATTTGACAGTCATCAGCATAAAAGTGGAATGCGATGTCATGTCTCCTAAAAATTAATCCCATTGGAAATAGGTACAGAGAGAAAAGAAGAGGGCCAAGTATAGAGCCTTGAGGCACCCCAAATGTAAGGGGCGCTGCACAAGATTCAGCAGCTCCAATACGGACACAAAAACCTCTCTCTGATAGGTAGGGTCTGAACCAAAACAACACTAAAACAAAACTAAAATAACACCCTTTATGCCCAACCAGTTTTCTAGACGAAACAGGAGAATCTGATGGTCCACTGTATTGAAGGCTGCTGGTAGGTCTAAAAGTACGGTGGCCCAGAGGTGTCAGGTCAAATACAAAAGCCGCAACACAAATACAAAAGCCGCAACATAAATATAAAAGCCGCAACACAAATACAAAAGCCGCAACATAAATACAAAAGCCGCAACACAAATACAAAAGCCACAACACAAATACAAAAGCCGCAACACAAATACAAAAGCCACAACACAAATACAAAAGCTGCAACACAAATACAAAAGCCACAACATAAATACAAAGCCGCAACACAAATACAAAAGCCGCAACACAAATACAAAAGCCGCAACACAAATACAAAAGCCGCAACACAAATACAAAAGCCGCAACATAAATACAAAAGCCGCAACACAAATACAAAAGCCGCAACACAAATACAAAAGCCACAACACAAATACAAAAGCCGCAACACAAATACAAAAGCCACAACAAAAATACAAAAGCCCCAACACAAATACAAAGCCGCAACACAAATACAAAAGCCGCAACACAAATACAAAAGCCACAACATAAATACAAAAGCCGCAACACAAATACAAAAGCCGCAACACAAATACAAAAGCCGCAACACAAATACAAAAGCCACAACGGAAATAGAAAGCCACAACGGAAGTGACGCAACCTGCAACTTAAGTAACAGTGCCTGTTGCGTGAAAGCAAGCGAAGAGAAGCTTTGCTTGCTGACAGAGGCAATAGAGTCGAGAGACGCAGCAGCTAGAGCACATGTGTCAGATTCAAGGTCCGCGGGCCACATCCAGATCGCGATATAATTTTATACGTCCGCAAGATGATTTCATATCGCTATTATTAATGGAAGCGGGTAAATTGCGCTCCCACCGTATACTACAAATGTCACAATGCACTGAACAGCTGCGCGTAGGCCAAGACCTGTGCACTAACTCATTTTCCGTTGCCAATGACACAATGATCAGTTATCAGCTGATAAAAACAACAATCATCACGTTTTACAGTGACATTTAAGCTAACCTGCCACCCCCCCTCCCCAAAAACAAAAAAAAAAAGGCCAAATGAAAAGTGGAGAATGGACCTTTCGAAACAGGCAAGGCAAAGGACCTGATCGCTAACATCGGAGGTAAACCATGTGTTTCTTTTCCTCGCCTGCTATGTTCGGGGGAAAGGATATGGGAGAAGATGCAGAGGGAGACCTGCACAGGTGAGCTGACAGTGCATCACTGTGTCACATACCAGGAAGCGCGCAGCAAAGTCCTGAAGACAGAACGTGTCATAAGCACCGCAACACAGACAGTGAACTTTATAAGTGGCAAAGATTTAAATCGCCGGCAGTATCGGAGGAAATCGTTTCTGAATTTGGTGAGCTACCTGAGGAAATCTGTCAAGTTCATGAAAAGTAAAGGTTGAAGGCCCAGCAGGGCTTTGGGATGGAAGGTGGCCGTGTGAGTCGGCTTCTCTCTGCAACACAATGAAGCAATTTCAGATAACTTGCGTTGCTTAGCGACAGTATGGTGCAAAAAAACGGAGAATTGATCACTCAGAAACTCCCGAATTGGAAGCTATAATTTCAGCTATATTCTATGCTTTGGCAAAATTGTTTAAATTGTCTCCATAGACTCCTTGAGTTGTTCATTACAGTTACCATCTTTATTGAAAGTTCTGAAAAGAAAAAAAAAAAAAAAAGATTATGTTGCGTCACTTCTGTTGTGGCTTTTGGATTTGTGTTGTGGCTTTTGTATTTGTGTTGCAGCTTACGTATTTTTGTTGTGGCTTTTGTATTTGTGTTGTGGCTTTCGTATTTGACTTGACACCTCTGGGCCACCGTACAAAAGGACCAAAGCAACACAGTGACCAGAGTCAGTGGATAAAAGAATGTCATAAAAAACCTGCAACACTGGTGACTCAGTACTGTGACGGGATTTAAAATCAGACTGGAATGCCTCCAGGGTGTCATGATTATTTAAAAATGAGCTCAGCTGGTAGTAGACAGATTTCTCTAAAGTTTTAGAAAGAAAAGGAAGTTTGGAGATCAGTCTAAAATTGAAAAGTTTAGAGGAGTCTAAACCAGGTTTTTTAATAAGTGGGGGCACCACTGCATTCTTAAAGCTGGCAGGCACTGTACCATATGCTAAGCTTTACTTAATAATATTAAGTACATATGGTACCAAGGTGGAAAGGACCTCTTTAAAAAAAGATGAGGTGAAATGGGTTCATTTGGAGACCCAGCAGGCATCATATGACCAATGATATCTCTCAAAGATGGCAAACTAACAGGCTCAAGCTGACCAAAAACAGGTGGGCATGTCACAGAGATAGAGGGGTCATAAGAGGGAGAACTAATGAGGGCCCTGGTGCCAGCAACCTTATTAATAAAAAAGCTCATGAAATTCTCACACATTTCAGTGGAGCTCTCCAGGCAATCCGAATGTGGTCCATTTAGAGCAGAATTTACAATTTTAAAAAGAACACGGGGATTGTGACAGCTAGAAGAAATAATATCAGAAAAGTACTTAGATTTAGCATCTTTCACAGTTTTCTGATAAAAACGACAGCTGTCACATAACACCTGGAAGGACACCTGTAACCTGTCCTTCTCCCACTTTTGCTCAGCTCTCCTGCAATTGTGCACGTAGTGTGCATAGTGTCATTCATCTAAGGCTCACATCGAGGTTTGGAAAATCTAATTTTCAGTGGAGCCACGGTATCTAAGACAGTCTAGCAGGTCAAGTTGAATTGAGAGGTAAATGCTTCGACATCTGAATTAAACCCGAGAGACTCAGAAGGGCTGATCGCAGCATTAAAGGCTGCGGAGAACCGAGTGGCAGTGGAGGAATTAAAAACATGACAGTGCTGTGGAGCAGTAGCAGCAGACCTCATGGGGGCTTTTTGCTGACAGATTAGCTTCACACAGGTGTCTTCTAATTGTCACAGTACTCACAGGTAACATCAGACTGTCTCTGATCACCCTGGAGCTGATCATTTGCTGAGTCTTTGCCATCCTGGCTATTCTTCGATCCATTTGAATGGTAGTCTTCCGTTTTCGTCCATTTCTCTCTGGCTTTGCTTTCCACTTTCCAAGCGCAATTTCTCAGCTTTTCAAAACCATTTGAATTTTTCCAGTAGAACAAATGGTCATGTAATTATGGTAATTCAAAGTACGTTTGATCTGATGTCTTAGCGGTGATACATAACGGTGTTAACCACCCGTTCATGGCAGGTAACAGGTGTATCAGCGCCAGTAACTGGAAAATTGTCAATAGACTTGAAGTTGCTTGCAAGCTTTGATAAATGCAACTACTTGCAGTAACTTTATGTCAGCACTGAATAGAACACAGTGATCACTAATGCATGAAGTGCTGATTCTGACCTTCATTCTAACGTGTCTTTGTGTTTCTAGATGTTGCAGCTCTTAGAATGAAGATCACTTCTTTGGAGAACTTGTCTCAAACTGATACAGATACTGTCCTTACACAGGTAGGTCTATTTTTATCTATTCAGAAATCCAATTAGAACATCAGACAACTACACCTTATATGGAAACAATTTACCAACTACAAATTAAAGAAGCACTAAAATTATTAAAGGTCATGCCTCTATAAATATGTATTTCTTTAAAATTACCCTTAAATATTTTGAACACAGGTTTCTTTAAATGTTCTCTGTGAGTAGTTTTTGCTGAATCAGAAAATTATCTTGGCTCTATTTTGGATTATATGCAGCCCCTCTGAATCCTAAAAATCTTTGTATTGTTCAATCCATTCCCTTTCCCTGGGTACCAAATTTTGCCATTTTGACAAAGTTGTTGACTTAACACACAGGTTTTTATAATAGTACAGAAATGATGGTGGTTGTGTAGGATTAGGGTTTATATCCAGTTTGGTAATTTTGTGTTTTGAACTTTGCTTCACTTGCTGTGTCATTACACTTAGACAATGAAATCAGCGGATTATGTTATGGTACCAAAAATGAGATTGTTGATATGATAAAAATAAAACAGCACCGGCACACAAGGATTCCTTCTGCAGTCCAATCTAAAGCCAATATGTAATGAGTTGAGAGTAACTCTACACTCAAAATTACTGATGTCGTTCCAGCCACTACCTCAGCTTGGGGGGGGTCACTGCCCTGAGTGTTCCGATTTCACATCCTTTCCATCTCTTCTCTGAGCCCTTGGTATTTATTGAGCTTCTTGTGTTCCTTCTTGTGTTCCTTCTTCCTGATGTTGCTGTCAATTGGTATTGCAATTGGTCTATCACTACCACCTCCTTCTTTTTTCCATCACTACGATGTCCATTTGGTTAGCCATTGCATGTTTGTCTGTCTGTATCTGGAAGTCCCACAGGATCTTAGCTCTATTGTTCTCAACCACCCTTTGGGGGCGTGTCCCATTTTGACCTTGGGACTTCCAGGTCATACTCGGCACAGATGTTCCTGTATACTATGCTGGACACCTGGTAATGGTGTTCCATGTATGCCCTGCCTGCTAGCATTTTGCGCCCTGCTGTTATGTGCTGGACTGACACAGGGGCATCTCTGCACAGCCTGCACCTGGGGTCTTGCCTGGTGTGGTAGACCCCAGCCTCTATCGATCTTGTGCTCAGAGCTTGTTCTTGTGCTGCCATGATTAGTGCCTCTGTGCTGTCTGTCAGTCCAGGCATTGGTAGGATTTCTCTATTTCAGCCACTTCTTTTATCTATCGGTGGTACATGCCGTGCAGAGGCCTGTTCTTCCATGAATGTTGCTGTTCTTCCTCGGGTTTCTGCTGCCCGAGATACTCACTAAGCACATGATCCTTTGTGGCTATCTTCCTGATGTATTCATGGATCTTCATTTTTTCATCTAGGACAGTGGTTCTGACACTCACTGGTCCTCGGTCACCTTCCTTCCGCTTAGCATACAGTCTCAGGGACCTCAATTTGGGATGAAACCCTCCATGCATGATAAGGAGCTTTCTTTTCTTGACATCAGAGTATCTTACAACTGGCAGGATGTAGCCCGGATTCTTGTTCTTCCCATTCAGCTGACTCTTCGGGTTCTTACTACTTTTCTTCTCTCAGTTACGATCCGACTACACTTCTCCAGTACAAATGACATTCTGATATTATTGCTGTAGATCCTGGTGGTGTGGATCAGTGGATTGATATCTCGTTCACTCTTGGCATACAGCATGATGTCATCTATTTAGATAAGATAAGATAAGATAAGATAAGATAAAACTTTCATGATCACACGACAGGGAAATTTGTGCATTACTGCAGCTCAGTACAGAGAAAAATGAAAGGATGAAGAAAACAAATGAAATAAAATACAATAGAATTGAATAACAAACACTATATACATAAAATATACATCAATATCAATACACATATACATATACAGATATATACGCACACATCAAAACACTATATACCAATTTCAAAAACACTATATACATTTGTAGCTGGTAAGGTACACAGCATACATGGTATGCATTATATGGGTGTAATAAATAAAATGTAGATGTACTGTATGGATAAAGTGATGGCAGTGTAGGTAAAGTGTCCAAGTGACTCATGACATTACAATGTGTTGTACAGAGGTGCGTGATGTTTGCTTTATTCCGTAGTTTGTATCTGTAGCCAGTCTTGTTGATGATCTGGCCCTTTCACACCGGATGCGTTGCGTAAAAACGCTACGAAATGCTACGAAACGCTACGATGCGAACCTGTCATGTAACCTATATACACACCGGACGCGTTGCGTTTTTGTGACTAAATCCTCCTCATATAACACACGGTGAAAAAAAAAATGCACTCGACAACAAGCGATGATGTAATGAAGACCTGATGATTCTAAACAAGAGAAGGAAGAAAGAGTTTATGGGTTCATCCAACTCATAAGAAAGCAGCAGCAGGGAGAGTTTTATGGTTTGATCCCGGAGTTGAAGCTGCATCACGGATGCTTTCACGCATATTTCAGGATGTCAGTGGGATAGTTTGAGCTCTTGTTGGCAGAGTTGGGATCACATGTGAGGAGGCAGAGGATAATATCAGAGAGCCGACTGACACAGAGCAGCGTGTAGCTGTGTGTCTGAGGTAAAATAGCATGATTTTATTGTTCCCACATCACTGTATATTCAGTCAAGGGCGTAGGAAGGAGTTTACTATTGGGGGGGACACATATCGGAAACCTGACAGATCTGTAAATACTCGAAGCAAAGCATAAAAAATGCTATTTAATCTTTTACTTTCTCCTTTTTCAAATGTTTCTTGAAAAAATAGTGTTGTGTACACCTATATTATTGGATGTATAATTTACATATATATATGTTTTATAATTATAAGACGTGGACAAACCACCAAACAAAATGGCTTGAGTCTTTTATGAAGCATAATGACCATGTGATTCCAGGCTGTAGGGCTTACTTTATCAGCTGGCCGCACTGGTACTAGTACAAAGGAGTATTCGGGCCGTGTTGAGAAAAAAAATAAATTGTGCATTTTGAGAATAAATGCAAAATTTTGAGAAAAAAGTTGAAATGTGCACATTAAAGTCATTTCAAGTCAAACAACTGCCACGACACGTCTGTTATACCCTCCAGAATGTCTTGTATTATGAGTTAGTGAAACTATACTTTAGAATCAGGTTTAGTAACAAGGAAATTTCTCTTTTAGTACCGTATTTTTCGGACTATACGTCGCTCCGGAGTATAGGTCGCACCAGCCAAAAAATGCATAATAAAGAAGAAAAAAACATATATAGGTCGCACTGGACTATAAGTCGCACTTTTTTTGGGGGGGGGGTTGATAGAATCCGAGACTCAGAGCACAAATTCCATCTTGAACGGCAATTTAAAATAATAATGGATTAAAGAACAGGACGAACACGGTTACACCTACGTTATGCTAACGTAGCACATTCAGCTACATGACGCACAACGAACACGTGTTCGGTATTGTTACGTTGTAAACACACTTCCAAAGTCGGCGATATTCACAACAAAGGTCGTCTTTATTAACAGAAAAACGGCTGCTGTAGGCCACAGCCACGCCAACCACAACTACAACAGCGGAACAGCAACACACACACAGGCAAGCTCTCTGTCTTTTTCTCTCTCTCCATGCTGCCTTCACGAACCTCCCGAACAGTCCGAAATCCCACAACATCAACACGCTCTCTAACTAGGAGAATCGCTACAGTATGTTAACGTAACATTAAGTTATTCAGATAACCATAGCATAAAGAACATACTAACAAGTTAACCAAACCATCAATCCATTGAATTCTTCATCCTCGGTGTCACTTCTAAACAATTCCGTACACTCCGTAGACGAAGCGCCGCTTCCTCTTCTGTGTCGCGTTAGTCAGACTCGTCGTCAGCTGCAGTTCCAATTATTCCAGCCTTTCTGAATCCCAACAGGATGGTTTGTCACTGAAGCCCATGTTTTCTTGATCCATCCAATGACTTCCAGGAAAGTTGGGTGGCGCATTCTCCCAGTTGCCGTTAAGCTGTGCTCTCCATCCACTGCGCCCACAGGTTACGCAAGACTGCCTTAAAGCTGCAGTTCACGGAGATGTCAAGTGGCTGGAGTATTTTGGTTCATGTGTTATAAATGTCACATATACGTCGCTCCGGAGTATAGGTCGCACCCCCAGCCAAACTATGAAAAAAAGTGCGACTTATACTCCGGAAAATACGGTACATAAAAACGATGTAGTGATAAGTATGAGGACGTTAAAGAGAGAAAGCTGCATCTGCTCAGAAGGAAAAACCACAAAAACTGGCAATGGATGCAAGGATGGCTGCACTTTTCGTACAGTACAGAGGGGACATGTAGAACCACAAGACACAATAACACAGCTGATCAAGTTGTTTCTACCCAAAGCATTTTGTAGAGAGTACAGCAGCTGTGGCCATTATTTGACTTGAAATGACGACTTCGACGATTTTGACTTTATTCTCAAAATGATTTTTTTTTTCTCAATGTGGCTCTCACACTCCTTCATATATTAGCAGAAGTGAAAACTTTGATATGTTTTATTGGTCAAAAACATTTAATAATGGTCAAAAATGCATTTATGTAGGTTGACTGGCAACAGAACTGGTTCTTTAATTAAACAACGTTCTGACATGAAAGAATCCATCCATCCATCCATCCATTCGCTTCCGCACATCCTGTTAAGGGTCGCGGGGGGGCTGGAGCCTATCCCAGCTGTCACAGGGTACACCCTGAACAGGTCGCCAGCCTGTTGCAGGGCCAACACAGAGTAACAGACAACCTTTCACACTCACATTCACGCGCTCATTCACACCTATGGGCAATTTAGATTAGCCAATTAACCTAACCCCAGTAAATGCATGTCTTTGGAATGTGGGAGGAAACCGGAGTACCCGGAGGAAACCCACGCAAGCACGGGGAGAACATGCAAACTCCACACAGAGAGAGGGAGAGGCCTGGGCCAAGGTGGAATCGAACCCAGGCCTTCCAGATGGTATTCTAACTGTGAGGCAGCAGTGCTAACCACTACGCCACCGTGCTGCCCACATGAAAGAATCCTCACAGATAATGTAATGAACAAATTATTCACTTTTTAATATCAACCTTAAGTAAAAAAAAACAGCTATTAAAATATGCCTATTCAGTTTGAAACTCTAATCTACTAAATCAAAAAATATCAATAAAAATAATAACCAAAAGAAATAAATAAAAGTGATACCTCTCACGTTAAATAGAAAAGCTGTGTGCCTCTTTACAGCCCTGCATTTTGCCAAACAGGTACACAAAAGGTTAAAAAACATTGGCGTGAGCAGAAGAGCCAAAATGATTTTTTTCCGCCTCTCTTATGAAATTCATTGCAAATTGACTTCTTGTCCAGTAAGCAAACTTTATCCTATGTATGAAAGTAAACTGACAAACAGCCATATTCATGGTAACATTCCCGACAGTCTCCAGCTCCCAAACACTCGGAGCCGTTCAGAGGGGGCGGGGGAGCGCAGTGGCATGACGCTATGTTGTGTCTTCAAAATAAAAGCACGCGAGTTAAAGATTTTTCTCCTCCGTGATGTATGGGTGGGAGAAATGCACCTGTCTCCAATATTGGGGGGGACACGTACCCCCCTGTCCCCCCCGGTTCCTACGCCTATGTATTCAGTACATCGGTGCGTGTTTGGAGCTATGACCTCGCATGTTGCCAGATGCAGCGCTCTGATTGGTCAGACCTGTTTGTTCACTTGCAAAAGTCAGAAAAAAATCAAACTTGATCCAAAAAAATAAATGCCGCAAATTCGTCCTATGAAATGACGCGGTCGGTGTGAATGGCTGCATTAAGAACAGGCGAGTCCAAAAAATATTTTTAATCCACAAAACATTCGCACAGAATTTATGCGTCCGGAGTGTAAAGGCCTTTACGGTTGCTAGGCGACATGAGCTACGCTGAGGTGGGGGAAGGTGATGCTGATATGAAGGCTAGACCGTCCAATTTCCCAGCCGCTCACTTCCGGCCTTTGCGCTCTTCGTGGGCTGCAAAGGACCCCTCTGCGTTGGCCGGGTCCTTCGCAGGATGCGGCACCTGAGTTTGTAAACAGCTCATCACGCTCATCACATTGTGCGTCAATATAATCTGTATGCTTGGAACTCGTGCACTGAGAAACGTTCCACGGTGCAAAGTGCGATTAAAATGCGTTAAAATTTTTAATTTGTTATTTTTAGGGCTGGGACTCGATAAAAAAAATTTATCTAATTGATTAGAAGATTTGTAATTAATTAATCGAAATTAATCACATTTTAATCGCATTTCAGTATTTAACATGAGAAATATTGATTTAAGTTTGGTTGATGAATGAATCGATATACATAAGCAACCAGGGGCTGGCTGGGGTTAAAATTCAGCCCGGGAGCTTGGTTTGGAGAGGCAAACCGACAAACTATAATTTTAAGACAAGAGAACTTCATTTGCAGGTGTGGACTGCACCTGTGGCCACGAGAGCTGCAGCTGCTGTGCTTAATTGGGTAAAAAAAAATAAAAAATTCTGATCACTGGCCGTTCGGGAAACCTCCCGATGGCCACCACACCCCTGTCTGAATGAGTTATATCTGTGTTAAACTTCCACTCAGCGGGAGGTTGAAAATGATGTGACAGCAGTCGGATGTTCTCTCCGGCTAAAGTGAACCTCGATAGTCCGGTCAGCTGACAGCTAGCGAGGCGAGCTGCTGGTAAAACAGCTCCAAAATGGTGGAGCACTTTTTGCAAATAAGCGATATGAATTTGGACACAGCTCATCACGCTTATCACATTGTGCGTCGATATAATCTGTATGCCTGGACTCCTGCAGTAAGAAACGTTCCACGGTGCAAAGTGCGATTAAATACGTTAAAGTTTTTAATTCGTTATTTTCCCTGTAATTAATTAATCGTAATTAACGCGTTAAAGTCCCACCCCTAGAATTTTTATATCTGTGGCTGCTGTTACACCTGAATTTCCCCTTTGTGGGACCATAAAGGCTGTTTCTTCTTCTTAAATAAATAAACATGCTCATTTATTTCTTATATTATAATTTGTTTCTATTCTCTTTCTAAGGAACCCTCAGATGTGTAAAAAAAAAAAAAAAAATCAGTGATATGTATTTTTTTCTCTCCATAGATCAAAAATATGCTGGTATCATACGGGCTGCCCCAAAACATGACCATACGCCTTGTAAGCAGCAAGCCACAGATTGGTGCAAGCGAAAACATAAAATCCTCTATTGCCAGAAGATGAACATCCACTGACAGCTTCAGGAAGATTTCGATTTCAGCTGCTAAATTAAGTTTTATCTCCATTGTTCTTTGACACATATTTTTACTCATTTTTTTCTCAAAAGCAGTTTTTAAAAGCAAAATGTTTGCTTGACTCTCTGTGCTGTGATCTAAAATTATTTATTTGAAAAAAAGTATTAAATTTATGAGTGTGTGCATTCCTCTTGTTACAGTTGGAAGATTTTTTGCCTTGCATTTAATTTAAGTGTAACTTTTCCTTGCCTGTTTCTATTAATTTTAATTACCTGTTTGTCTCATTTTATTGTCTTTTCACTGTGTGAAATGCATTCATGTTATGCTTTGTGTGATTTCTATTTTAAACCCTTTAAAACTTAGCTTTTATATGTGCTATGTATATAAAGGTATTGTTATTATTGTTAATAATAATTATTATTATTATTTAAATATGGTGAATAGCACATTTTAAAAGGTCTATGCAAAAATGCTAAAGTGCAGTCATGTCCTGCAGGACTCCCTCTGGTGAGAAATGCAAATCATTGGATATCTTCAGTTGATCAGAGGCCTGTAGTATGAAGCAGGGTTTTGGTTTGTCCAGGTAACTTCAGTAGTAAACCCTGGGTTTTCAGTACTATGAAGGTGGCTCACTTTTTAAAATTGCTATCCAAGTGATGACGTAGAATTCCATTTCCTGGTCCAAACTGTCATGTGACTTTATCCCAGGTTGTTTTAATCAATCCGAATAAAAATAAAAGACTGATGAAAAAGAGAAGAGGAAAATGCTGCAGTTGATAAGGTATGTTACAGTCTTCTGTAATAGGGAACAGTCACTGGTTCTGCCATTGCATTTTATTTAGGAGCATTTGGACCCAGAAATGACGTCGGACTTAGAGACCAGATCGGAGACACTAGCTGTGTCCAAATTCAGGGGTCCCTCGAAGGCCGCATTTGTAGGCCGATTACGTCACAGCAAGACGATGAAGGCTGTCCAAATTAGAAGACTGCTCCAAATTCTGGTCAATGAATGCGTCCTTCTTTTCTCAAATTTGGAGGATGGGCCTGGTGCATCCTTCATGGCCTACCATATCCCATGATTCATTGTGCATCAAAAATCAAACATGCAATGGCAGTGGATAGTTTCTGTGACACAAAAACTTTTAAGATGTTTTCAGGCAAGAATGTAAATGTGTAAACAGAAAATATTAGCTTGTTTTATCAAGATTTTGCTTAATTGGAAAAAATGCTCTACCAGGAGCTCACCTCGCTAGCTGTCAGCTGAACTGGCTATCAAGGCTTTCTACACCCAGAGAGAATGCCTGTCTCCCAGCACATCCTTTTCAAACCCCATTGGCTTTCACTGCTGAATGGAAGTTAAACACAGATATAAATCACTCAGATCATCTCTAACAGCTGGTGTTTGGTTTATTTCAGTGTTTCATTTGTTCCTGAGCAAATTGGTTTGGCTGAAATGAAAGTTAAGCAAAAGCTCAGCTCCATTATAACAGTTTTTTTCCAGAGCAGTGCTTGGCATTGTGTGGCATGAGCTACGCTGAGGTCAGGATAGGCGATCCTGATATGAAGACCAGACCGTCCAGTTTCACAGCTGCTCACTTCCGGCCTTTGTGGCCTTTGTGGGCTGCAAAGGACCCTGTCAACAACCACAGCAGAAGAGACAACGACCAGAACAGGAGTACAAACTACCACCTCTACCACCACCATCACAGAAGCCCCAACGACCAGCACAGATGCACCAACAACCACTACAGACATGCCAGTATCAACCACCACCACCATAGAAGCACCAACTACCACCTCTGCAGAAGAGCCAATGACCACCACAGAAGCGCCAATGACATCTATAACTGAAGGGCCAACAACCAACAGCAGAAGAGACAACGACCAGAACAGGAGTACAAACTACCACCTCTACCACAGAAGCCCCAACGAGCAGCACAGAAACACCAACTACTACCACCACAGAAGAGCCAACGACTAGCACAGAAGCGCTAACAACCAACACACAGGGAACGTAAGACTGTCAAAATAAAACAGGAGACACCAAACAAGGTACACGCCGACTTAACACAGGGGGCTGGCACAGAGGAAAACTAAACCTGGACCAAGGAACAGGGAAAAATACAGAAAAACAGACACAGGGAAGACAGGAACAAAGGGAACTAGAAAACCAAAACTGATAAGGCCAGAACTAAGATGAATAAGGAATACCAAAACAAAACTAGAAAATAACAAAGCCCAGTGAAAACAGAACTAAACACAAAATGCTGGGCATACGGCCCAGCACCGTGACAGATGCTGCATGACTACTTTAAAATGTCTCAACAAACACTGGACAGACTGGTAGTAAGTGTAGGTCATTATTACTTTAATAACCTTTGGTCACTTTATGTAATGTGACAATACAAAGTTCCCACCAACAAAAAGATTTGACCACATTATTAGGAGTCATCCTCTGAACCAACAAACAGCAATCCACCCAACAGGCACAGTACAGTACCTGACCAAAGTACTCCACCATCTGAAAATATGAGCAGTTCTTTCTGAGAATATTTAGCTGGTTTTCTGTCATGCTTCAGTGGGTCCTGTTGTGCCATCCTGCACAGAAGAATACTTCTAGTCAAAGTTCCTGCCTCCAACAAAACTACACCCCCTGCTAATCAGACTCTGTAACCATCAATAAGAGAGGCACAAGCCATGTAAGTAGCAGTGAAGCATAATTACAAGAATTTATATATGAAGTTAAGGTTAACTCAGGCCTTTGGGCCTGTTTATGGTTAGACAAGAAATACATTCACGTGTGGCATCATCGTGTTTCTTTCAGTTAATCAAGTCAAGTCTGATTTTATCTGTGTTTGGAAACATCTGCACTGATGCACAAGACAGGCTCAACAAGACAGACCAAAGTTTTATGCAACCAGTTATATAGTGTTATATAAGCATGCATGCATACACTTAACCTGAAAACAAACATTAATAAAAAGTAAATGAGTAAAACATGGCCTATTGATTTAATCAGAGACAAAACCTCACATGCAGTATCAGCCCAAAGTTTGAACATACTCAGTGGGTGATATATATTGTAAGTCAAAAAAATTACAAAAAAGTGAGTCAGGGACCACGTGAAAAGATGTGAAAAGTGGTGATTTAAAACAAATCAGATCTGAAAAAGTTCCAACCAAGTATTTGGAAAAAGCTCTTCAGGACCTAAACTTGTTTGATAAATTATTAGACAAAACATATGAACACTGATGCTGTTTCTCCATTTTGCAGCCATAAACTACACTGTATAAATATGACTGTATAAGAATACTTTTTTGACCCAGAGGGAATCATGACTACCAATGAGCCATATATCAAAAGGTAAAAGGGAGACTTTTCATGTATCTTTGTTGTTTTGCAGCTAATTCTTTGAGGCTCAGTTGGGGTGCACAGATTTTTCATGGACAAAAGCACATGGGGAAAAATGTAGGAATTCTTAAACTGAAAATGTTAATTCTAACGTTGATTGTGTCGACTGCTGACAGAACGCTTTAACCATCTACCGTCCAGTATTTTTTTCATCTGTGTCTTTAACAGGAAGGACAATCTTAAAATATGATGTAATATACTGGAAATAATGGAGTCACCATACTGATTTATTTCCACAGTATCACTGAGACCTTTAATATGTTATTGTGAGTGTTGGAAATGGTGCCGCAGCCAGTGCTCCACCTTGTAAGTATTACAGACAGGAAGTGACTGTTAACAAATACATAAAGTTGGTCTGACTTGTAAGAAAAAAGGGATGTAAACTTGCTTGCAGAGAGAAAAAAAACAGCAACATTTTGTGTCAATTTCAATTAATTCCACTGAAATTAATTCAAGTTGTGGATGTGTAAATAATTTTTCATGACTTTTAGAACTTGCTAAATTTACAAAGTGTCCTTGATTTGTTCTTGCCCTGCTAGCTAAGATCAAACTCTAGGTAAGAAAAAAAAAAAGTAAACTGCCTTTCTAGCAAGTTAGCTGGTGAATGCTAGGTAGTTCTACAACTTTTAATTTCTGAGTTATAATCAGAGTACAATCTGGAAACTCCAGAATTTTATTCTATTTAGATAAGGCAGTCTACTGATAATTTTATTTCTGCGGTACAGCTTTGCTCAAAGATAAAGCAGCCCCAAAGCAACAATTTCCATAATTTAAAACATCCAGCTTGCAAAAACATGCAAGAACAACTGTAAAATTAATATAACCCTGTCCAAAAAGAAAATAGAAAACTATGAACACACACACACCGATGATTCTCCCAACCCATCCATAGAGTTTTCCTGCAGGGGCCTTCAAATCATTAAAATACTAATGCCACACACAACATTTTCCATCACATCACACAGTCGTTAAACAAATATATTCACAAGATACACATTAATAATACCAACCTGTGGATGATCTCAAATGTAAAAAATGTCTTTCTATGAATGTACTGTTTCTAAATTCCTGCATCAGGCTGACATGTTAGACCCCTGAAGCAGTGAGCCACAGATTGATGCAGCTGTAGCACCCTCTACTGTTAGAAAATGAACATCCACTGATTCTTCTGTGAAATTTTGAAATCAGTTGGTGCCAGCTTTTATCTTCACTATTTTTTGCATGTAATTTTTTTTACTAATAGCTCTTTTCAATTGTGTTATTAATACCATGTTCCCTTGAATATAATCACATTTTTACACAGGGTATACAGGAAGTATAGTATCACCCCACCACCATGTTTGAAGGGTTTATGCTGATATGCCATGTTTCTGCCAAATGTGGTCCTGTGCATTTTAATGAACATCTCTAGTTTGGTCTCGTCTGTCCAAAGGAAATTGTTCCACAAGTCTTTTCAGATGCACCTTTTGCAAACCTAAGCCCTATTTAAGTCTGTCTCTAGTTGTGCTGTCATGAAATTTAACATTTAACCTGCTAACTGAAGCCTGTAGAGTCAAGGTTTTTGGCAGTTTCTCTGAGCACTGCAGAGTCTTATTTTGGAATGAATTTGCTTGGATCCCATTCTAAGAAATTTGGGGTTTCTTGCTAAGTTTTTATATAGGGACGCTTCACAAATATCGACATTTTCCAGAGCGTACAAAGCGTAGGCCAGGGGGGGGTAACACCCTGCATACGCTTTTCAAATAGTTAGAAAATGTTCGTGTGTCTGTGTAATTTGACTTGGTTGAAACTTCATTTATTGATGTCTAACGGGGTGTTTTTACATTCTAAACTGATGTGTAGTTCAAAAGTTGTGGCAGACACTTATGAGGGAAATCTTGGCTCAAGTCAAAATTGACCCAGACCATACCAGGGTTAAAGTAAAGTAAAGTAAAGTGAAATTTCTGTTTGGTTGATTATTTCTTTAAATTTAAGACACAAAAAATTTTAAAATATTTCACTTTACATGTAATGAATACAGAATATGTTAAAGTTTATCTTTTTGAATTGAATGATGGGGGGAAAAAAAACTTTCACAGTACTCTCAATTTTTAGATGTATTGGTATGTGCAAATCTTGTGATAATAGAAACAAAGTTACAGATCAGTAAACAGATCAATATTAGGGTGATGAGCAGCTGTAATAGGTTGATCAGTTTCCAACATAAATTTAGCTGCATGAAACAAACAGAGCAGGAAGAACTCAGAGGTACTTATCATGAAACAAACACAGGGTGAAATCAGGTATTGTCTGCTGTGAGAAATAAGTGGAGTCATTGAGCAATATGCCTTAAAAAGCATGGCTAAGCTTTGGTTGCAGGTTGCAGTTTTGTAGTCTATGCAAATTAGTTTTTTTTTCAAATCATTTACTATTTTCAAAAACTTAATGGAGACAGATCAAATTACAACTTGAACATGTTTTTAATGGCTTCAAGTTAACTTAAATATCCTCAACCATTCATGCTCAATCACTAACTGTGATAGGCCACATAGTGACTTTATGTAGCTTTATTAAAGATTCTGTGCCAATATTATTTCAAGGGAAGTGATGACGCTTCCACAGTGTACAAAGTGCAAGACAGGGGGGAGGAGGGTAACACCCAGTGTACGCTTTTTGGTTTGTGTAATTTGAGCGCTGATGGCCGAGGCCTCCACACCACTGCACCATTGCGTGGTCTGCAGCGATATGGCCTCCGGTTTGGCAGATCAATTCAAAGGCCTCATTGAATTTTCTAAAATAGGCCATCATTGATTCACAAAATGACTCTACTGATGGTATTAGACAGGAGCAAGATGTGAGTGCAGTGCAGCAGGTGTGGAAAGCAGCCAAAGCCGCCGGAGATAAATTCAGCAAGAAGTGGAAGCATTGTTCAAAAATGGAAACCGTACGCAGTAAACTGCAGAAAACGATGATGGATTTTATTTAGTATGTTTATTTGTGTATATTTGTGCGTAATCTGGCGATCGGCGGCCAGCACTGTTGCCAACTTTTGTGCAACAAAACTCGCTGTTGGCTGTCTCAAAAATCGCTAGAAGTTGCTAAAGGATAACTCAAGGTCCGGGTGTGTGTGTGTGCTGTCCCCCTCGATGCCGAAGAGAGGTCCGGGTGATGCCACCGCATATGAAGGGACGCAGTACGAGCGCTGTATGTACACAAAACACGGTGACAGCAGAGTTTTCAGGTTTCCAGTGTTGTGTCAAAAAGGGATTTCCTTTTTAAAAAAAATATTTTTAATGTTTTATCTTTGCTTATGTAGCAGTTCTGAATCAGTTGCTAATGAGATGAGGACACTTGCTCTGGTCACCACAGCTATTATTTCAGTCCCCCCTTTAAAATGGGAAACAAGGGACATTGGTTTAGTGGACACAGCTAGGCTACACTCTCATCACAAGCTATTTGTCTCCTGTGAGTGGGAAATGCAGCAGCCAACAGTAGTTATCATCCATATAGTGACTACTATAATGCAGCAGTAACAGTGAACATGGAAAAACAAATTATGGCTATTCAAAAAATAATAAAAATGTATGAACTCAAAGAGAATTGACAATACAGAATTACTGAGTGACCAAATATTTCACAAAAATAAAATGAATAAAACAGATAATCAAAAAGCACCTTTAAAATGGGAAACAAGGGGCATTGGTTTGGTGAACACAGCTGGGCTACACTCTCTGTAAGATGTGGATGAAAGAAACACCGTGAATATAGATGATTTAATAACATCTTTCTAATGTCTAATGCATTAACTACATATTTTCAAAGTTTATTGCTGATTAACAGAGTTAGGTACTTGGATAAATTTTGAAAGTTGTCAGTTTGATTTCAATTTTAAACTAAATTAATAGACCTGTAACCTGTACCTGTACCCCTTTAACGCCGGGCGATCGCTGCTGAAGCGCCCGTTACTTCCCCTCCATAGTGGCGAACAGCTGATTGAGACATGGCGTACAGTATCAGCGCTGAGTCGGCTGAACAAAGGAACGCTGATCAGCTGGCTTATTACCGTAAGTCTGCAACCATTTGTCCTATCGAAAAAATGCAAACGGTTCCTGAAAGCCCAGAAATTGCACGTCACAGCCATATAGGGGTATTACGGTATTTGCTGCCAGAAGTCCACGAACGGTGGCACTTTTGACGTATGTTGTGTCACGGCAGATACATTCGGAGTCAAAGGGTTTTAACCTTCAAGGTCATGCGGTCATGACTGTAAAATTTTGATCACATCCGAAATATAGCAAGTAATATATCAAAATAAAGGGAATTTGACAAAGATTATCTGCAAATGAAAAAGGCTGATGGACTCATATTAGCCAGCAATTACTTATAAAACCTACTCCTAGTACAAGTCAAAACTTGATTCCCATATAAGAAGATGAAAATCCGCCTTTCTCTTCATCATGTTCCTGAAAAGAAAATTGAAATATTTATTATTTGTATATTATTTATTATATTTGTATTAAATTATTTATATTTAATATATCTTTAATATAATTATTTTTTTTAGATATTTTTAATATATTTATTAGAAATTGTATTTAGAATTTTTTATTAAACTGATCTCTTACAACTTGTATATTTGGGATAAAAATTTTTTTAATAAGTTCATGCATTGATCAAAAATAATAAGACTTGTTTTTTCTGCAATTCCTGGTACCTCGCAAATGTCACTCGACAAAGCCGGTGCCTAGTAAAGTGCCGGCGCCATCAAATTATGGTTTCAAACTTCATAGTTTTGTGATTAAGGGACCAAATAATCTATATAGAGGGTTGTCTTGGTGGTATGAGGGGTGTGAGGGTGCAAAATATTGGGTTAAAAGGGGGGGTTTGAAAAAGACCAGGCTTTGTACGCTCTGGAAAATGTCGATATTTGTGAATCATCCCTTACAACATAAATTGCCCTGAGACAACTGTTGTTGTGGATTGGCACTAAATAAATAAAACTGAATTTAATTGAACTTCTTCTGCTTTTTTTTTTGTTGCAAAAGATAGATAATGAGTGAAATATGTCTTGTCAATCTGAGGTTGTTATCTTAACACCTGCTCTTTTTTTTTTGTCCTGATACATAAAACCTTGAAAGGTGTTTTTTTTAACATATATTTTTAATACACAAGTATGACTCTTCAAGGATCATGTCAAATGTATTTTTCCTATGAACCAACAGTTTATTCCTTTCTCACTTTTCCTTTATGTTTTTCTCTTCCACTGGTGCGTCAGCACTGTGCCGAGCATACAGGAGTGAAACCCGTATTGGTGCATGTATCGCTTTAAGAAAAAATCATGTGACTGATACAGGAAGTGTGTCGTTTGGATGTGCTGTGCCAAAGTGTTTTTATAAGGAAACAAAATCGGCATGTTGCGAATTTGTTGGATGGAGTTTTGCTGTTGCTGTTGGATTTTGGATTTTTGCCTGCCCACACCTTGTTCCACTGACTTCATGGATTGTTCCAAGAAGTTTTCCTCAGTCTGTAATAATTTTGATCTTGTGACGCCAAATAAGGTAAATCTTTTTCTCCTTTGGGCATTGTTTACTGTTAGTTTTTCAATTAAATATGTTTTTTTACTCTGTTCTAGTAAGAGGTTTGAATTGTTTTCAGATAAATTAACTTTTTGTTTTATTGTAGGTGAAGTGTTGGCTCTGCTCCACAGAGCTACCTCACATCAGTAGGAGCACTTCAGTGCTTCAGTGCTCACCATCTTCATCTGTACCCTGTGAAAGAGTTTTTTCTAAGGCAGGGGAACTGATCTCCAAGAGGAGAAATCCCCTTGGAGCAAAATCACTTCAAAAACTTTTGTTCCTCAATAAAAATGCATAAACAAATCAATTTTTAGCCTTTTATTTCGTATAATTTAACACATAGGTTAACAAAATTCCATATATAAGTTAAAAATTTTAACTCTGAATTTTATTAAAGACAAATTTGCTATATTTTACATACCAACTCAGTTTAGCGTTTACACAAACAAGGTTTTGAGGAAATTTTAAATGCTCCTCATGAACAACTTAACTCAGCAAACAAATTGAGCAAATGAAATTATACAATGATGAGATCATATTTTAAGTAAAGGACTGGCGATTAAATATTTCACAGGCTGATGCTGGGTTTGCAGCATGTTAGCTTTTCCATCTTATTTTCATTTTGTTTACTGCAGGAGTCCCTATTGAGTAACCAACACAGTGTCAATACAGAGCTGACACAGTTTGTGTAGGGTGTCAATACACTGAGGTATCATCAGGGGTGAAAGTAGTTTTAAATTCTTGCCGGTACTACGACACACACACACACACACACACACATATATATATATATATATATATATATATATATATTACACAAAATCAAGCGATTCTAATTTCTGCCTTATCCAGTCAGGCAATAGTTATATATATATTGTAACGTTCCGTTATGTCACCCAAGCACCAGGCAGAGGTTTCGTTACTAACACCATTTAATCAGGCCGGACACACACAGAACAGCTCTCGCCGGATACAGCCAACTCTAACTCTCACAAGAAAAAAAGAGACCTCCCTCCCAAGAGCGACCCCCCACATCTCCTTCCGGTTCAACCCCAAAACAACCTAACTTAAAGAGAACAATAACTGTGACACACATTTAGCAATAACGTCCATCATGGATCATTACACTGCTCCCCCAACAAAAAGTTCCTCGTCCTCGAGGGAAAAACACAGTCTCTGAGGCGGGGAGGCAGTTGACGTCGCCTCCTTGGCTTCTGAGGGGTGGCATGAACTACAGGAAACTGAGGGGGAGAACAAGGGGATGGGGAGGGAGCCATGTCCAGCTGGGAGTCCAGCTGAGCTGGAGTGTGGGGGATTTGCACGCATCCCTCAGAGAAAGGGGAAGGAGAACGACCCTTATAAGGGGCCATCCTGTCTCTGTGCAGGACCACTTTCCTGCCTCTAGGTGGTAACTGTACTCTATAAACCACTTCCCCAACTCGTTCCAGGACACTGCAGGGTCCAACCCAGTTGCCGTCCAGTTTAGGACACCGTCCTTTTTTTCTCTTCGGGCTGTAGACCCACACCAGCTCTCCAGCACGGAAGTGCCTCCCTTTAGTAGTCAGGTCGTAGTTTCTCTTTTGCCGCAGTCCCGCCTTTGCCAGCTGGTCCCGAGCATAGGAATGCGCCGACTCCAGTCGGTCCTGCAGCTTCCTGGCATAGCTTTGACCCGGTGGTGCATCCGGAGCATCAGGAGGTTTCCCAAAAGCTAGTTCAGCAGGGGTCCTTAGTTCTCTCCCTAACATGAGCAGGGCGGGTGTGCACTGGGTGGAGTCCTGGACGGCCGACCTGTAGGCCATTAGGATGAGTGGGAGGTGAGTGTCCCAGTCACGCTGGTGTTCTGACGTGATGATGGCTAACTGCTGGGCCAGTGTCCTATTAAACCTTTCCACCAGGCCATCACTCTGGGGGTGGAGTGGCGTGGTGCGGGTCTTCTGAATTCCAAGGCGTTCGCACATGGCAGCAAACACCCTGGACTCAAAGTTACGGCCTTGGTCACTGTGAAGAACCCCTGCCGTTCCAAATCTGCTGAGCATTCCCTCCACTAATGTGTCAGCCACTGTCTCCGCCTCCTGGTCCGGGATGGCGTATGCTTCCGGCCATTTGGTAAAATAGTCCATAGCAGCAACCACATAGCGGTTTCCCCTATCAGTCCGGGGAAATGGCCCCATGATGTCCACAGCCACTCGCTCCATCGGTGCTCCTGCTGGTTGCTGTTGAAGTTGAGCCCGGGACTGGTCCAGTGGACCTTTGTGGGCGGCACAGGAGTCACAGCTTCGACAGAAGCCCTCCACATCTCTACGCTGCTGGCCCCAATAGTAACCCTGGCGCAGGCGGCGACGGGTCTTTGACACGCCAAAGTGGCCAGCGCCTCTACTCCCATGGCAGGCTTCCAGCACCGCTGGCCTTAGCGACTTGGGTACCACAACTTGCCACCTTTCCTCACCTGTAGCAGGATCTTTCCAGCTGCGCTGCAGCACTCCCTTGTCCAACCTTAGAGCATTGAACTTGGCCGACAGCCCTTTGGTGGCGATAGAGAGCCCGGTAACCTCATCCCAGTTAGGTCGCTGCTCGTTCTCAAGCCATCGTAGTACTGGTAGCAGGTCGGTGTCTTGCTCCTGCTGGGCCCTCCATTCTGCCATGTCCACCACTAGGAGTGCCCTGCAGGAGAGCTGTGCAGGATTATCTGTTGCTGTGAGTTCCCTCTCCTTCTCTTCCCGCTTCCCACAATAGCGGCAGCCTGTCGCGGCACATGGGCGGCGGGATAGTGCATCCGCATTGGAGTGGTGTGCCCCTGCTCTGTGCTCCACAGTGAAATTAAAGGCCTGGAGCTCCTCCAGCCAACGAGCCACCTGCCCCTCTGGTTCTCTGAAAGACATAAGCCACTGGAGGGCGGCATGATCAGTCCTGATGATAAAAGGCGTGCCACATAGGTAGTACTTAAAGTGTCTCACTGACATCACCACAGCCAGGAGCTCTCGCCGTGTGACACAATAGCGTCGCTCACTCTTATTCAGGACCCGGCTGAAGTATGCCACCACCTTCTCACCTTCAGGTCCGACCTGCGACAGCACGGCTCCCAGTCCCACACTACTTGCATCTGTGTCCAGGACAAATGGTAGTGCGGGGTCAGGTGGGGCAAGGATCAGAGACTCCGTCAGGGATCTGCGCAGGGTGTCGAATGCCTGCTGACAGTCTTGGGTCCAGCTGAAGTCGTGATCCTTCTGCAGCAGGCGAAAGAGTGGTGCAGCTATGGAGGAGAAGCCTTTCACAAACCTCCTGTAATATGACGCCAGTCCCAGGAAGCTTTTTAGTTGCACCTGGTCTGCGGGAGTGGGCCAGTCCCTAATGGTCTGCACTTTTCCTCCAAAGTGCTGATGCCCTCCCGACCCAACTTGTGACCAAGGAACTCCACCTCCCTCCTCATGAAGTGGCACTTGTCCGGGTGCAGCTTAAGGCCTGCGGCCCTTACTCTCTCCATTACCTGTCTCAGGGTATCCATGGTGGTTTCAAAAGAGGTCCCATGCACCAGGAGGTCGTCCAGGTAGACCAGACACTGCTGTCTTGGGACACCAGCCAGCACACCGTCCATAAGTCTCTCAAAGGTGGCTGGGGCGTTGCACAGGCCAAAGCTCAGGACTCTGAACTGCCACAGTTCCCTGTTCGTGCAAAAGGCCGTCTTTGGTCTAGAATCTGGGGACAGAGGCACCTGCCAGTAACCACTTCGCAGGTCCAGGGTGGAGAACCAAGAAGACCCTGCCACCAGGTCGAGAGACTCATCGATTCTGGGAAAGGGATAAGAGTCCTTTTTAGTAACTTTATTAAGTGGCCTGTAGTCCACGCAGAAGCGCATTCGTGGACTGTTCTTCTTGGGCACCATCACCACAGCAGATGCCCAGGGACTTTCAGATGGCTCTATGATGCCCATCTTTAGCATCTCACGCAGTTCTTGGTCAGCCGCCTCCTGATGAGCCAGAGGAAGGCGACGAGGACGCATTTTAACAGGACGAGCATCCCCAGTGTCAATAACGTGTTCCACCAAGTGTGTCAGGCCTACATCACACTCTGTGAGGGCAAAAATGTCTTTAAAGTCCAAGAGCACCTGCCATAGACTTCCTTGCTGCTGCTGAGTCAGGCCCTCACAGTTCCTGGACCAGGCATTTCTCACTGCTGACAGCCTCTCCTCTTCATCAGTTCGCTGTTCAACTAGTGGTAATACAGGGGACTCCGAGGTGCAAGCCGCTATTACAGCAGGGGATGGGTTTAAAGGTGGGGGTTTAAGCTGCACCCTCTCTCCTCCCAGGAGTAACAGACAGCCTTCCCCGAGGTCCAGCACACCATCAATGGCTCGTAAAAAGTCCAGCCCCAGGATGCAGGCATCCTGGACGTCAGCCACCCAGGCAGCAAAAGGCATGGTTAGGTCTCCAACCTTAAACTGAAACATCCCCCTCCCTTTTATGGGGGCCAGGTCACCAGTCACTGTCTTAAGCTGCACATTGGTTGTTTGCATGGCAGTCCCAGCTGGAATGATGTCAGGTCGGACCAGTGTTGTGTTGGACCCTGTGTCGAGGAGTGCTGTGCAGGATACCCCATCAACCACCACCGGAATGTGGCAAAAGTCACCAACTTGGGTCCAGCCTACAGTAATGACCATGCCAGGTGACAATGTGGGTGGTGTGGGGGTGTTGTTCACGACGGCCCGTGTACTCCCACCTACACGGGCCCCTGACCGTTTCCCTGCGCCGCTGCAAACCTGGGGCACTGCCTGATGAGATGTCCAGCTTGTCCACATCCCCAGCAGCTTTGTGGTCGGCGGCGTGTGCCAGCACGGGGAGAAGGTGACTGAAGAGCAGCCGCCTGGGTCATGCTGTGTGGTCCCCCCTGCCTCTCCGTCCGCTCAGCAGGTGCAGATGTTGCTCTGACCACTGGTGAATCCTCAGCCCCTCCAGGAGGTCCTGTCAGCATCTCCCTCTCCAACGCCACCTCCAGAGCTGCACTGAGTGTGGTTGGACGAGCAAGCTGTGTCTGAATACGGAGCTCTTTGGGACTGAGGGCCTGTAGGAACTGATCACGGGCGAGCTCTGTCTGCACTGCAAGGGGCATGTTGTCATAGGCCCGCCTGCAGAGGCACTCAATGTCATGGGCCAGGATACGCAGCGGTTCTCCAGGCAGTCTCCGTCTGTTGTGAAACTCTGACCTCAGTAGCACAGGCTGGTTATACTGCCCAAACCGTTTCTGGAGTATCCCAACTAGAGCAGTATAGTCTCCCCTCTCTCTTTCACTCAGCAGCAGCATGCATGCTGCTGCATCCTCTCACAGGCACAGAGCTAATTGCAATGCTTTATGTTTGACAGACCAGCCAGCTGCAGCAGCTAATAGTTCAAACTGAGCAATAAACACTTCCCACGGCGTCTTACCGCTGAACTTGGGTGTCTTTATGTTTACCGTAGCCGGCTGTGCATGGGCGCTGCCATCATTGTTTACATCACATGACCTCCGCTCCGTCCCGCCGAAATGGCGATCATGGCGCGAACGGCCCTCCAGCCGAGACAAACCTGGGGAGAACCCAGCCTCAGCAGCCAGCTGGAGCGCCGCTTCCCTCACGCTGTGAGCGGGTCGGATATCCATCTCCTGTTCCTCCTTCTTAACAGTGTTCCTCCGCATAATCGGGAGTTGTGTCCCTGAGCCGTGAGCAGAGCCGCTGGTAATAGATCCAGGCGTGGTAGTTCGTAGTTTAAGCTTCTGACACCAGTGTAACGTTCCGTTATGTCACCCAAGCACCAGGCAGAGGTTTCATTACTAACACCATTTAATCAGGCCGGACACACACAGAACAGCTCTCGCCGGATACAGCCAACTCTAACTCTCACAAGAAAAAAAGAGACCTCCCTCCCAAGAGCGAACCCCCCCACATCTCCTTCCGGTTCAACCCCAAAACAACCTAACTTAAAGAGAACAATAACTGTGACACACATTTAGCAATAACGTCCATCATGGATCATTACAATATATATATATATATATATATATATATATATATATATATATATATATATATATATATATATGTATTAGGGGTGGGACTTTAACGCGTTAATTTCGATTAATTAATTACGGGGAAAATAACGAATTAAAATTTTTAACGCATTTTAATCGCACTTTGCACCGGAACGTTTCTCAGTGCACGAGTTCCAGGCATACAGATTATATCGATGCACAATGTCAAAAATTAAGCGGCTGCATCCTTCGAACGACCCAGCCCACGTCCTTCGCAGCCCACGAAAACCGCAAAGGCCGGAAGTGAGCGGCTAGCCTTCATATCAGCGTCACCTACCCTCACCTCTGCTCATGTCGCCTAGCATCGTGAGTGCGAAGCACAGCTGTGGAAAAGCAGCTGGATAAACTGAGAACGAACTTTTGCTCCTTTTTGTGGTTTAATTTTAAATCTTTAATTTAAAATAAGCTGTTAAAACAAGCATGACACATTTCAACATCAAGGAATACAGCTGAGCGAATGATTAATTTCCAACTACCGGACCGGAGCTGAGGGAGCAGGAGCTAAGGGGACCGAAGCTGGAACTGAGGACTGTGAGGTATCTGGCAGGGCTGACTGCGTGGAGGCTGAGTGCGTGGAAGCTGAGTGCGTGGATGCTGGAGCTACAGCTGACAGGGAGCTAGGGAGAGCGGAGGCTGGAGCTACAGCTGACAGGGACAGAGCTGGGTCAGAGGGAGACATTAATGTTGAATAAAACTAACCAGTTATGATGCTTAACTTTAATTTCAGGAGTTTGCTTATCACAGGAGCACTTCCACCCTTCGTTGGTCTGTGTAGTAGACTGTGGGAAAATAAACAAAATTTGAAGTTTAAGCTTATGTATATTGATTCATTCATCAACCAAACTTAAATTAATATTTATCATGTTAAATATTTAAATGTGATTAAAATGCGATTAATTTCGATTAATTAATTACAAAGCTCCTAATTAATTAGATTAATTTTATTAATCGAGTCCCATCCCTAATATATATATATATATATATATATATATATACTATTGCCTGACTGGATAAGGCAGAAATTAGAATCGCTTGACAATGTGGAATATATTTTTGTTGTTAAGGAACTGAGATGTTTGCGTACACTTAACACTGTCACGGCTGGGTGTAGGCAAGGCAGGGAGGACACCAGTGCAGGACACGAGAGCAAGGTGCGAGAGAAGATTTATTGATAATTTCAATAAATACAAAACAGCAAACTAAGTGAACGTTTTAACCTGTTAACTGGCCGAACCAAAATCACCTGAAAAAACTATGCAATCTTGTTATTATTAAGTCTGAAAAACTCATGTCGTTGCCTTTGAACTGGCCATGTCCTGACCGGTATGTAGTGCATTTTAAATGGAAGGTTAGACCGTCCCATTTTGATTGACACCTCATTCGGCCAATCATATTAAGAAATGGGTTTTCCAGAGCCAATAATAACCAGGGGGCATCACGTAGCTTTTCGGTTGATTTTGGTGCAGCCAGTTACATGATTGGCCGAAGGAGGTGTCAATGAAAATAGGAGGGTCTAGCCTGCCATATACAATGCACTAAATCCGTCCCGCTTACGGGATGTGGCTGTCGGTTGATGAAATCCTCAATCTCTAAGGGGAGAGAACCTAGACAATTGAGGCTCCAGCATAGCAAGAACAGTTAAGAAACAATTTGAAATGAGAAAAAAAGCTATTTATTAACTGATTAAGTCGTGTTTTAGACTGCTTATTGCTTATCTATTCTGACCCAAAGCCACAGCCGTGACTGGTTCTGAATGATGGCTTTACAGCAGACAGCTGCTCCAACCCTTGCCTGTACTGCGTACCGACGCAGAATTTTTTAGTGGTACGCAGTACCAGACTGTACCGGCTTACTTTCACCCCTGGGTATCATCATCCCATCACTAACAGATACTATAGATGCCACACTAGACCTCAAAAGCAGTCAATTGCAACTTCAGCACCCTCTGCCGCTACAATGTGAACATTTGCTGATTCATGCGGGGATCACAGTGTTACTTACATGATCGATATATTTTCTTAGATTGTAAGTGTCAAATGTCTGATTAAGTGCAGAATAATTTTAACTATACATTATGGTTCCTGTAAACTGTGGTTGCTATTAGAAGCATTTCGCACTGTTTATAAATTCATATTGGAACTACACTGCTCAAAAAAATAAAGGGAACACTCAAATAACACATCCTAGATCTGAATGAATGAAATATTCTCATTGAATACTTTGTTCTGTTCAAAGTTGAATGTGCTGACAACAAAATCACACAAAAATCATCAGTGGAAATCAAATTTATTAACCAATGGAGGCCTGGATTTAGAGTCACAAAAATTAAAAAGGAAAAACACACTACAGGCTGATCCAACGTTCATGTAATGTCCTTAAAACAATTCAAAATGAGGCTCAGTATTGTGTGGCCTCCACGTGCCTGTATGACCTCCCTACAATGCCTGGGCATGCTCCGGATGAGGTGGCGGATGGTCTCCTGAGGGATCTCCTCCCAGACCTGGACTAAAGCATCCGCCAACTCCTGGACAGTCTGTGGTGCAATGTGACGTTGGTGGATGGAGCGAGACATGATGTCCCAGATGTGCTCAATCGGATTCAGGTCTGGGGAACGGACGGGCCAGTCCATAGCTTCAATGCCTTCATCTTGCAGGAACTGCTGACACACTCCAGCCACATGAGGTCTAGTATTGTCCTGCATTAGGAGGAACCCAGGGCCAACCGCACCAGCATATGGTCTCACAAGGGGTCTGAGGATCTCATCTCGGTACCTAATGGCAGTCATGCTACCTCTGGCGAGCACATGGAGGGCTGTGCAGCCCTCCAAAGAAATGCCACCCCACACCATTACTGACCCACTGCCAAACTGGTCATGCTGAAGGATGTTGCAGGCAGCAGATCGCTCTCCATGGCGTCTCCAGACTCTGTCACGTCTGTCACATGTGCTCAGTGTGAACCTGCTTTCATCTGTGAAGAGCACAGGGTGCCAGTGGCGAATTTGCCAATCCTGGTGTTCTCTGGCAAATGCCAAGTGTCCTGCACGGTGTTGGGCTGTGAGCACAACCCCCATCTGTGGACGTCGGGCCCTCATACCATCCTCATGGTGTCGGTTTCTAACCGTTTGTGCAGACACATGCACATTTGTGGCCTGCTGGAGGTCATTTTGCAGGGCTCTGGCAGTGCTCCTCCTGTTCCTTCTTGCACAAAGGCGGAGGTAGTGGTCCTGCTGCTGGGTTGTTGCCCTCCTACGGCCTCCTCCACGTCTCCTGGTGTACTGGCCTGTCTCCTGGTAGCGCCTCCAGCCTCTGGACACTACGCTGACAGACACAGCAAACCTTCTTGCCACAGCTCACATTGATGTGCTATCCTGGATGAGCTACACTACCTGAGCCACTTGTGTGGGTTGTAGAGTCCATCTCATGCTACCACGAGTGTGAAAGCACCACCAACATTCAAAAGTGACCAAAACATCAGCCAGAAAGCATAGGTACTGAGAAGTGGTCTGTGGTCCCCACCTGCAGAACCACTCCTTTATTGAGTGTGTCTTGGTAATTGCCAATAATTTCCACCTGTTGTCTATTCCATTTGCACAACAGCATGTGAAATTGATTGTCAATCAGTGTTGCTTCCTAAGTGGACAGTTTGATTTCACAGAAGTTTGATTTACTTGGAGTTATATTGTGTTGTTTAAGTGTTCCCTTTATTTTTTTGAGCAGTGTATATATACACACTTCTTCTCGGACGGGAAGTCCCTATCATTTAGTCATCTGACTGACAATGTTTTAAAAAAAGAGGTGTGACCGACACATTCCTAACACTTTATTTTTGAGTCTTGAGTTGTCACAGTTGCACGACAAACATGTTTCAAGCCAAATTTTCTCTTAACCTTAAGGCAAAATGGAGAAATATTCCCTGAAAATGCTGGTTTGACAAACTCACCTGCAAATGTCAAATCTAATTATATTTATCATCTAAAATAAGATATTAATGGCAGTGTCAAATGTATGTCCATCCAATGTTCTTAATTGTTTATTCAATTCAGGGGACCCTGTATCTTGACTTTGGCCAAGAGGCAGGGTACATCCTTGATAGGTCACCAGACTATCACTGAGACAAACAGCCAAAAATATTCTCACATGCATGCATAATGCCAATTTAAAATCACAATTTAACCTAAGGAGCTTCGGTTTATGTGAGCAATCTGGAATACCAGGAAAGAACTGAGACAAAAGGACATCATTGCAATTCCACACAGACAGGGTGCAGCTGGTCAGGAGGTTTGAACTA
Organism: Archocentrus centrarchus; assembly: GCF_007364275.1. NCBI lineage: Eukaryota > Metazoa > Chordata > Actinopteri > Cichliformes > Cichlidae > Archocentrus > Archocentrus centrarchus. Next base: position 3,387,334 of record NC_044363.1, on the reverse strand, counting down.
GGAAACTTATTAAAATCAGGTGACAGTTCTAACACTTTAATCCATTTAGTATCTATTAGACTCATTCATAAGTACATACAGAGTTGTCTCTGGAGCTTGAAAAAGGCGACTGGACTTCTTTTTGTTTCTTGAAGACGTTTCACCTCTCATCCGAAAGGCTTCTTCAGTTCTCAACCAAATGGTGGAGAGACCCAGGTATTTAAACCCCTGTGGGCGTAGTCCCCTGGAGGTGGTTATGACCCTCTATTGATCATGTGCTTGAACACATGTGCCCAGGTGTGAAGGGGGTGTGGGTCATATTTAATCAGTGGTTTCAGTTGAAACCAATTTAGGACTCCGCTCCATTGTTTCCTGTGGCCTATTGAGGTCACTGGAACAAAGGTGTGAATGGGGGTTGAGACGTCTGGGAAGGGAGCTCAGGACAGCACTGTAAGCGGGGGAAAGTTGGTGACGTAATCCCCCTCCTCTGTTCAATGATGGTTGTTCACAGTGGACATAGATGGCTTCTTTCACTCCTCTTTCAAACCATCTGTTTTCCCTGTCCAAAATGTGAACATTGGCATCCTCAAAAGAGTGCCCTTTTTCCTTCAGATGCAGATGTACTGCTGAATCTTGTCCTGTCGAGGTGGCTCTTCTATGTTGTGCCATTCGTTTGTGAAGAGGCTGTTTGGTTTCACCAATGTAGAGGTCCGAGCATTCTTCACTGCACTGAACAGCATACACTACATCGCTGATCTTGTGTTTGGCGGGTTTGTCCTTGGGATGAACCAGTTTTTGTCTTAGGGTGTGACTTGGTTTGAAGTATACTGAGATGTCATGCTTGGAGAAAATTCTTCTGAGTTTCTCTGACAAGCCTGACACATATGGGATGACAAGAGGAACAACATTGTCATCCCATATGTGTCAGGCTTGTCAGAGAAACTCAGAAGAATTTTCTCCAAGCATGACATCCCAGTATACTTCAAACCAAGTCACACCCTAAGACAAAAACTGGTTCATCCAAGGACAAACCCGCCAAACACAAGATCAGCGATGTAGTGTATGCTGTTCAGTGCAGTGAAGAATGCTCGGACCTCTACATTGGTGAAACCAAACAGCCTCTTCACAAACGAATGGCACAACATAGAAGAGCCACCTCGACAGGACAAGATTCAGCAGTACATCTGCATCTGAAGGAAAAAGGGCACTCTTTTGAGGATGCCAATGTCCACATTTTGGACAGGGAAAACAGATGGTTTGAAAGAGGAGTGAAAGAAGCCATCTATGTCCACTGAACAACCATCATTGAACAGAGGAGGTGGATTACGTCACCAACTTTCCCCCGCTTACAGTGCTGTCCTGAGCTCCCTTCCCAGACGTCTCAACCCCCATTCACACCTTTGTTCCAGTGACCTCAATAGGCCACAGGAAACAATGGAGCGGAGTCCTAAATTGGTTTCAACTGAAACCACTGATTAAATATGACCCACGCCCCCTTCACACCTGGGCACATGTGTTCAAGCACATGATCAATAGAGGGTCATAACCACCTCCAGGGGACTACGCCCACAGGGGTTTAAATACCTGGGTCTCTCCACCATTTGGTTGAGAACTGAAGAAGCCTTTCGGATGAGAGGTGAAACGTCTTCAAGAAACAAAAAGAAGTCCAGTCGCCTTTTTCAAGCTCCAGAGACTACTATGACCTGGATAACTGAGAATCTACACAGACATACATACAGAGTTATTCTCTGAAGGTCTTGGAGAGCTCTTTAGATCAACACACCTTCCTCCATCATGTTTTTTGAAAAGTTGAACAGACAAACAACAAATGAACTTTTGTACTGCTAATGAAATCAGATGATTCAAACAATAAAACTGAACATCCAGGCAATGCTAATGCATTACATAAACAGAAACCTCAGACTCTATAATAAACAATGATGTCTGATTACTTTAATCACATTATATATCTTGCATTATTTCTAATATCTTTTCACCCTACTACATTTCTGTATTTGTTTTTTATGGCATCTATGATGCCTTATTTCACAAGCAAACAGAAGGGAGAGGCCATTATACTGAGCCAAAAAACTTTCAGGTTGACTGCCAACCTGTGAAACCTGTGATGTTACATTCTTCATTGTCAAGCTGCCAAAGCCTCTTCTTTCATCTTTGATACACGTCATGAGCACTTATTCTGCTGAAATATATAAGGAAACAAGAAGTGTAGACTGCATCATAAGGTAAAGGCTTTACCACAGCAAGTAAGTACAGTAGAACTTTATTTTATGCATTGTACATGCACTTTTTTTTTTCACATTTTATTAACTTATAAAATAAATGCTAATATTTTGTCAACAATATTTTTAAATCGTCATGCATTATTTCACAATGAAGGATAAATACACTTAATAATTAAGCAAGCCTTTTTTTCCCCCCATTTTTTAAAATCTATATTCATAGCCTTGACAGATTTTTCTTTTACAGGTTTAACTGATTAAAGAATGGGGGTTGGATTGATTATATTATTTTCCATGGTGCTAACAGGTGAGCTATATAATGTTAAACATACTGTTGATGCAAAATAAATGGACTGCTTTAGCACAGACAGACAAAACAGCTTTACAATTGTGTCCTATACATTTGACTGGATAGACACTTGTTATTTACTTTGGTTGTAGTAAGGAAATCTAGGTGAACAGTGGACAATCTGAGTTTGCTATGCCTGAGATGAGGAAATTTTGCATGCCTGTTGACAGGTTTTCTTTAAAACACTGAATTTCTCTCTGACTCTGACACTTTGTTATTCACATAGTCTATATCGCAGTGTATGGATCATACTTGAATGCAAAAGCTAGGCTGAAATTTTGCATTTTATTTAATTTGCACTTTATATAATTATTGTTATTGTTGTCCTATATTTTTGAGCTCTCATAACATTAAAGTAGAACATATGGCCATCATATATTTTTAAGGCTGAAAGAAATACATTCAAGCTCTGTTAAAAACTTCAAGTCTTGTTTTGATAACTTTAAAAAACAATACCATTGTTAATGTAACAAATGACTATATTTGAAAATAATTTTGACAGAGAACAACAGGTTAAGGTTGTGTGTTATCAAAATGCAATTCAACTGCAATTACATTCTCTATTCCATTTTATTTCTATAGCACCGAATCCCAAGGTGCTTTATATTGTGATGTAAAGGCTACAATAATATAGAAAGCCATCTATGCTGGAGAGTGATATGAATCTTGAAAGTGTGTGGCAGGCTGAGAGTGTACCCAAATGCTGGACACTGAAGGGAAAATGTGAACTCAAAAAATACAGCATTATTGCTGATTTCCAACAAAATAGAGAGAAGCTAGATTAGTTTTTACAAGCACTAGCGGGAAGTCCGTGGAAAACTGGAACAAAATCAAACTACCATGACGGAGGACACAGAAGAAAACTGAGGGCTTGACTACACATAGCAGGTGAATAGGGAAATGGGGAACCACTGGGGGAAAACAGGGCACAGGTAAACAGATCCAGACTCATTAGGCAAGGGGAACAATGCACATAAGACAAGGGCTACAAAAGAGTTGAGAAAACCCAGAAATACTAAGTCACAGGCACATTTGACAGCAATCGACACTATTGAAATTATTATGTCCCCCATAATATTAAAAAACATATGTGGTCAAATAAAAAATTGCTAAAATGTTGATTTTTGCCTTCAGTGTGTGATATTTGTAAAAGGTATTGAATGTGAAATTTCACATGCCTTTCCCCTTTAATCAAATCTAATATAAAATATAAAACCTATGCTCTTTTAGGGAAAGAGTCGTACAAGAATGTTGCACAGCTTCATTAAATATAGAGAACTTATACACTTTCAATGAACGATTCATGAAGTTTGGTTTCAGTCTTTATCTTTAGCATTACTGTGCTATGTCACTGACATATTTGACCCTGTCTAACTAAAACCAATCATTGTAAATCTTTTTTCATTTTGAAGCTTTTTTTAATTAGGCAATAAAAGAAAACGTTACCTCAAAGTAACCACTCAAATAAAATAAAACTCATCATTAAAACAAGCAAAAACTGTAAACTGACACAACTAAACATACAAGAAAAAATAATTAGGAAAATAACTGAAAATTCTGTATTGACAGTCATCAATGATGTTATTTAAATAGAAGCCAGCCCAAGGCAGATTTATGTGGCACTTTGTCTTTACTATTTAATGTTGCAATTAGGGCTGCAACGATCCATCGATTAACTCGATTAAATCGATTATAAAAAATTATTGACACAAATTTACTGTGTCGATGCTTCGTTTAAACTCTGCAGCGCTGAGCTGTCTCGGGCCTCTTTCCCACCAACAGTTGCAGACACAACAACCACAGCGGTCGAGACTACAACGACAGCAGCCGAGACTACAACCACAGCTGCAGACACCACAACCACAGTGGTCGAGACTACAACCACAGCTGCCGAGACTACAACCACAGCAGCTGAGACAACAACCACAGTGGCAGACACAACAACCACAGCGGTCGAGACTACAACCACAGCAGCTGAGACTATAACCACAGCAACCGAGACTACAACAACAGCGGCAGACACAACAACCACAGCGGCCGAGACTACAACAACAAGTGCAGACACAACAACCACAGTGGCCGAGACTACAACCACAGTGGCCGAGACTACAACCACAGTGGCCGAGACTACAACCACAACTGCCGAGACTACAACCACAACAGCCGAGACTACAACAGCAACTACAGACACAACAACCACAGCTGCCGAGACTGCAACAACAGGGGCCGAGACTACAACAACAGCTGCAGATGCAACAACCACAGGTGCAGACCCAACGACCACAGCGGCCGAGACAACAACCACAGTGGCAGACACAACAACCACAGTGGCTGAGACTACAACAACAAGTGCAGACACAACAACCACAGGGGCCAAGACTACAACAACTACAGACACCACAACTACAGCGGCCGACACAACAACCACAGCGGCCGAGACTACAACCACAGAGGCAGAGACTACAACAACAACAACAGACACAACAACCACAGCTGCCGAGACCACAACCACAGTGGCTGAAACTACAACAACAGCGGCCGATACTACAACCACAGCTGCAGACACAACAACTACAGCGGCTGAGACTACAACCGCAGCTGCAGACACAACAACCACAGCTGTGGACAAAACAACCACAGCAGCCGAGATTACAACAACAAGTGCAGACACAACAACCACAGGGCCCGGGACTACAACAACAACTACAGACACAACAAGCACAGCTGCCGAGACTACAAGCACAGAGGCTGAGACTACAAGTAGAGCTGCAGACACAACAACCACAGCAGCCGAGACAACAACCACAGTGGGAGACACAACAACCACAGAAGCCGAGACTACAACCACAGCTGCAGACACCACGACCACAGCAGCCGAGACAACCACAGCTGCAGACCCAACAACCACAGGTGCAGACACAACAACCACAGCGGCCGAGACTACAACCACAGCGGCCGAGACTACAACCACAGCGGCCGAGACTACAAGCACAGTGGCTGAGACTACAACTAGAGCTGCAGACACCACAACCACAGAGGCCGAGACTACAACAACAGTTGCAGACACAACAACCACAGCCGTCGAGACAACAACCACAGCTGCAGACACCACAACCACAGCGGTCGAGACTACAACCACAGTAGCCGAGACTATAACCACAGCTGCAGACACCACGACCACAGCAGCCGAGACAACAACCACAGTCGCAGACACAACAACCACAGCGGCCGAGACTACAAGTGCAGACATAACAACCACAGGGGCCGAGACTACAACAACTACAGACACCACAACTACAGCTGCAGACACAACAACCACAGCGGCTGAGACTACAGCAACAGCTGCAGATACAACAACCACAGCTGCAGACAAAACAACCCCAGCAGCCGAGACTACAACAACAAGTGCAGACACAACAACCACAGGGGCCGAGACTAGAACAACAACTACAGACACAACAACCACAGCTGCCGAGACCACAAGCAGAGTGGCCGAAAGTACAACAACAGGGGCCGAGACTACAACAACAACTACAGACACAACAACCACAACTGCCGAGACTACAACAACAACTACAGACACAACAACCACAGCTGCCGAGACAACAACCACAGCGGGAGACACCACAACCACAGTGGCCGAGACTACAACCTCAGCGGCCGACACAACAAGCACAGCGGCCGAGACTACAACCTCAGCGGCCGACACAACAAGCACAGCGGCCGAGACTACAACCTCAGCGGCCGACACAACAACCACAGCGGCCGAGACTACAACCACAGCAACAGACAGAACAACCCCAGCTGCAGACCCGAAAACCACAGCGGCCGAGACTACAACAACAACTACAGACACAACAACCACAACTGCCAAGACTACAACAACAACTACAGACACAACAACCACAGAGGCCGAGACTAGAACAACAACTACAGACACAACAACCACAGCTGCCGAGACCACAACCAGAGCGGCCGACAGTACAACAACAGGGGCCGAGACTACAACAACAACTACAGACACAACAACCACAACTGCCGAGACTACAACAACAACTACAGACACAACAACCACAGGGGCCGAGACAACAACCACAGCGGGAGACACAACAACCACAGTGGCCGAGACTACAACCTCAGCGGCCGACACAACAAGCACAGCGGCCGAGACTACAACCTCAGCGGCCGACACAACAAGCACAGCGGCCGAGACTACAACCTCAGCGGCCAACACAACAACCACAGCGGCCGAGACTACAACAACAGCGGCCGAGACTACAACCACAGCAACAGACAGAACAACCCCAGCTGCAGACCCAACAACCACAGCGGCCGAGACTACAACCACAGTGGCAGAGACTACGACAACAACAACAGACACAACAACCACAGCTGCCGAGACCACAACCACAGTGGCTGAAACTACAACAACAGCGGCCGAAACTACAACCACAGCTGCAGACACAACAACTACAGCGGCTGAGACTACAACCGCAGCTGCAGACACAACAAACACAGCTGTGGACAAAACAACCACAGCAGCCGAGATTACAACAACAAGTGCAGACACAACAACCACAGGGGCCGGGACTACAACAACAACTACAGACACAACAAGCACAGCTGCCGAGACTACAAGCACAGTGGCTGAGACTACAAGTAGAGCTGCAGACACAACAACCACAGCAGCCGAGACAACAACAACAGCTGGAGACACAACAACCACAGACGCCGAGACTACAACCACAGCTGCAGACACCACGACCACAGCAGCCGAGACAACCACAGCTGCAGACCCCACAACCACAGCTGCAGACACAACAACCACAGCGGCCGAGACTACAACCACAGCGGCCGAGACTACAACCACAGCGGCCGAGACTACAAGCACAGTGGCTGAGACTACAACTAGAGCTGCAGACACCACAACCACAGTGGCCGAGAGTACAACAACAGTTGCAGACACAACAACCACAGCCGTCGAGACTACAACCACAGCTGCAGACACCACAACCACAGCGGTCGAGACTACAACCACAGTAGCCGAGACTATAACCACAGCTGCAGACACCACGACCACAGCAGCCGAGACAACAACCACAGTCGCAGACACAACAACCACAGCGGCCGAGACTACAAGTGCAGACATAACAACCACAGGGGCCGAGACTACAACAACTACAGACACCACAACTACAGCTGCAGACACAACAACCACAGCGGCAGAGACTACAACAACAGCTGCAGACACCACAACCACATCTGCCGACAAAACAACCCCAGCAGCCGAGACTACAACAACAAGTGCAGACACAACAACCACAGGGGCCGAGACTAGAACAACAACTACAGACACAACAACCACAGCTGCCGAGACCACAAGCAGAGTGGCCGAAAGTACAACAACAGGGGCCGAGACTACAACAACAACTACAGACACAACAACCACAACTGCCGAGACTACAACAACAACTACAGACACAACAACCACAGGGGCCGAGACAACAACCACAGCGGGAGACACCACAACCACAGTGGCCGAGACTACAACCTCAGCGGCCGACACAACAAGCACAGCGGCCGAGACTACAACCTCAGCGGCCGACACAACAAGCACAGCGGCCGAGACTACAACCACAGCGGCCGACACAACAACCACAGCGGCCGAGACTACAACAACAGCGGCCGAGACTACAACCACAGCAACAGACACAACAACCCCAGCTGCAGACCCGAAAACCACAGCGGCCGAGACTACAACAACAACTACAGACACAACAACCACAACTGCCAAGACTACAACAACAACTACAGACACAACAACCACAGGGGCCGAGAAAACAACCACAGCGGCCGACACAACAAGCACAGCGGCCGAGACTACAACCTCAGCGGCCGACACAACAACCACAGCGGCCGACACAACAACCACAGCGGCCGAGACAACAACCACAGCGGGAGACACCACAACCACAGTGACCGAGACTACAACCTCAGCGGCCGACACAACAACCACAGCGGCCGACACAACAACCACAGCAGCTGAGACTACAACAACAGTGACCGAGACAACAAAAATAGCAGCCGAGACCACAACCACATCTGCTGATAATACAACCACAGCCGCCTAGACTACAACCACAGCTGCAGACACAACAACCACATCTATCGAGACCACAACCACAGCGGCCAAGAGAACAAGCACAGTTGCAGACACAACAACCACAGGGGTTGAGACAACAACCACAGCAGCCGAGACAACAACCACAGGGGTTGAGACAACAACCACAGCAGCCGAGACAACAACCACAGAGGCACACACAACACCCACAGCGGCCGAGACTACAAGTGCAGACACAACAACCACAGGGGCCGAGACTACAACAACTACAGACACCACAACTACAGCGGCCGACACAACAACCACAGCGGCTGAAACTACAACAGGCGCTGAAACTACAATCACAGCTGCAGACACAACAACCACAGCGGCTGAGACTACAGCAACAGCTGCAGATACAACAACCACAGCTGCAGACAAAACAACCCCAGCAGCCGAGACTACAACAACAAGTGCAGACACAACAACCACAGGGGCCGAGACTAGAACAACAACTACAGACACAACAACCACAGCTGCCGAGACCACAAGCAGAGTGGCCGAAAGTACAACAACAGGGGCCGAGACTACAACAACAACTACAGACACAACAACCACAACTGCCGAGACTACAACAACAACTACAGACACAACAACCACAGGGGCCGAGACAACAACCACAGCGGGAGACACCACAACCACAGTGGCCAAGACTACAACCTCAGCGGCCGACACAACAAGCACAGCGGCCGAGACTACAACCACAGCGGCCGACACAACAAGCACAGCGGCCGAGACTACAACCTCAGCGGCCAACACAACAACCACAGCGGCCGAGACTACAACAACAGCGGCCGAGACTACAACAACAGCAACAGACACAACAACCACAGCTGCAGACACAACAACCACAGCGGCCGAGACTACAACAACAACTACAGACACAACAACCACAACTGCCAAGACTACAACAACAACTACAGACACAACAACCACAGGGGCCGAGACTAGAACAACAACTACAGACACAACAACCACAGGGGCCGAGAAAACAACCACAGCGGCCGACACAACAAGCACAGCGGCCGAGACTACAACCTCAGCGGCCGACACAACAACCACAGCGGCCGACACAACAAGCACAGCGGCCGAGACAACAACCACAGCGGGAGACACAACAACCACAGAGACCGAGACTACAACCACAGCGGCCGACACAACAACCACAGCGGCCGACACAACAACCACAGCGGCCGAGACTACAACAACAGTGACCGAGACAACAAAAATAGCAGCCGAGACCACAACCACATCTGCTGATAATACAACCACAGCCGCCAAGACTACAACCACAGCTGCAGACACAACAACCACATCTATCGAGACCACAACCACAGCGGCCAAGAGAACAAGCACAGTTGCAGACACAACAACCACAGGGGTTGAGACAACAACCACAGCAGCCGAGACAACAACCCCAGTGGCAGACACAACAACCACAGCGGCCGAGACTACAAGTGCAGACACAACAACCACAGGGGCCGAGACTACAACAACTACAGACACCACAACTACAGCGGCCGACACAACAACCACAGCGGCAGAAACTACAACAACAGGGGCTGAAACTACAAGCACAGCTGCAGACACAACAACCACAGCGGCAGAGACTACAGCAACAGCTGCAGATACAACAACCACAGCTGCAGACAAAACAACCCCAGCAGCCGAGACTACAACAACAAGTGCAGACACGAAAACCACAGGGGCCGAGACTAGAACAACAACTACAGACACAACAACCACAGCTGCCGAGACCACAAGCAGAGTGGCCGAAAGTACAACAACAGGGGCCGAGACTACAACAACAACTACAGACACAACAACCACAACTGCCGAGACTACAACAACAACTACAGACACAACAACCACAGGGGCCGAGACAACAACCACAGCGGGAGACACCACAACCACAGTGGCCGAGACTACAACAACAGCGGCCGACACAACAAGCACAGCGGCCGAGACTACAACCTCAGCGGCCGACACAACAACCACAGCGGCCGAGACTACAACCTCAGCGGCCAACACAACAACCACAGCGGCCGAGACTACAACAACAGCGGCCGAGACTACAACCACAGCAACAGACAGAACAACCCCAGCTGCAGACCCAACAACCACAGCGGCCGAGACTACAACAACAACTACAGACACAACAACCACAACTGCCAAGACTACAACAACAACTACAGACACAACAACCACAGGGGCCGAGAAAACAACCACAGCGGGAGACACCACAACCACAGTGACCGAGACTACAACCTCAGCGGCCGACACAACAACCACAGCGGCCGACACAACAAGCACAGCGGCCGAGACTACAACCTCAGCGGCCAACACAACAACCACAGCGGCCGACACAACAAGCACAGCGGCCGAGACAACAACCACAGCGGGAGACACCACAACCACAGTGACCGAGACTACAACCTCAGCGGCCGACACAACAACCACAGCGGCCGACACAACAACCACAGCGGCCGACACAACAACCACAGCGGCCGAGACAACAAAAATAGCAGCCGAGACCACAACCACATCTGCTGATAATACAACCACAGACGCCAAGACTACAACCACAGCTGCAGACACAACAACCACATCTATCGAGACCACAACCACAGCGGCAGAGACTACAATTACAGGGGCCCACACAACAACCACAGTGGCCGAGACAACAACACCAGCAGCCGAGATTACAACCACAGCTGCAGACACAACCAGTACAACCAGTACACCACCTACTACCCCCGAAACAATGACTCCAACCAGTACACCAACTACTACCCCCGAAACAATGACTCCAACCAGTACACCAACTGCTACACCTGAAACAACAACCACTCCAACCAGTACACAAACTGCTACACCCGAAACAGCGACTCCATCTATCACACCAACTACTACACCCGAAACAAAGACTCCAACCAGTACACCACCTACTGCACATGAAGCCACGACTCCAACCAGTACACCGACTTCTGAACCTGAAACAACAACTCCAGCCAGTACACCGACTTCTGAACCTGAAACAACAACAACTCCAGCCAGTACACCACCTACTGCACATGAAGCAACAACTCCAACCAGTACACCACCTAGTACACCTTTAACAACAACTCCAACCAGTACACACCCTACAATACCTGCTAAAACTCCAACTAGCGCACCAACTTCAACTCTTCCTATTTCCACTACACCCTCAGCCAGTGGACCAGCTTGTGAGTATGAATAACAAGAGTTGATGATTAGTGAGGTGAGGTTACTTTATATTGTATTCATAGCTTTTTTTTGAGGTTTTGAGGTATGTCAAGTGAATTTTGTTGCATTGACTAACTGGAGGCAAAATCTAAAGTCCAGCTGATGAATGGTGTCGCACCTGATCAGAGTTTTCACCCCACCACAAAACCACAAATGTTTGTGGTTGACACAGCTGTCTATATCACTTTGCAATCAAGTGTTGAAACTGCTGACTAAGCTGAACTTCAGCAAAATAAGAAATATACAATGGTGAACAAAATGCTACCAAGAAGTAAACAGAGATCACTGATAAAATTTGTTGGGACAGGAGTTAGCTACTGAGCTAACTAACCTCTGTTGGTTACACTCAACTCAACTCAATTTTATTTATAAACCACTTTAAAATCAATGTCATTGGTCAAAGTGCACACAAGAGCAAACAGGTTTAAAAATACATATATAAAAAGTAAAGCCACAGTTAACACAATAAACAATAAGAAACAACATCTCAGACTGAGCTAAAAGCCAAAGAGAAGAAATGTGTTTTAAGAGAGCATTTAAAAGCAGAGAGTGAGTCAGCCTGCCTGATGTGCAAAGGGAGATCATTCCATAGTTTGGGGGCAGCGACTGAAAAAGCACGGTCACCTCTCATCTTCCTCTTTGTCTTTAGGATAACTAACAGTGACAGATCAGCTGACCTGAGTGAGCGTGAAGTGACATATAGGTGGAGAAGGTCAGACAGATACGGTGGGGCAAGGCCATGAAGGCATTTAAAAACAAATAAAAGAATTTTAAAATCAATCCTAAAACGAACTGGGAGCCAGTGAAGGGAGGCTAAAATCTCTGTAAAATGTTCACATTTTTTGATGCCAAGTAAAAGTCAAGCAGCAGTATTTTGTACCATCTGTTGTCGGGTGAGTAGTGTCTGGTTTAGCCCAACATAAAGTGCATTGCAGTAGTCTAAGCGAGTAGTGATAAAAACATGGATTAAAATCTCAAAGTGGTGTCGAGAAAGAAATCGCTTCACCTTGGCCATTTGTCTTAATTGATTAAAGTTGGACTTGACTACCGACTTAATTTGAGCAACAGGTTTAAGATCACTGTCCAGTTTTACGCCCAGGTTTGTTGCTGTCAGTGTCAGATGTTGACTCATAGGACCCAGATCAACATTAATTTTGGAGGTATCACTAGGCCCAAACAACATGACCTTAGTCTTTTTATCATTCAGGTGCAAAAGGTTTGTGGACAGCCATGCCTTGACATCCCCAATGCACTCTAAAAGATGGTTTGCAGAATATGCATTTTGTTGCTTCAGTGGCACATAGATTTGACAGTAACAGCATAAAAGTGGAAAGCGATGTCATGTCTCCTAAAACTTAATCCCATTGGAAGAAGGTACAGAGAGAAAAGAAGAGGGCCAAGTATAGAGCCTTGAGGCACCCCAAATGTAAGGGGTGCTGCACAAGATTCAGCAGCTCCAATACGGACACAAAAACTTCTGTCTGATAGGTAGGGTCTGAACCAAAACAACACTAAAATAAAACTAAAATAACACCCTTTATGCCCAACTAGTTTTCTAGACGAAACAGGAGAATCTGATGGTCCACTGTATTGAAGGCTGCTGGTAGGTCCAAAAGGACCAAAGCAACACAGTGACCAGAGTCAGTGGATAAAAGAATGTCATAAAAAACCAGCAACACTGGTGACTCAGTACTGTGACGGGATTTAAAATCAGACTGGAATGCCTCCAGGGTGTCATGATTATTTAAAAATGAGCTCAGCTGGCAGTAGACAGATTTCTCTAAAATTTTAGAAAGAAAAGGAAGTTTGGAGATCAGTCTAAAATTGAAAAGTTTAGAGGAGTCTAAACCAGGTTTTTTAATAAGTGGGAGCACCACTGCATTCTTAAAGCTGGCAGGCACTGTACCATATGCTAAGCTTTACTTAATAATATTAAGTACATATGGTACCAAGGTGGAAAGGACCTCTTTAAAAAGACGAGGTGGAATGGGGTCATTTGGAGACCCAGCAGGCATCATATGACCAATGATATCTCTCAGAGATGGCAAACTGACAGGCTCAAGCTGACCAAAAACAGGTGGGCATGTCACAGAGATAGAGGGGTCATAAGAGGGAGAACTAATGAGGGCCCTGGTGCCACCAACCTTATTAATGAAAAAGCTCATGAAATTCTCACACAATTCAGTGGAGCTCTCCAGGCAATCCGAATGTGGTGCATTTAGAGCAGAATTTGCAATTTTAAAAAGAACACGGGGATTGTGACAGCTAGGAGAAATAATATCAGAAAAGTATAGATTTAGCATCTTTCACAGTTTTCTGATAAAAACGACAGCTGCCACATAACACCTGGAAGGACACCTGTAACCTTTCTTTCTCCCACTTTCGCTCAGCTCTCCTGCAACTGTGCACGTAGTGCGCATAGTGTCATTCATCTAAGGCTCAGATTGAGGTTTGGAAAATCTAATTTTCAGTGGAGCCACGGTATCCCGAGAGACTCAGAAAGGCTGATCGCAGCGTTAAAGGCTGCAGAGAACCGAGTGGCAGTGGAGGAATTAAAAATACGACAGTGCTGTGTAGCAGTGCAAAAGATATATGTCATCATATGTCATATGTCAAAAGAAAGGCACATCAAAGACAATGGGCATATGGTCAGAAAAAGTAGCATCACAAACCTCTAAGTTAGAAACAGTAAAACCATATGTTAAAACAAAGTCGAGAGTGTGCCTACATTTTTCTGTTGGACTAGACACAAACTGCACAAAATTAAAAGAGACAATAAGGTGTAGGAAGTCTTTTGCCAATGGCTTTAAAGGACAGCATACCAACTATTAAAATCTGATCATAGTTTGGCATTATTCCTGTCAAGAAGTCAGCAAAGTCACCAATTAAATCTTTGTTGAAGAAAAATGAATGTTGGTCTGTTCAAAAAAATAGCAGTGTCTGCATTTTTCTTTATAAACTCAAACATTTACTTTATGAACTGGAAAATCTTCAGGAATTAGCATTCCTGTGACTCACTAAACTAATATTTCGTTGTATAACCACTGTTTTTGAGAACTGTTTCACAACTGTGTTGCATGGAGTCAGCCAACTTCTGGCACTTGTGAACAGCTATTCCAGCCCAGGATGATTTGACAACTTTCCACAATTCCTCTGCATTTCTTGGTTTTGCCTCAATAACAGCATTTTTGATATCACCCCACAAGTTTTCTATCGGATTAACGTCTGGGGATTGGGCTGACCACTCCGTAACTTTAATTTTGTTGGTCTGGAACCAAGATGCTGCTCTCTTACTGGTGTGGTTAGGGTCGTTGTCTTGTTGAAACACCGATTTCAAATGCATTTCCTTTTCAGCATAAGGCAACATGACCTCTTCAAGGATTCTGATATATGCAAACTGATCCATGATCCCTGTTATGCAATAAATAGGCCTGACACCATAGTAAGAGAAACATTCGAATATCATGATGCTTGCACCACCATGCTTCACTGTCTTCAGAGCATACTGTAGCTTGAATTCAGTGCTTGGGGGTCACCTGACAAACCATCTGAGGCCCTTGGACCAAAAAAGAACAATCTTAAATTCATCAGTCCACAAAATGTTTCTACATTTCTCTACAGGTCAGTCAGTGTGTTCTTTGGCAAACTGTAACCTCTTAGCACATGCTTTTTTTTTCCATAGTGGGACTTCATGGGGGCTTTTTGCTGACAGATTAGCTTCACACAGGTGACTTCTAATTGTCACAGTACTCACAGGTAACATCAGACTGTCTCCGATCACCATGGAGCTGATCATTGGCTGAGTCTGCCATCCTGACTATTCTTCGATCCATTTGAATGGTAGTCTTCCATTTTCGTCCATTTCTCTCTGGCTTTGCTTTCCATTTTAGAGCACTGGAGATCATTTTAGCCGAGCAGCCTATCGTTTTCTGCACTTCTTTATATGTTTTCTCCTTTTCAATCAACATTTTAAAGAACGCTTTTCTTTTGAACAATGTCTGAAATGGCCCATTTTTCTCAGGTTTTCAGTGAGAAATGCATGTACAACACGTGTTGGCTTCATCCTTAAATAAGGGACACCTGATTGACGCTTGTTTTTTCACAGAATGAATGACCTCACTGATTGGACTCTACACTGCTATTATTTTGAACACACCCCTTTCAATTAATTATTCAATTACACAGACTCAGGAGTATGCATATCATGAATGTTGGGTCTGCTGGTTTTCTATGACTCTACTACACCTACTGGTAAATTGTTTGCCATGTAGTAATATGATTTCTACCAAAAAGATTGATTGATCTCTTTACTCATGTTGGACTGCTATTATTTTGAACACAACTGTATGTGTACCAAATTTCATACATGTACATGAAACACAGCAGTGGGAATTGAACTGAAGGTGGCGCTGTAGAGCCATTTTGAAAGGGCCATGTTTAGGCCCTCAAAAAAGCAATTCATTTGCCTAAATGTCCAAAGCAATTACAACAGGACCTTCGCACAGGTTGTGCTCGGGCCCGAATTATATGGGCTTAACCCTTTAACACCGAACCTGTCATCAGTGACAGAACATATTTCAAATGTCCTGCCCTTTGTGGACTTCCAGCAACACTTACCAAGTGCAATTTCTCAGCTTTCCAAAACCATTTGAATTTTTCCAGTAGAACAAATGGTCACGTAATTATGGTAATTCAAAGTTCGTTTGATCTGATGTCTTAGCAGTGATACATACGGTGTTAACCACCCGTTCATGGCAGGTAACAGGTGTATCAGCGCCAGTAACTGGAAAATTGTCAATAGACATGAGGTTGCTTGCGAGCTTTGATAAATGCAACTACTTGCAGTAACTTTATGTCAGCACTGAATAGAACACAGTGATCACTAATGCATGATGTGTTGATTCTGACCTTCATTCTAACGTGTCTTTGTGTTTCTAGATGTTGCAGCTCTTAGAATGAAGATCACCTCTTTGGTGAACTTGTCTCAAACTGATACAGATACTGTCCTTACACAGGTAGGTCTATTTTTATCTATTCAGAAATCCAATCAGAACATCAGACAACTGCACCTTGGAATATATGGAAACAATTTACCAACTACAAATTAAAGAAGCACTAAAATTATTAAAGGTCATGCCTCTATAAATATCTGTTTCTTTAAAATTACCCTTAAATATTTTGAACACAGGTTTCTTTAAATGTTCTCTGTGAGTAGTTTTTGCTGAATCAGAAAATTATCTTGGCTCTATTTTGGATTATATGCAGCCCCTCTAAATCCTAAAAATCTTTGTATTGTCCAATCCATTCTCTTTCCCTGGGTACCAAATTTTGCCATTTTGACAAAGCTGTTGACTTAACACACAGGTTTTTATAATAGTACGGAAATGATGGTGGTTGTGTAAGTTTAGGGTTTTCCGATTTCACATCCTTTCCAGCTCTTCTCTGAGCCCTTGGTATTTATTGAGCTTCTTGTGTTCCTTCTTCCTGATGTTGCTGTCACTTGGTATTGCAACGTCTACCACCACGTCTACTACCACGTCTACTACCACCTTCTTCCTTTGATTGTCCATCACTACAATGTCCGGTTGGTTAGCCATTACAAGTTTGTCTGTCTGTATCTGGAAGTCCCACAGGATCTTAGGTCTATTGTTCTCACCCACCCTTTGGGGGCGTGTCCCATTTTGACCTTGGGACTTCCAGGTCATACTCAGCACAGATGTTCCTGTATACTATGCGGGACACCCTGTAATGGTGTTCCATGCATGCCCTGCCTGCTAGCATTTTGCACCCTGCTGTTATGTGTTGGATTGATACAAGGGCATCTCTGCACAGCCTGCACCTGGGATCTTGCCTGGTGTGGTAGACCCCAGGCTCTATTGATCTTGTGCTCAGAGCTTGTTCTTGTGCTGCCATGATTAGTGCCTCTGTGCTGTCTGTCAGTCCATGCATTGGTAGGATTTCTCTACATCAGTCACTTCTTCTACCGGTGGTACATGCTGTGCAGAGGCCTGTCCTTCAATGAATGTTCCTGTTCTTCCTCTGGTTTCTGCTGCCCGAGGTACTCGCTAAGCACATGATCCTTTCTATCTTCCTGATGTATTCATGGATCTTCGTTTTTTCATCTAGGACAGTGGTTCTGACACTCACTGGTCCTTGGTCACCTTCCTTCCACTTAGCGTACAGTCTCAGGGTGCTGGATTTGGGGTGAAACCCTCCATGCATGATAAGGAGCTTTCTTGTCTTGACATCAGTGGCTTCTATTTCCTCCTTTGGCCAGCTTATTATCCCAGCAGGGTATCTGACAACTGGCAGGACGTAGCCCAGATTCTTGTTCTTCCTATTCAGCTGACTCTTTAGGACTTACCTTACTCTCTGCAGGTACTCGGCTGTTGCAACTTTCCTCGCGACCTCTTCATGGTTCCTCTTCAATGTTGCCTTCTGGTAGTGTAATCCCCTCGGTTCTTACTACTTTTCCTCTCTCAGTTAAGATCCGGCTACACTTCTCCAGTCCAAATGACATTCTGATATGATTGCTGTAGATCCTGGTGGTGTGGATCAATGGATTGATATCTCGTTCACTCTTGGCACACAGCATGATGTCATCTATTTAGACAAGACAAGACAAGACTTGACTTTAATGATCACACGACAGGGAAATTTGCACATTACAGCAGCTCATTACAGAGAAAAATGAAAGGATGAAGAAAACAAAAGAAATAAAATACAATAGAATAGAATAACAAACACTATATACGTAAAATATATATCAATATCAATACACATATACATATACACACACATATATGCACACATCAAAACACTATATACAGATATCAAAAACACTATATACATTTGTTAAAGTGATGGCAGTGGAGGTAAAGTGTCCGAGTGACTCATGACATTACGATGTGTTGTACAGAGGTGGGTGATGTTTGCTCTATTCCGTAATTGGTATCTGCAGCCAGTCTTGTTGATGATCTGGCTGAGGGGATTCAGGCCTATGCAGAACAGCAGTGGTGATAGAGCATCTCCTTGGTAATCCCCCACTTGATGATAACTTGTGCAATTGGTTTGAAGTTGGCCTCTAGTGTTGTTCTCCACATTCTTGAGTTTTTGATGAAAGCTCTTAGGGTTCTGTTGATCTTGTACAATTCTAGACATTCCAGGATCCCTGTGTGCTGCATTGAGTCAGTTTTCATAGTTTTTATTGGACAAAGGATTTCTCTGGTTGGGTAGTTCCTACAGCAGCCCACTGGGGAAACACCCTTATAACGCCATTCTATAAAAAGTTCTCTGATGACTCTGCCATAGTTGGCCTCATCACAGATGAGGATGACTCAGAGTACATACAGTGGACTCAGGACTTTGTGGAAAACCAAGGAGCTTTTGGTGGATTTCCACATGCAGAGACCCAGTACACTGACACCGATGAACCACATCCAGGGAGTGGAAATTGAGATTGTGGACTCTTATAAGTACCTGGGTGTTCACCTGAACAATAAACTGGACTGGACTCACAACACTGATGCATTTTACAGGAAGGGCCAGAGCAGACTCTACCTGTTGAGAAGGCTGAGGTCTTTTGGAGTGCAGGGGGTGCTCCTGAAGACCTTCTACAATTCTGTAGTAGCAACAGCCATATTCTATGCTGTAGTATGTTGGAGCAGCAGCTTATCTACAGCTGAGAGGAAGTGCTTAGACAAGCTCATCAGGAAGGCCAGCTCTGTCCTAGGATGTCCTCTCGACCCAGTGCCGGTGGTGGGAGACAGAAGGACTATGGCTAAAATAACATCATTCATGGACAATGTCTCCCACTCCATGCACAAAGCTATTAGTGAACTGGAGAGCTCCTTCAGTGACAGACTGCTGCACCCTAAATGCACAGAGGAGCGTTATTGCAGGTCCTTCCTCCCAGCAGCTGTAAGACTCCATAACGTCACTGCTCCCAACAAAACCACTACAGTCAATAGTGTTTACATCCATGCTGGCGTATGTATATACTGCATTGTAAATAATTCAATTCAATTTTTATTTATATACTGTAGCACCAAATCACAACAAACAATCGCCTCAAGGCGCTTTGTATTGTGGGTAAAGACCCTACAATAATACAGAGAAAACCCAACAGTCAAAACGACCCCCTATGAGCAAGCACTTGGTGATGGTGGGAAGGAAAAACTCCCTTTTAACAGGAAGAAACCTCCAGCAGAACCAGGCTCAGGGAGGGGCAGTCATCTGCCACGACCGGTTGGGCTGAGGGGAGAGAAATGACATGATGTGTAAGAGAGCCAGAGATTAATAACAATTAATGATTCAATGCAGAGTGGAGTATAAACAAAGTAAATAAGGTGAATGAAAAGAAACAATCTATTATGGGAACCCCCCCAGCAGCCTAGGCCTATAGCAGCATAACTAAGGGATGGTTCAGGGTCACCTGATCCAGCCCTAACTATAAGCTTGATCAAAAAGGAACGTTTTAAGCCTAATCTTAAAAATAGAGAGGGTGTCTGTCTCCCGAATCCAAGCTGGAAGCTGGTTCCAAAGAAGAAGGGCCTGAAAGCTGAAGGCTCTGCCTCCCATTCTACTCTTAAGTATCCTAGGAACCACAACTAAGCCAGCAGTCTGAGAGCGAAGTGTTCTGTTGGGGTGATATGGGACTATAAGGTCTTTGAGATAAGATGGGGCTTGGTTATTCAATACCTTGTATGTGAGGAGTAGGATTTAAATTCTATTCTAGATTTAACAGAGAGCCAATGAAGAGAAGCCAATGTGTGAGAAATATGCTCTCTCTTTCTAGTCCCTGTCAGTATTCTAGCTGCAACATTTTGGATCAGCTGAAGGCTTTTCAGGGAGCTTTTAGGACAGCCTGATAATAATGAATTACAATAGTCCACCCTAGAAGTAATAAATGCATGAATTAGCTTTTCAGCATCACTCTGAGAAAGGATGTTTCTAATTTTAGAAATATTGTGCAAATGCAAAAAAGCGGTCCTACATATTTGTTTAATATGTGCATTGAAGGACAAATCCTGGTCGAAAATGACTCCAAGATTTCTCACAGTGTTACTGGAGGCCAAAGTAATGCCATCCAGAGTAAGTATCTGGTTTGACACCATGTTTCTAAGATTTGAGGGGCCGAGTACAAGAATTTCAGTTTTATCTGAATTTAGAAGCAGGAAATTAGAGGGCATCCAGGCCTTAATGTCTTTAAGACATTCCTGCAGTTTAATTAATTGATGTGTGTCATCTGGCTTCATTGATAGGTAAAGCTGAGTATCATCTGCATAACAATGAAAATTGATGCAATGCTTTCTAATAATACTGCCTAAAGGAAGCATGTATAATGTAAATAAAATTGGTCCTAGCACAGAACCCTGTGGAACTCCATAATTAACCTTAGTGTGTGAAGAAGACTCCTCATTTACATGAACAAATTGGAGTCTATTAAATAAATATGATTCAAACCACTGCAGTGCAGTACCTTTAGTACCTATAGTATGCTCTAATCTCTGTAAAATGTTATGGTCAACAGTATCAAAAGCTGCACTGAGGTCCAACAGGACAAGAACAGAGATGAGTCCACTGTCAGAGGCTCTAAGAAGATCATTTGTAACCTTCACTAATGCTGTTTCTGTACTGTGATGAATTCTGAAACCTGACTGAAACTCTTCAAATAAACCGTTCCTCTGCAGATGATCAGTTAGCTGTTTTACAACTACTCTTTCAAGAATCTTTGAGAGAAAAGGAAGGTTGGAGATTGGCCTATAATTAGCTAAGACAGCTGGGTCAAGTGATGGCTTTTTAAGTAGAGGTTTAATTACAGCCACCTTGAAGGCCTGTGGTACATAGCCAACTAATAAAGGCAGATTGATCATTTTTAAGATAGAAGCATCAATAATTGGAAAGATATCTTTGAACAGTCTAGTTGGAATGGGATCTAATAAACTTGTTGCTGGTTTGGAGGAAGTAACTATTGAAGTTAACTCCGAAAGATCAACTGGAGTGAAAGAGTCTAAACAAATACCAGCAGTGCTGAAAGCAGCCAAACATGAAGATAAATCTTTGAGATGGTTATGAGTAATTTTTTCTCTAATGTCTAAAACTTTATTTGTAAAGAAATCCATGAAGTCATTACTAGTTAAAGTGAAAGGAATACTCGGCTCTACAGAGCTCTGACTCTTAGTCAGCCTGGCTACAGTGCTGAAAAGAAACCTGGGGCTGTTCTTATTTTCTTCAATTAATGATGAATAGCAAGATGTCCTAGCTTTACGGAGGGCTTTTTTATAGAGCAACAAACTCTTTTTCCAGGCTAAATGAGCATCTTCTAATTTATTGAGACGCCATTCCCTCTCCAGCTTACGGGTTATCTGCTTAAATACGCTGTCTTGTTCAAGGTTCAACACATCGGCACATTATGTGCATTTTTAAGTGAACCTATATTTATGCCTATTTCTCATTTAACAGTATTTTCTGTTATATTCTTTTACAGTATATTATTATTATTAGTAGTAGTAGTAGTAGTAGTAGTAGTAGTAGTAGTAGTAGTAGTGTTTTTGTAAATCTTTTTTTTTTTTTTTACATACTGTTTTCAACAACGTAAATTTTTATATCTGTGGCTGCTGTTATACCTGAATTTCCCCTTTGTGGGACAATAAAGGCTGTTCTTCTTAAATAAATAAACATGCTAATTTATTCCACAATATAGACATGCACAACCAAGTATTGACTAAAAAACTGTGTCTATTCTCTTTCTAAGGAACCCACAGATTTATTAAAACAAAAAAAAAGTGACATGTATTTTTTTTCTCTCCATAGATCAAAAATATGCTGGTATCATACGGGCTGCCCCAAAACATGACCATACGCCTTGTAAGCAGCAAGCCACAGATTGGTACAAACAAAACCATAAATTCCTCTATTGCCAGAAGATGAACATCCACTGACAGCTTCAGGAAGATTTCGATTTCAGCTGCTAAATTAAGTTTTATCTCCATTGTTCTTTGACACATATTTTTACTCGTTTTTTTTCCTCAAAAGCAGTTTTTAAAAGCAAAACGTTTGCTTGACTCTCTGTGCTGTGATCTAAAATTATTTATTTGAAAAAAAAAAGTATATTTATGAGTGTGTGCATTCCTCTTGTTACAGTTGGAAGATTTTTGCCCTTGCATTTTATTTAAGTGTAACATTTTCCTTGCCTCTTTCTATTAATTTTAATTACTGTTTAATGTCTCATTTTATTGTCTTTTCACTGTGTGAAATGCATTCATGTTATGCTTTGTGTGATTTCTCTTTGAAACCCTTTAAAACTTAGCTTTGATATGTGCTATGTATATAAAGGTATTGTTATTATTGTTAATAATAATAATTATTATTATTTAAATGTGGTGAATAGCACATTTTAAAAGGTCTATGCAAAAATGCTAAAGTGCAGTCATGTCCTGCAGGACTGCCTATGGTGAGACCCAAAATGCAAATCATACAAACCACAATCTTTGGATATGTTCAGTTGATCAGAGGCCTGTAGTATGAAGCAGGGTTTTGGTTTGTCCAGGTAAATTCAGTAGTAAACCCTGGGTTTTCAGTACTGTGAAGGTGGCTCACTTTTTTAAATTGCTATCCAAGTGATGACGTATAATTCCATTTCCTGGTCCAAACTGTCATGTGATCAATATGCTGCAATACTTTATCCCAGGTTGTTTTAATCAGTCCGAGTAAAAATAAAAGACTGATGAAAAAGAGAGGAGGAAATTGCTGCAGTTGATAAGGTATGTTACAGTCTTCTGTAATAGGGAACCGTCATTGGTTCTGCCATTGCATTTTATTTAGGAGCATTTGGACCCAGAAATGACATCAGACTTAGAGACCAGATAGGAGACACTAACTGTGTCCAAATTCAGGGGTCGCATCCTTCGAAGGCCGCATTTGTAGGCCGATTACGTCACAGCACGACGATGAAGGCTGTCCAAATTAGAAGACTCCTCGAAATGCGGTCAACGAATGCATCCCTCTCTTCTCAAATTTGGAGGATGGGCCTGGTGCATCCTTCATGGCCTACCATATCCCATGATTCATTGTGCATCAAAAATCAAACATGCAATGGCAGTGGATAGCGGCCAAAAATTGTGAAATATGACTGTTTCTATGACACAAAAACTTTTAAGATGTTTTCAGGCAAGAATGTAAATGTGTAAACAGAAAATATTAGCTTGTTTTATCAAGATTTTGCTTAATTGGAAAAAATGCTCAGCCGTTTTTGGAGATGTCTGTTGCCACTGCTCTACCAGGAGCTCACCTCGCTAGCTGTCAGCTGAACTGGCTATCAAGGCTTTCTACACCCAGAGAGAATGCCTGACTGCGGCACATCCTTTTCAAACCCCCACTGGCTTTCACTGCTGAATGGAAGTTAAACACAGATATAACTCACTCAGATGATCTCTAACAGCTGGTGTCTCGTTTATTTCATTGTTTCATTTGTTCCTGAGCAAATTGGTTTGGCTGAAATGAAAGTTAAGCAAAAGCTCAGCTCCATTATAACAGTTTTTTTTTTTCCACAGC
Organism: Archocentrus centrarchus; assembly: GCF_007364275.1. Classification (NCBI taxonomy): domain Eukaryota; kingdom Metazoa; phylum Chordata; class Actinopteri; order Cichliformes; family Cichlidae; genus Archocentrus; species Archocentrus centrarchus. The sequence goes on along the minus strand of NC_044363.1, from coordinate 3,362,784 downwards.
TGTGCTTGGCATTGTGTGGCATGAGCTACGCTGAGGTCAGGGCAGGCGATCCTGATATGAAGACCAGACCGTCCAGTTTCACAGCTGCTCACTTCCGGCCTTTGTGGTCTTTGTGGGCTGCAAAGGACCCGGTCTACATAGGCTGGGTCCTTCGAAGGATGCGGCCCTTGAATTTAGACACAGCTACTGTTAGAACACGGGAATTGCATCTAATTATAAACTAAAAACAAAACAAAACAAACAAAAAAAAACTCTACATACTCAAACTCTGAAAAAGTAACACTTTTGCATTTGTTGTGCACCCTCAGGAATCTGGTGGAGTCTCAAAGGGTCAGGGCTGTTTTGAAAGCTAAAAGGCAGGCACAACACAATACAAAGCAGGTGGTCATAAATATATGCTTGATTTGTGTATTTTGTAAAATTGAAGATTGTATTGATTTATTTGCACCATGTCTCCAAGTGTCACTCTCAGCTTTGATGTGTCATTGGGAGTGTTTAAAATAGTGAGTTGACTGCTTAGTAATTTAAATGCCATTGCTTAGTTTCTGGATTCACAAGCTTCACTTGTTTTTACATTGACATATCATTACAGGTCCAAAAATAAATATAACCATGCATGACAAGTAGGGTCTGTACTTTTGATGCATAGGAATTTTATCATCAAAAATAAAAATATATCATAAATAAACCTCTGTACCATCTATGCAAAAAAAACCCCAAAACAAATGCAGAATGGCCATGCAAAAAGTAGCAACTGTTCTCAGTGAACACAATTTGGTGCAGCATCTGCAGATGCAAGTTAGAACCATTGAAAGAAAAAAAATGCAAAAATAATATTCATAAAACAAGCCAACTTACTTGGGTGTAACTCATTTAAGATAGGCGAGGCAAACTGGAATCTCTGGTATGAGGAAACATAATTCCATTCAGTTTCTTATTAGCAAACAGTTCCACAATCTGGCATAGATAATGTGTAAATATGTGAACAGGCCATTTATCTTTAAGAATATGTAGTGAACTGCTGACGACCATTAACGACGACATTTGTATTTTATGTTAAAATTCTTTAAATGCTTTGTTCTTGTCTCTTTTAAATGTTTATTCTTGTCGCAGATTATGTTCATCTATATATTTATGAGGCCAGATGACACAACTGAATTAAACAACAGTTGTGTTTAGAGAAATAAAAACCAATCAGCAATTTTCTACTTCTGAATAAATATCTGTATTAGTCCCACAATGGGGAAATTACAGTTAACAGAACACCCATCCAAGAGACAGGTGTCTGAGGTCATGCAGCCGTTTTACCGGCAATACCTTTTTAAATTCTAAATCAAGACAATGCCATTATTATATTCCTAGTTTTTATATTTGGCCCTAAAACCCTTAGAAATCCATCTTGCCAAATACTCTCAATGGCATTACCATGGACTGCAGTACTTTGAAGATATATCCTTAATCTCAAATATAAAACAAATCTCTGGGACAGTCTAATTTCATATGTAATGTTGAGGTTCTCTGAAAAAAGCCTTTAGTTTATCCAACATGTTGCAACAAGAGTACTAACCAAATACTGTATATAAAGCTAGACACAGCCATTGAAATGAATTTCAAACTAATTTGAATCGCTTCAGTGTTTGTGTATAAAATAACTGATTTAATGAGACTTTTGAGACTGTTTATCAGCAGATTTCAGAATGGGATAATTTCTCTTGGCATATTTTATTTTAACTCTGGCGCATTTCACCACTGAAGGGTAGTATATATGAATGCTGACCAACTTTATCTCCAGATGTGGGCAACAGACATGAAAGAAGCTTCCACTCTATGTGATCTGTTGTGTATAGGAATCACTTTTGTTTCACAAAACGCTGTTGACACTGTATCCATCACTATTGTAACTAATAGATCAAATTAAAAACAAATATGTGACAAAGGATTTTGACAAAGTTTTGACGAATTCAAAACAACTTTATGTAAAATATATTTTAAAAAAATAATCTGATGTTTGTGCTTCTTACATTTATTTAGGCAGCTGCACGCAGTGACTATTCCCATTTTGTAAGAAAGATTTTTCCTCACTCCAGGCAATGTTCTGGCTAACAAACTAAATGAGCTTCTGTGTGGGAGGAAAACAGCTGGCAAAAGGGCAGAGTCAAAGAGATGCTATCTTTTGAAGTATGAGTGTTAGAGCTGTCTGTGATTTCTGCCTTTGTGCAGGGAGATGAACGTGCTCATCATGTTGGTCTCTGTGCTGCTGTTGCTGCCGCTAATGCATTGCAGCACTCAGGCTTCTAATTTTTTGTGGTCATTTATGATTTATGATACGTGCATGTTCTTACACAGCCAAATTAGTTTAGTGTCATATATACTGTAAATATATACAGATCACATATATATATACTGTAAATAGTCCGGCCTGTTAAGGTTCAATACACAGGCACATCATGTACATTGTATATAGTGTTATTATTAGTAGTAGTAGTATTAAGGTTAATATTGTTTGTTGATTTTATATATATTCTTTTCTTAATAGTGTGAATTATTATATCTTTATTTATATTTATAATAACTGCGGCTGCTGTTACACCCAAATTTCCCCTCTGTGGGACAATAAAGGCTGTTTCTTCTTCTTCTTATATTTCAAAAAGTAAGTAAACCATTTCTTGCAATAAATCTACAGGTGAGCCTTCGGTATAAATTGAACTTCCTCCACTGCGCAGACTTTGATGTGTTTAGTTGCCGCAGTGGTGACTGTGGGACTGGAACCTATACACTATATATGGTCAAACAAGAGAGCAGCGGAGAGTGGTGTCAGAGAGAGGGAATCATGACTCAACTGGTTCCCAGCAACGATCCTTTTGAGCTCTGGTGAGTGTTGGACACTAAAAATTCCTTTGTAAAAGAATGTTTAAAATTGTCCATAAAGGGTGACAAAAACCAAATCAGCTTTGCCAAAATTTCAACAGTTCAATGAAATATAATTTGAGGTATTTTCAGCCATAAAAAATTATGCCAGCAATCAGTTCTGCTGTCTTGGTAGCTCATCGCAACCCATAACTTTACAACATAGCATGTATGTTTGAAAACTGAAGTTCCACTGAAGATTGAACAGTGGTACTTGGGTATCTGACATTGTAAATGGCATTGTATCACGAAGAGCTGTAACTCTTGTTGAACTGAGAAATCGATCTGACACTGGCAAAGCAAACGCATCACCCCAGACCACCATCATACCAACTGTAAGGTAAGCCCACTAAATTTTTGTGCTTCCCATACATCTTTATTTTAATAAATGTGCACATGTACCTAGGTAGAGGATTACCCCCAGAAGGAGAGACCCAGCTCTCCAACTGGCAGAGTACGGGGAAATGTGGACTTGTTTATAGTTTTGAATTTAATTACACAAGAGAGAATATTTCACCTCAAGTCTCTTTTTGTCCTCTTGCAGTCCTCTTGTACTCTGTCATTCAACCCTTTCACGTTCTAATACTCAGACAGAATTGTGTACCTGTGTTCAAGGTTAAATTAATGAAACGACTAAAGAAATGCACACAGAAAAATGCAGTTTTTTTCTTACTCTCTCTGCAACCTTTATTTCTCTCTCAGAGTTCCCTAAAATTGTCAGAGAAATTTCAGTCTGTTGAAGTTTGATCCTGATGGAGATGAAGTTAAATGCAGGAATGGAAACATATCACTGTTTGAGTGTAACCCCTGCACTCCACCATCTGTCCTCAGCCTCTCATCGGTAAGCAACAATTATCAACAATTATCTCAGATGAGACAGGCAGATAGTTGGCACAGAGAGTGATGTAATGTCTTGAATAGCAACACTTTAATTGAGTAAAAAATCATACCAATGTATGTGGCAAAAGTGAGTAAACATTAGAAAAAGAGGTGTTGAGAAAAAGAAAAGGAAAAGTAAAATAAAAAGGACAGAAATGGACAAAAAGAAGAAATGGGGGAGAGAATGGAGAAAAGTAGAGGAAGGTGCACTGCTAAAAAAACCCACTGGATTGTCAAAAAAAGCAAAACAAAAACAAACACTTAAAAAACAAAACAGCATCCGAAAAGGAGAAAAACAAGTAAATGCACAAACATTTTGTGAGGTGTCTGAATGTGCATTTGTCATGAAACATACTTGATAATGAGCTTGAAAAGCACCAACAATGACAAGCCAATTATACCCTAAACCCCATAGGGTTATAGCCTTGAATTTAGTTACATAACAGAGAATAGTTTGGTTATTTTGACATGAAGCTACTTTTTTGTCCTCTTGCAGTCCTCTTGTACTCTGTCATTCAGCCCCACCAGCAGCATTAATGAAGGTCTGTATGCAGTACAACTGGTGATGGAAGACTTCCCCAGGCAGAACATCACCCTGACTCAAACCAACGGGACACAAACAGCAATAAATATCAATGATGCCATCAGCAAAATACCAATCCAATTTGTTTTGCAAGTTATCAGTATATGTTTTGATAACTTGAACCGATAACTCCAAAGCATTTCCACTGATATCAGTGTGCAAAATGTGCAGCAGTTTGACTACCAGTGTTGTAAGGATTGTATCTCTGGACCAACAAATGGCAATCTGTCCAGCACTTGCAGAGATATTTTATCTTGGATCATCATGGTATTTCCATCTTGGGAAACTATAGCTAACTTTATGGTATATTTACAGTGGGTCCTGTAGCACCAACCTGCACAGAAGGACTCTTTCTGCCCAGGTTCCTGCCTCCAACACCAGCCCACAGAGCTCAATTCTACAACAGTGTCAAAAGCTACGTTCACACTGCAGCCTGAAGTGACCCAATTCCAATTTTTTGTGAAATCCAATTTTTTTTGCATGGTCGTTCACATTTCCAAATATATGCGACTTGGATGTGATCTGTGTGTGAACAGCAGACGAACCATAAAGTGTCCCGCATGCGTAGTAGAGTTCGCGATAACGTCACCTGTAGCGAGTGCGCTCAATGTTTGTGGAAGTCACCCGTTTTCCTTCCCGCATCCGCGTAACGGGACGCAGAATAGTGATGTTTGTCGAGTATTAATGACGTGCAGGTCGGATAAATGCGACCTGGCCGTACACACTCAGGTCGCATTTGAAAAGACCGGATACGTATTGGATTTAGGACCACATATCCGAGTGGCCTGGGTCGCATTTGAAAAAATACGATCTGTGTTGTTCAGACTGGCATGAAAAGATCGGATACAGGTCGCATGAGGGCGAAAAAAAAAAAAAAAAAAAATCGGATTTGGGTCACTTCAGGCTGCAGTGTGAAAGCAGCCAATGAGACACTGGAAATCAACATCATTGCAGAAGCTCTGAACTCCGTGTAAGTGAAAAGAAAAAAAAACCTTTAAAGATTTTATTAACTAACATATAAAAGTTTAAATATTTCACGCAGGGCAGCCCCTGGCTAGGCATGAACACAGGGAACATGCAAATCTGCCATATTTTTCAGATCATCGGGTTATATATCTGACATGATTTTTTTAGCAAAACTCCAGTGCATAAGATTACAGACAAATTATACAAGACGGCAACAAGCAAACCAGTACCATACAGATGTAAGGACATAAATATAAATTTATTAGACTGAAACAGTAGTAAACACTGAAAGTTAGGCAAGAAGACATACAGGGGTTGGACAATGAAACTGAAACACCTGTCATTTTAGTGTGGGAGGTTTCATGGCTAAATTGGACCAGCTTGGTGGCCAATCTTCATCAATTGCACATTGCACCAGTAAGAGCAGAGTGTGAAGGTCCAATTAGCAGGGTGAGAGCACAGTTTTGCTCAAAATATTGCAATGCACACAAAATTATGGGTGACATACCAGAGTTCAAAAGACGACAGATTGTTGGTGCACGTCTTGCTGGCGCATCTGTGACCAAGACAGCAAGTCTCTGTGATGTATCAAGAGCCACGGTATCCAGGGTAATGTCAGCATACCACCAAGAAGGACGAACCACATCCAACAGGATTAACTGTGGACACAAGAGGAAGCTGTCTGAAAGGGATGTTGTGGTCTAAAACCAGGTGTTTCAACCCCTGTATCTCTATGGTTGGCTGGATTGAGACCAGGTAAAAAGTGTGCTCGAGTAGAGAAAAAACAAAGCTATGCTCTCTTTGCACATGGGGAGGTTTTGAAAAAAGAAAGTTTGACGAGCATTTTTCTTTTATGTTTGCTGAAGGATCTCTGAGCTGCTCTACAGTGGACTGTACAACATAACTGAGACTAAAACAGGATCAGGACAGTTCACCCTGAGATGGACACCATCTGAGAGTGAAAATGGACAAAGCCACCTCATCTGTTTTTTTGTCCAGGCACTTTCTGGGTCAGTCTCATGTTTCATATCAATTACTTTATAGAAAGTTATTTCTGTAAACTGTTAAAATTCCAGAATGGAGAAAGTGATCTGTAGCACAGTTTCAAAGCCACATATTTAAGTTTTGTGATTGTGTAGATTTTAGATAAAGAGTTAATGTTAACTAATTACCTATATTTTTAACTTGCTTCCTAATGTTTTTCCTTTTTTACAGTTTGCTCAGTCATAAAAATTGTTCAAACTTTCCTTTGATACAAAAAATATTTTTTATCTTTTGAGATTACAATTTGAGCCAGATGGCAACATGAAAACTAGGAAGCAACAGCAGAAACACAACTCTTTGACAAGAAAACAAAAGTCACAGAAGCACAGCACCAGAAATGTCACATTTCAAGTAAACACAGCATCAGCCAGAATGTCTGAATGTTTCTAAACATTTGCGTGGTACTGTAAATGTTAGCAAAGCTGACATCCATCCATGACCTGAAACATCCTCGCTGCAGGAAGGAGCGCATTCGCAGGTCATTCATCCCAACAGCAGTTATACTGTACAATGATTCATGATGTCATGAATCACTTGGACACTTCACCTCCACTGCCATAACTTTACCTGAGGGACCGAGAGGACCTGAGGGACCGAAGCTGAGGGAGCCGAGGGGATCGAGGGGACCAAAGCTAAAGAGGGAGCTGAGCGGACCGGAGCTGAGGGAGCCGAGGGGACCGAAGCTGAGGGGACCGAGGGAGCAGAGGGGACCGAAGCTGAGGAAGCCGAGGGGACCGAAGCTGGGGGAGCCGAGGGGACCAAGGCTGAGGGAGCCGAGGGAACTGAAGCTGAGGTAGAGGGAGCTGAGAGGCCCAAGGGGACCGAAGGGACTAAAGCGGGAGTCGAGGGGACCGAAGCTGAGGTAGAGGGAGCCGAGGGGACCGAAGCTGAGGGGACCGAAACCGAGGTAGAGGGAGCCGAGGGGACCGAAGGGACTAAAGCGGGAACCGAGGGGACCGAAGCTGAGGGGACTGAGGGGACTGAAACCGTGGTTGAGGGGACCAAGGGGACCGAAGGGACTAAAGCGGGAACCGAGGGGACCAAAGCTGAGGGGACTGAGGGGACCGAAACTGTGGTTGAGGGGACCGAGGGGACCGTAGGGACTAAAGAGGGAACCGAGGGGACCGAAGCTGAGGGGACTGAGGGGACCGAAACCGTGGTTGAAGGGACTGAAGGGACTGAAGCTGAGGGGACCTGAGTGACTGAGGGAACTGTAGCTGAAGGAACTTGAGAGACTAAGGGGACCAAAGGAACTGAAGCTGAGGCCGAGGAAACTAAAGGGACAGAGAGCACTGAGGAAACCGAAGGGACTAAATGGAGTGAAGGAGCTGGAGGAACTGAAACTGGGGAAGGTGGGTGGACTGAGGGAGCAGGGGCTGAAGGAGCTGTTTGAACTGAGGGAGCTGGAGCAAAGGGAGCTGGGTGGACTGAGGGAGCTGGAGCTGAGGGAGCTGGGTGGGCTGAGGGAGCTGGAGCTGAGGGAGCTGGATGTGGGTCAGAGGGAGCTGGAGCTAGATCAGAGGGAGCAGAGGGAGCTGGAGCTGGGTCAGAGGGAGCTGGAGGCTCTGAAGCAGGGGCTGCTGGGGGTGAAGCTGAAGGCTCTGAGGCTGATGCAGAAGCTGAAGGCTCTGAGGCTGATGCACTGCCTGAAGCTGCTGGGGCTAAAGCAGAAGCGCCAAACGGGGTGCTTCTAATCTGCGAAGCAAGAACGGGTGCAGAAGCAGGCCTGTCCTTGGCCGATCCCACCCGCAAACCTAAAGCGGGTGCAGAAGCGGGCCAGTCCTTGGCTGGCACTGCCCGTGGAACAGAAACAGGTGCAGTACACTTCACAGGAGCATTGCTTATTGTCTCAGGCTTAACAGGCAGTCCAACAGTCTTATTAGAGGGAAGTAAAAAGCCAGGGAGAATCAGTTCCATAACTAAAATCCTAGTTAACTCTGGCAAGTCATCTGAAAGTCCCAAATGAGTGGTTACCAGTCTCTGCATAATGTGCTTAATGGTGTCCTGACAGGGCTCATCGGGCAGCTCAATCCACTGTTCACAGAGCAAAATGACAGAGTCAATATCCTGTTTGCATTTTTCTGGTGAACGAACAGTCTTATAGGATGGACATGAATTTCTGCAATTCCCAGCCAGTCCAGAAAACTCAGCTTTAGACTCATTTTCTACAGATGCTTTACTGAGAAGAGGCGTACTCACTAAATGCCCCGTGCTGGCACACACAGACGCGGAGGCAGAAATGTCCTGTGGCTGCACAGACAGCACGGTAAAGTCAGGCTGGAATTGTGTAGTAGTTTCAGTTGCGGCAGACGAAGGCTGCCGTTTCCCTCGTCGAGAGCCTCGCTTCTTTCTCCGGGAAGCTAGCGAAGGCTGCGGCGGGGTGAAAGACTGTACCGTCTGCGGTGGGGGGCGCAGCTGACGAGGCGGTCAGCTGTTGTGGTGAGGCTTGAACTCGAGGCTGAGGTGGAGAGCGTTTTGACTCGCGATCAGGGATGAGCCAAGGTTTCCACCTCACTTCTTCATCCAGGTAGTAGTCTATTACCTCATGTCGCTCCTGTATTTCACTGTCCGCGAGGTCCATTTCCGGTTCGATTCCTACTGTCACGGCTGCTGCGGCAAACTAGGCAGGAGGGACCTCAGAGCAGGACACAGGAGAGTGCAGGATTGATACTTGAGATTTTATTTAAAAAGTCTTTAACTGAGATGGCTGAACAGAAGGCAGCTATACAAAGAAAACCCGAAACTAGAAATCCAAAACTGGAAAACTCTAAAACTTGAAATCGCAAACTAGAAAAACCAGAAAGTGAACAAAACACACGCAGACCTAACCAGGGAACTTGACAAAGGGGATCAGACACTCACAAGAAACAACAGGAAGGGAAACTCAATAGAACATCTAAACAACAAACTGTGAAAACTATCTAAAAGAAACACTAAAAGGCACAACCCAAGAAAAACAAAACAGAGCTATACAAAAGACACACAAAACACTGGGCCACCGGCCCAGGACCCTGAAAATTTCCTAAAAACTACCTCCTGTCTTTCTTTTTTTTTTTTTTTTTTTTTTAAAGCCTGTCATGTCTGGCTGTTTTCGCAATCGGAATGATGATCCGAATGCAATGAAGTACCAAACATATTTGCTTTTACAAGAACAGCTCTATACGTTTTCTATAGGCTATTCTTGTTAATGTTTGTATTTTTATTTTTTCATTTAGTTATTCATGCCAGGCCTGACAGGCAATAAGGGATAGAGAAAAGGGAAAAAAAAAAAATGAGGGGGGGGGGACAAAGGGGAGAAAGGAAAGAAAAATACTCAGAGATATACATACATACATACACACATTCACATGTCTATACAAATGCATATACATATACACACAATCTTGCTGTTTGCAGTAATGTGTGTATGCGCCTCTGTCAAGGAATGTACTCAATGAGGGTAAGAACTGCAAGCATGCCCCCTGCACTCCAGAGGCAAATAGGAAAGGACCCAGGGGACCCAGGCCATCCACAGCCCACTAGGAGCTCAGAAGACCTGAAGCCACACATCCTGATGGCAACCGAGTGCACACCCCAGAGGAGGAAGGAGGGATACCCTAGACGGAGCCCCCACGGCCAAAGGGCAAGAGTCCAGAGAGCCAGAGGCAATGAGCTGCACAACTGCACAGAGTACTAGATGTACAGGGGTACACACAGGAGGAAGCACTTTGGTGAAGTCTACTTCACTGCAGACTGACTTTTTAAAGAATAAGTCAGCCTTTTGCTATTTTTGCTCTGTATCTATTCTTGCAAACTACCACCTGTCATGGTTCAGGGTCCTTTGGACCCCGTGTGTTTTTTGTTTTGCTTCCTTTTGTCTGTTCTGTTTTGGGATTTCTTTTGGTTGTGAGGTTTAATTGTTATTTCTAGTCCCTGGTGTTCTCTCTGTATTCTGTGTCAGGTCTGCGTCTCTGTTCCATCGTCTTACTCCCTGTTTTATTTTGATAGTCGTCCAGTTCTGGTCTCTTGTGTTTAGTTTTCCTTCCCCTGGTCTCGTCAGTGTTATCAGCGTCACCTGTGTTCCCACCTGTTTCCTCTTCCCTCATCAGTCCTCCTGTGTATTTTAGTCCAGTGTTTTCAGTGCCTGTTGTCGTGTCGTCTACGTCTCCTGCTGTGTGTCCTGTTCTGCCTTCATATTTTGCTCTGTGTTTTGCCACTAGCTCTGCTAGTTTGGCCTGGTTGTGCACCTAAAAATAAAGAGGAGTTACCTTTTACCTGTGCCTGACGTGTCCTGCATTGGGGTCCTCCTTCCTGCCTGCCACACAGACGATACATGACACCACCACATCAGAAGAGACAACAACCAGTACAGAAGCACCAACAACCACGGCAGAACAAACAACAACCAGCAAAGAAGTGCAAACTACCACCACTACAGAAGAGACAACAACCAGCACACAAGGACCAACTACCAGGGTAGAAGAGACAACAACCAGTAGAGACATGCAAACTACGACCACTACAGAAAAGACAACAACCATCACAGAAGAGCAAACTACCACCACTGCAGAAGAGACAACAACCAGCACAGAAGGACCAACTACCACAGCAGAAGAGACAAGAACCAACACAGAAGTGCAAACTACCAGCATTAACACAGAAGCCTCACCAACCAGCACAGAAGGACCAACTACCAGGGTAGAAGAGACGACCAGCACAGAAGTGTAAACTACCACCACTGCAGAAGAGAAAACAAAGAGTACAGATGTGCAAACTACCACCACTGCAGAAGAGACAACGACCAGCACAGAAGGACCGACAACCACGGCAGAACAGACAAAAACCAGCACAGAGGTGCAAACCACCAACTTCACCATAAAAGCCTCAACAACCAGCACAGAAAGACTAACTACCAGGGTAGAAGAGACAACAACCACTACAGACATGCAAACTACCACCACTGCAGACGAGACAACTACCAGCACAGAAGGACCAACCACCAAGGTAGAAAAGACAACGACCAGCCCAGAAGTGCAAACTACCACCACTGCAGAAGAGACAACGACCAGTACAGAAGTGCAAACTACCATGACTGCAGAAAAAATAACGACAGGCATAGAAGAACCAACTACCACTGCAGAAGAGAAAATGACCAGCACAGAAATGCAAACTACCACTGAAGAAGAGACAATGACCAGCAGAGAAGTGCAAACTACCACCACTGCAGAAGAAACAACAACCAGCACAGATGGACCAACTACAACAGTTACAGCATTTTTGACTGCAAAAATGAAAAATATAGCTTGTCTTCTTCACAAAGAGCCCAAGCTTTTGCATGTACTCCAAAGAGTTCAGGAACAGCAGCTGATTTAATTTGGGTATGCTTTTTAAGGCGTTTTTGGTGATTTTGGAATGGCCAGTTAACAGGATAAAGATGATTGTAACATACCTTATCAACTGCAGCTATTTCCGCTTCTCTTTCTTATCGGTAAAATGACAGCTGAGAGTGTTTTTTTTAAATAAATAGTTTTCGTCAACAACCCTTTCTTTCCATGACAAAAACGAGACAATAACTAAATAAAAACTACCTGAAAGGATAAAAAGGATGACAAAATTAATTTACACTTTTATCAACGAATGAAAACGAGACAAAAATGGTTGTCGGGGGGGGGGAACATCCAATAAGAACTGATTTAATTTTGTGAAAGGCAGGGACAAATTAGGAAAACATCCAATCAGAACTGATTTAATTTTGTGACAGGGTGGGACAAGTTAGGAAAACATCCAATCAAATGCACAGTTGCACACATCTAAACCCGGGAAGACCAAATTAGCCTGTGATTTGTCTTTACTTCGATAGAACTAAGCTATGTAAACAATGTCAGCAGGGAGAAAGAGAGAAGAGCCGATATAGGGCCCCTTTTTTCCCTTTGATACCATGACAAACAAAACGATGTGTAAACCATGTGGGGCGACTATCTCTAGTAAAAACACGACAAATCTTAAACAACATCTGCAAACCAGTCACCCAGACCTCCATGCAAAGGTAAGCATTTTAATGTCATGCAGGGTAAAGTGTTTTTCCCAGTTTAGCGTTTGTGTTCAGAGAAAATCTCCACACCGCGGTGGATTAGCCTTTCCTAATCTTAGTCCTGAACACTGCCCTGTACCTTTCAGAGCGTCCTGCTGTAAAACGCTCGTATATCTCAGTAAGGTGGTGTTAATGATCAGGTGTGTGGGAAGCAGGTGAAACACTAATGTTAATATTATTAATAATATTCCATAACTTTGAATAAATGTTTAATTTTGTGTAAATGTTTATAATGACTAATTCAAGGGAACTGAAGAAAAAGCATTTGCATTTTACACCCTTTATATTTTAGTCACTAAATCGACTGTAGATTTAGTCGACTATATTCTTACAAGAATTTGTCAACCAAAACTAGACTAAAACTAAAACAAATGACTAAATTATGACTAAAACTAAATTACATTTTTGTGAAAAGACTATGACTAAAACTAAATCAAAATTTGCTGTCAAAATTAACACTGCAGCCCAGCCAACACACCATTAGGAGAGGTGAAGGGCGAGACGCCAGCTAAGGGTGGGGGTGTGTGTGTGGGGGGGGGGGTTTACAATCTTTTTTCCCCCTTTTGCTGCTCCGTTGTGCAATCGAATAAAAGGCCTCTCCAAAACAAACTCTGAATTTCAAGCTCAGCCCGCCCCTGGCTGATATTGTGTGTGAAAAAGAGCAGTTGTTTGATTGTTAGTGTGCTACATGTAGGACAGAGGACATGACCTCTTTGCGGGAGCTGTTATTGTTAGAGGAATTTAAGAACTGTGTTCCGGACCGCATATCTGTTTATTTAAATGAGCAGAAGGCGTCTACATTAAATCAGGCCGTGTTTCTGGCAGATGAGTACGCGCTGACTCATAAGGCCGTTTTCACTAGAGAAGATGAATATCCCAGTGATACTCACCAAGGCAGGGAAAGCGTTACACCTCCATCCCCTGTGTCTGGTGTTGCGAAAGCCGAAAAGCGTTGTTTCTATTGTCACATACCCGGTCATGTAGTGGCCGACTGCTTGGCTTTGAAACAGAAACAGCGAAAGGTACATAACACCGTCATACACATTCCTCCCACCATGTACACTCACATACACCCAACATATCACCCCAAACACACTGAGCGGGAATAGGGGATGGGCGGGTCTTCCCACGCCCCGGTTTCATGCACCCTGCCTGGGGTAGGGACTGGCTAGTGGTTCGGGAATGGGTTGGCTACTTCCCCAGGGCGCTGCTGGCTCTGGGCTGGTACCCGTTGCCCACATATAATGTACGTGTGTGTGTTGATGAGTGTTGATGAGTGTTGATGAGTGTGTGTGTGTGTGTGTGTGTGTGTGTGTGTGTGTGTGTGTGTGTGTGTGTGTGTGTGTGTGTATGGGCAATTGGCCTTGGGTCTGTGGCTTGCTGAGCCTTGGCACCTGTGGGACATGGCTGTGGAGGGCGGGAGTCACCCCTCCCTACCGCACTCCATTGCTCCCCGCTGGTCATCACTGCCACCCCGGGGATGTGGGTGCCTGTGGGTCCTGGGGTGCATGGCCGGATGTCTTGGCATGGCTTTTGGCTCGCTCCCCTGGCGCTTGTGGTCTGGGGCTGCCTCCAACCTCTTTAGTGTGGGGGGGGCTCTGCTGGGTGTCGGGTGGTTCTCGGGTGCCTGGGGCCTCTGGGCCACACTCTCAGCTTGTGTTGGGAGGGCTGGCTTACGGTGGGGTGGGTTGCTCATTGCCTCTGGTTCTCTGGGCTCTTGCCCTTTGACCATGGGGGCTCCGTCTGAGATCTCTTTTCTTCATCCTCTGGGGTGGGCACGCGGTTGCCATCGGGATGTGTGGCCTCGGGTCTTCTGGGCTCCTGGTGGGCTCTGGATTGTCCGGGTCCCCTGGGTCTTTCCCTGTTTGCCCCGGCATCCCGAGGGGCATGGTTGCAGCTTCTTGCCCTCATTATAGAGTACGTTCCATGACAGAGGCACACACACACACACACACACACACACACACACACACACACACACACACACACACACACACACACACACACACACATTACCACAAACCATAGCTCGAGTGTGTGAATATGCATGTGTATAGTGAATATGTGCATGTTTGTGTATCTACATTTCTGTATCTATTTATCTGTTTTCTCTCCTTTTTATTATTTCCCTCTCTCTTTCTTTTTAATCCCTCTTCCTACCCCTTCCTTCCTGCCTGTCAGGCCTGGCATGAATAAATAAAATAAAAATACACTTATAGAGCTGCTCTTGTAAAAGCAAATATGTTTGGTACACCAGTGTATTCAAATCATCATCCTGATTGCAAAAACTGCCAGACATGACATGCTTAAAAAAAAAAAAAGAATATGTATATGTCTTCTACGTCCTCGATGGACAGGGCCATCAAGCACATCTTCCAGTCACCCCAGGAATCCATGATGTAGCCAGCCGGAGATGTCCCAGCAGGACAGTAGGGTTCTCCTTCCCTCAGTCTCCTCATAGAGAAAATATGATCAATAGCATTGAGAGACCAGCTGACCAAATCAATAGTTTTAATTTCCAGTTCGGATGATGTGTAGACAGAGGCTCTTAAAGCACAGCAAAGCAGGGCAGATAAGGTGTGGGTTTGGAGAGAAAAAGGCGTCTACCTCCGCCGAGATTGAGAAGGGGGATTGGATTAGATCGATAGTGTGATCATTTTTGCATATAATCCAGAAGCTGGCTGACACTGGAATCCCCCCTCCTTTTCCGTGGTGTATCTACTGTCCACAATAAACACACCCCTTAGAGTCAATTGCAGAGATCACCAAGAGATGGCGGTGTCTTCACAAAAACTTGTTTTGATAGATTTGATGCGTGAATATTCTTTTCCTGCAGAAATATGAACATATAATAAAAGTTGTGTTTTGAAAACAGTCCAAAGACATGCAGTTGCTGAGGTTAGGTGATTCTAAATTTAGTGATTCTAAATTGCCCAAAGTTGTGAATGGCTGTGCAAAGTGCAGGATTTTCTTATTTCTGTTTTAACAGACTTGACAAATTTCTGAGTATAATTCTTTTATTACGTGGATTCATTCTCTCTCTCTCAAAAACACTTTCTTTAAAGATAAAACACTTGAAAAAAGGCAGATGTAAAATGTAAAACTGGGTCAGAGGTCAAATGTGACATGATATTTTAAATCTTTATACGGTACTTTCTATATGATGACAAAACACACCACACTAAGAATCATAGTTTTGAAGTTATCAGACTTTTTGTTAATTTGGGGTCAATAAATCATTGAGTTCAGCTTGAAGACCTTGTTGGATGTAAGCCAGGTTTTAATGCACTATTTTATGGTTGCAGAGAGAATGACATGCAAATGCTACCAGAGACAAAACCAACTCCATGGCAGAGTTAATAAGACAGGTATGATGCCTGTATGACACAAACAGTTGATTCAACCTGAAGAGAAAACAAAGGCTTCAGGCTAAAATTGCGCTAATGCAAACAAGTAAATAAGAAACCTAAAACCAGAAAAAAATTCCCTTATGTGTCGTGACCCTGAGGGTCAGACGCATTGTTTTATGTTTTTGAACTTTTGAGTTTTGGTATCAGTCTTCTTCAGTTTTCTATTATATATGTCTATGTCCTTGTTTTCTGGAGTTTAGTTTTCCTGGCCTGCCTCGTGCTCATGGTGGCTCATGTGTGTTTGTATTCCTTTTGTGTACCTGCCTCCCCATGTTTAAGTTCACATTTGTAATGTGATTGGTCTTTTCCTGGTTTATTTTTGCAGTCTCCTGTTCTGTGTGTTGTGTTTAGTTTTGCTTCCTTTGTTTCATTATTGTAATTCTGGCCACCTGTTCTCCCCAGATGTTTCCACTCTCCTCGTTACCTTTTGTGTATGTATTGTTCTTTGTTGCATCCTTGTCATTATTGGCTTTCCCTGCTGTGTGCCTTTTGTATTCGAGTTTCAAGTGAGTTTCATGTTTTGTGCAGCTGGCTCACGCCCAGCCTCATTATCTCCTTTGTTCCAGCAAATAAAGCTGAAGTATTAATTTAGTTTTCCTCTGAGTCCTGCATTGGGGTCCTCTGCCCAGCCTGCAATAGCATTACATGATATTAAGTGGGAAAAAAAAATTATAAAAATTGAGTGAGACACCAGGTAAAAAGAAAACCAGTCTCCATTCAAATTGGTGCACTAATAACTGAAGCATTACAAAGAAAACTTTTTTCTTTTTTGCAGGTGTAACTGAGTCTTTGTTTCCAGTCTGTTGAAGGATCTCTGAGCTGCTGTTCAGAGGACCGTACAACATCACAGAGAGCAAAACCAGACCAGGAGAAAGTCACTCCTCCTGCTTTGTTGTCCAGGAACTTTCCAAGTCTGTAACTTTAATAGAAACTTAATAGAATGATTTAAATTTCTTATAAATCAAACAGAGTTTTGCTATTGAAGCTATGAAACATCCCATTATCAAAGCTGGTTATATAGTTAGATTTATAGTGTGTGACATTTGGAGTGAATTGTAAAATTGAAGATCTGCAATGTGATTCAGCTTTCATGGGATGATTACAGAAAGGCATGTGGGAAACCTGCAGAAATTCCTAAAATGAAAAGGGGAGCGTCTTTAAAGACCTGTTAACATTTTGTGTGTAAAAGTCTAAACACTAAATCAACAGGTTTCGCTTGTTTCTCAGCCATTTCTTTTTAAATTCTTTTCATATGAATTGAGCATGTGTCAAACCTTCCTTTCCAGCAAATATTTTTAATGAGTGAGACTGCAGCTGGAGCCAGAACACAAAAGCTGGACCCCAAAGAGCCAACAACTGAAGAGGTCCCAGTTCTTTCAGTTTATCCCAGAAAGAAATGTACAAATCCACTGAAAACCCACAAAGAGACACAAAATGACTAAACAAACACAAAAAAATGTATTATTAACACTTCAGTTGGTATAACGAAATAAATATGGGATATTACAATGAAGTATTTGTCAATCTCTGCTCAGGCTGTAGATGAGAAACAAATTACAAATACCTGAAAAATCAAATGAATTTAAAATCAAAAGAAAATGTTTTGTAATGTTTGGATAAAGATGCAGATTAAATGTTGAAAGGAATCTTATCTGTTTGACACATTTGCATTCACTGCCCATTATCTTTTCTATGGGAAACTGTGAACATGAAACATTTCCTCATACCAGGTTTTACTGTTTTCCTTCTAAAGGAGCTGCTGTGAGAAAAGGAGAGAGAGTCAGAGAGAGGCTGTCTTTGGAAGTGAGCGTTAGTTTATTTCAGTAATTTAGTGTCTTTGTAGAGACACACAAACATTCACGATGTCGCTCTCTGTGCTGCTGCTGCTGCTGATGGTCTGCAGCACACAGGCTTCTGATTTCTTCACTCTACCGGCAACTGATTTTGTTGGCACATTCACCTACTACACAAAATTTCATAACATATATGGAATTGAATTGGTATGCACAGTTTCTTTTTTCAGTGTGTTATCTTTTTAATTTAAGTGCACTTAAGTAATCACATATTCACTCTCAATCTACAGCTGAGCTGGCGCTTGACGAGGAACACCCGTAACACCTTAGGCCTTTACTCAGAAGGTTGCCTAGAAGTCTACTGTACAAGTCGGATCTATGCGTGGCTCGAGATTGACGAGGAAAGCAGCGGAGAGTGGTACCAGACGGAGTATATCAATATTCTGCCAAATTACATCAATGATCCGTATTCATATGTGTGAGTACAACAGTATTAGTGATCTATATTCTTGATATTGTACAAAATCCAATTAAATGGTCATTATTGTGTTACAGCTGCATGACAACAGAAAACCACCTCCTCCAACCTTTTTTTTTTTATCAGTTATTGTATAAAAAAAACCTAAAGATCAGCTCTGATGATTTGTTAACAAATATGTTGGGTTTGATAGCTGAACATACTTTCTAAACACTGAGCAGTGCAGAGGAAACTGACTCCTACAAATTTGCATTGAAGATTTAATGGTGACTGGACAGACGGCCTCAAAAACAACATCACGTTTTGGAAAACTGAAGCACTGCTGGAACTGAGGAAACGCTCCGACACTGGCAAAGGAAACTCATCACCTCAGACCACCATCATTCCATTTGTGAGGTAAGCCTGCTCACTGTGTGGTTCTCTGTTATGCCTGTACAGCCAACAAACATGGCTGAAACAGTGATGTTCTCTCCAAAAGCAGTCAGAAAAATCTGAACTTGATGTTTCCATGTAGAACAGAGATCCACTCAGACAAAGCGAAAACCTTTGATTTGAATACTGCAAGAAATTAAATACATGCTTCTTTGTTAAATATACAATGACATTTGTCTGATAATTTGGTCAGTACACAGAGTAGTCTTTATTTTAGTTTAGTTTTTATTTCTCCAGTAATTAAAAATGGAAAAAGGGACCAGACAGCAACCAAGCTGTAGCATACATGTCCCTACCCCCAGTATCCAGGTTATTAACTTTTAATGCACCGCACAGTTTGCATGAAGGTGGAAATTATACACAGAAGCCAAAACTGTTTGTCAGCAACGGTAACTGTGTTGCTAGATGCTCCATGAATGTGAACAGATTGAGAGGAAAGGATGTTCTTGAAGCTGTTGAAGATCCAGTGATTAGTCTGTGGTTGTGTTGGGCTTCTGTAAAACATGAACACATGAACTCAAACTTTATACTGAAATGAATGCTGGAATTAGATTGTCAACACTGAACTGCTTTTATAATCACTGACATGTTTGACTTTGCCAAAGAAATTCAGGAACTGAGCCACACATTAAGGGACATCCAGCATTTTAATATTAATAGATTTGGGGACAGTGAGCAGGTGTTGGATCCTCTGCAGTTTGTGTGAAGGTCCCAAGTGTGGTGGAAGATGTCACACTTACTCTCCTTATCTTGCTCCTTAAATATATGAAAGCAGAGGGGGTGGTATAACAGACTCTTATTTATTGATTTCTCTTCTGCATTTAACAAACAAGTTTTCATCATCAGGCTTTTACATCCATTTGAGTTGAGAGAATCTTGTTGCCTGGATTCTGGAATTTCTAACTAGCAGGAAACAGAGAGTGAGAGCTTTTTATTTATTGTAGTATTTTTAACTAGTTGTCCTTTTTTGTAGCATTTTTACCCTGAAGGTTTGAAGTTGTGGTTTTAGTGAAGCCTGGAGCTCTCTCTCTCTCTACAATTCTTTTTATTTTCTTACCACATCTACCTGAATATTGTCCAGTCTCTGTATTAAATTCTCACAAAACACAGGGAACAGAAGACTGTCAAAATAAAACAGGAAGTGACAATGAAAACCAAAACAAATTAGGAAAACACAGGGAAAATAAAATTAAAACACAAAACGCTGGGCAGACGGCCCAGGACCATGACAGGTCTATTAACTGCAAAACAAATCAACCTACTGTAAGGACACCAATAAAGGAACCTGAACCTGAGATTTTATTTCTTCCTCTCTCTCAGAGTTCCTTCAAACTGTCAGAGAGATTTCAGCCTGTTGATGTTTGACCCTGATGGAGATGACGTTAAATGCAGATTTGGAAACACATCATCAGAGTGTGACCCCTGCAATCCACCATCTGTCCTCAGCCTCTCACCAGTGAGTCTGACTGGTAATCTAATGTCACATGAGACAGGAGGATAGTCTGATTTGACCTCATGCCCTTTTTTGTCTTCTTGCAGTCTTGTACTCTGTCATTCAGCCCCACCAACAGCAGCAGTGAAGGTGCATATGCAGTACAACTACTGATGGAGGACTTTCCCAGAGAGAACATCACCCTGACTCAAACATACGGCACACAAACAATAAAAACTACAAATGATGCTATCAGCAAAGTACCGCTCCAGTTTGTTCTGCTAGGTACAGTTCCATATTTTAATCATCTTTGGGTTACAATGATAACTCCAAACTGCTGCTCTGAAGTTAGAAATACTGTCATTATTCAAGCTGATCTTCACAGGAGGTCCCAAAAACTACCTGATAGACTGAGATTTGTTACAGGTCATTATGATATCATGGCCTCCTTTAGAAATTTGCCAATTTGAAATTCAGAACCAGAAAGCTCTGACCACCAAATTCATTAGGATTAATCTTCTGGACCAACAAACAGCCAATCACCCAACAGATGCAGACATATTTCAGTGTGAACCAAAGCACATGGGCATCTTATTGATGAACATGTTAGCGTTTCCATCCTAATGATTGACATTGTTGCTTTCTGTGATGTTTCAGTGGATCCTGCTGTGCCGTCCTGCACAGAAGGAGACTTTCTACCTCGGTTTCTGCCTCCAACCCCAGACCACAGAGCTCAGCTCTACACTAACGTCAGTCAGACCCTGGAAATCAGCATCAGTGCAGAAGCAAAAAACTCCACGTAAGTTACAGGAAAACATTTTTAAGATGGTAAAGTAACAAATCTTAATGAGTTTATGGGTCTCTGACAATATTTTTAATTGATAAGGTCAAAAATCTGATCTGATCTTTTGTTTGAAGGCGGATCAGCAATGTCAGTTATATCTATCATATAGCAGACAAACAGTGATATTTGAGAAGTGAAATGAAGTTTATAGGCTTCACAGAAAGTGTGCAATCATTGAACAAAATTAGGCAGGTGCATAAGTTTGGGCACCCTTGTCGTTTTATTGATTTGAATACCTTTAGCACTAATTAGTGGAACACAAAATTTGTTTTGTAAGCTCAGTGACCCTTGACCTACATATACAGGTGAATCAAATTATGAGAAAGGGTTAAGCTGGCCAGTTGCAAGTGTTTCTCCTCTTTGCATCGTCTCTGAAGAGTGGCAACATGGGAGCCTCAAAACAACTCTCAAATGAGCTGAAAACAAAGATTGTTCAACATCATGGTTTAGGGGAAGGATCCAAAAAGCTCTCTCAGAGATTTCAGCTGTCAGTTTCCACTGTGAGGAACATAGTGAGGAAATGGGAGACCACAGACACAGTTCTAGTTAAGGCCCAAAGTGGCAGGCCAAGAAAACTCTCAGATAGGCAGAGGAGAAGGATGGTGAGAACAGTCATAGTCAACCCACAGAGCAGCTCCAAAGACCTACAACATCAACTTGCTGCAGATGGTGTCACTGTGCATTGTTCACCTATTCAGCACAATTTGCACAAGAGAGTAATGCAGAAGAAGCCTTTTCTCTGCACACGCCACAAACAGAGTCGCTAAAGCACATTTGGACAAGCCAGCTTCATTTTGGAATAAGGTGCTGTGGACTGAAGAAACTAAAAGTGAGTTATTTGGACATAACAAGGGGTGGTATGCGTGGCGGAAAAAGAACACAGCATTCCAAGACAAACACTTGCTACCCACAGTAAAATTAGGTGGTGGTTCCATCATGCTGTGTGGCCAGTGCAGGTACTGAGAATCTTGTTAAAGTTGAGGGTCGCATGGATTCCAGTCAACATCAGCAGATTCTTGAGAACAATGTTCAAGAATCTGTGACAAAGTTGAAGTTGCGCCGGGGCTGGATACTTCAACAAGACAACGACCCTAAACACTGCTCCAAATCTACGAAGGCATTCATGCAGAGGAACAAGTACAACGTTCTGGAACGGCCATCTCAGTCCCCAAACCTGAATATTATGAAAATCTGTGGTGTGATTTAAAGCAGGCTGTCCATGCTCAGAAACCATCAAACCTGACTGAACTGGAGATGTTCTGTTAAGAAGAATGGTCCAAAATACCTTCAACATACCTTTATGATATATTTAACGGAAATTGCTGCTTTGAACAACCAATGATTTATGAAGGAAAATCATGAAAATGATCCGGGGTGCCCAAACTTTTGCATACCACTGTAAAACAGCTAAACATATACTGCTACAGGATCTATCAAATGTAGATTAAAAATAAAACAAACTTTTTGAACTGTAACTTGAGCTTTTTGCTTTTTTTAAAAGTGTTTCTGAGCAGTTCCTCAGCAGGCTGTGCAACATTATACAGGCTATTATGTTTGGACAGATAAAATCAAAACAAACATATGGAAACAAATACCTTCAGTTTGCAAAAAGGACATGAAACAGAAAGAAAGTAGATAAAATTCAATCTGGGTTCATTTGTAAGTAGGAATGTTTTTTGAAATGTAAGTCAACAGGTTTTGCTTCTGGTTTTTCTGTTCAAGGATCTCTGAGCTGCTGTTCAGCGGGCCGTACAATGTGATCAAGAATAAAACAGGACCAGGAGAATTCACCCTGACATGGACGCCATTTGAGACTCAAGCTGAAGAAAATCACCCCATCTGTTTTGTCATTCAGGCACTTTCCAAGTTAATAACTACATTATACTTTTTCTAAATGTATGTAAGAAAACTTTAGTGATTTCAAAAATGAATGTAGACGCGTGGGAACTACTCATGGTCAAACCATCCAAACAAGGCCAAATTATTATTAAAACCTGTAAGTGTTTGCCTACTTCTGGCAGTGGGTCATCCATCTTTATTAACTATTTTCTGCATAGATTTTGTACATTTGCTGCCCATGCAGCAACATTTTTCTTTTACTGGCAGAATTTGGAAAATCTTAGATGGAAATCTCCAATGGACAAGTCAGACCCCACATTTGAACCTCTTAACTCAGGATGAGGGAAAAGTCTGACACTGTATGAAATTACAAACACACATGATTTAACCAGTACAAACTGGATAAGACGCCAACAAGTACCTTACTCAGAGTGAGCACACAGCTCACCATTAAACATTTCCAGTTAAGATATTAACTGTTGAATATCTGAAAAAGCTGAAGGTCAGTTTCTATTTGGCCTTTTTAGTCTTTAAATATAAATTCAAATGTCAAAGAACCCAAAACATCAGATTTCAATGAGCGATTACATACTTTCAGAAGACAATGTCAGTATTCAAATGTGTTTGCTCAGTTCTAGGCATGATCATCAAGAATGACACTGATGGACATTTACTCTGTCTCTAAAAGGAAAGACTGTATAATAATTTGTACTGTAAGTCACAGGGTTACTGCTTTGATTTATTTCCACAGTGGAACCAAGTATCACTCAGAGCTTCGATGCCTCACTGTGGATGTTAGTATCTGTGAGTAGAACCCTTCATTTGTCCCATGTTTTAAATGTTACTGAGTTGATATAATTCATTTATGATCTTTTATTATGACTTTGTCTGCTGAATTATCGACGCCAGCCGAAACAATATCTTCAACCAGTCTGCCAACTACTACACCTGAAACAACTCATTCTCCACCAGCCAACACACCAGCTTGTGAGTATTAATGAGTCAGCCTGGCTTTCTTAGTCACTCGTATAATTCCAGCTTGCAGGGTAACTGGAGCCTACATCCAGCTGTCACTGGGTGACAGGCAGGATACCTGCTGGGTAAGTCACCTGGACTGGTTTTGTGTCTGTTTCACTTCATTCCAGCAGAACTGGTGCACCTCATGAATCTGTAAATGCCTGCAAGTTCTGTGTTGTGTTCAACTTTTGTGAACTTTGACCTGCAAATATGTGCCTTTAACCATTAGCATGAATTCATGAAAGAGCAGATCACTGAGAGAATGGAAACCTGGAGCTTCCAAAATAATGGGAAGTTGAGTTCTCTGTCTTAGTATGAACTGCTCCACAAAAGAAACACGACTTTAAACATACAAAGATGATTTTCAGCTCTGTGATGTCTGTTTTTCACCTGAGCTGTGCTCACTGTTAGCAAACTCCAAAAAATACTCAAGAGAACTCATTAAAATATTGAAGCTTCTGTGTCTTGTTAAGAGGTTAGCTAATAAGTTTCCCCCTGGTTGTTACTCTCAGGGAGTGAATATAAAGTAAATTAGAGAGTAAAAACCGTTAGAGGGAAGTGATGAAATCTCAAGGGATATTATGTCATATATGTAGGTTAGCTAGTGAGCTAGCTAACCTACATAAATGACAGCTAGTGAGCTAACCCTGGTGGTTACTCACAGGACTAATTGAACGTCTAGCTAATACAAGGTCACTACAATATGTCACAAGTTCACAATTTCACACCATAGTGATATTACCAGGCCTTTATCTTGTTTAACGTGTGCTGTTGGACAACATGATGGACGTGTGACAAAAAAGACAAAACCAGGGGCTTGAAGTTGCGAAAATGAGCCATCTGTAACAATCTGACTCAACTCAAGATTCACAATGAGTCTCTGAAAACTCCATATAATAATAATAATATTATGGATTTGACACCACATGAAAAACAAAGTTTTGTCAAATGCAGCTGCTTGCAGTGATGTTAGCTCACCACTGCATACAGCAGAAATTTCTGTACTGCAACACATTTTATGGTTTACGTCAGTGTTAATTTCGTTGACGAAATATTTTCATCATAGGTTTCGGCAACGACCTTTTCTTCCATGACGAAAACGAGACAATAACTAAATTAAAACCACCTAAAAGGATAAAAACGATGACGAAATTAATTGACACTTTCATCAAGACGAAAGTCAATTAATTTTGTAAGAAAATTACTTTATTAAGCGTCTCATTTTCGTCATGAAAAAAAGGGTCGTTGACGAAAACTATGACAAAAATATTTCGTCAATAAAATTAACACTGGCTTACATGTAACCCAGTTAGAAATGGATTCAGGCTCATTTGTTTTTGATGTTTAGAGTCAAGCAGGTATTAAAATGACAAAAGATGATTGTGACCTTTAACCTGGTGTCTTTGTGTTTCTAGATGTTGCAGGTCTGACTATGAAGCTTTCCTCTTTGGTGGACTTGTCTCAAATTAATAGGGACACCCTCCTAAATCAGGTTAGTCTGTTCATATCTGATCTGAATCCCTAGCATTTAGGTAAGGTTCACAGAAATAATAGCCACAGACCAGGGTTATAATAGTTTTGGATTTTACATTATAGTTTAGTTTTAGTTAGTTTTTACTTTTTTTCTCTAATTCAGTTAGTTTTAATTAGTTTTCAGAGTGGTTTTTCTCGTTTTTATTAGTTTTTATTTTTGGTTTCATGCTTAGTTTTATTTAGTTTCAGTTAGTTTCAGTATTAGTTTTAGTATTTTCATACCTAATCAGGTGCAAGATTCAAGGTGCAAAAGTGACTATTGTGTAATGAAAACTTGACAAAAGAAACCTTTTTAAGAAATATAGTCAACAACCAACTGTTCACAAGACATGCTAAATGTGTGTAATATTAAGGACACACATGAACATCAACAGGGAGAAACAAAGAAAAACATTGATTCCCAAACTCAATAAATTCTACAATAAACTCCACAATAAAGTTCAGCATCAGTGCAGTAGATTAACAACACCTACATGTGGTGTTTGACAAAAACAAACTCTTTGAAGGAGTCAAAGCTCAAATCCAGCTGCATCCTGATGTTCTCACCACCTGAAGCTGCTTCTGTTTTGGAGCTAGCTTGGTTAGATGCTCGCTAATTAGACTTGCAGGGTCTTTGCGTCCTCTGTACACAACCTACGGAAGTTGCCGACCTCATGTCCACATTTATGCTTGTGTAGCTGGATTGTGTGTGTTAATTACCTTGTGGTCATGTGCAGGTGTTTTATATGCGGCGCAGGCTGGGACTTCTTTTTTGGTCCTCGCTCTTGTGCTCAGTTTATAGGCTGCAAACATATTTGTCCCTGTTTTTTTTTTTGTTTGTTTTTTTTCACTTTCTTCATTACTTCACGTCCATCCTGATTGTTTCAACAGTCTCCTACTAGGAATTTGCTGACAGTTGTGAGTCCTTATATTGATGCTTTGGTTATTATTCCTGATTGTTATTCTCTCACTGAAAAAGTAGCCGGAAACGCACAAGAACGCAACAGTTTAGTCACAACGTTCTGGGCTGCATGGACCCGACAAGTAGTCCCGTTTCCCCAGAGGCGCAGGCCAGGTTACCTGGTAGGATCAGAGCGGTTTCTTTAGCCGTTGTGCGCTTCTCAGGTGGACTCTGATGTTGCTGGTTTTTCCTGACTGAGAAATCTTCCGCACATTTTTCATCATCCACAACAAGACTTTCGATTCTATCTGTGCTCTTGTACTCAAAGAACCTCCATACGGGACTCTGCCGCTTTCTCGGCAGACCGCAGCCATTACTTTGCGGACCAGCGCAGTGAGCGCACGCACTCACACAGTTGTCCTGTGGCGCTCCCAGCCTAAACTCGGAGAGCGGAAAAAATGATTTCATACCAATCCACAAGGCTTAAAAAAAACCAAAAAACAAGTAAATGAAAGTCAGTTTATCGATAATTTCAGTTAGTTTTAGTTAGTTTTGTAAACTCACAATTCAGTTTTAATTAGTTATCGTTTTTTTCCTTTTAATTATAGTTTTTATTTATTTCAGTTAACGACAATGTTTTTTCAATTTCAGTTTTCGTTATTTCGTTCGTTTTCGTTAACTATAATAACCCTGTCACAGACTAATTTATCCATTAAAAATAGTAAATTTTCTGAAAGTCTTGCTTCAATAAACATGTGTTTGTCAGATCTGTTAAACACTTATGTCATTACATGTTTCTCTGAGTCTTTTCTTGCACCAGAACAGAATCATTTAATCTGAGTGTATTCAGACCCTCTAAACCCTAAACATCCTCATACTGCTCAGCCCACTCTCATTCCCAGTGTGCCTAATGCTGACATTGTGTCAAAGATGTCTCAGAGAAACACAATGTGTCACACTTGTCTCCACATCTGCAGCAGAGTCCACATAATGAATGTACCTTCTTCACTGAAGGGGTCCAACCAAGTGTCCAAATGTGACGCTGGTCTCAAAACATCTGTGCTAAAGGACACTGTGTGTGTCACTCTGAGACACCAACACTGTTATCTAAGTCTGGGATTAAAAACAGGCTCCTTACATTGTTAAGAGGATTTTAAGGTAAAAATAAATAAATCCACATACTAACAAAACAACACAACTGACTTGTATCTGAGTCACATCATTTAATCATTGATCAGGTTTCTAAAATCCTGAGAAAGCAGTGACTCTAACTCACTCTCCTTTTTTCTCCATAGATTAAAGAAGCACTGGTGAAACAGGGGCTGCCAGCAGACATCACTCTACAGCTGAGAAGCAGTGAGCCACAGATTGGTGCAACTGCAGCGCCCTCTACTGACACAACATAAACAACAACTCAGTGACTCATCTGCAGTCAGAAAATAGAGATTTTGTGTGTGATAGAGCTCAGAGGCTTGATTAAATACTTCTGATGTGATTTTTCGGCATGAACAAGTTTTGGATTTGAAAAATCATTGATGATCACAGATATTTGATATATATATTAAATATATATATTAAATCACTCGTCATTTACTCAGTGCTGAGCAGAACCTTTTTATTTACTGCTTAAATAATCATTTGGTGGTGTTGTAGTTATTTTGGGGTCTGTGTAATGTGCTGTTGCATGGTGGGTTTTAAAGCAGAAAGTTTTGTAAATATTAAACATGTTTGAACACAGATTGTATATGAAAGATGGATGTAGCTATCATGGTTAGTGAGGTCCTGTTACGAAGCCTTGAGCTGAGTGTTTTCACCATCACCATCTTGGTGTCTGTGAAGGTGAAGTCACCCACTGAGGGTATCCTGGATAATCCTCCTTTCTGACTCTAATAATGACCATCATTTACAAACTGAGCTCCATGTTTTATTCTGTGACCAAAAACTAGCAGCTGAGTCAGTAATGTAATCAGGAAAGTGTTTATTGAGGTCACAGAGACCTGAGGGCTGCTCTCCTATAGACATTTATGCATCTGCGAGACTTATTGCCCCCTGCTGGCCATTAGAAGCTGCATCCACCTTTGACACTGTTTATGTGAGCAGATCAATCTCTTCTTGTATCTTTTGATTCTTTTGAAAAAATAAACGTGGGCTGGATCTTAAAAGCCACAAACACAGAACTGGCTCAGCACCAGCAGCATACTGGTGGACAGAGGTGGCCAAAGCAGTGACATTCTGTACTTAAGTAGAAGTACAAGTACTTGTGTTAAAAACTACTCTGGTAAAAGTTGAAGTACTGGTTCAACTTCTGTACTCAAGTAAAAGGAAAAAAGTACGGGCGCTGAAATCTACTCAAAATAAGAAAGTAAAATTACCTCTTTGGAGGACGTTCCTACCTCTTTCTTACATTTTACTCCATCTGAGTGAAGTTATCGCCCATTCTTTGCTCTCTCTGGAAACAAAGCAGCTGTTTTTTTTAGCTAGAAGACACAGTGTGACAAACTGCAGACACTTTGTGTGCTTTACGTTTTCTGTCACTTATTTTAATCACAGTTTCGGTGTGTAGCCTCTATGTTAAGCATAACTTCCTCCAGCTCTTTCCAGTCTCCGAAGGAGTTTTGCAGGAGCCTCTCCCTCTACTGTGTGGGGTGTCTGCAGTGCAATGTTGTAAATAGGACCTTAATATTGGCTGAATGTATTTCCAGTTAATGTGTTTCTGTGTAAGTGGAATAATGAAAGTTAAAACTGCAGCATTTTATAAGACAAAATCATTAATGAGGTGATTAAACTGATTTGTGAAGAACAGCCTGACCTTAAGGTGCTTCTTTAAAAGTTGTTTTTCTCAAATTTTCTGATTCCATTTATTGGAGTTTAAAATTGAGACCAAATTTATAGCTGTTACAGAGATCTTATATTTCATGTTGCTGCTAACATTCAAACATTTCAGTGGGCTTGTTGCATTTACCCCTGCAGTGAGGTCAGCCTTACAGCTGAGGAACTCAATATTCTGCCTTCTTTGACAGTTTGGAGGGAAACACATGAGCTTAAAGCTAAAAATCAAAATCACAGTTGAATCAAAGCTACTTTCAGCTGCTCCATTGTTACCACAGCAGGGGGCGCCACATGCTTTACTGGCAGAATTTTATGTAGAGATTTTATATAGAGATTTGTGTCTCCAGCTGGAATTGCTTGAAGATTTTAGAATTATCACATTTCTCCAGCAGGGGCTCAGCTAGAAGTTAATGAGATTATCAAATTGTGAAGACTGGAAGCAGATAGGCTGAAAAGAAAACAGACTGTTCTGGTTGCAAAGCCGCTTTTGCACATGTTTGTATTAAAAGCAGCACCAACCATAAAGCCAATGCAGAAGTATCTGAACCTGCAATGCTGCCCTGCATGGTTGAGGACCAAGCAAATGCAATTGTTTCTCATTAAGCTTGAATGACTGTTGTGTATCTTGTGTAAATTAGCTGATTCCCAGTTTTAGTCTAATAGTTTAATGATGGATGTACCTGGCAGTAAGGTTAAATCACCCAATGCTTGTTCTTTCTCTGAGCCTTTTTTATTGTCTGGAGGGTTTTTGTGCTGCTGTTTGTTTCACATAGAGAAAAATCTTCAGCAAGGAAGTTAAAATATGCAGATGAACTGGTAATATGAAAAAATTTTTCTTATCCGGTTGCTTGAGTAATTGATGGAGTAATTGATAGAATACTCGATTACTAAAATAATTGATAGTTGCAGCCCTACGTGTATTCAGAAAGCCATAGTCAAACATTAGCTTTCAGCACCAGTGGAGCTGTGAAAGGCCTTCAAGAAAAAACTACAGTTCCCAGTAAGATGATGTCACTCCCTGTTGTTACATTAAAAATGTGATAATTTATGCTCACAACATGGTGGCTGATATTCAAATGTAGGAAATGCTTTTAGCAGCTGATTCATAAAACATCTGGATTTTGTTTTTGTGGTGAATGCTTTTTACAGTGGGCACTCTGGAACACATTAAATGCATGATTTATAAGTGTAACTCTTCTGGATTATATGTAAAAATTACAACTCTATCGATCTAATAAGGCCTGATTTAGAGTTCTGCATTGGTCCTACGTACATAACCTAAAATCCTCTCTGAACCTAACCTGACATGCACCTTGAGAAATGTAACTACACGTCCACAAAGGCTGTGATTACTGCCTAGGCTGCGAGGTGCTTTCTGGTTACATACATAGTGGTTAGCATTAGCTTGCTAATTGTTATACATAATTATTACATAACTGTTTTACATTCTGTGATGAATGATGGATGTCACCCAGGAGTATTAAATGAAGATGGTTAAATTTATTTCAGCTCTTAGTGTTTAAAATCTAGGTGTTTTTATGGGAATGTGGATCTTTCAGCTCAATTTGAGAAGCGATTTTGATCATGTTTCATATTTTATTGTGACATGTAGCGTGGGGCACTGATCTTGGTCTTGACCTGGTCTCACCCTCCCTCTGTATTGGTCTCGATACACTCTGGTCTTGGTCTTGAATTTTTTCAAGTAGACTTTAATCCAGATCAACAAATAGAAGATTTGGGTGCCCTGTTTCAGGATTACATGGTTATAGAAAATTTTAATTGCAGACAGCCAAAAACCAGCAAGGAATGAAGTTTCTCTTAAGATTTTATATTTCCTACTGATTCTCATTGTAGAAAGAGACCTGTGCACTGATGCTAAATTAAAAGTGAGTGACTGTTTGAATTACATTGATTTTTAAGCCAAAACAAAGCAAAACAAGAACATCACTTACATTGTCTCTTAATGTAAGTAACATCTGGCTCCACCACTGCTTTAACAGATCGATGAAGCCAGTCATGTCATGGTCTTTATGTCTGAACTGGGCTTTTGTTTGGCCCGCAGAAGGACGCTGCATATGTTTGGTATGTTGGCACTCAGATGTTTCTCTGAGTTTGGAGTTGTTGTAATTATGAAATAAAGATTTCCTTGATAGTCACATTGCATAAAACGTGAAAAAAAGTCATGCGCAACAGATCAGTCGTCTCATGTATCAGAATTCCTGTGACGCAGACTATCAGTAACACAGGTTTGTCACATTCATACAGAGTTAATTTCCTCCACTGCAGCTGTTTGGTATGTTGGTGACTCAACATCAAAGCAATGCTGAACTAACAACAATGTTTTTGAAGTGTGTTCAAAGTCACTGAAACAAATGCAACAATGAATCGGAGACCAAAACTCAGCAAAGATGCATAAATGCGATTGATTTTTAACTCTTATTTCATCTAATGCATATATGCAAGGAGCAAATTAATATAAATGCATATATAAATATACAAAATTTCAAAAATATGGTAGACATTGAAAAGTAAGTGAACAGCAATGTGAAATCTACTGTTAAAACTAAAGCTGCCCTCTGTGTAAATATTCAGATAGAGCTTATTTTCAGGTTTTGGTCTCATGTCCAATCACTTAAAGAAGCAGAAATATTCTGAAGAATGAAGAATTATCCCAGCTGTGATGTTATTGGTGAGTTATTGCAGCTCAGTGATTTACTAACATATGCCCACACATATTATCCTTTCCTGTGAACTTACTCTGAAAGCGGGATAATAGCAGCTGGATAACTGGATTCATACATGGAATCAAAGCTTGGGAAGCTCAAACTCTGCTGGGAAAGAATCAGATCAACACCAGAAAAGCCAGAAAATCTCCCCAGACCACCATCCTGCCAGCTGTGAGGTCTGCACACTGTTTGTGTATGAATTATTTTATAAAAATCTTTCTCTTCTATTTCATGCACTTAGTTTTATTTGTCGTGTGCAGTCTTGACCTTAATTACATGTCAGAAATTATTTTGGTTATTTTGACCTCATGGCTTTTGTTTTGTCTTCTTGCAGTCTCTGTGATTCAGCCCCACAGCAGCAGTAATAAAGGTTCATATGCAGTACAGCTGCAGATGGAGGACTTTCCCAGGCAGAACATGACCCTGACTGGAACCAATGGGATGCAGACAAATATAACTACCACTTGAGCAGTAAGAAAAATACCAGTTCAGTTTATTTTAGGAAGCTGATTCTGCTCAAAAGTTAGTAATAATGTCAGTATTGTTACTAAGCTTCAGTAAGTGACTGAATTCTGCCACCAATTTGAATATTTCAACCTGTAACACATATCCATGGACTTTGTGACAGCTTAATACTTTTATGCGCATGTGAACATACAGTATATTCTGTCTGAAATAGGAAAGACTAGCTTAAAACATATACACATATAGAATTTGTAAAATAATTTAATATTTATTATAATATTTATTTACACAGTCTCACCAAGTGTCACTCGGATCTTCAATGTGTCACTGGGAGTGTTGGAAGCAGTGAGTGGATTGCTTCCTCAATAATTCAAATTCCATTGCTTTTTTCCTGGGTCAACAGAGTTCTCTTGAACCGCTCACCTAAAACTGATATCTAGGGCCTGTATTATTAAATAAGTTCAGCACACCCAGGGTCTCTTTTCCTTCTCTGGATTTACTTACCCTAAGATCAGGATAAGTGTTCACATGAAAGTGGTTCTCAACAATGTAGCTGTGAATTTGTTCATGTGAAGGGTGTGGCGCTGGCAGGGTATGACCCATCAGATAAACAGAAAGTTCTTCTGGCAGCAGAGCAACAGATTTTCCAAAGGAAGATAAAACAATAATGTTAAAATATGAAGAGGTTAAACACATAATCAAGGCTGAAAGTGAAACAGCTGCTGCAGACAGCTTTTGTTTTTTTGAATTTCTCAGCAAAAACGCAATATTAGGCAGATGGTCATAATGTTATGCTTCATCAGTGTTTTGATTTTTTTTTTGCTCTGTCTTTCTATGTCGCTGTCATCCTTGGAAAGACCAAAATGAGCCATGTCTGATTTAAAGCACCATGCAACTGATGCACCATGAAGTAATGTTACATGTCCCACATTTGAAGAGACACCCTTTTGGTCTGGAAGGTAAAGATGATTCATTTGCTGTAGCTTTGAAAACAAAGAGCCCCACTATCTGCAGACAACCTGATGGAAAGACAGATCAGACTTACATGATGTGTTTCTTTGATGCACTGAGTTTACTTCCTGTTTGGCCAGTTTATGTCTCAACATTAAAAAATGTCAGACTAGCAGCATCTGCAGTTTGTTTACCTGATATAAATGACTGGAACAGATGCAGCAGAAGGTTTTGATGCTTCATGAATTTAAGATGAAATGTTTAGATTGTTTTTGTCTTAGGAAATGTCTGTTTTTTTTATTTAATATTCAGCGATGTATTTTAAGGATATGTCCTTTATCTTGCATATCAAACAAATCTCCTCTTTCATATGTGCAGTACTGCCAACAGTAGGAATCCTAGCTGATTTTTGTATTTCCTTAATATTATTTATTTATTATTTCCCCACTGAAAAACTATTAGTGGATCCAAGATCCTGCAGCAAGAGAAATAACACAAACTGTATATAAGCAAAATGGACTTAACCACAGAAGCTACTTTCCAGACAATTTGAGTCTCTTCAGCTTGTTTCTCTTGGCTGGTTGTAAATAAAATAGATTTTGACTAAGACTGCTTATCAGGGACAGTTTTCTCTCAGCTTAACTGTGACATTTGTCACCATTTGTCACCAGAGCAGACATATCTACAGTGAATGGTGAGTCGCTTTGTCAACAAATGTGTGAAATAAACATTATTAAGCATGTACCTTCCACCATGTGTGATTTCTTGTGTGCATATTCCAAATCATGTTTTCTTCAAATTTAATTAAAAAGTGTTAAACACTAAAATCAAAAACGGATAGTTCTAAGCGTTTCACCAAAGGAGAAATTCAAAGTCTTCATTTTTAAATAAAATAAAGTTTGTGTTTGTCACAGTTTGTTCGGGCATCTGCGTTCACGGCCCATCCCCATCTGTCATAAAGTGATGTTTCCTCATTCCAGGTCACAAACTAAATGAGCTTCCGTGTGAAAGACAACAAAGACGGGTCTGAGTGTGAAAAAGATGCTTTCTTTGGAAGTACAGATGTTGGTGCTGTCAGTGATTTCTGCCTTTCTGAACAGAGACACACATCCATCATGCCGCTCTCTGTACTGCTGCTGCTGCTGGTCTGCAGCACTCAGGCTTCTCATTTTTCTGGCACTGTGATGACCTACTACCCACAAAACTATTTTGTGGATGGATCTGTCAAGGTACATATATTTTCTTTCCAGACTAATTTACTTCTTTTTGAAATTTGAAAGTACTTAAACGTCTTTTTTTACTGTAAATCTACAGGTGAACCTGCGGTATAAGCTGAACTTCCACTCATGCCAGGAGGGTGACACGTGGGATTGCCTCAGCAGTAATTGTGGGACTGAGACTCGTGTCATAAATAATGTAGATGAAGAGAGCAGCAGAGACTGGTGTCAGTCAGAGGGAATTATGACTCGGCTGGTTCCCAGCAATGCTCCATTTCAGCTTCTGTGAGTGCACAGTCACACTAAAGAAAAGTAACTCAATTGTCACTGAAGGATGAGAGAACGAGCTCATAATTTGCTAACAATTATTGTTACATACTCTTCTCAAAGTCTGACAGCTTCCTATGATTTTTCCCTGAAGGTTGGATGGTGGCAACTGGATAAATTCCATAAAAAATAACATCTTCTCATGGAGAGCTCTCACCTCGGTGGAAATGAGGAATCGGTCTGACACCAGCAAAGCCAACACATCACCCCAAACCACCATCATACCGACTGTGAGGTAAGCCCACTCACTGTAATAGTCACTGTACTGAAGTTTGTCATGGAAATGAATGCAGCAGGTGGCAAATGCTGATTTTTGTTTTTGGTTCTCTCTCAGAGTTCCCTCAAACTGTCAGAGAAATCTCAGCCTGTTGATGTTTGACCCTGATGGGGACGAGGTTAAATGCAGAAATGGAGACGCGTCACTGTCCGAGTGTAACCCCTGCACTCCACCGTCTGTCCTCAGCCTCTCATCGGTAACAGCTGTTAATTTAATGTAACATGAGACAGCAAATAGTTTACACATGCAGGAAATGGCACAATTTAATCAGCACAATTCAGATCGATATCTTAAAACTCAATTTATTCAAAAATATATATTTTTCAGCATTCATTAACAGTGTTGAATTTAGTTACACAACAGAGAATATTTTGATTATTTTGACCTCAAGCCCTTTTTTTGTCCTCTTGCAGTCCTCTTGTACTCTGTCATTCAGCCCCACCAGCAGCATTGATGAAGGTCAATATGCAGTACAACTGGTGATGGAGGACTTTCCCAGGCAGAACATCACCCTGACTCAAACCAGCGGGATACAAACAACAATAACTACCAACACTGCCATCAGCAAAATACCAATCCAATTTGTCTTTAGAGGTATAACTCCATATTTTCATACCTATAATCGATAACCCCAAAGAGCTGCTCCTTCTGCCAATGAAATTAGTGTTAGGCCAGAGGTGTTACCACCAATGTTATTAGAATTCTAGATTATCTGAAGCAACAAATGGTAATCTATCCAGCAGATGCAGAGATATTTTATTGTGGATCATCATGACATCCTGTGTCAATCTAGTTCACTTTTCGGTATTCTTCCAGTGGATCCTGCAGCACCATCCTGCACAGAAGGACTCTTTCTGCCCAGGTTCCTGCCTCCAACTCCAGCCCACAGATCTCAGCTCTACAGCAGTGTCAGTCAGACACTGGAAATCAACATCACTGCAGAGGCACTTAATGCCACGTAAGTGAAAAGAAAACACTTTCAAAGACTTTAGTATAATATATGAAAGTTTAAATATTTCATGAAGGGTAGCCTCTGGCTAGACAAGACATACTAGAAGACATAAGTGACATACAAATCTGCCATATTTTCAGGTTTATTTATCTGACATGATCTTTTTGCATTCCAAACTCCAGTTCATGAGATGAGAGTTAGACGAATTAGACAAGACTGCAACAAATGAAACACAACCAATACCATACAGACACAAGGACATAAAAACATCATTAGACTAAAACAGCAGTAAATATTGAAACTTAAGCAGGAAGAAACACTTCTAAGGTTGCTTTGAGAAAAAACTTGCCCAGGTTAAAGGTGTGTTCTAATAGAGAAAAAAACAAACAAACAAATCTATGCTCTCTTTGCACATGGGGAGGTTTTGAAAAAAGAAAACTGACAAGCTTTTTGCTTTTCTGTTTCCTGAAGGATCTCTGAGCTGCTCTACAGCGGGCCGTACAACATAGCTGAGACTAAAACAGGACCAGGACAGTTCACCCTGAGATGGACACCATCTGAGAGTGAAGATGGACAAAGCCACCCCATCTGTTTTGTTGTCCAGGCACTTTCTGGGTCAGTCTCATGTTTCATATAAATTATACAAATCTGAATACTGAAATCCCAGAATTGAACAAGTGAACTGTAGCACAGTTTCAGTGTCACACATGTAGAACCTGCGGTTATTTTATAAAAAGGGCTGTTTTAACGTTGAGCGATTAACCAATGACCTATATGTTTAACTTGTTGCCTAATGTGTTTCCTTTTGTACAGCTTGTATGATCATAAAAGGCTATTTGGCTTTCCTTTGATACAATACATTTTTTCTATCTTTTGAGATTACAATTGGAGCCAGAAGGCAACATGAAAACCAGGAAGCTTACAACAACATAAAAAACAGCTAAACTCTTAGACAAGAAGGCAAAAGACACAGAACCACAGCACAGGAAATGTCAGATTTCAAGTAAATAAATATGGATGCACACTGGGGACCTCAAAACAGAGAATGTGAGAGAGAAAAAGAACAGAGACCACAGAGAAGACTCATGGCTGTAGTGAAGGAGGACGTGTAGAGGGTTGGTGTGACAGAGGAGGATGCTAGGAATAGGGTGAGATGGAGGCAGATGATCCATTGTGGAAACCCCTAAAGGGAGCAGCTGAAAGAAGAAGAAGGTAATGTACATCAGAGTTGCCCCTTTTTACTGTAATACCTCAATGAGAATCAGAATGCAAAGCAACTGGTTTGAAGACTAGCGTGTTGTGAAAGCATGTTCAGTTAAGATACGAAATGTCAATGGTTCAGTGACGTGAAGTTGTCATTGCATCAAGGGGCTATGCAACCAAATATTAGACTTCATCGTTTTCTGACATCTCTCAGTCAAGTTAGTTTTGCAACTCTTAACAGAGTTAAAGTCGGTTTCTTTTTTTGACCACATTTCATACCACAAAAGCATCAGATGTCTCTTTTCTGTTAACATAATTTTTGTAGTTCAATGTGTATGTGCAGATACATTTTTTTGCTCTGACTCCTCTTTGGGTGATCAAGGCATGATCATCCAGCGTGTTGGACAGCTTCACTGTCTTGAAAAGGAAACATGATGTTAAAATATGTAAAGAATAATTTTGATTTTGAATTTTGATTTATTTTCACAGTCCAACTAAGTATCACTCAGAGCTTCGATGTGTCATTGTGACTGTTGCAAACGGTCAGTAGAGCCCTTCCACATTTGACCCACATTTTAAATTCCACTAATGATTTACTGGATCCGTGTAACTGAGTTATAACATCTGACTTTTAACGCTGACTTTGTTTATAGATACATTAAAAACCACAGTGCCTCCAGCAACTCCTGCCAGTACACCATCGACATCTCTTCCATCTCTTCCCCCCACAGTCAACGGACCAGCTTGTGAGTATGAATAACAGGAAGTGATGCTTAACGAACACGGTTACTCTAAAATTCTTTCTATCTATTGATTGCTGGTCACACCAACAAAAAAAACAGCAAAACTTTATGTCAGTTTTGTGCCACTTCCTAATACTCACAATTCATGGATTTGTAAATCCATGCAATACTTGGTTTGTGATATGTCAAGTGTATTTTGCAGCACTGACTAACTGGAGGTAAAATCCAAGTCCAAAGTCCAAAACAAAGCAATCAGCTTATAAGCGGCGTTGCACCTGCCAGAGTTGGTCAGAGATTTCATCACTAAACAAAAACACAAATGTTTGTAGTTGACACAGCTGTTTATATCACTTTGCAATCAAATGTGTGAACTGCTGACTAAGGTGAACATCAGCAAAGTAAGAAATATATAATGATGAAAAAAATGCCAGCAGGAAGTAAACAGATTATTAGAGATAACTAATAGAATTTGCTGGGATAGGACTTAGCTACTGAGCTAACGAACCCCTGATGGTTACACGGAGGCCTAGTTCAACAACTAATGCAGAAATCACTTTTTTGCTGACATAAAATTCCCTAAAGTATGCTACCTAGTTCCTAGACAAAGCATTTAGCAAAGATACACTGATCGATTTTACAGTGGCCCATTCTGGAGTTACCAGGCTATTTGTGTTTAGTGTGTCAGGACAACATGGTGGACATGAGTTTCCCACAACCAAACTCACAATTCAAATTTCACAGTGCATATATCATTGCTAACAAGAAATAGAAAAATAAATGTAGGCTTAAGTGAAATTGAAAAATTGTCAACAGAGTTGAGGTTGCTTGCAAACTTTGATATATGCAACTACTTGGAAGAAATGTGTCTCAGTAATGGATAAAGCACAATGATCACTAATGGATGAAAGTGTTGATTCTGACCTTGATTCTAATGTGTCTTTGTGTTTCTAGATGTTGCAGCTCTTAGAATGAAGCTCACCTCTTTGATGGACTTGTCTCATATCGATACCAATACCTTCCTCACACAGGTAGGTCTATTCTTATTCAGAAATCCAATCACAGCTTTCTGCAATATTTTAGAAATGGTGGCAAAGTTAGGGTTAGGGTTTATTTGTGTTTTGAACTTTGCTTCACTTGCTGTTTCATTACACTTAGGCAATTAAATCAGTTAGTTATGTTAAGTTACCAAAAATGGAAAAAATTGTGGACTGAATTAAAATATACACAGTAACAGCACTGGCACATAACTGTACCCACTGCAGTCCAATGTAAAGCTAAAATACAAGAATTTTAGAGTAAAACTGCACTCAAAATTGCTGAGACTGATGCTTCAAGGGCACCAACACCAGTAAAAGGACACCTTGTTTGCATCTGTGAGATTCTACCAGTTTTCACAAAGCAGCACCCTGGGAATGTGGACAGGCTCCTTATTACACTATATACAAAACAGTACTGGGTCACCTATACTACACCTACACAAGCTACATGGCCATGGAAGCCTATGTCATAAAATGCACAGTTTTTGTGCTGATGTTAATGCTAGAGGAGGTTTGGTGCTCTGCAGTTGCTGAGTCAGCAGATTATTCACGCGTTATGCGCCTCAGCACTTTTCAACCCTATTCCATAACTTTATATGGTCTTCCACTTTGTGGTTGAGTGTCTGTGGTTCTTTCATGATCTAGCTGATCATGGAGTATCTAGGAGCTAAGAAATTTCCCAAACGGACAGTGGCATCCTATTACAGTACCATGCTTGAATTCAGAACGATCCATTCTTTCACAAATGTTTGTAAAGGCAGACTGCGTGACTAGGTGCTTCATGTTTTACACCGAAATTCAAGTTTAAGTGGTGTGGCTCAATAATTTTGTACATATAGAATTGTGATGGCCAAACCTATGGCCACACTCCAGTAAAGTCGGTACCTCCCTTATGCACTATTCATACAAATACCATTATTTTAGTTTGCAAAAAATTGGTTGGTTTAAATGCATTTGTTCTGTTTGTAAGCGCGCACATTTAGTTCACTTGTATTTTTCTCAACCCATGGTTCATTTTTGTTTATGCTCATAATTAGTTTGTTTTTCTTTACCGGTACTTACCTGCTCTGATCCTGGGGAGTTGCCTGACAAGCGGTTGGCCAGGGCTGACCACACCTGTACACTGGATAAATTGGGCTGCACCACCAGCTCTGGTAGAGGGGAGGGACTTTGTTTCTTTAGTTAAATAAAGCTTTCCGTTTAAGTGAATCATTTGTATATGGGAGCTTTAAGATTTTGCTTTTAGTGGGGTTTTTTTGGTGTTTAGTTTATTAACAGACTTAGCTGTATTGTGGTGTTTGGTGTGGTTGGTGTATTCTGTTTAGTTACCCCCTATTGTGTGTGTCAATGGTCTGATCAGCCAGCATATATACCCTTGTGTGTCATTTCTTAGGTGGGTCAGTTATGTTTTGTTTGTGCAGTGAGTTTGTTTGTGCACATTTTTGCCTGAGTTCAGTTTTGTTTCTTTGACCTCTTTTATGAGCTCAGCATTTTGTAATTTTGATTTTTTGGGGGTTAAAATAAAAAACCCTATTTTTCTAATATTTCCTGTGACTCCTCTTGGTTTTTGACTCGGTCCCCCACAAGAATATATTGGGGGACATGCCACCCCCTCTCACAGAAGTGCTACTGGGAAGTCATCTTTGGATGAAATTTTGGATTATTTTGTTGGCCAGTGATGGCTGTTACCTCTCTTTAATTGGGTGTATGAACAAGAGAATAATTTTGAGAAGTTTTGAGTAATTTTAAAAGGTGTGTGTAAGTGTGTGTAGAGTAGCTCACTGTAGTAATTTTCATAGTAAGCTAGGATGCAAGTAAAAAAAATGCACACACACAGCTTGCAAAATGTACAAACCCAACAGTGAAACTAATGCATACAAGACTGCTTATATAATTTGTATTGCTCAGAGTGACTTTTCACAGTTTTCATCGAACAGAGACTTCCTCTGGGTGGGCCGTGCCTACAGCAGCCCACTGGAGCAAAACCCTTACAGGGACATACTTTAAATGTGCTAATTTATTCCACTGTATTTTAGATAGACATGCAACACCATACATATTTTTAAACATAAAAACTGTTTCTAGGAGCACACAGTTTACTGTCATGGTCCTGGGCCGTCTGCCCAGAGTTTTGTGTTTAGCTTTGTTTTCATTGAGTTTTGTTAATTCCTAGTTTGTTTTGGTTTTCTACTTCCCTTTGTCTGTCTCCCCTGTGTCTGTGGTCTTGTGTCTGTTTTGTCCTTTTGTCTTAACCCTGACATTCTGTGTTTTCTTATTGAGTTTTATTCCCAGTGTTCGGACTAGTCTGTGTTTCTATCACATGTCTGAGTCTCTGTCTGTTCCCTGTGCCGTGCTCCCTGTTTAATTTTCTGTGTGCCAGTTCCCTGTGTCAAGTCTGCGTGTACCTTGTTTAGTCACTTCCTTTTTTATTTTGACAGTCTTGTGTTCCCTGTGCTTTGTGTTCAATTTTGCTTCCCCTGTTATTAGTTTCATTTGCTTCACCTGCCATTAGAGAAACAGGCTGGAGAAAATCACCCCATCTGTTTTGTCATTCAGGCACTTTCCAAGTTTATAACTACATTATACTCTTTATAAATGTTTACTGCAAAATTACAGAAATTTCAAAAATGAAACACAAGGGAACTACTGATGGTCAAACAATCCGAACAAGGACAAGTTAAAATCATAACCTGGAAGTGTTTGCCTATTTCTGGCACTAGCTCAACCATCTTTAATAACTATTTTCTGCAAACATTTTGTACATTTGCTCATGCAGGCAATGTTTTTATTACTGACAGAATTTTTCTTAGATGGAAATCTCCAATGGACAAGTCAGTCTCCACATTTGAACCTCTTAACTCAGGATGAGTGAAAGTTTGTTTCTGTTAAGGTCCATTTTAAATTGTCGACAGTGTATGAAATTACAAACATACGATTTAACCAGTGTAAACTGGATAAGATGCCGGTGCCAACAACAAGTACCTTATTTAATCAGAGTGAACACACAGCTTACGATTAAACATTTCCAGTTATTATATTAACTGTTGAATATCTGAAAAAGCTGAAGGTCAGTTTCTATTTGTCCTTTTTAGTCTTTAAATCATAAATTCA
This sequence comes from Archocentrus centrarchus, assembly GCF_007364275.1. NCBI lineage: Eukaryota > Metazoa > Chordata > Actinopteri > Cichliformes > Cichlidae > Archocentrus > Archocentrus centrarchus. The sequence goes on along the minus strand of NC_044363.1, from coordinate 3,320,839 downwards.
AATGTCAAAAGACTCAAAAACATCAGATTTCAATGAGCTTTTACATACTGTCAGAAGACAATGTCTGTATTCAAATGTCTTTGCTCAGTTCTGGGCATGATCATCAAGAATGACACTGATGGACAATGTCAGTGCATGTTTTTTATTTGTGAAGGACAACACCTGAAACACTTTAATTAAAAAATGTAAACATTTAAACCCTAACTAACCATAACATTTTTATACTGACACTATCTACAAGCAAACAGATACTGTGTGCTCCAGTCTGGCCTTCGTCATCGGTTTGTTCAGTGGCTGGTTCTCATGACTCAGATTTCTCCAGCTGTCACTGGGTGACAGGCAGGATGCAATGCTTGCAAGTTCTGTATTGTGTTCAACTTCTGTGAACTTTGACCTGCATGAAAGAGCAGATCACTGAGAGAATGGAAAGTTGGAGCTTCCAAAATAATGGGAAGTCAGTACGACTTATTAACATTTGAGTTCTCTGTCTTAGTATGAACTGCTCCACAAAAGAAACACGACTTGAAACATACGAAGATGATTTTCAGCTCTGTGATGTTGTCTGTTTTTGACCTGAGCTACAACACATTTTATGACTGGTTTACATGTAACCCAGTTAGAAATGCATTCAGGTTCTTTTGTTTTTGATGTTTAAGGAGGTATTCAAAAAACAAAAAATCACATCTGCTCAGTCACAACATCACGAAAGTCTTACAGCTGAGTCACATCATATAATCGCTGATCAAATATACATGAACCAAAGCATAAACTCAAACAGGAAACTTGTTTTTAAACTTGTTTCTAAAATCCTGAGAAAGCAGTGACTCTAACTCACTCTCCTTTTTTCTCCATAGATTAAAGAAGCACTGGTGAAACAGGGGCTGCCAGCAGACATCACTCTACAGCTGAGAAGCAGTGAGCCACAGATTGGTGCAACTGCAGCGCCCTCTACTGACACAACATAAACAACAACTCAGTGACTCACTTGTCTGCAGTCAGAAAATAGAGATGTTGTGTGTATTAGAGCTCAGAGGCTTGATTAAATACTTCTGATGTGATTTTTCAGCATGAGCAAGCTTTGGATTTGAAAAATCATTGATGATCACAGATATTTGATGTTAAATCACCCGTCATTTACTCAGTACTGAGCAGAACCTTTTTATTTACTGCTTAAATAATCATTTGGTGGTGTTGTGGTTATTAGTGGGTCTGTGTAATTGTTGCATGGTGGGTTTTAAAGCAGAAAGTGTTGTTGATATTAAACATGTTTGGAACATAGACTGTATATAAAAGATGGATGTAGCTATCATGGTTAGTGAGGTCCTGTTATGAAGCCTCGAGCTGAGTGTTTTCACCATCACCATCTTGGTGTCTGTGAAGGTGAAGTCACCCACTGAGGGCATACCTGTCAAGTCTCCCGTTTTGGCCGGGAAATTCCCGCATTTTACCCCTCTGTCCCGTATTTTTATTTTCCCGTATTTTTCCCATATTTTCAGTTTTCAATTTTCACATTTTTTTAAAGCATTCCTGTGCCGCTCGAAACTGAATTGTCACTATCACTAGGTTAGTGCCGACAGCGGGAACAACCCCGTAAAAACAACTGGACCTCACTGCGCCCTTTTCACAGAGTTCGGTGACGTGTTTCCGGTTTAGTTTAGCAGAGTTAACAAATCCGCACTAGGGCTCAAGGTTGCCAACTTAGCGTTTTTTTTTGCCCCATAAAGCGATATAGCGACAGCAAAATCCTCTGCTGTCACCATGTTTTGTGTACATAAAGCCTTCTTACTGCGTCCCTTCGTACGCTTTGGCATCGCCCAGACCTCACTTCTCCACCCTCCAACCCCCAAACCTCACTTAAACACTGAGCCTGCCCATCCTCTCCCTCCGCTCTCATCCCCGGTCCTCGCTTCGGCCTTCATCAACCTTTGAGACAGCCGACAGCGAGTTTTCTTGGCAACAGTGGCCCAGATAAAGGAGGAGGGTTGAACGTAGTTAGCAGTCTCACCTAACAGTATTTTCATTAAATTTCCTCCCACAGTATAATGACATGCTTGAGAGCTACACTACATTGATCAAGGGCATCATCATACCCTCTACCCTGTCTGTCACAGCCACCCGGCCTAACAGGTCTGCTGGCAGACACTCTGCACTGTCAGCAATGTTAGACACTTGTTCCATGGTAAACATTAGCAGCAGTGATTGTTCCCTTCTAGGAGACCCTTTATCAGCTCAGCATCATCATTTATTCCTTTACTCTCAGCACTGTCTCCATCCTTGAAAGCTACTCTGTCTGATGTTTGCCCTCATTTTCTTCTGGTTTTTAAAGTTTCTTTGATTTCTATTAGAAAGTTGATGCTTGATTGTATATTAGGTCAAGTTTCCTGCATTAATACACAAAACAGGTTTAAAAAGAATCACTCAGAGAGCACAAACCTTCACCAAGGCAGCTCACTCTCTGAGCAGTTTTCCTTTTAAGGGAATAGTATGGTATTTTGTATATATTCATTTTGTTTTCTTTGTTCTTTTTAAACTTTAATAAGTTTGTAGTGCAGTAACGACAAGTGCAAAGTGCAGGATTTTCATATTTGCCCGTGTCCATTTTAATAGATTTGACAAATTTCAAAGTATAATTATTTTAATTTAACTCTCTCTCTCTCTCTCTCTCTCTCTCTCTCTCTCTCTCAAAAACACTTTCTTTAAAGATAAAACACTTGAAAAAAGGCAGATGTAAAATGTAAAAGTGAGGTCAGAGGTCAAATGTGACATGATATTTAAATCTTTATATGGTACTTTCTATATGATGACAAAACACACCACACTAAACATCATAGTTTTGAAGTTATCACACTTTTTGTTAATTTGGGGTCAATAAATCATTAAGTAGAGTTTGAAGGCCTTGGTGGATGTAAGCCAGGTTTTAATGCACTATTGTGTTTGCAGAAAGAATGACACACAAATGCTACCAGAGACAAAACCAACTCCATGGCAGAGTTAATAAGACAGGTATGATGCCTGTATGACACAAACAGTCGATTCAACCTGAAGAGAAAACAAAGGCTTCAGGCTAAAATTGCTTTGATGCAAACAAGTAAATAAGAAACCTAAAACCAGAAAAAAATCCCTTATGTGTTGTGACCCTGGGGTCAGACGCACTGTTTTGTGTTTTTGAACTTTTGAGGTTTGGTATCAGTCTTCTTCAGGTTTGTATTATGTTTCTGGAGTTTAGTTTTCCTGGCCTGCCTGCCTTTCCCTGCTGTGTGCCTTTTGTATTCGAGTTTCAAGTGAGTTTCGTGTTTTGTGCAGCTGGCTCCCAACCAGCTTTGTTATCTCCTTTGTTCCAGCAAATAAAGCTGAAGTATTAATTTAGTTTTCCTTTCCTCTGCCTAGCCTGCAATAGCACTACATGATATTAAGTGGGAAAAAATGATAAAAATTGAGTGAGACACCAGGTAAAAAGAAAACCAGTCTCCATTCAAATTGGTGCACTAATAACTGAAGCATTACAAAGAAAACTTTTTTCTTTTTTGCAGGTGTAACTGAGTCTTTGTTTCCAGTCTGTTGAAGGATCTCTGAGGTGCTGTTCAGTGAACCATGCAACATCACAGAGAGCAAAACCAGACCAGGAGAAAGTCACTCCTCCTGCTTTGATGTCCAGGAACTTTCCAAGTCTGTAACTTTAATAGAAACTTTATAGAATGATTTAAATTTCTTATAAATCAATCAGAGTTTTGCTACTGAAGCTATGAAACATCCCATTATCAAAGCTGGTTATATAGTTAGATTTATAGTGTGTGACATTTGGAGTGAATTGTAAAATTGAAGATCTGCAATGTGATTCAGCTTTCATGGGATGATTACAGAAAGGCATGTGGGAAACCTGCAGAAATTCCTAAAATGAAAAGGGGAGCGTCTTTAAAGACCTGTAAACATTTTGTGTGTAAAAGTCTAAACAATGAATCAACAGGTTTCGCTTGTTTCTCAGCCATGTCTTTTTAAATTCTTTTCATATGAACTGAGCATGTGTCAAACCTTCCTTCCAGCAAATATTTTTAATGAGTGAGACTGCAGCTGGAGCCAGAACACAAAAGCTGGACCCCAAAGAGCCAACGACCGAGGAGGTCCCAGTTCTTTCAGTTTATCCCAGAAAGAGACACACAAATCCACTGAAAACCCACAAAGAGACACAAAATGACTACAAACAAGCACAAAACATTTATGATTAACACTTCAGCTGCCATTACAAAATAAATATGTGATATATAAAGTATCTGTCAACCTCTGCTGAGGCTGTAGGTGATAAAATGGTTACAAATATGATACAAAGACAAAACAAACAACACCTGAAAAATCAAATTAATTTATAATCAAAAGAAAATGTTTAATGATGTTCGGATAAAGACGTAGTTTAATGAAAGGAGTCTCATCTTGTTGAGAGATTTACATTCACTGCCCATTATCATGAAACATTTCCTCATACCAGGTTTTACTGTTTTCCTTCTAAGGAGCTGCTGTGAGAAAAGGAGAGAGAGGCTGTCTTTGGAAGTGAGCGTTAGTTTATTTCAGTAATTCAGTGTCTTTGTAGAGACAGACAAACATTCACGATGTCGCTCTCTGTGCTGCTGCTGCTGCTGATGGTCTGCAGCACACAGGCTTCTGATTTCTTCAGTCAGCAACAGGCTTCTTTTTTTGGCACATTCACCTACTACACAAAAGAGCCTAAAGTAAATGGATCTGACTTGGTATGTAGTTTCTTTTTCAGTGTGTTAACTTTTTTAATTTAAGTGCTCTTAAGTAAACACGTATTCACTGTAAATCTACAGCTGAGGTGGCGCTATACAAGGAACAGCCGTAACTGCGATGGCAGTTACTCATCTGTTTGCCCAGACAGCAGCTGTGGTTATGTGCTCTCTGAGCTGAACAAGGTCGACAGTGAAAGCAGTGGAGAGTGGTGCCAGATGGAGTATATCTATATTTTTCCGATTCTAAGCGATGATATGCATCAATATTGGTGAGTGCTCCTTGATATTGTTCAAAATCAAATTAAATGGTCATTATTGTGTTACAACTTCATGATAACAGAAAACCACCTTCTCCAGAGCTTTTTTTTTTTATTCAGTTATTGATAATAAAAAAAAAAAATCTAAAGATCAGCTCTGATGATGTGTTAACAAATATATGTTGGGTTTGATATCTGTACATACTTTATACATACTGAGCAGCACAGTGGAAACTGACTCCCAAACTTGCACTGAAGGTTGGGTGGTGACTGGATAAACGGCCTCAGAAACACCATCAGATCATGGAACACTGAAGTACTGCTGGAACTGAGGAAACGCTCCGACACCGGCAATGAAAACTCATCACCTCAGACCACCATCATCCCAGTTGTGAGGTAAGCCTGCTCACTGTGTGGTTCTCTGTTTTGCCTGTACAGCCAACAAACATGGCTGAAACAGTGATGTTCTCCCCAAAAGCAGACAGAAAATCTGAACTTGATGTTTCCATGTAGAACAGAGATCCACTCAGACAAAGCAAAAACCTTTGATTTGAATACTGCAAGAAATTAAATACATGTTTCTTTGTGAAATATACAATGACATTTGTCTGATAATTTGGTCAGTACACAGAGTAGTCTTTATTTTATTTATTTAATCTTTATTTCTCCAGTAATTAAAAATTGAAAAAGGGACAGCAACTAAACTGTAGCAGCCACAAACCTACCCCCAGTATCCAGATTAATGACTTTTAATGCACTGTACTCATGAAGGTGGACACTGTGCATAGAAAAGAAAACTCTTTTTGTATCATCCTGTTAAGATGTAAATTTGGGCATTTTCACATGGGAATCAAAGGAGACTGAATCAGTTTTCAGGTAAGAGTCAAATAACCATTTGAAAAAGTGCTTAAGACAAACACAGGAACCTGTTGTGTAACCTTTTGTACTGGGCTTCGTTAAAGCATGAACACATGGAGCTGTATTCAAATTTTACATTGAACTGCTTTCATAATCAGAGTGACATGAAGGATTTCAGCAAAGAAACTCAGGAACTGAGCCACACATTAAGGGACAAACAGCGTTATAATATTAATATATTTGTGGGACAGTGAGCAGGTGTTGGATCATCTGCAGTTTGTGTGAAGATGCCACACTCACTCTACTTATCATGCTCCTTAAGCAGTTGGAAGGAGAGGGGTGGTATCCCAGACTGTTATTTATTCTTCATTTAATACAATTCAACTACAAGTTTTCATCATCAGGCTTTTAGATCCATTTGAGTTGAGACAATCTTGCTCGATGGATTCTGTTCTCACTCTCTTTCCTCCTTTATATTTTCTTACCACACCTGAACAGCAACAACAAATCTACCTACTGTAAGGACACCAATAAAGGAACCTGAGATTTTATTTCTTCCTCTCTCTCAGAGTTCCTTCAAACTGTCAGAGAGATTTCAGCCTGTTGATGTTTGACCCTGATGGAGATGACGTTAAATGCAGATTTGGAAACACATCATCAGAGTGTGACCCCTGCAATCCACCATCTGTCCTCAGCCTCTCACCAGTGAGCCTGACTGATAACCTAGTGTCACATGAGACAGGAGGATAATCTGATTTGACCTCATTCCCTTTTTGTCCTCTTTCAGTCTTGTACTCTGTCATTCAGCCCCACCAACAGCAGTAATGAAGGTCCGTATGCAGTACAAATACTGATGGAGGACTTTCCCAGACAGACCATCACCCTGAATAAAACCACACAAACAATAAAAACTACCAATGATGCTATCAGCAAAGCACCGCTCCAGTTTGTTCTGCTAGGTACAGTTCCATATTTTAATCATCTTTGGGTTACAATGATAAGATTAAGATTTAAGATAGTGTTTATTTGTCACATGCACAGTTATACACAGTACAATGCACAGTGAAATGTATTTTGTACCTGCAACCATATATACACACACATATAAATAAGAAGAATAAAAATAAAAAAGTAATTCACACTATACACTATACTCTATATACTATACACTATACACACTTTTATAAATTATAATATTTACATTGTGCAATAATGGTCCAGTTAGGGCTCAGAGTTGAGCAGACGGATGGCTTGTGGGTAAAAACTCTTCTTCAAACTTTCAGTCTTAGCCCTCAGGCAGCAGTAACGCCGGCCTGATGGGAGCAGGGAGAAGAGAGAGTGTCCGGGGTGGCTGGGCTGTTTTAGGATCTTCATGGCCCTCAGCCTGCACTGCTTGGTGTAAATGTCCTGCAGGTTGGGGAGGGTGGTTCTGATGGTCCGTTCAGCTGAACGAACCACCCTTTTTAGGGCCATGAAGTCCTGCTTGGTTTCCCATCCAGGTGGTGATGCTCCCACGCATGATGCTCTCGAGGGTGCAGGTGTAAAAGTTCCTGAGCACCTTAAGTGGGAGCTTGAAGTCTCTCAGCCGCCTGAGGAGGTAGAGACGCTGTCTGGCCTTCTTCACAGTGATGTTTATGTGATGAGTCCAGGACAGGTCCTGTGAGATGGTCACTCCCAGGTATTTGAAAGTGTCCACTCTTTCCACCTCAGCACCACTGATGACAAGTGGATGGTAGTCCCTCTGCTGCTTCCTGCTGAAGTCCACGATCAGTTCCTTCGTTTTGCTGACGTTGAGCAGGAGGTGGTTCTCCTGGCACCAGTTCTCCAGGCGGGAGACCTCTCTCCTGTAGGCTGTCTCCTCATTGTGAGAGATTAGTCCCACAACAGCTGTGTCGTCAGCAAACTTGATGATGACGTTGGACTCTGACGTGGCCTCGCAGTCATGGGTGTACAGTGAGTACAGCAGAGGGCTGAGCACACAGCCTTGGGGGGATCCAGTGTTGAGGGTGAGGGAGGATGAGGTGAGGTGACCCACTCGTACCACCTGTGGTCTGCTGGTCAGGAAGCTGTGAACCCACCTGCACAGGGATGGGCCCAGGCCCAGGTCCAGCAGCTTAGAGACCAGCCTGGAGGGAACTATGGTGTTGAATGCTGAGCTGTAATCTACAAACAGCACTCTCACATAGTTCCCCTTACCAGTGTCTATGTGTGAAAGGGTCTTGTGGAGGAGGAAGGATATGGCGTCATCTGTGGATCTGTCTGGCCGGTATGCAAGCTGTAGTGGGTCGAGGGTGGTGGGCAGTGAGGCGGTGATGAATGTCTTGATGAGTCTCTCAAAACACTTCATTACCACAGAGGTGAGCGCTATGGGCCTGAAGTCATTGGGGCTGCTGGGGTGTGGTTTCTTTGGGACAGGGACTATGATGGACTTTTTAAAGCAGGTGGGAATCACACACAGTTTCAGTGAGAGGTTGAATATCAGTGTAAACACAGGTGCCAGCTGGTCAGCGCAGGTCTTAAGGACACGTCCACTAATACCGTCTGGTCCAGCCGCTTTCCTGGTGTTTACACGTCTAAACGCCCTCCTCACGTCGCGCTCCGTCACAGTGAGTGTCTCCGCCCCTCCGGGCGGGAGCGCAGCGGGCTATCGGCTTCCCGACTCAAAGCGCGCAAAGAAGATGTTGAGTTGTCTGTGTAGATTCTCAGTTATCCAGGTCATAGTAGTCTCTGGAGCTTGAAAAAGGCGACTGGACTTCTTTTTGTTTCTTGAAGACGTTTCACCTCTCATCCGAAAGGCTTCTTCAGTTCTCAACCAAATGGTGGAGAGACCCAGGTATTTAAACCCCTGTGGGCGTAGTCCCCTGGAGGTGGTTATGACCCTCTATTGATCGTGTGCTTGAACACATGTGCCCAGGTGTGAAGGGGGCGTGGGTCATATTTAATCAGTGGTTTCAGTTGAAACCAACTTAGGACTCCGCTCCATTGTTTCCTGTGGCCTATTGAGGTCACTGGAACAAAGGTGTGAATGGGGGTTGAGACGTCTGGGAAGGGAGCTCAGGACAGCACTGTAAGCGGGGGAAAGTTGGTGACGTAATCCACCTCCTCTGTTCAATGATGGTTGTTCACAGTGGACATAGATGGCTTCTTTCACTCCTCTTTCAAACCATCTGTTTTCCCTGTCCAAAATGTGGACATTGGCATCCTCAAAAGAGTGCCCTTTTTCCTTCAGATGCAGATGTACTGCTGAATCTTGTCCTGTCGAAGTGGCTCTTCTATGTTGTGCCATTCGTTTGTGAAGAGGCTGTTTGGTTTCACCAATGTAGAGGTCCGAGCACTCTTCACTGCACTGAACAGCATACACTACATCGCTGATCTTGTGTTTGGCGGGTTTGTCCTTGGGATGAACCAGTTTTTGTCTTAGGGTGTGACTTGGTTTGAAGTATACTGGGATGTCATGCTTGGAGAAAATTCTTCTGAGTTTCTCTGACAAGCCTGACACATATGGGATGACAATGTTGTTCCTCTTGTCCTTCCCATTCTCTGTAGTTTGTGTTTGGCCTTCATTCCTGTGCATCTTAGCTGATTTGATGAAGGCCCAGTTGGGGTAACCGCATGTTTTGAGGGCTTTCTTAATGTGTGTGTGTTCCTTATGCTTCCCTTCTGCCTTAGAGGGAACACTTTCCGCACGGTGTTGTAGGGTCCTGATCACCCCAAGTTTGTGTTCCAGAGGGTGGTGGGAGTCAAAGAGGAGATACTGGTCTGTGTGTGTGGGCTTCCGGTAAACTTCAATGTTGAGGCTTCCATCTTCCTCGATAAGCACCGCACAGTCCAGGAATGGTAACTTGTTATCTCTGGTGTCCTCCCTGGTAAAACGTATGTATTTATCCACTGAGTTAATGTGACGAGTGAAGGCTTCTACTTCTCGGGTTTTGATTTTGACCCAGGTGTCATCTACATATCTGTACCAGTGGCTAGGTGCCGTCCCTTTGAAAGAACCAAGAGCTTTACTTTCCACTTCCTCCATGTAAAGGTTGGCTACAATGGGAGACACTGGGGAGCCCATGGCACATCCATGCTTCTGTCTGTAGAATCCATCATTGTATTTAAAATATGTTGTGGTAAGGCAGAGATCTAAAAGTGCACAAATCTGATCTGGGGTGAAGCTGGTTCTGTTCAGTAAGGAATCGTCTTCCTGTAGTCGTCTTCTGACGGTCTCCACTGCCTCAGTTGTAGGTATGCAAGTGAAAAGTGAAACCACATCAAAGGACACCATGGTTTCATCTGGATCCAGTACAAGATTCTGGACCTTGTTAGTAAAATCTGTAGAGTTTTCAATGTGGTGGGGTGTGATGCCAACAAGCGGTGATCAGATGGTGGCGAGGTGTTTGGAAATGTTGTAGGTGACCGAGTTTATACTGCTGATAATGGGTCGAAGTGGGACTCCTTCTTTGTGGATCTTTGGGAGTCCATAAATGCATGGAGTGGCTTCTCCAGGGTACAGGCGGTAGTAAGTGGGGCGGTCAATGGCTTTTTCCTTTTCAAGTTGTTGCAGGCAGCAAACAACTTTTTTCTTGTAGTTGCTTGTGGGATCACGTCTCAAGACCTCATAAGTATTGTTGTCACTGAGGAGTGTAGTAATTTTGTTGTGGTAATCCGATGAATTCAGCACAACCGTGCACCTCCCCTTGTCGGCTGGCAGTATGGTGATGTTTTGATCCTTGCTTAGGGCTGTGATGGCCTTCTTCTCCTGAATGGTGAGGTTGGATGGAGGAAGTCTTGCACTGGCGAGAGTGGCTGAAACTTTCATCCTGATCTGTTCTGCTACAGGATGAGAAAGTTTGTTATTTCTTATAGCGGTTTCTGTTGCTGTGATGAGGTCTACTATAGGAAGCTGTTGTGGGGCTATGGCAAAGTTGAGTCCTTTGGCTAGCACATTTTCTTCTGGTTCATCAGATGTTGAGTTCATCAGCCAGAGAAGCGTCGGCACTCACCGGGTGTGTGTGTGGTGCTTTGTAGTCCGTGATGGTGCGTAGTCCCTGCCACAGTCCCCTGGAGTCAGACTGTTGTAGTTGCTGTTCCAGTCTGCGGCCGTAGCGATGTTTGGCCTCTTTCACCGCTCTGCGGACGTTGTATGATGCAACCTTGTAGTCCTCCATGTTCCCAGAGGCGAGGCCGGAGTTGTAGGCAACGGTGAGGGACCTCAGGGCGTCGCGGACAGATTTATCCACCCACGGCTTCTGGTTGGGAAAAGTCCTGATTGTCCTCCTAAGTGAAGTGCCATCAACAACTTTCCCAATAAATCCCACAACAGTTTCCGTAAACTCCTCGATGTCTCCGCCCGCGCTGCTGCGAAACATGTCCCAGTCGGTTGAATCCAACGCACCCTGCAGAGCGGCCTCTGTTTGATCAGACCACCGTGTCACTTCTCTCACAGCAGGGGGTTCCTGCCTGAGCCGTTGTTTGTATTGCGGCATGAGAAGGACAGAGGTGTGGTCAGACTTCCCAAAAGGCGGAAGAGGCTTTGCTTTGTAGCCATCTTTGAATGGAGAATAGCAGTGGTCTAGGGTCCTCTCTCCTCTGGTGGGGCAGTCGATGTGTTGAATAAACTCCGGTATTACCTTTTTCAAGTTTGCACTGTTAAAGTCCCCGGCTACGATGAGAGCCGCATCACGCTGGTTAGCCTGATAAGTGGAAATAGCCTCATGTAGCTCGGATAGTGCAGTGTTTGTGTCCGCCTGAGGTGGAATATAGACGGCGCTGAAGATGACCGAAGTGAACTCGCGGGGCAGGTAGTGGGGGCGGCATTTCAGGGTTAGGAGCTCCAGGTTAGGTGAACATGATTGTTTCAGAGGGACAACATTCCTACTGTCACACCAGTTGTTATTAATCATTAGGCACACACCTCCTCCTCTTGATTTTCCAGACTCACTCGTTCTGTCCGTGCGATGAACACTGAAGAACTCCGACGGCTGTACGGCGTGGTCCGGTATGAGGGGGGTCAGCCATGTCTCCGTGAGACAGATGATGTTGCAGTCCCTTATGTCCCTCTGAAACTGTATCCTGGCCCTGAGTTCGTCCAGCTTGTTATCCAGTGACTGGACATTAGCCAACAGGATGCTCGGCAGTGGCGTTTGGTGTGTTCTACGCCTCAGCCTCTCTCTTACGCCGGCTCTTTTCCCTCGGGGCCTTGTCCGTGAACTGGGTGCTCCGTGCCCTCCTTTGTTTGAGCTGGCCCACTGGAAACGCAGGATCTCCTGGGGCCAAGCCGGGTCGGGAGAAAAAGGTGTCAGAATACAGCCAGAGTGCTGTATTCTGATATTAAAAAGAGTCTCTCTGTCATACGTGATATGACACAGAGCAGGCGGAATTATAAAGTCGAGAATTAAAGCTAAACCTAATATATACAAACAAAGCGTAGGAGCAGGTACGACGGCTGCTGACCTCACCGGCGCCATCTTGAACAAAATGCTCCAAAATGCTGCTCTGAAGTTAGAAATACTGTCATTATTCAAGCTGATCTTCACAGTAGGTCCAAAAAACTACCTGATAGACTGAGATTTGTTACAGGTCATTATGATATCATGACTCCTTTACAAATTTGCCAGTTTAAAATTCAGAATCATAAAGCGATCTGACCACCAAATTAGCGTTTCCATCCTAATGATTGACATTGTTGCTTTCTGTGATGTTTCAGTGGATCCTGCTGTGCCGTCCTGCACAGGAGGAGACTTTCTGCCTCGGTTTCTGCCTCCAACCCCAGACCACAGAGCTCAGCTCTACACTAATGTCAGTCAGACCCTGCAAATCAGCATCAGTGCAGAAGCAAAAAACTCCACGTAAGTTACAGGAAAAAATTTTAAAGTAACAAATGTTAACGAGTTTGTGTCAATATTTTCAACTGAGAAGGTCAAAAAACTGATCTGATGTTTTTGACAGTTGCAACAGACAAAAATAATCTCCTGCAGGATCTACAAAAAGTAAATAAAACCAATCTTTTTGAAATGTAGCTTGAAAAACTTTTTGCTTTTCTGTTTGTTGAAGAGCAACAGTCTATACAACGTATTACGCTGACAGATGAAAACAAAACAACAGTCTAAATTCACAGCCATGCAGAAACAAATACTTTCATAGTGCAAGAAAATTTTTTTTTTTTTTTATTTAAATGAAGAAAGAGGAACGCTGCATGAAACTTGACTCTTCTCATCAGTAGGAATATTTGTGAAATGTAAGTCAACAAGTTTTGCCTTTTGGTTTTTCTGTTCAAGGATGTCTGAGCTGCTGTTCAGTGGGCCGTACAATGTGATCAGGAATAAAACAGGACCAGGAGAGTTCACCCTGACATGGACGCCATTACAGAAACAGGCTGGACAAAATCACCCCATCTGTTTTGTCATTCAGGCACTTTCCAAGTTAGTAACTACATTATACTCTATAAATGTTTATTACAAAATTACAGAAATTTCAAAAATGAAACACATGAGAACTACTGATGGTCAAACAATCTGAACAAGGACAAGTTAATATCATAATCAGGAAGTGTTTGCGTATTTCTGGCACTGGCTCAACCATCTTTAATAACTATTTTCTGCAAACATTTTATCAGAATCAGAATCAGAATCAGAATCAGAAGAATCAGAAGGTTTTTATTGCCATATGGGTGAACAGGTTCACAGCATTAGGAAATTGCTGCGGTACTTCGTGCTTACAGAAAAAAAAACAAAAAAAAAAAAAAAACAAAAAAAAAAACAAAAAAAAACAAATAAGTATAAAAACTATAAGACAATATACAAGTATACAATTGCAAATATACAGAGATATTAGAGCTATAACTATAGCACAATATTACAAAATTACAAAATATACAGTGCAGAGACTAATTAAAAGATAAAAGAATGTAAACTATATTCCACTAATATGTACATCAGTGCAGTCAGACAGGTGCATAGACATAGGGTCATCAGCGTTTGTGGAGGGTGGTGGTAACAGTCTTAGGGTAATTGTTCATGAGTCCAACAGCAGAGGGGAAGAAACTGTTCTTATGGCGGGAGGTTCTGGTCCGTATGGACCGTAGCCTCCTGCCTGAGGGGAGAGGGTCAAAAAGTCTGTGCCCAGGGTGAGAGTGGTCGGCTGTGATCCGACCTGCACGCCCCAGTGTCCTGGAGGTGTACAGGTCCTGGAGAGATGGGAGGTTACAGCCAATCACCTTCTCAGCAGAGTGCACAACGCGCTGTAGTCTCTGTTTGTCCCTAGTGGTGGCTCCAGCGTACCACACAGTGATGGAGGAGGTGAGGATGGACTCAATGATGGCAGTATAGAACTGAACCATGGTCCTTGCTGGCAAGTTGAATTTCTTCAACCGCCGCAGGAAGTACATCCTCTGCTGGGCCTTTTTGATGACAGAGGTGATGGTGGGCTCCCACTTGAGGTCCTGGGTGATGGTAGTTCCCAGGAAGCGAAAAGAGTCCACTGTGGTGATGGGGGTGTCAGTCAGGATGATGGAGGGTAGAGGGGCTGTGTGCTTCCTAAAGTCCACTATAATCTCCACTGTCTTCTGGGCGTTCAGTACCAGGTTATTGTGGCTGCACCAGGACACCAGACGTTTGACCTCCATCCTGTAGGCCGACTCGTCCCCGTCTGAGATGAGTCCGATGAGAGTCATGTCGTCTGCAAACTTAATAAGCTTGACAGACTGGTGGTCAGAGGTGCAGCAGTTGGTATACAGGGAGAAGAGCAGAGGAGAGAGGACACAGCCCTGAGGAGTGCCAGTGCTGATGGTCCGGGAGTCCGAGACATTCTTCCCCAGCCTCACGTGCTGCTTCCTGTTCATCAGGAAGTCAATGATCCACCTGCAGATGGGATCTGGCACGTTCATCTGGGACAGCTTGTCTTGGAGGAGATCAGGGATGATGGTGTTGAAGGCAGAGCTGAAGTCCACAAACAGGATCCTGGCGTAGGTTCCCTGGGAGTCCAGATGCTGTAGGATGAAGTGCAGAGTCAGGTTGATGGCGTCGTCCACAGACCTGTTGGCTCTGTAGGCAAACTGCAGGGGGTCCAGAAGGGGGGCTGTGAGGGACTTGAGGTGGGACAGCACCAGACGCTCAAATGACTTTGCTCATGCGGGCAATGTTTTTATTACTGACAGAATTTGGAAAATCATAGATGGAAATCTCCAATGGACAAGACAGTCTGCACATTTGAACCTCTTAACTCAGGATGAGTGAAAGTCTGTTTCTGTTTGAGTCCATTTTGAATTGGACAAAGTCGACAATGTATAAAATTACAAACACATGATTTAACCAGTGTAAACTGGATAAGATGCCAGTGTCAGCAACAAGTACCATATTTTGCGGAACATAAGGCGCTCCACATTATAAGGCGCAATATCAATGAACGGGTCTATTTTCATACATAAGGCACACCGGGTTATAAGTCGCATGATAAAACATACAGTATGTAGAATGAAACAAAAGCGTCAGGTAAGTTGAACTTTATTCAGCTCATTCACAATAACTCAGAATATTGTTGAGTTGTAACAAATACAGAAAAATACACTCACATTTTAAATCATTCATCTTCCACAAATCCATCAAATTCCTCATCTTCAGTGTCTGAGTTGAACAGTCGAGCGATTTCGGCATTGAGCATGTCGGGTTCCCTCTCATCATTATCTGAGTCAGTCTCGTTGTTGTTA